>NC_058379.1:41445058-42057558 GCF_018350175.1 Felis catus
CGCCCCTCTATTTTTAATTCTTTAAGGAATCTACATATAGTGTTTTTAAGGAACCTCCATACAGTTTTCCGCAACGGCTGCATCAGTTTGCATTCCCACTTTTTTCTCCACATCCTTACCAAAACTTGTTTCTTGTGTTTTTGATTTTACCCATTTTGACATGTGTGAAACAATGTGTCACTGTAGTTTTTCTTTGCATTTCCCTGATGATGAATGATGTTGAGCATCTTTTCATGTGTCTGTTGGCTGTTTGAATGCCTTCTTTAGAGAAATGTCTGTTCATCTGTTCTGCCCATTTTTTACTGGATTATTTGTTTTTTTGGGTATTGAGTTATATCATTTCTTTATATATTTTGGATACTACCCCCTTGTTTCTTATATCCCATTCTGTAGGTCACCTTTCAGTTTTGTTTACTGTTTCCTTTGCTGTGCAGATGCTTTTTATTTTGATGTAGTTCCAGTAGTTTATTTTTGCCTTTGTGCCTCTTGTTTCAAGGAGACATATCTAGAAAAATGTTGCTATAGCTGATGTCAGAGAGATTATTGCCTATGCTTTCTTCAAGGATTCTTATGGTTTCACCTCTCACGTTTAAGTCTAATCCATTTTAATTTTATTTTTGTGTATGGTGAAAGAAAGTGGTCTAGTTTCATTCTTTTGCATGTGACTGTCCAGTTTCCCCAACGCTATTTGTTGAAGAGACTGTCTTTTCCCCATTGGATATTCTTTCCTTTGTCAAAGTTTAATTGTGCATATAATTGTGGGTTTATTTCTGGGTTTTCTGTTCTAATCCATTGATCTATTTGTCTGTTTTTACCCCAGTACCATACTCTCTCAATTATTACTGCTTTGTCATATGACTTGAAATCTGGCATTGTGATACCTCCAGTTTTGTTTTTCTTTTTAAAGATTGCCT
Source organism: Felis catus (assembly GCF_018350175.1). Taxonomy (NCBI): domain Eukaryota; kingdom Metazoa; phylum Chordata; class Mammalia; order Carnivora; family Felidae; genus Felis; species Felis catus. The sequence continues at coordinate 41,445,973 of NC_058379.1, forward strand.
TGCCTCCTCGAGATCTTCTGTTGTTCCATACAAATTTAGGATTGTTTGTTCTAGTTCTGTGAAAAATACTGTTGGTATTTTGATAGTGACTGCATTAAATCTGTAGATGTGTGTTATAGACATTTTAACAATACTTGTTCTTCCAACCCATGAACATGGAATGTCTTTTCATTTCTTTTCATCCTCTTGAATTTCTTTTGTCAGTTTTCAGAGTACAGGTCTTTCACATTTTGGTTAAGTTTATTCTTAGATATTTTATGGTTTTTGGTAGTTGTAAATGGGATTGACTGGAAACATTTATAACAACTCGACTATGTGGTTAGCATCGACTATGTGGTTAACATCGTTAGGGAATGGACTTAGGTGCTTTGCAGAACCATCTTGTACTGGGCTAGGGAATGGGTTTCTGAGAGCAGAGATAAAGTTATTGAAGGAATTGAGAGACGTGAGTAGAGGGGTGATGTGGGCAGGGAGAAGAAAGCCTCCAAACTTCCAGGAATCTAATGTGGTTGCTCTCCAGATTATCTTGTTCACATTCCTTCCTATATAGATAAGTCAATGAAAGATGATTTAAACATGGGAATAAGTTAAGACTACATCCTAGAGAAATAGGAAAGGGTTAAGATAGTAGAAAGGAAATAAAAGAAATGCGTAAGAAGCTAAAAACTGCAAAGCGAAAGAGAAAAGAATTAGGATAAGACAAGTTAAAACTCCAGCAGTAACATTAATGATTTTAACATGAAATAAGGACAGCTAGAAGTTTGTACTTCCAGTTATAAAATAAATAAGTCACAGAGATGAAAGGCACAGCAAAGGGAATATAGTCAATAAAGTTGTAATAATGTTGTATGGTGACAGATGGTGACTAGACTTATTGTGTTGAGCATTGAGTCATGTTTAGAATTGTTGAATCAATGTTGTACTCCTGAAGCTAATACAACATTGTATGTCAATTGCATTTCAATAATAAAAAAAGTGAAGAAAATGAAATAAGGACAAAAGTAAAAATAAAACTGAGTTAAAGGTAAAGTTAGATGAAAAGCTGAAATTGAGGCACGATTAAATAAAAGAATTGAGAGATAAAGTTAAATAAGTGATGTAACAGTTCATGTGAGTGAGGTGACTAAGTAATGAGTTGGTAGAAGTAGTGAATGAACAGGAAGGAAGTGGAGTCAAAGCCTTCAGTCTTCCTGCTGAAGCAGATGACCTTTGTTGCTGGGAGTAGAGAGGTCTGAGAGCCTGCTCAGCAACCCCTCATTGGGGCAGACAGAGGCCCTTTCTAGTCTTAGTGTGCTGTCCTCTTCCATTGTCAGTGGACATAGCAAATATAGCAATATAATCTGATATCAGAAAGCACCCTGGCAATTTCTTTTTTTTTTATTGTTTTTTAATGTTTATTAATTTTTGAGAGAGAGAGAGAGAAAAAGACAGAGCTTGAGCAGGGGAGAGGCAGAGAAAGAGACACACACAGAATCCAAAGCAATCTCCAGACCCTGAGCTGTCAGCACGGAGCCTGATGGGGGGCTTGAACCCATGAACTATGAGATCATGACCTGAGCCAAAGTCGGATGCTGAACTGACTGAGCCACCCAGGCACCCCAGCAATTCCTTTTTTGATACTTTTTAAAAATAAATAAATGTTTACAGCAGAGAGAGGAATCTAGTGGCATGCTAGGAAATATTTAAAAACCACCTGTGGGGATGAGGAGAGGGGAAAGCCTGGGACTGATTTATTGTGTTTGCCAGTTTTCATTGCAGATGTATTCCCACCATGACTGATTTTAGGTTGCCAGTCTGATGGCAGCCAGCTGTACCTGAGACTGAGGAGTTTCTCTGGACATAGGAGTAAAACTGAGACAGTTCTAGGCCAATGAGGATAGTTGGCCACCCTAACAACTTGCAAAATTCCTGAAAATACAACAGTTAAGAACTAGTGCAAGCCATCTACAGCTAGAAGAAACAGATTGACCGCGCCTGAAGACCATGCTTGGGACCTACCTGGGGAATGAATCTCAGCCTAGCTGTTGCCTGCTACAGAACAGAGGGCTGGCTTCCACTGTCAAGAAAGCTCCAGCCATACCTGAGGTTTAGCACCTGTGGGTCTAGAGCATTTATAATAAACTGCTGATTGGCCAACTGCTGTTGTCCTTAGACTGCCTTTCCACTTAGGGCCTTGGTTGTGGGCTAGCCTCCAAGCCCAAAGACCAGGCTGCCAGTTTGAAGCTTCACAAAGCCTTTGACACCATCCAGGGTTGTAGTTTGTCCCAAACGAAAGCAACTGGACTCCAGACAATCACAATGTACCTTCCATGACTGTTAGCCTTACTCTGGGCACCTGTCCTTTCCAAGTGATAAGCATCTGCTTGTCTCTTTCCAAGACCTTTCCTTTGCCCTTGAACCTGCCAAGTTCTCTTGCCTCTTCCCTTTTCCTAAAGGCCAGTCTCTCTGTGGTCTGGATTAGGAACCCTCTCTTGTATATCCTTTATATACTTTTATCATAGCACTTAAGATAGTGTGAGTTGATACATAATAATTGCTCACTGCTTTGTTTTTATTATTACCGTTTATTTGCAAATTTCTCTCTCCAAATTATAACTCCTTGAGAGCAAGAATTGTAACAGCTGTGTCTTTATATTCTAACACTTAGCTGTAGTGCCTCACACATAATATGTACATTATAAATGCTTGCTGAATGAATAAAACAACGAAATAGTGTAAATAAAGGGATTTTATAATCAGTGTATAGAAATATGCCCTACACACTTTAAATTTTACTTTTATGTTTATTTATTTATTTTGAGAGAGACAGAGACAGTGTGAGCAGGGTAGGGGCAGAGAGAGAGAGAGAGGGAGAGAGAGGGAAGCCCAAGCAGGCTCTGCACTGTCAGAGCAGAGCCCAACGAGGGGCTCAAACTCATGAAACCATGAGATCATGACCTAAGCTGAAACCAAGAGTCTGATGCTTAACCAGTTGAGCCACTTAGGTGCCCCTGCCCTACACACTTTAATAAGGGGATTACCTAAAATGAGCATTTCCATATGGTAATACCAGATCATAAATCTGACTGTGTTTTTAAGAAAGTGTTAAATTATAGTTATTTCCTTGTTTTGTTAGACTGGTAAGTGTCTGATTTTTGTTAAGAGTTCTGGCAAGAGTAGTAAAGGCACTAAACTTAAATTCACCTTTATGTAAAACTGATTAATGCCAGGAAACGAGGGCTTGCTGTAAAATTTTCCAGGTTCCTTTCTTTCTGTCTCTAATATAATTTTTATCTTAGAGTAGTTCTTTTTCATTGAATTCCATTTTGAAATGCTTTTGACTCTAAAAAGCTAATTTATCTTTTACTACATTGCCAAAGAATTTCTGAAGCAATTTGACTCACCTTGGGGCCAGGTTCAACATCAAACTGAAATCTTTTTAATGATAATACTATTTTCTCACATGCTTTATGGTCCTTTAGAGTATCATCATAAAAGTATGTAATCTTCAAATGTATCTTACTGTAGGAATTTCCTTTTAAATTATGAAAAATTGGATCAACTTTACTTGGATTGATTCTTGTAGAGAATGTAATAATGAACTTAAAGTATCAATATAGAGTTCCTAGATTCCCCACCTAGCCCTATTAAAAAAATCTTGGCAATGCTATTTCCATTTGTATTTGCTTCACATAAGATTATGTGAAGGAAAATATTAACAGTTACAGTTGAAAAATACTTTTTTTCTGTACTTCTCCTTGAACATGATTTAGCTGTATTAAAAAGTGTGACAGGAAAAATTCCAAAGTTTCCGTGTGACATATTTGTGCTTTCAACTAAATAGAAGAAAGTGGGGAGTAAAATGTGTATCTTGCCCTATTCTTCTTTGAAAGGGACTATAATGCTTAATTGAGGTGATTAATATCTGTTGGTGGCATTGTGACATGTGAATCAAATGCTGTTTTGTTTAGACAGTGCTGGGATACTGTCTATACCATCACTTTCCAATAGTACTTTCTGTAGTGATGTAACTGTTCTGTATCTGTGATGTCAAACAGTAGTCACTGTAGCTATTGAATATAGTCACAATAGCTCTTGAATGCTTGAAATATGGCTAGTGTGACTGAGTAACTGAATGTTTCATCTTGTTTCATTTTAATTAATTAAAACTTAAGTCATGTAGTCTAGTGGCTAATTTGTTAGACTTTCAATTTGATTTCTTATTCCAATTGCAAAAAAAAAAAGTAATTTGAGTTAGAAAAAAACATGTTAAGTTTGCACAGGTTCTCTCTGTCCCTGTGTAATTGACCCTGTTAGGATGTTTTTGGAGAGGAGGCAGTATATATTATGGAGTGGGAAGGCTTGCATCCTCATCTGGCTATGCCATAATTTAGCAGTTTGGGCATATTATCTCTCTGGACCTTTCCTTGCCTGGAAAACAAGGAGTCATTTGGTTTTTGAATTTATATTTAACATTGGGATTTTTTTCCTTAGGAACAGCCAAACAAACTAAGCAGAAACCTCAGATAAGACAGAGGTGAAAGGGGTGGGATGGTTTTGGGCAGCAAAGTCCTATTCATTAAGCCATCCCTTTATCTTTCAGTAACTCCCAAGCTTCTCTACTATGGTAGAGAGCCCAATGTGCAAAGCTTTGGAGTGGATAGAGTCCAGAGTTCCTTCTAGCTCTGATAAAGTATGGTTTCTATAAGGTGGAATAAAGTTTTCTTTTCATTGATATCATCTCAGAAGTAATAATTCTTCAAAAGCCAGTCTTTATATGTATTTTGACCCAACTCACCTTATTAAAGTTGTGTTTGAGAGGTACTCAGGGCATTCAATAGGGAGAGGTCTCTGTTCTCTTAGCTCACCAAAAATGAAACTAAAAACAAGAGCTTAATGGATATAGCAGATAGGGGTGGGTCCAAATAGCACTTGCATGCAAATTTTAAAAAATAACCTTTTAAATTTCCTCCTTTGTGAATGGATTTATCATTTTGGTAAATTAAGGACTGAGTTTCATAAAAGAAAACATGATTGAAGTGGTTACATTGGTATTATAGTGGCTGATTGTGGTCTCGATGTGGGCTCAAGGAACTCATGCTTGCCCCTCTCTCCCTGCTAGGGAAAAGCAACTCAGATCTGGAATAAAGTCCTCAGGTGTATACAGCTGGAGTGTGGCGTTGAATGTGGCATAATGGGGAAAGTTTGACAGGGAGGTACAAAGAGGTTAAATGTACTTTTTTCACATGATATTTTTTTGGAAGTGGTAATGTATTTTGGGTGTCTTCCTTTTCCCTTCCTTTCTAGTGTTCTCTCTTCTCTCCAGAATAACTGATAAAAAGGGCTTAGGGCTACTTCCCTTTCACTTTCACTCTTGGGAAGTCTAGTGCTAGCAGGCACTAGGGTAGGGCATAGAGGAAACGTGGAGAGTCTGACTATAGCCTTGGCTGACAAACTAGTTTTTGTATTTATACATGATCTGTCCAAGCTCACCCAAATAAGAGAGGCCTTAGGGCTTAGGACCAGAAACATGCTGTTAATGATTTCTGATGAAGTTAGGCAGTTAATAAAGGAATCAGGACTTGAGAGATTCTGTCAGCCTTTCCATGTGTTAAGACTAAGAAATGTGTTTGATATTAATTGCACTATGATTTTAAACATACTGATGGGAAGGATGGTTTGTTGTCTCTGAGAGCACAGTGTTCTATAGCAACTTCAATGCTCTGAAAGCTTTTAATTAAATAAAATTTAGGTTTCCTCTCTAGGCATTCTTAAAATTTAGCAAGTGAACAAACATAAAGGGAGAAAAATGAGAAAAAAAAAAACCTTCAGTTAAAAAAAGTCAAGCATTTTGATTATGCTTGTATACAACAAGGCTCAAGGTTGTTCTCTTCTGTTAAATACATTGGGACAGCCGAGCCCATACGATTTTCTCCTTCCTCCTTGACTATTCCTTTTTTGGAACTTTAGTTCCTAGCACAATTAATATGGGAAAACTCATTGAATAGGTGTTTAATATATTAAACATAGATTTTTTTGGAATTTGATTGGATTATTTGCATTAAAGTTGAAGATGTTTGTAGGGATGACAGATCTTTGATGGAATGAGCCAAAATTTTAGTTGCCAAATATTGAGAGACACTAATAGGTCTACAAAACTTTTCAGTTTACAAAGGATTGCTACAGACAGTGTCTAATTTTTCCTCACAATAACTGTGTAGGGTAGATATTATTTCTCTTTTACTTATGTGGCCCAGGGAAGTTAAGTGATTGTTTACTGTCTTATCTCAAATGGAAGAGAGAGTTTTCCAGAAGGAGAGGATTAACCAAAGATTTAGAGCTACACAAATATTGAGGAAGATGTAATTTTGCAATAACATTCATGGCTTTCTTGAAAGAAAAAAAAAAACCATTCAGTGGAGCAGAAAGATTGTAAGATAGGTATAGGTGGGCAGATTACTGAGAGTAGATACTCATATTTTCTTCATGGGGGAAAAATCTTTTCTAAGCAAAATAGTTTTCTTCCATATTTATGACTGGAGAAAGTTAATGATTTGAATAACTCTACACTGTTCTGTAATATTAGCTCAACTGTAAATGCATAGTTTCCAAATAATTTATAATTTTTTAATTATAATTTTTTAATGTTTATTTATTTTTAAGAGAGAGTGAGAGAGAGAGAGATGGAGTGCGAGTGGGGAGGGGCAGAGAGAGAGAGGGAGACACAGAATCCGAGGCAGGCTGTAGCCTCTGAGCTGTCAGCTCAGAGCCCAATGCGGGGCTTGAACCCATGAGATATAAGATCCTGACCTGAGCTAAAGTTGGACACTTAACTGACTGAGCCACCCAGGCACACCCCGAAAAATTTAAAGTTGCTAAAGTGGTAAAACTTGTAATACCTGGGGAATATTAGTCTTTTTTTTTCATTTAGAATTAATTATTTTTTGAAATCTTTAAGGGCTGCAAATCTGTGCCACATTTCTCTGAGGTAGTAACAAGCATTTACTAAAAGACATATACAGGTAAGATTGTTATTGAGCAAAATGTACTTTAGTTAGGATGTTTCTGAATTTCTTATGTTGCCACTCATGTTTTTTTATGTAATTTTTTTCCAGTGTTCCACAGTTTATTGCTGAAATATCTGTGGAAATTAATATTTTAGAAAACTTTATTCTATGAATATCAAGACATTTTTGCTTAAAGTTATACAGCTGTGGGTGCCTGGGCGGCTTAGTTGGTTAAGTGGTCAAGCCCTGCTTGGGCTCTGTGCTGGGTGTGAAGCCTACTTTAAAAAAATAAAAAAAGTTAAAAAAAATAAATAAAAGTTATACAGCTGCTCTTGTTCTGATAGTCATATACCACTGCCTCCCAATCACCAACCCCGTCCAAATATAGCAACGTGTGCACTTACCTGATAGAAATGTAGTGTGCCTAGGGATGGAATGAATATCAAGAGCTTATCCCCACCTCAGTGAAATGTCAAAGATTTCATGTGTTGATTGATATACGTTATTTTTACTTTCATTATATCCTTAGTGTCTTACTTATTATTTCAATTGTTAGAGTTTGCTCTAAGTTTGTAATCTATGACATAATAGTTTTGTACCTACCCAAGAAAAAGGGCCTGAAAAATGACATAAGAATGTTTTAGAAGTTTTCTCTTAAATTTTTCAGTGTATTGTGATAAAGTGGGAGATATGATGATAGAGTATTATGTGGCACTTGGGTCAAAAATCTAATGCATGCATTAATTCAACAAATATTTATGATGCACCTATTTATCAGGCACCGTGCTATGTGCTAGGGATGTGGTGTGGAACAAGACAGACACCGTTCTTGGCCTCCTGGGCTTAGAATTTACAGAGTATAGAATGGAAGCATACTGATTGGAAAGTTACGTGTTAAGGTAAAAGTCAAACAGGAATCCTGTGAGTTTGAGTACGAGGACAGAAGAGATCTCCTTACTGTCATTTTGCTTTGCTTCTTTAAAAGGTTGCCAAAATTTTGGTCACTTCCATTCTGACATGGGCCTCACCCTCATCTGACAACTCAGTGCCCTGGTGCCTGTAATTTGCTAAGGCATAAAACTTTTTTTTTTTTTTTCCCAGCCAGTGTTCAGTTCAGAGCCCAGAGCAGGTCAGTTCTCTGTAGAGATTTCTGCCTGTCCTGCAGTAACAAGACAACACTCAATTCTTTACTCTGTCTCAGCACAGTAACCTGTGATGCATTCCAGTCAGAACTATGCCTAGCTAACCTCACTTTGCCTCTAGCTGTATCACCTTCCCTATCCCTGAAATGTCAGCCCATTCAGGCTTGTCGTTTCCAATATGGCTATTCTAGCCTGGTTCCGTGCTGCAACCTCTTCCTTTCAAACCGCCCCCCACACTGCCCTCTGTCAGTTTTTTCCACTGTGCCTTTTGGATCTCCTGTATGTTGGAATTCTCCAGACTAACAGGGCTGCTCATAATTGCAAAGGGTTTCACAATTACAAACGGAGCTCATTGGAGTTCAATTCATTAATTTGCATAATCAGTCATATGTAAGTTTACTGCTGTGGGGCTGAAGCTGAGTCCAAGATGCTGAGAAAAAAGTGATTTTATATAGATAGGGAGAACGTTGGGACAGTCTCCTCCATGAGACTTGACTCTTAGGAAGTTATCTTTTCCTTTTATGGGAAGCACATGGGATACCATGAGCTGCTTTGTGTAAGTGAGGCAACCAGTCTTTGTGCTGTTATAAAGAAACAATAGGCCCCAAATGAAGTCACTTTGCCAAGCCCCACCAAGACTTAATACCTAACCTAAAGGCAGTATCAGCCTGTCCCAGGAGCAGATTTTTAAATCAATCAGCCTGGAGTTTCCTGATCAGCATAATCTACTCATTTACCTTCCATGTCCCACCTTCCTTCTGCTTATAGAAGCCTTCCATTTTGTACAACTCCTCAGAGCTCCCTTCTGTTTGGTAGGTGAGATATTACCTATTCATGAACTGTTGATAAAGCCAATTAGATCTTCAGATTTACTCAGTTGAATTGTTTTGTGTTGTTCTTTTAACAGTGCCTTTCCCAGACATGGGCTATGTAATCAATACAAGAAAACGTGGAAGGTCTACTTACCTGCTAGAAACCCTTTCATTTAGCAATCATGGTTGTTTGCCTTACATGTTTCCCTAGGTAGCCCATGTAAGGTAAAGGAAAATTATAACTAGCAATGTAGTTCGAATCATAACTTCCTGCTTGAGTGAGAAACAATGTGATGGGAACAATACTCTCTTCCGACCCTGCGTCTACTCTCTGCCCTGCCTTGATAAGACTGTTGTTACACCCATGGAGGCTTAACTCTGTTAAGTTCAAGGACCATCCCTCTGTCACCAAAACACTCATTGCCAAGTGAGTTTCATCTCTCAAACCCAGGAATGGTTTACTTGGTTGTAGACTCCCACCTTCAGGCAGAGGTAGGAGTTGTACAGGTAGTTCTACTGGGCCCTGCATTTAATAAGAAAAAGAGAGTGAAATCTTTTGACAAGTTTTATCTTTTATATAATTTCTTTCTCATGAGGATCCAAAGAACCAACACACAGTCTGGACCAGAGATAGGATATATTACTAATTTTGGAAAGCCCTTAGGATACCTTGCCATTTTCTTAAATACTCTTCTGGTTTGCCTTTTAATTTTAGTTATGGTATATTTTGATATAGAAACACTTTAATTTTTGTTTGTCACATCACTTTTCTCCTTTGAACTTTTGCTTTTATGTTTAGAAACTCTGAAACTCCTAATACTACAATTTAGGGGTCTTAACAGAGCCGGGGACTCTAGCATATGACACCCTTCATTTTGCCTATAAAAACCTTTGTCCTTGTAGCTGTGAAGAATTCTTGGTTGCAAATGACAGAAACCACCCTTGGCTAACTTAAATGGAAAAGGAATTTATTGCAAAGATGCCCAGTACTTGGAAGGCTTGAGAACCAGACTCAGAAAATGGGCAAGAACCAAGGGAAGCTGGGGCAGCTGCTGCTGGAATCACAGCCCAAGTGCAGTATTGGGTCAATTTGTTTAGGGGGCTGCCACTGGCTCCAGTCTACATCATGCTACCATGGACTCTCAGCCACCCATGTTCTCTAGTTCAATGATAAAATACATGTGGTATATGTGGAAATTAATATTTTAGAGTTAAAATAATACCAAGAGGTTTTATGTTTGTAATTATTACCAGCTGCTGTTTTTCAAATTGACATACCTGTCTATTTCTCCCTGGCCTACAACCCCCCTACCTCTGTTGTGCTGCCCAAATTGCCAGATTAGAGCAGACCAAAGAATACATTGACATGACAGAAAATGGTGTCTTTAAAGATAAAGTGAGTATTGGGAGTCTTTTCCTACCCTGTTGTTGCTTGGGGGATATCATATGTTGGAGTATTTAATGTTTACAATATGCCTCATATCCTGCTTGTCATTAAAGCTGCTGCCTGTGCCATGAGGAATTTCTCAAGTTGGCTGCACGTTTACATGCCTTACATGACTGCCTTAAGGTGGAATGCGGGAGATGGAGTTAGCTGAACCTAGGCTACATGGGAGTGCCCTCTTTGCAGGGGCCAGGGCACTGCCTCTGTCCTAAGATTCGGATACTGGAGGGCCAAAAAGAAAGAAATCTGCACTATAGACCTGGTTTTCCTCTAAAGTCCCACCCCCTTAGCATCCTGGCCGAGTCATTGTGCTCCTCCTTGGTATTCCAAACCACAGATCTGGATAGAGGTGAGGGGAGATCAGCATCCATTTTGTCCACTTCAAAACTTGTGTTCCTCTTTTCATGTTGTACCTCCTTGGGGCTTATGCCAACTGGTTACACTACCCCTTACACCCTTCTAGTTGGGGTTATTGACTAACTTGCTTTGCCTGTATGTCAATTAGAAATATCACATGGCTCATCATCCTGTGCACTGCTTTTAGTTCTACCTTTGTCTGGAGTATAGTATATTTATTCACTAGTCATCCAGCACCAGACTTTAAAAAAAATTTTTTTTAAATGTTTATTTATTTTTGAGAGACAGAGAGAGAGAAAGAGAGAGCATGAGTGGGGGAGGGGCAGAGAGAGAGGGAGACACAGAATCTGAAGCAGGCTCCAGGCTCCAAGCTGTCACCACAGAACCTGATGCGGGCTCGAACTCACGAACTGTGAGATCATGACCTGAGCCTAAGTCGGACGCTTAACCAACTGAGCCACCCAGGTGCTCAGCACCATGACTTTACAATTAAAGTTGATCTTGCAGCTGAACTTACAGCTTGCAAACAACAGAAACCACCCTTGGGTAGCTTAAACAGAAAAGGAATTTATATCCAGTACTTGGAAGGTTTGAGAACCAGGCTCAGAAAATGGGCAAGAATTAACCTCCATTTTTTAGCCTATAGATAACTCTTAATATGTTAAACTGAATTTATAAACTAGTCCTTCCAAATCTGCCTCTTTTCCTGAATTCTCTTAGTTAATAGCATCGCTATCCTCCAAGTTTCCCAAGCCCGAAATCAGTGAGTTATCCTGAATCCGCTCCCTTTCTAAGTACTTCACACACAATCTAGTTACGGTAGTTACCACCTTCTTAAAAAATCTCTTGAGACCATTTCCTGTTTCTTTTTGTCTTATTACTGCCTTAGTATAAGTTTAGATTTCTTTTCTTGTGGTTAACTGCAATATCCTTTTAACTGGTTCCTATTTTTAAAATGCATTCTCTTCACTCTATACCTACATGGCAAAGTAATCTTCCTAAAACAAATCTGATTATTTCATTCCTCTGCTGAAACCCTTTTGTGGCCTTCTTAGCTCTCAGAATAAAAATGGAATTCAACTCTTTAAGATAAAAGTCTGTCTTTGATATGACCTTTGACTATTTCTGTAATTCAACTTTTATATCTGCTGTAAGGTTATTTTGCTCCAAACATAGAGTTATCTAGACTGGGCTTTTACTCTCTCTGCTTTCCCATCTTCATTCCTATTAATGTTTTAAAACTTAATTTGATTGTTGAGTAGTATGTTTGTAGATAGATAATATTTTGATATTTTTACAATGGGCTTATGATCCAATTCGGGGTAATCAGAGTCATTTTCTGGGACTTTTCTTCTGGAGAGGAGTGGGAAAGACTCTCTTTTGCTTTTCAGGTAAAGATGCTGCTAAGATGTGAACCTGGGGCTTCTATCATTTGGAGGAACTCATTGGCAGAGATCGAGACCAACATCTAGGGAGAAGTAGAGCTAAGAATGGGAGGAAGGGAATATGAGAGAATGAGAAAGCAAGTCTTGGTGACATTTTGAGCCCTGGATCTGGTGTGTGTAATGTTAGGTCTATTACAGTCTTTTCCAGTTATTAGCTGATAAATCCACTCTCCCTTTTTCTTTCGTTTAAATTAGATTGATTAGCTTTCATCACGTCAGACCAAAAGAGTCCATGGAGGTGCAATAGAATTAATAAGTTAACATTACTTATAAACTTAGTCTTTACAATTTTGGCTGTAGCTATACATAGCATAATTTTGGCAGATGGTTTTCAGGGGAAATGTACTACATAAAGCAGGCTGTACTTAAAAGGGTAACTTTGAACTCTTTGTACTTAAAGTTAAGACTTTGTATGAATTAGTATTGGAAGTAGACACATGGAAAATGTAAGAATTTTTAAAGAAAGTTTATTTGTAATCTTGTATCATTTAACCTAATGGTTCTCAGATCTGGGTGTACAGTCATCTGAAGAGCTTCTAAAACTGCAGATCCCTAGGACTTCCCCAGACTAAGTAAATCAGAATCTCTGGGGCTGGGACCCAAACATTGGTATTTTTTAAAAGCTCAGTTTCAACTTTTAGTAAGAGTTGAGAACCAAAGACCTAACCTGTTTCTGTTCCTTGAGGAATTCAAGTTACCTACACATGGATTTTTATTGATCTCTTTTCCTCATTGTAATTTTCCCCATAATGGGCATAACATTAAAATCTAGTTGCTGGCTTTTGTGGTGTTTTCTAATTTGGGATTTCTATAAAACTGGCCAGGGACATACGATTAGGCACTGCTCATCTTTAATTTTGATTTTAATAAAGTGGCTGTACATGTGAATCTCTGTGTAAGTTCTCTATGTTGTCTTACTGAGATTTACATTTTTCTCAGACTTATCTTTGTAAAAGCTTGCTTTAAGGAAGCGATACTAGAAGTAAGAAGATAACTTTCAATAGTAAAATTGATGCAAAAAGAAACCATTAGAATGATATATTAAAATAAACACAACTTATATCATTAGGAGTATGATATATAGAACAGAAAGATTCCTGGGATTTTGACGTACATTTTGGTCTGTTTATCTCAAGAGTTTGATAAGATTTCCATGCTAAAAGCAATTGCTGTTTAAGATGAAAAGGATATTTCGTTTTTGATGATGTATCTGATTTAAAGGCAGACATTTTTCTTAATTTGCAATTTATGATATCTGCCAGTTGCCTTCGTGTGTCACACACACGCACACACACACACAGACACACTTTAACTGTAATAGCATTTACATAAATCCACAGAAAACAATAGACAGTAAGAAAACAATGTTAGAGAAATGGTAGGAATTAATTAAAATCGCTTTATTAGTTAATCATATAAAAATTTAACAGAATGGTTTCTTGGTGCTTAGCATTGATCTAAGGGCTAAGAGGGTTACAATCCTGATCATATGAAATTTGCAATCTAATTGGAGAGATGAGACAAAGCAGAAAAATTAAATAAACTTGCAGGGTGTATATGCGTCAGTTTTAGTCTGCATAGTAATGACGATAAGTACTGCATCTCAGATAATGGAGATATACACAAAATAAGCTTCCTAAAAGATGTGAAATGAAAAAGACTTTTTGATCTTTCTCTGTGTATTTCAGTACCCTGTAGTGAGTCTTTAGTTTCATATTTTTGACCACTTCCAAGTCAGAAGCAAGTTCCCTTGGTGGCCAACTTTTGTTTTTCTTGGTCTATCCTTTATAGAACATTGTTTAGAAAATTCTGTTTGGGAGTGTGAGCTGATAGATTTTCAAAGGGTTCCAAAATTTAAGATTTTGTGTTGGATTTTGTTGTTCTGATTTCTTAACCTCAAAATAGAAGGTAGTGTGAGCGTGGTACAGGTATCTTGGCTCCTAGTATGGCGGACTGGTAGTGAGCAACAGGGCTCAAATCTAGAGTCTTTGGGGAATATCAAATTCTTGTAACCTATGGGCTCTCATGAGCTTATTACAAGTAGTCAGATATTTTAGCCTTTCCTGGGGATTTCTAGTTACCCTTCCTAATTTGTCTTAGCTCTGGTTGGGTAACAAACGACATTGTTGGAGTCATTTGTGAGGTATGTTCCAAGTAATGAATAATTGCCTTTCCCACACATTAGAGTGTTTATCCCATAAAGATGGTATAGTCACACATTACAATTCCAAAGTTGGAGAGAGAGGGATGAAATGTAAATAGTTGCATGTATTTGTGCTTGTGGGGGATGTGTCCTAAATGAAAACATCATTTGACTTGTGTCGTGCTAGGAAAAGGGATACAAAACAATTGCTTTAGTATAAAGATAGAGCTGTTTCTCTCTGGTCTCATCTTTCCTTATTGGGAAAGAAAGATTTGTTTTTGTTTTGTTTTGTTTTGTTTTGTTTTAGTCTTCATCTCAAAACCACTTTTTTGATGACTGGTCAAAATTGCTTTCTTTTCAGCCACTTGAACTCCAATTCGATTAGACCCTTTCTCCTCAGGGCACTTCATCCTTATAAAAAAATCACCTCAGATGCCCTCACTGTTTAATACTCCACCCAATTGTAATAACTTCTTACTTTTGTTTTTCTCCTGAAGATCTCTAGCTTTCTTTAGGAGTTTGCCTCTCTATTTTCACTCTCTGTGGCTTTCCATTTTGGCTCCTCATCTCAGAATCAAATTCTGGTTTGTTGTTTCAAATAAGTATTACTATATCTATTAACTAATTACGTTTCAGTTCCTCCAGCTTCAGGTAGTTTGGGATTTCCTGAGTCTCTTGATTTGGAGAAAGGATTTTTTTTTTATGTTTCCACTGCAGGTATTTAATGATTGAACATTCATATAAACTTAAACTTCAGAAGAGCAAATAGCCTCAACATAAGTATAATTAAGCTTCATGGTACCTTAGTGAAGAAGGGAGAATAAATAACCAGGGAGGCTACAATCATTTCCTCCCAAGCCTGATTAAAAACAAAGTTTTAAAATGTTAAACTGGTGCTAATCTGCATGACTGCTTCAGGTTTCATTTGAGGAAGAATTGTGGCTGCTAATATTCTCACTAAAATATGTGAATCTATTTACATAATCAGAGCCCTATGGGATGGAGCTTAGATTTAATATGGTTTTGGTGCTTATGTGTTTTCCAGTACATTGATTAATACTGTCTTCTGAAGTGGAACCCAATCAGGGGTAACCTGCCAGAGGACTATTTTCTAGAAATTTCAGCCGAACTAATATCTGTGGAAATCTTAAGACTATAGAAGAGTTGATGAATATACCACAATTAAACTTGCTTTGTGAATTGAAGAATGGGGCAAAGGATAATGAACATATTGAAATGATTCCACATGTTTTATGTATGACACATTTGTAATTAAAACAGATCCTCAAGGTAAGTTTGTATATACTAATATAATAATTTCAAAAAAGCAGAATACATTATTAAATATCTACAGGGCATATTTCCCAGTTGGAGAATGTGAAAGTTTGGCTTGTTTTGCTACTTCAACAGTTGTTTACCAGAAACTAGAGATTGAGTGTTTCAGTAAGCTGTATTTGTTGGGCAATCTGTTTCATTGCTCAAATCTGTATCTATATATGTGGATATCTATATCTACTTATATCTCCATCTATCTCTATGTATCTATGAGTGCATCTTCAATATATAATTTTCTAGTTATACAGTTATAAATAACTGTAATTTCAGTCACTCAACTAAACATTAACATTTATCCTAATTTCCTCAGTCTTGTGAAGATCCTCTGAGACCTTTAACAATTCAGCAGTTATTGTACCTGGCAGCTCTAGGTCATGGCTTTTGCAGCCAGGGTCATTTTAGGGTTTAATGGGGGATTTAACAACCCCATTGCTGTTTATAAATGATTGTTACAACCTTTTCTATCATGGGATCTTCCAAACAATCCTGTGAGGTTGGAATAAGTACTGTTTTACAAACTGTTTTACAGAGGCAACTGACATGTTCCATAGACTTTCATTTTTAAGTTATGAGTAAGGGTTGATTAACCAATAATCTATTAAGTGAATCATTGCAATTGACTAAAATTTGGTTTTCATGAGAAAGATTAATAGGTACCTAGAGGGCTCTGAGTCAGTATATATGTGACTAAAGAGTCTGGCTACTATGTATTTGGTGAGTTTACAAAACTTCTATTGTACTTGTTCCCATGTAGATAGTTGCAGTTCCCACAATGTCAAGGAAAAGCACTCAGTTATCCCTACATCATCCTTGTTTTCTTGACTGTGGGAATGATTTTAGTTGATGCTCCTTTATCTCGTAATTATGAGTTACTGTTAGAGTATTGTGAGCTGTTTGATTAACTTTACACTGTAGGATGTTTGCATATTTGCAACAATGATATTTGTAGCTCTTTTTATCAAAATAGATTTTAAGGTAAGTTATTACTTTAAGGTTACTTTTATATATGTGTATTAGTGGAATATATATAATATATTTATATATTGTATAAATTAAGCAAATTTACCTTTAGGTAAATATGTATAGTATGTTTTATTGTATACATAAATGTATGCCAGCCACTAAGTTGTATATGCAACACTAAGTTGTGTATGCACAGATGTGAACCAGCATACTTGTATATTGAATGAAGCAGATGTACCCTATAGTGAAAATGGGTGAGATGGATGGGCCTTGGGGTCTTTGGCATTCCTTAAGTGAGCTGTGTTAAAAAAGTAAGAACCATCTATTTTCAGGAGTCCTAAGTTGGAGAATGACAGGAACCTGCTTGTTTGGCATGTGGTTATGGGGACTCTTGGGGTATACTTCCAATTTCCATAAAGACCATGTTGATGTCACGTATTTGTAAGAAGAGAGTGGGACTATTTGCATAGAATCTGGCCTTTTGCTATATGATTATGTGGAAATGAATCACAGTTGTGTTGGCCAGAACCACCATTAAGCTTTGTATGTGAAATGCATTAAAGAATTATTTTGTTTCTCCCCTGCAGCTATGATTTATTATATATGTGTAAAACTCTACAATTAGAGATTTGCCAGTCTAATTCTTTTCTGAAGGGAAAATTGAGCCCCGGAGACGTGAGGTGATTTAAGACCAGAGAGGCTGAGATAGAACCAGTGATCAGAGCTCCTGATACTCTCAGCCTAAGGTGTTTTTTTTTTTTTTAATCTAAATTTTATTTCTTATATAGGAAATATATCCACATGGTTCAAAAATCAAAAATTACAAAAGGGTGAGGCAGTTAAGTGTCCAACTTCAGCTCAGGTCATGATCTCATGGTTTGTGAGTTTGAGCCCTGCAACAGGCTCTCTGCTGTCAGTGCAGAGTCTGCTTAGCATCCTCTGTTACCCTCTCTTTCTCTGCCCCTCCCTTGCTTATGTGCTCTCTCTCTCTCAAAAATAAATAAACATTGGGGCACCTGGGTGGCTCAGTCAGTTAGGCATCTGACTTTAGCTCAGGTCATGATCTCACAGTTTGTGAGTTCAAGCCCTGTGTCAGGCTCTGTGCTGACAGCTCAGAGCCTGGAGCCTGCTTCAGATTCTGTGTCTCCCTCTCTCTCTGCCCCTCCCTTGCTCAGGCTCTGTCTCTCTCTCTCTCTTTCTCTCTCTCTCTCAAAAAAAAAAAAAATTAATTAAATAAAAAATTAAAAAAATAAACATTTAAAAAAATTAAAAAAGGGCTTTAATGAAAATCTCCCTTCCCTTCCATTCCATTCCTCAGCCATTCAGTTCCCCTCTTTGGACAGAAACAATGCTATCAGTTTTGTAAGTATGCTCCCAGAAGTGTTTAATGCATGTACAAATAAGTATATATATAGATACTCTCCTCATCTCTTTTTATCCAAATGATAGTATACTCTTCATATGATTTTATACCTTGTGTGTTTTTTTTTTAACTCAGCATTTGAAATCACTTCATATTGTTACAAAAAGAGAATTCTCATTAATTTTTATGGCTATAGAATATTTCTTTGAATAGATATGTCATTTATTTAATCAATCATCTATTGATAGACATGTAGGTTGTTTCTAGTCTGTGCAATAGCAAATAATGCTGCAGTGGAATATCTTATACATATATAATTTTATACATGCTTGACTCAATTTATATGATAAATTCCTAGAAAAGGAATTTTCTATGTTTAAGAGTTGATTACCTGGTATATATTGCAAAATTGCACTTCATAGAAGTTGAATCGGTTTACATACCTGCCAGCAATATATAACATTGCCCATTTCTCCATACACTTAACCAACATAGTGTATTATTAATTTTTTTGGTTGTTGCCTATCAGTCAAAAAACAGTGGGTGAGTGTTGCTTTAATTTGTACTTTTCTTATTTCGAGTGAAGTTGTACATTACTTTATACATTCCAGAGCCTTTTTCCTTTCCTTTTCTGTAAACTGTCTGTTCATATATTTTGTCCATTTTCCTTCTAGTCTGTTGGTCTTTTCCTGATCAATGTTTTTGAAAGTCTTTCTAAATTAGTAACCTTGATACACTGTCTGTATTTTTTCTCAGTTAATCCTATTAGGTGCCCAGCATCAGACTAGGACATGCTGCTTACTTTTAAGAAAGATAGTAGAAACTTGGTTTTGAATATATATGTGTAGCAAAGTTAAGAATCTTTTCTCCCTGGTTACATTTGAAAGAGTTGAGAAATCATTAGAAGAAAATCTGTGTAACAGTACACTATAATAAGAGCCTGTTTCTGGTTGGTTTATTGATCAAAACTGCTGTGGGTCTTTGGTGGGAGAAGCCTTCAACTGTGTCACAATGAATGGAGACAAATGAGCATTGAAAAATCTGCAGCCACCTGGAAAAATAGGCTCCTTTCTTCTGGGAAACCTCTAGTGTCTTAAAGACCCCTATTTGCAACTGAAAAATATGTCATTCTGTAGTGTGTAGATCTGAGTGGTTAAGGTTTTAGCCAAAAATATTTGTTCATTTGAAAATAAACTGGATAATCCTCATGTTCAGCTTTTTAACCAACTCTTCAAACCCTTTGTGGTTATGGATTTCAGTGGTAAATGGATAGAATGAGAGCATCAAGATTTTTGGGCGATACCTCAGAAACTGAAAATGAAAACATATACAGTTGACCCTTTAACAGCATGGGTTTGCCGGTCTACTTATATGCAGATATTTTTTAATAAATACAGTACTACGCTATAAATGTATTTTCTCTTATGATTTTCTTAACATTTTTTTCTCTAGATTATTTTAAGAATACAGTATATAATACATATACAAAATATGTATTAATTCACTATGTTATTGGTAAGGCTTCTGGTCAATAGTAGGCTATCAGTTGTTAAGTTTTGGG
The DNA here is from genome assembly GCF_018350175.1 of Felis catus. Classification (NCBI taxonomy): domain Eukaryota; kingdom Metazoa; phylum Chordata; class Mammalia; order Carnivora; family Felidae; genus Felis; species Felis catus. The sequence goes on from NC_058379.1 coordinate 41,465,524, forward strand.
GAGTTAAGCTGTACATAAATTTTCCACTGTGCAGAGGGTTGACGCTCCTAACCCTTGTTTTATCTAAGGGTCAACTATACAATGAGGAAATTAAATTTGGTATTATAGTATTTTCTGATACCTAAGGCATATTAATTATAACTAATAGTTTGTATAAGAAAGCACGGAATTTTTAAAAATAACATCAGGTAAACAGTTATGATTAGGTTGTCAGAGAGGGAAGTATAGAGTCTCTCTTGGTGACAATTAGCTGGGGACTGCATCCAGGGCATCAGTGGTATTAATGCATCAACACATCACTGGCATTGGGGCGTCAATGGTGCGTCCATCCCAACAGTGGAGCAGCCAGAGCAGGAAGGAAAGGTTTAATTTATATTAAGTAAATTTTATTCACATTAAGAAATACAAAGCATTTTAAAATTTTGGATAATATAGCTATGTGAAATCTATTTCAGTCCCTCAAAGAATATACCTTGGTTTTTTGCCTTCATGGCCTTGAACATATATTTTCTCTGACTTAAATCTTTTCTGTCTTTGCACTTCTCCTGTGTTTGTCCAACCTCTACTACTCATTTTACAAGTCTCAGCTTAATTGTCCCTTCCTCCTAGAAGCTTCCCTGACCCTTTATGTATGGATTCAGTGCACTCTACAGTAGTTTTGTTCCGTATTCTAACTGCTTGTTACTTGTCTGTTTTCCTGACCAGCATATAAATTCCCAAAGGCTAGAATCCATTTCTATGTATTATTTTATCCCTTTGCACATAGTAGTCTTCAAGAAATATTTATTGAATGAATAAATGTGGAATACATTTATTCAAAATTACCTAAATAGTGTGTTATGATTTTGGTTAAGAAAAGAAACTATGGTTTAAGTTACAGATATAATAATTTTTTAAGCTTCATGTAATATTTTTAATGAAGATACTATGTACCCTAATCTCCTGCAATAAATTACCAAGCGTGCAACATGTTAGTAATTACACCATGAAAGATCAAACTAATATTTATGTTATTTATAATATTTATAGGTATTGATTTACTAGTGTGTTACAATCTATCATGTCCAGTGGGTTCTAGAATATACTTTTCTATTTACAGTACTGTGCTTTTGTAAGTATTGTATTGTAGATTGAATGACGAAAACTGAGAGGTATTTTGGTATATATGATATTAGGAGTGTAATACTCAGCATTATAGAAAAATCTAATTGTGGTACTGATACAGTGTCAGTTTGGATCCTGTCAGATAATTGGTTTTTTACAGAAATTTGCCTAAGAGTAGGCATCTAGTAGGTGGCAGAAACTAGATTGGAGGTACAACCAATATGTGCTCAGCCAAGGTCATTTTATTGTTTCATACAATTTTCCTGTTCTAATATGGCTCTTAGTGACGTTATTGAATAACTGTGCTGATGAATAAAATATATGAAAAAATGGATACTATTTTTGGGAGAACAAAGTACAATACTGTAACATATGATATAAAACAAGTGAAATATATAAATTTTTTATAGTTATCAGAATGTGTTTCGTAGCTAGCCAAGAATCCAGTTGTTCTTTATTCTTTTAAAGTAGTGTCTTGAGAGTACTTTACTTCCTTTAAATTAGTTTATTGTATTATTGGTAAAAAATAATGACTTTCACTCTCTTTTCTCATTCAGAGCCTGAGTCATGATCATGTTTTCTCTTCTAGTGAGATTATTACAGGACCAAGGCCAAATGAATGTCAGGGAAAATAGGACTTCAATAAATAGAATCTTTAGAATTTTGTATCAAGGACTAACCAGATGGGTTTTAAAGAAAACCTGAGTATATGGTATTGAGGCAGAGGAGGGGTGGATGGTTGGGGAGGGCTAAACTGAGAGGATGAAAGGGTAGATGAACATGAAGTTCTCTTTTTGTTTTCTTTTCTGGACTATGGTCAGAATTTGATTCTCACTTTACTTTTCTGGTCACTGGATTTTGCAGCTCAGAAGGGGAGAGGAGGAGGGCTTCGATAAGCCAGGTCTTCATAGAGTACTTTACCAAAAGAGTACCCCTGTCTAAGCCTGAGACAGCTTGTGTGTGGGGAAGGGAAGGAGGCAAAGCTGATTCCTGGGCTCAGCATCAGGCTCTTTACACTGTGGGTGGCTAAAGCTGGATCCTTTCCTGCCAGCCTCTGAAGAGCCATGTAGAATGCACCTCTGATTGTCCACCTAAGCGACAGAAGAGGGTGGCATTTATTCACCGCCTCCCATCATCCATTGCTCCAGGGTTGTTCTGTAGTTGTAATTCACTCAGGCTTCCAGACTGCACAGGTATGAGTGCCATGGTGTCCGAGAAGTCCTGGGGCAGAACAGGAGAGATGGACGTTACAGTGGAGAGGAGGAGCAGTAGGACTGGCTCCATGCGTGTGCAACATGTTCAACCAAGTGCTTAGCTTTAATTCGCTCATATCGTTGTCTTGAAATTCTCAATAATCTTTGAATCAGGGGCCTTTTGTTTTCATTTTGCACTGACCCCTCCAAATGATGTAGCTCTCTTTGGCTGTTGAATTATTTTTGCATGAGACTGGTACTCTGCATGAGGCTGTACAGTGGCTGGAATAAAGAAGTTGTTCCAAGAAAATATGAAGTAAGGCACAGTAGATGTCTGATACGCTGATTTGATTTTTATAATCTCCTTATCAGTTAGGTGCTATCATCCCATTTTAAAGAGGAAGAAACAGATTCAGGTAGGGTAGTTAATATCATCGTTAATTTACAAGGCTGGTGGTAAACGATGGAGCTAGGATTCAAATCTAAGTCTGTGTGAATGTCTGCATGCTTGAGAGTGAGAGAAGGGCATGATATCAGAACTCATGATAATCACTGTACTAACTTCTTTTTTTCTGCCTTGTGACTTCTGGACAGGCTGTAAAACTCAGGGGTATGTATGCTGCCAGCCACAGGGAATGTTCTTGCCATATTCTAACACACTTGGAACTCTATCTGGCCACCTGGGTAGGCCTGGGAACTCTGGAAAGACCCCAAAATGTTGTTCTTCCTTTTTTAAATGAGTAAAGGGAGAAACTGTAGAAGTTAGAACTGTATAGCAGAGATGCTATAGGGAAAGAGGCATCTATTACATTTTTTAAAAATTAAAATGAAAAATTTTTGTTTTCCAGTTGAGAGTTTATTTAACTCCTAATAATCTAATCTCTGAAAAGGAGAGAAAGAAAGTACAACAGAGGTGGAAGATGGTGTAACTAATTTGTTGGCCAGTGTTCAAATGACTGGTTGATTCCCAATTCACATGCAGTGAGGGTTACATATCCCCAACTGGCCTGTCTCTTAGTCACCATGACCATGCTCTCAGTCCTCACCCCACCACACCCATTCAGTGTGGTGAATGGAGTTTAGCAGTCATGCGGAAGTTGTTCCTGTTCAGCATTCACCATCCAAAATCTGAGGCAGAGTTTTTCTTATTTTCCCTCTAAGAACCTCACACAAATCATCTGGGTGTGGCCAACTTCACTGAATAATGAGGATAATAACAAGGTTATGCTTGAGGGGACAGTAAGTCTGGTTTGCATGTGGAAGCCCTGGTTTATATCTATTGACACTGCATGATTATTAATAGCACCCCATTTTACTCTCAAAGGGCACAAGTTTGAGTCATAAATTATATGGGTGTCCTACTTACACTACAACTTCAGGAAGCAGATAACTTACTAAATTAAATATTCGGCTTCCCTGTTCTCAAAAGAGCCTCATAGCACAACGTGGCTCCAGTTTCCAGGTATATGTGTGGAACTCTCTTTCTCCTTCCATCTTTTCCTTTTTTTCTCTTGCTTCTTTGTCCCTAGTTCTTGTTCCTTTTAGGTACAGATTAGTTCAGCTCTCTCCAACCCGTCTCTAAACTTAGTCCTTGGATGTTTGTTGTATGTCTGAAGACCCTCATAGGGCTATGCTAAGCAATAGAATGTCAACTTTGGGCCCACCTATCCATCCTTCTCTATATGGCTCTTCAAGAGGAACAGAACAGAGTGGAGATTTGTCCCCATATCTCATCCATTATCCCCCTTTCAGAATACAGAAAGAGATACAGCATTTTGGTTTTCAAATTTCATTTTATTTCTCTCTGTTACAATAGTGGATTGTGATACTATATATTCATTATGAGGGGAAGCTATGACAAGAATAGCATACTGTCAAGTAAGTGTGATAAAAGAAAATACCGAGATCTTCCTTTCAAGTATGACATTCAGTAAAGCAACTTTAAATTAGCCCATGATCTTACACATGAAACTTGTTTAACTTGTGGTTTTATCTATGCACAAAAAGTAGAAAACATTAGTGTGGACTCATTGGTTCTAAGTTTCAGAAACTTAATTGCACATGCTGTAACAAAAATAGGAAATTAATTGGTTCATCTAACCAACTCTGAAAAGGATAAGGGAGAGCTGTCTTTGACCAAGATAATCAAAAGTTTTCAGAGTTCTTTCTCATTCTTTTGGTTTTGATTCCCTCTACCTGTTTACTTCATTTTCTCCTACTTCACAAGAGCTTTTCCCGTTTATTAGGGCACATAGCTTTAGGTTAATTCTGGCTTGGAGCCTTATAGCATCTTGCCTCAAGAAGAAGGAGAATCTTCTATCCTAATGCAGTTACACAATTCCAGGTGAGAAAGGGAACCTGGCATGGGCCATATGCCCTTTCCCTTAGATCATTCACTGAGACCAGGCAGTGCTGGTTGGTCCAGCACAGGTCACGTGCACCCGGGAACTGAGGAGGGCAGAGTGGATAATGCAGTAGCAGTGATGCACAGGTTTGTGGAGCCTGCACTGATGACTGATGACCGACTAGGGGATTGGTAAGGCCTGGCAGTGTGTGAGGAACAAACCAGATGGAGAGGGCAAAAGATGCCTCAGCCCATGTTTCTGACATGGGTCTCTGCTTTCACCTGAAGCCTCTGGAAGACTTTCTTAAGGAAGACATTCAGCTCCTCATCCTTTCTATTATGTGAGAACACATAGCAAGAAAAGGTGCTGGCTTTGAATCAGAAGAGGGCCCAAAATGTGACTATGGTGGTGCCTTGATCTTAGACCTGCCTCCAGAACTGTGAGAAATAAATTTCTATTGTTCATTAACCACCCAGCGTGTGGTACTTTGTTAGACCAGCCTGAATAGACTAAGATTATGACCTTTGAGATATTGTGCTCAGTGTGACTAAACACAAATTCTTCAGCACTCTTTGGAGGAAAGATTCTAGCAGGAGAGACAGTGGCATCAGACATTCCTGCCCATGTCTCTGAGTTTTGGTCATCTCGTTGGTGTTTCTGACAGCTATCTAATCCTAATGTCATGGCTGAAGGAAATTCAGTAGAGTGATAGAATAAAAATCTCCTGAAAGAAAGTAGAAAATTTAGCCTTGAGGACAGTACAGAAGAACTGGAAGCAGAGATGTGTCTGGAACCACTCAGATTATGCAAACACGTTCAAATAAAAATCCATGTTCTTCAATATATAAACCTTTTTATTTTTCATTTATAAGAGTGTCCTAATGAAGAAGCAGATAGGAGACTATAGTTAAGAAAAGCTTCCTAAAGCTGCACCTTCAACAGAGTTTAGAAAAAAGTTGAGTGGCATGGAATTAAACAGTGATATTTACCTTTATTGTTATTCTGAATAGATGTGAATTAAGTTTTGATTTCTGGAGTTTTACTGTTACATGGTCAACATAACTGGATCGTTAACTACATCTAGATATTCTGGTGTTCTTTAATAACAAGTTATATATATGAGTGAGTGAATAAGTGAACTCAGAGGAAAGTAAACAAATCTTTTCATGACTGATACAAAGTTAGAAATAAAAACTGTGCTTCATTTATACAAATTATGGAAGACATTTCTTTTTGAAAGGAATCCCAAGGCCTTCTGAAAATGTATTTTTTTACTTAGAGATAAAAAGTTCTTACATTTTCCTCTACTATTACAAAATATTTACAATAAAAACATTGCTTCCAAATGTGTTTTCTTCTGAGAATGTTCTTTTTATTTTGAAGTATAGGTCTTTAAAGCTTTTCTGGTTTAATTATTCTTAAAAATAATGGATTTTAAGTAACACCTATGGTACCCCACTAAGTGAATCACTGTGACATTTGGAATTTCAAGGCTTACATTTTCCTACTTGATGAGTAAAAATGCTGATGAACCACTATGCTGACTTTGCAGAGGCATTTCATGGGATCTTTTTAAAGGAAGCTTATAATCAAATGGCCCCCAAATTAAAAATGAACAAATGGTACACATTATAAGTTGTTTATTGTAATCCTCTAATGTTTTTATTATTCAGAACATTGAGGAATCAGGCAACTAATTTTCCTGAGTTGTCCTAGAGCCTCATGAATTTGGGGAGGTGAACAGAGCAGTGTATTTCTGAGAGGCAAAACACTAATCCAATCATAGCTTGCCTAACTTTAGAAAAATTATATTTCAATCAAATCACATAAAATGTGCTAAATTTAGTCCCTTACAGGTGTTGGGTACATAAGTGTTTATTATGTTATCTTCAGTACTTTCTGAAGGTTAAAAAACTTCAAGCTAAAAAAGGTAAAAGTGCTCCAAGGGAATTCATTGTTTAATAGAATTACTTTGTTAAGCAAATAATTACTTCCCAATTTATAGTTATTATGAATTAGTGTGTTAATCCAGGTCCTCCTGGAAGCAGACACCAAAATGGGATTAAGTGTATGGGGATTTTCATAGGAAAGTGCCTATGTGAAAGAAAGTAGAGAGGGAGCAGGGGAAGGCTGGGGGAGCTGTCAGTCCATGATGCAAGTGTGGTCCAAGGAAAGATGTAGGATAACCTAGTCTAATTATCTTGAGAATGAAGGTCCTAAGGAAGACATCCAGCACAAAGGCTCCAGACCTGGGATGAAATCTTGGATCTCCTAGATTTTCCCAGTGACCTCTGACTGAAACTGCAGGAATGCCTTGGGGCAGACAGGGGAAGATCACCAATTAACCCACAAAATTCTGAGAAATAGTAAATCATTGTTGCTTTAAGCCACAAAGTTTTGGCTGTTTGTTATGCAGTGGTCAGTAACTGATGTACAGAGTCAAGGTGAGATAGACAACAGTTCTTGTTTTCTTTGATGTGAGCAGAAAGTTTCTTCGTTCACTTCTTACTGAGGATGTTGCCGTTTGAGGGTTCTGGCTTCATGATATGGCCCGAGTTTCAACATCTTGCCTTATCTGAGCCTCAGGTCTTTCTGTCTCCATATAGTCTTTAAAACTCATGATCTTATTTTATAGAAATAGATACTGACATCTCCACTCCAGAGTAGCCAAAACTTCAGTACACTTGAACTGCTTTGATATTTTTTTAGCATTGGGGGATTATTTCTCTTACCTTCTAGTTTTCTAAGGAATGTGTTTAAGAGGGTGTGAATATGCAAAGTCAGCATTTGTAGAAGGTTTTCACATTGTCTAGTCTGCCACTGTGTTAGACATGGGAATCTCCATCTGTCACTTTTGAATCTTCCCTAGAGATAATCTTTTTGTTTTTACCATCACAATTCACCTGACTATCCCTGTCAGGGATTTGCAGAAGGAACTTTCAACTTTACCTTGTGGAAAGAGTATGTTATAGTAATGGGCTCCATTGCTTTGTTTTAGCTTTTAATATACTAGAACCTTATAGACAATGTGTATTTGTAAATGACTCTCTGTGGCAGTACATACTTGTAAATGGATGAAATTGTATTTTAGGAAGACCAGCAAGCCAATTTTGCTCAATTAATGTGAATCTAAAATGTGGCGTATAAATTAAATAATGTCAAAAGTCAAAGGAGGTAGAGTAATGTGTTCTTTAAGTGAATCTTACAGTGAACACATTTGTAAAATGAGATTTCCTTAATTTATAGATTTTGTAGTGTATTTTAAAAAATATAGTTGGCACACCGATGTTACATTAATTTCAGGTATACAACACAGTGGTTTGACAATTCTGTATATTATGCTGTGCTTGCCACAAGTGTAGCTGCCATCTGTCACCATTTAACACTATTAAAATACCATTAACTATATTCCCTATGCTATACCTTTCATTCCTGTGATGTATTCATTTCATAACGGGAAACCTGTGTCTCCCACTCCCCTTCATCGATTTTACACCATCCCCTTTCCCCCTACTTCTGGCAACCACTAGTTTGTTCTCTGTAATTATGGGTCTGTTTCTGTTTTTTTGTTTCTTGTTCATTTGTTTTATTTTTTAGATTCCACATATAAGTGAAATGATAGGACGTTTGTCTTTCTCTGTCTGAATTATTTCACTTAGCATAATACCTTCTAGGTCCCTCCATGTGATTGCAAATGGCAAGATTTTATTCTTTTTTATGTTTCATAATATTCCATTATATATACTACACATTGTTTATCATTCATCTGTGTAGTGTTTTTTTTTTAAGCCCCCCCCCCCCCCCATTAGTGAGCCTGAAATTGTTCAACAACAAATGTTGAAGGATGGGGGTGGGAGTGGTGTTTGGCAGAGGAAGCCCTAATGATTTTTATTTTGAATAATGAGAAGAGAGTCCTTGAGGTAGCACTTAACCTAGAAATCGTTTAATTCTTGCCAGGGGTGGAATCACCTCCAATGAGAGCAGAGGGGAAAAAAATCCATGTTGTTTAGGGCAGTTGAATAAAGGCTGTAACAGTTGAAAAGTTTGTAAATCTGAACTTTGAGCAATTTCAGTCAGAAAATTCATCAGCTTTGGTGAAAGGAAGTGACCAATGAAGATAGAGCATAGTTCTATATAGCCATCAAAGAGGTTTGTAAATTATGTACATTGGACAAATAAAGAAAAAAGGATCTGTATAGAACCAGTCTGCATGATTCCTTTAGCTGCACCTGGTTAACACTTTTACCAGTACCTCAGTAGAGAGGTGCTGGTGTTCCCACCAGTTTGCCTGTATTTGTGGTATGGGGTCTGTGTATGCTGTGTCTGTCTCTATATATTCTACATTCTTTATAATATGCTCCATTAGGTAAGTTTAATCAATTTGAACATTGTTTTTCGTTGTACTTTAAGATGCTGAGCCAACTGACCAATCAATTCACCAACCAATAAATAATCAAACAAACTCCTAAGCCTTCTTATATTACTCAGGAGAAGTACTTGAATTGGGTCAGCTTCTCTGCCTAATATTTTTGGTTCTCCAGGTGGGCAGAACAAGTATTCAGCCCCCTGTAGGGATGACCCTGCTGAGACCTATTTCTATCTCATGCGCCATGTAGTTTTGCTTGGATCAGCAATGTGTGTATTTCTATAATAAGTACAATACAAGTGACTAGAATACAAAACTCCTTAAACTGCTGATAGGACCCTATTTTAGGCAACACACCTTCTGTTTAAAGTCTCCTCTGGACAACTGGCACTTGAACTCCGGGTAGGAAAAGAGTGGCAGGCTTATCTGAAGCAATCATCTCCTTGAAAGGAATAAAAAAAGATGAGCCTGGAGTGGTTACTCCACCTCAAAATGTAAATAAATGGTCTTTTACACTGAAGTAAGCTTATTTCCTCTGTGGTCTCCTGTGTTATCCTCCTGGACAGACATCTAATAAGGCATGAGAAAGAGGACTGTTTTTGATAGGTAGGGTGGGTATAAAAGAAGGTAGCTTCATGTTCTCTCTCCTTCCTGGTAATTTACCAGCCACAAAAACCCCAGCAATGGTTGTGGCCATGGTGTTTCGTATTCTAAGCAATGAGATTTTTTTTTTTTTTGGTCACAAACCACCCAGAAGTCTTTCTTCCCTTTCTCTTTCTTTCTTTCTTTCTTTCTTTCTTTCTTTCTTTCTTTCTTTCTTTCTTTCTTTCTTTCTTTCTTTCTTTCTTTCTTTCTTTCTTTCTTTCTTTCTTTCTTTCTTTCCTTCCTTCCTTCCTTCCTTCCTTCCTTCCTTCCTTCCTTCCTATAAAGTATGGTTTATAGTGGTTAAGTTGCTTCCTGACAGAAGTGAATGACCTGAGGCATGGAGCATATATAGTGAGAAGTTGGAGAGTTATCTTGATAATATGACAGTTATTGTTACATGTAAATATCACCATTTAAAATTAGATATTGATTAGTTTTGCTTTCTTTTCATGTGTAGCTGCCCCCAAAGTATCATTACTTTTTATTTTAAAATCAAAATAAGCAAGAGAAACTTAGAGTCAGTGACTTAGATAAAGCCTATAGGTTTTTTTTTTTTTCAAGTTTGTTTATTTATTTTGAGAGAGAGAGAGAGAGAGAGCACAAGTGGAGGAGGGGCAGAGAGAGGGAGAGAGAGAATCCCAAGCAGGCTCTGTGCTGTCAGCACAGAGCCTGATGCAGGGCTCAATTGCATGAATTGTGAGATCATGACCTGAGCTGAACTCAAGAGTTGGTTGCTTAACTGACAACCACCTCGGTGCCTCAAGCCTATAGGGTTTGATTTCATACCAAATATGAAAGAGATTTGCTAATAGACCAAACAGCCATATTTTAGTTCACATATAGTTTCATTGCATAAAAGATATAAGGTTCCTACCATTTTGTGTTTCATGTGTCTGTAATTGAGTTTTTCTTTAATATTTCCTTTGAATATTTTATGTATTAACAATATCAGAGAAATATATGTATGCATTCATATGTATAGGCCTGATGGAACCAGAAAAAAATTAAAGTGAAAAATTGTGTTTTTCAGTTTACCATTTATTATATATTCATGTGGAACTCTAGTGTCTTACCATCTGTGAAGAACCTCTTGAAAAAATAGCAAGCAGAAATGACATAATATTTACTTGATGACTAAAGACAAAGTGAGTAGTAAATGATTTAAACTGTTACTTACATCAAAAGTAATTCAGTCTTTGGCCTTGTAGCACTGAGTGTTGGTTGACTATTTCTTTTTCCTGAACCTTCTGGCATGTAGACCTAGACGCTTTAGTATTTTCCATGTAAAGGCTGGAGTGGACATTTACTGTTTTGTGTGTCAATTCCACCCCTCCTTTTAGACCAGCATTTTAACAATCACGCAATGGAAGATGTCATCTTTTTGGCCACAGCGATTGGTCTAAGGATACACATCTGACGTGTGCTGGGCCAACAATAGGATCACCTTTGGCCTCAGTAGGGTGGTGAGACTGTGGGATGTGGGGTCTGGAGCTGCCAAGCATCATATTCCCTACTCCTTGGTGCGGAGAAGGGTGAGGTTGGCATCCAGAGACAAGCTGAAATGAGAGGTGGAGAGAATGACTATATTTCAGTTCCACGTTACAGCCCCATTTCTACTCATCCTCTTTTTTTCCTCCTAATCTAGTTAAAAAATGTTTTTCCACATTCTACTTTAAGAGTCTGTAAGGGAAGAAAAATTCAGCCACATGCAGCATTTTATGAATTTTGGTAGACTTTGCTGGGTTTTTGGGGGGAGTTACTTACATTCAACATTTCCCTTAAAATATCTCCCAACAGCCTTTTATTGCCCTAAAGTCACTCCATCCCATGAGCCCAGTGTCTTTCCTTAGTCTCCCTTCGCCTGTCAGCATTGGGCAACCCTGATTTTTCTTTCTCGCTCTCACTTAATGCTGACTACTTCGTCTCTTCCTCAAGAAACCAAAGCCCAGCCAATTTGTTTCTCTTGCAAAGGGGCTTATCAGGGCATCTCTCAAATAAAGGTGATGTTCTCTCTACAAAGGAATTTTTGTACCAAATGCTAAGAGAACACAATTTTCTTCAGGTTAGAATATCTGCAATGTTTTTAGATTGTTCTTCTCATTAACTACGCTTCCTACTGTCACTTTCAAGATCCAGTGTCAGCACTTTTATTAAAAGTAGCTCATTTATATCTATTACTTTTCTTTTTCAACCCAATATTCCATGCAAACCTAGATACACCTCTCATCAGAATCTACCATGTACATTCCAAGCTGATTAATATAATCTTAAATATTCAGTTTTTTTCCTTTGAAGACCTTTTAAAATTCTACCATTTGTACATATTTTAGGATTTAACTGAATGAAATGTTTGAAATGACTTGTTATTTAACTCAAAATGAATGCATGTAGCATATTTAGCAATCCCTCTCTTACTCCCACCTTTCTCTATTTGCCCCAACTGTTCTTGGCAACTATTTTGCTGTTTGGATTGGGGTTGTGTCTGAGAGGGCAGGAGATTTGAAAGGAAGAAAGAATAATTCTATGAAATTTTTTCCAGTGTTACTAAGAAGGGGACTTCTGATTGAAGATGGTTTATAGCTCCAGCCTGGGGCATAATTCTGTATCTGAAAGTTTAATAAGAACACTTGGAAGATATTGGGATAATGCTTAAGGAGGTTTCTTTTTGCTTTCAACAAATGAGGCATTGAGATTTCCTTAAATACCTTGATTGTGTTGGATGTATTTGCAGCCCCTACTATCAAGAGATAGGGTCTCTTTTCTTCTCCCTTTTAACCTGGGCTGGCTTTTAAACTTGCTTTGGGCAATATAATGCTATGGAAGTGATGTGTGACTTCTCAGCAAGGTCTTAAGATACCTTGCAGTTTTTGCTCATTTTCTCTTGAAATGTTCCCCCATCATACCAGAAATTAGAACTATCCTGCTAGAAAGGCATTGTAGAAGAGAACTGAGACACCCCAGCCAAGAGCCCTAGCTAACCACCAGACAAAGGATTGAGGTCACGCTAGACTTCCAGTTCCAGATGAACTGCCAGGTGACTGCAGCACACAAGTGACCTCATAAGTGAACACATCAGAGGAACTGCCCACCTAAATTGCAGAATCATGAATAAATGCACATGTATCTCCAGTAGAAAGGGAAAGTGGATAAATTAAGGCAGGGTGGAACAATTGCAGGAGAAATGTTCTGTAGTAGGAAAGAGGTGGTAGAATCTAGTCAAGAAGGGAAGGAACTAGATGCATGGAGGAGCTCATCCTCTATAACAGAAGGGAAGGCAGAATATATGGGTACACCTGAAGAAAAGAGGGCAGTTTTGGTGGGGATAACTTTTAAGTTCTCTTCTGATTGCTTCAGTTTTCTTGGTGTGAAGATAATGAGGGTGGTGGGGAGTTGTAGAGCTTGAGGCTAAAAGGAGGTGTGATTTGAAGAATGGGAGTGAGATTGACTGTGGAAATTCAGTTGGATCATGGAGAAGAATGAGAAGCCCCTTGAGGTTAGTGTTTTTACATTTAGCTGGCATCTGTCAGGTGTGTACTTTTCTCCAGACATATTCAGATGCTTAGATATAGGTGTGGAGTAGGTAGAAAGTTGGATTTAATCATGATTGGGGCTTAGAGTATGACAGAGTGCATGATGGTCAAGAAAATTGAGCATATATGCAAGGCAGTGGTTGCAGTGATGCCCATGGAATACACACTACTAAGTGGGGGAATGAGAGCATGAGATAGGTTAGGATTTTGGAAAAGAGGCAAGATAAATGGATTGAATGCAACCTGTCAGAGCATGTACCAATTGTGTTCTTGTTTAGCATCTGATTCTAGTGTGCATTATAATTTTGGGAAAATTATTTAAATATACCAATTTGTGCAATCTTAACCTTAGAATAAACTCTAAGATTTCTTTGCACCTCTAACAATTTGTTATTCTGTGATTCCATGTGAAAGCACATAATATACATACTAATGAAGAATAGATTCAGTTTTTTAAAAAAGATTATGGCAAACCTTGGTAAAGTTTCTCATGACACCTCAAGGTTAATTAGGCACTTATTTAATTCCCTTGCTTATTTGTTGCATTCTTTTTGGATGGTTGCTACATAGATAAGGATTTTTAGAATAGGTATTGAGAGGTATAATATCTGGAACATATTAAGAAACATACCTGGAATCACTGGAAGTATGGGCTAGTGGATAGAACTACACATCGGGAGGTAGGAATGCAGGGTTTCTACCTTGGTTTTAACTCTGTTCTCTTCTGTATAAATTATGTTTATTGCTTTTACTATATTTTATTAAAAGTCTTAGAAACTCTGTGATTGGTGCTTCACTTAAGTATTGACCAAATCAGAGCTAGTCACAGAAGTCCTGGAATAGAAGAATTGTGATTGTATTATTTTCACTTGTCCATTAGAGTCTGGACTAGAAAATAGCAGCCATGATGGCATTTGGGGAGTGAAAGCAAATAACACTTTTTAACATCCCTGTCAAAGCCTTTTCATTTTAATTGAAAAGCCATGCCATAGCCCTTGCTGGCAGTTACAACTACTGTACCTTACTTCGACGATTGCAGTTTCCTCAGATGTGTCTCCTTTATTCCCTTGTCTCCTGCTATAGTTGATTCTTCATATAGAAGCCAGGAGTGATGTTTACAAAAGGTAAATCAGATCATTTTACTTCCCTCTTTGAAATCTTCCATTGACTTCCCATTAGATTTCCAGACTTCATTTTCATCTCTAAGATCTTACAGGAATTGGCCCATACTTTTCTCTGACCTCATCCTAAACTACTTTCCTTTTCATAAACTGTGCTTTAAACACACTGGCCTTTTACTGTTCCAAAAACATGTAGAATTCTTCTGTATCTCAAGGCTTGCAACCAAGGGGTCAGTCCATCTTACTTGAAAAGCTCTTTTAGACCTTCAGGGCTGAGTTTATCTTTTGAAAAAAAAATTGTTTGTTTAACTTTTTTTTTTTTAAACAGTTGACAGTTTTATTTTCACATTTCACAATACAAATGCTTTTTTTTTTTTTTTTAAGTCCCACTACTTCCTTGGAAAACTATTCTCTTCTTTGATAGGAAGGAAAACAAGTCTTCCTTGTCATGCTGTTAGAAAACACCCAGAGTCACAGCACCATGATCTCTTGGTGAAATAGAACAAGTAAAATAAAATGGATATAAAGAGGTTCTTGTCTCTCCTTATTTATCTGGTTGATTTGTTCCTGGCCAAGTGGGCCCCATCATGGGATGGGCTGGAGGTCTCATCACTGGGGGCCCAGGCATCTTTGACATGTGGCCTCCTGTATGCAGGTTCATTCTAGGAGTAGGTCCCATTGGCATCATCCCAGGAGGAGGAA
Source organism: Felis catus (assembly GCF_018350175.1). NCBI lineage: Eukaryota > Metazoa > Chordata > Mammalia > Carnivora > Felidae > Felis > Felis catus. The sequence continues at coordinate 41,480,530 of NC_058379.1, forward strand.
GGCCCATCATTTGCATCATGGGAGGGCCCCCATATGGGGTGCTGGCATCATACCAGGGTGAAGAGGACCCAGGAGACTGGGGGGAGGTGGGATCATTGCCCTTGAGGAGGAAGAACAGAGAATGGTGTAGGGGGCATCTTCCCTTGCTGAAAGGCAACGGTTATTTTCTCAATCAGGCTCTGAGCGTGCTCTTCCATCCATTTCTGAAAGTAGTCTTTCACATTCTTTTTGTGTTTCTGACCACTGCAGTGTATCTTTCTCATTGATGGAGAGTCATGGGTGAGGTATGTTTTGCAGTAGTGACAATAAAACTTAGACACGTTGCTCTGTAGGCCATTGGGTACTCCATCCTGCACACCTGGGAAATGACTTGTTTGTTTACTTTTTGATTGTGTGTGTGTGTTTATTTTTGAGAGAGAGAGAGAGAGAGAGAAAGCAGGGGAGGGGCAGAGAGAGAGAGGAACAGAGGATCTGAAGCAGGCTCTGCAGTGAGAGCAGTAAGCCTGATGTGTGGCCCAAACCCACAAACTGTGAGATCATGACTTGAACTGAAGTCGGATGCTCAACTGATTGAGCCACGCAGGTGCCCCTACTTTTTGATTTTCTTTTTTTTTTTTTTTTATTTATTTAAAAAAAATTTTTTTAACGTTTATTTACTTTTTGAGACAGAGAGAGACAGAGCATGAACGGGGGAGGGTCAGAGAGAGAGAGGGAGACACAGAATCTGAAACAGGCTCCAGGCTCTGAGCTGTCAGCACAGAGCCCGACGCGGGGCTTGAACTCACGAGCTGTGAGATCATGACCTGAGCCGAAGTCGGACGCTTAACCAACTGAGCCACCCAGGCACCCCTACTTTTTGATTTTCTATCTCCCTTTGAACTAAACAGAAATAGATGATATGCACTGTCAGTCTCATTGGCTGGTATAGCTTCTATGCCTTGGAAAGCACTGGGTAGGTGCTCAACAAATACTTTTTTAATGGAGGAAAAAAAAGACCTCAAAAGTGGGTGGAGTAGAAGATAGCTTATCTGGAGTTAATGAGGCTAGGCTATTCTATGTCAAATTACTTGACTGTATTATCTGTCCCTTGACTTTTAAAGCTTTGAGTCTTGAAAGATTTGTAGCCTTCAGGACTGTCCTCTTAAAATACAATTAGCCTTGTGAGTTCATCTCTCAAATCAATGTCTACTAATATTTTAGTTCTTAGTGACCACCCAGGGAGAAATAGGACATACAATGTGCAAGTGACAGACCATCAGGAGCGGGGGTGTAAAAAAAACAGAGGGCAAAGGACCAGCAGGCAGGAATAATAGGGACAAAGAGATGAAAAGCTGGTAGCAGGAGAATTCTGTCAGAATTTTGTCTACAGTGGGAACATTTTTGTTTCTCATTCTATAAGATAGTGCCCTGTTATCTGGTACTGTATCAGAAAGTTTTCTTTTTTAAAGCAGTTTCTTGATAGTTTTTCAGGATTACAAATAAATTGGAGAAGAAGGGAAAGCTAAGCATTCTCAGTTAAAAAAACAAAAGGTGGAAGCAACTATTGCATAAGATACTGTATGCTGCTCAGCATGAGTATTTCAGGGAAAGATTTGGTGTCTTGTAATGTTGCAGTTACTATGGTAACAATGCATTTTTAATGGTACCATTAAATGGCAGTGTAACTACTTGTAACTAAGGAGTGCTGAATAGTCACAGCTGTGTTGTTTGGAGTTTATGTGTCTTTTCTACAGTATGGTTTTTAATGACTTAAAAATAAAAGTGTTGTATAACAGAATATCACTTTGGTACGTGATATATGTACTTTTAAGAAATAGAATGGAGAATGTTAATTATCCCGTTAACTATGCCTTATACACACACACACATACACACATGAGTAAACACACATACGTGCATACTTTACAGATGAAGATCTGGAAAGAAGATTAAGTAGCTTTTCTCAGCTCATTTAGCTATTGACAGAATTAGCATGAGAGCTCAGGTTTTTGGACTGATATAACAGTTTCTTTCTGACCTTACATACTAGTTCTGCTCAACACAGCACTATGTATACAACACACTCTATATTCTTTTCACACATTGCAACTGGTAAGAAAGTGCAATGAATTTCTATCATCCTGTAGGGTTATAAGGTGGTTGGGACCTAGATCAAAGAGTAGTGAATAATATAATTGAAAGAGTCTGTAGATGGAATTCAAGAGATCCGTAAACCCTTTAAAATTGTTTGCAAATAGGTATATGCATGTGCTCATTTTTCTAATGAGGGACTTTATCAGATTCTCAAGGAATTGGTATCCTCTCCCAAAATAGGTGATGAATTACGGCTCTTTCCCAATTTAGGATATCAAAATGGAAAAGTAAATGGCATATTGAGAAAAATATTTGTTACGATTTGATAAAAGATTAATATTCTTAATTTATAAAGACAATATACACATCAGGCTAAACATCAAGACCCAGTTGATCCCCTGAAGCAAGAGAAACAGGAGCAAAAATAAAATATTGGGACGACATCAAAATATAAACAGCTTCTGCACAGCAAAGGAAACAATCAACAAAACTAAAAGAACGTTCAGAATGGAAGATATTTGCAAATGACATATCTGATAAAAGATTATTATCCAAAAAATATAAAGAACTTATAAAACTTAACACCCCAAAACCAAATAATCCAATTAGAAAATGGGCAGAAGACATGACTAGACATTTCTCCAAAGAAGACGTCCAAATGGTTAATATGGAAAGATGCTCATCATCACTTATCATCAGAGAAATGCAAATCAAAACTACAATGCGGTATCACCTCACACCTGTCAGAAAGGCTAAAATCAAAAACACAAGAAACAACAGGCTTTGGTGAGGATGTAGAGATAAAGGAACTTTCTTGCACTGTTGATGGGAATGCAAACTGGTGTGGCCACTGTGAAAAATAGTATGGAAATGTTGGAATAGAACTACCCTACTATCCAGTAATGTGCTACTGGGTATTTACTCAAAGAATACAAAAACACTAATTCAAAGGGATACATGCACCCATATATTTATAGCAGCACAATTTACAATAGCCAAGGTATAGAAGTAGCCCAAGTGTCAATCAGTTGATGCATGCATAGATAAAGAGGAGGTGATATATACAAACAATGAAATATTATTCAAGCCATAAAAAGGAATGAAATATGCCATTGGCAACAATGCGGATGGAGCTAGAGAGTATAATGCTAAGTGAAAGAAGTCAGAGAACAATGAATACTATATGATTTCACTCATGTGGAATTTAAGAAAGAAAAGAAACAAGGAGGGGGGGGGGAAGAGAGACACACCAAGACACAGACTGAGCTATAGAGAACAAGCTGATGGTTACCAGAGGAGAGGTGGGTGGGGGGATGGGTTAAATAGATGATGAAGATTAAGGAGTGGACTTGTGATGAGCACTGGGTGATGTTTGGAATTGTTAAATCACTATATTGCACACCTGAAATTAATATAATATTGTATGTTAACTAACTCAAATTAGAATAAAAATTAAAAAAAAGACCCAGTTGAAATTATAGTGAAGGAAATGAAGATATGCAGACAGGGAGTATAAATGGCTAATGGAAATGAAAATTTTTCATCCGCTTTAGCCATCAATGAAATGCAAATTAAAACAATAAAAATTTTACCATTTTAACACAACGAATTAGCTCAGATTAAACACAACCACAATAATGTTCTTTGTGATGAAGAGGTGAAGGGATAAACAGATTGCTCTACTGTTGGCTAGGAGTATAAATTGGGGCAGAGGTTTTGGAAATCAAATTAATAATTCAAGTTAAGAGTTGTTATGCCCAGAATTCGTGATCCCCAAAGACCACCAGGGAACCGAGTCCGATGCAAAAGCAGAGCCTTTATTTGAGCTAGCTCAAGCTCAATCCCCTAGCTGCACCGACACAGCGGTGAGATGTGGGGAGAGAGAGGTAGTTTCAAAAACACAAAGGTTTTATTGGGGTCTAGGGGCAGTTGGTGAGGTAATAATGGCTGTGGCCTCAGCCGATTGGCTGGGGAACGGTTGGAGTCCTGTTGCGCAGGTCGCTGGGCGTGTTTTGATTGGGAAGTTTGAACGGGTGAGCGGGAGGTTACTCAAGGGGAGGAGGTGTGGTCAAGGTGAAGGACACAGAACAAGATGGAGTTGGCAGGCATAGGCCCGCCCTTTCAGAGTCTTAAAAATGTTCATAACCAGTAATTCAAATTCTAAGGATATAGTTCCATTCTAAGGCAATAATAAATGCTTACTAAAATTTGTTATAAAAGTATTTCTCCTTGTGGTATCTAAAATAGTAAGAAATATGAAAGAGTACACATATCCAACATAGGGAAAGGATTAAATAAATTACAGTATTCCTCCAAGTCCAATAAATTGTCTTGAGATTTTTGTTAATGGAGTGGAAAACTCTTATGATATAATATTACATTTAAAAACAACACCTAGACTTCTAAAATGCTTATAGAGTATAATTCCAAAATGATATAAATAATAATATAAATTCCATAGAAATAAATTTAACAATAATAGAAAGAAATAAACTAAAATATAAAATGGTTATCTTCTGGGTTATGTGGTTAATAATTATTTTTCTCTTTTTTTGTGTTGTGTATTTTCTTAGATTTCTGAAGTGAATGTATATATTATCAGAAATGAAATAAAAATTATTTAAAAGTTTTGCTGAGGTTTTTTTTTTTGTATTACCTCGATTTTTCTAATTTGGCAAAAATCTATTGTCCTAAATAAAGAATGGCAGAAACTAGAAGGACATCTTTTGAAAAAAATTAGACTTTTTTTCTTTCATTTAAAAATTATATATGTAATCTCTTTTTTGGGTCAGATGTTGGGGAAATACATATGAATAAGACGTTGTTCCTGCCATGTACATTTTATAGTCTACTAGGTAGGATAGACATGTAATAAAAATAGCTCCTGAGTACCTTGTAATATGACAACAGGAAGGAAGGAATAATGAAGTTTTCCTGAGGAAGTAGAGGGAAGGGGTAACATTTGGTTCCAGTCTCAAGTGATGGGTCGTGACATGGGCCAAAGTGAAAGGATCTTCCTCGTAAAGTAGGGTATGAGAGCACAAAAAGTCAATGCTATTTAGAGCACAGGTGCCTTTGATTTGATTAGGAAGGTAGAGAAAGGCCATCTGTTGAAAGACCTTAAGATGTCTGTGTCTTATCTTGTAGGTACAAAGGGGTCATGAAAATCACAGAATCATCTAAATAAGTGATCAGATTTGATCAGATAAGTATGTGATGGAATAATCTCTTATCACAGCAACAGAAATTATGATATAATAGTCAATTGCTTCAGTAATGATTTAAATATTTTCATGGAAATTATACTCAATAAGGTAAAACTTAAAAAAAAATTAAAGTTCTGTCAAGGTGCTATTTTCCACTGCATTATCTCATAGAGAGTTTTGATATTGGGGATGCATTGGTTGGTCATATCATGATGTTAATGAGGCCAAAACCACAGTCACCCCTATTAATTTAGTTGACAGAAAAAAGATTTTGTTTTGTGGCTGCCAGCTCAGTGAGGAAGTTATTTAAAGAGCTGAACCGCATCCATACCAGTCTTAACTTTAAGTTGATTAAAGTGTGGATTCTCTACATGTGTTTCATTTCCATATTCCAGTGAAGCCAAGTGGTGGTCCTTATGACAATAAAGTTATCAGATGGTTATCAGTTACCCCAGAATGCTCTGGCCATCTTTGGTTGGCCCAAGTATTATTCCTGAACTAAGTAACCTTCTTCCTCCCTCCCTCTTTCTCTCTCTCTTTTCTTTTTTCTTTTCTTCCTTTTTATTTATTTTTGAGAGAGAGAGAGACAGAGTGCAAGTTGGGGAGAGGCAGAGAGAGAGGGAGACACAGAATCTGAAGCAGGCTTCAGGCTCCGGGCTGCCAGCACAGAGCCTGACACGGGGCTCGAACCCACAAACTATGAGATTATGACTTGAGACCAAGTCAGAAGCTCAACTGAGCCACCCAGGCTCTCCTCCCCTCCCCTTCCTTCCCTTCTCTTCCCTTTTCTTTCCTTTCTTTCTCCTTCCTTCCTTCCTTCCTTTCTTTCTTTCTTTCTTTCTTTCTTTCTTTCTTTCTTTCTTTCTTTCTTTCTTTCTCTTTATTTTCTTTCCCCTTCCTTCCTTCCTTCCTTCCTTCCTTCCTTCCTTCCTTCCTTCCTTCCTTTTGTTGTTGTTTTGCTATTTTTATTTATGTTTAAAATTGAGACATAATTGGCATATAACATTGTACTAGTTTTAGGTATACAATGAAATGATTACAGGGGTGCCTGGGTGGCTCAGTTGGTGGAGTGTCCGACTTTGGCTCAGATCATATCACAGTTCTTGAGTTTCAGCCCAGCATCAGGCTCACTGCTTTCAGTGCAGAGCTTGCTTCAGATCCTCTGCCCCCCTCTCTCTCTGCCCCTCCCCTGCTCACATGCTCAGTCTCTTCAAAAGAAAGAAAACAATAAAAAAAATGAAATGATTACAATAAATTTAGTTATCCATTACCACACATGGTTACAAAAATAGTTTTGCTTGTAATGAGAACTTCTAAGCTTTATTCTCTTACCACCTTTTAAATGTACAACATAGTTTTAATTATAGTTACTATGCTGTGTATTATGTCCCCAGGACTTATTTATCTTATTAAACTGGAAGTTTGTACCTTTTGACCACCTGCACCCATTTTGCCCACTCTTCACTACCTGCCTCTGGCAGCCACATAATCTGTTTTCTGTATCTATGAGTTTAGTTTGTTTTTGTTTTTGTTTTGTTTTTAGATTCCTTTTTTAGAACTTCCATTGTTTTTCTTTAAAAAAATTTTTTTAATGTTTATTTTTCAGAGAGAGAGAGACAGAGAGAGAGAATGAGGGAGGGGTAGGCAGAGAGGGAGGGATACCCAGAATCTGAAGCAGGCTCTAGGCTCTGAGCTGTCAGCACAGAGCCCCATGCAGGGCTTGAACCCATGAACTGTGAGATCATGACCTGAGCCGAAGTCGGATGCTTAACCAACTGAGCCACCAGGTATGCTCCAATTTTTTAATGTTTATTTATTTTGAGAGTGAGAGAGCATGTATGTGTGTGTGTGTGCGTGTGTGCATTGGGGGAGGGGCAGAGAGAGAGGGAGAGAGAAAATCCCAAGCAGGCTCTGTGCCACCAGCACAAAGCCTGACATGGGCCTTGATGCCAGGAACCATGAAATCATGACTCAGGCTGAAATAAGGAGTTGAAAACCCAACCACTCAGCCACCCAGGTGCCCCTTTTAGATTCTGTATAGTGATATCATACAGTCTTTGAAGGTCATCCATGTTGTTGCAAATGGCAGAATTTCCATTTTTTTTTAAATTTATTTATTTATTTGAGGAGAGAGAACACAAGCAGGGGGTGGGGGCAGAGAGAGGATCCCAAGCAGGCCTATGCTGTCACTGCAGAGCCTGATGTGGGGCTCGATCTTACGAACTGTGGAATCATGACCTGAGCCGAAATCAAGAGTTGGACGCTCAACCAACTGAGCCATCCAGACATCCCAGAATTTCCTTCTTTTTTTATGGCTGAATAATATTCATATGATATATGTGTGATATATACATATCACATTTTCTTTATCCATTCATCCTTTGATGACACATAGGTTGTTTCTGTGTTTTGGATATAGTAAATAGTGCTGCAATAAGCATTGGGATACAGTTTTCTTTTTCTAAAAAAAATTTTGTTTTTAATGTTTATTCATTTTTGAGAGATGGAGAGAGAAAGAGTGTTAGTGGGGGAGGGGCAGAGAGAGAGGGAGACAGAATCTGAAGCAGGCTCCACGCTCTAAGCTGTCAGCACAGAGCCTATTGGAGGACTTAACTCATGAACCATGAGATCGTGACCTGAGCTGAAGTCGGACGCCCAACCCACTGAGCCACCCAGGCGCCCCAGTTATCTTTTCAAGATAGTGATTTTGTTTCCTTCAGATAAATACCCAGGGTGGAATTTCTGGATCATATGGTATTTCTATTTTTAATTATTTAAGGAACCTCCATACTGTTTTCCATAGTGGTTGCACCAATTAAGATTCCTCCTGACAGTGCACAAGAGTTTCCTTTTGTCCACCAAGTCACCAACACCTGTTATTTCTTGTCTTTTTGATAACAGACATTCTAACAGGTGTCAGGTGATATCTCATTGTGGTCTAAACTTTATATATTCATGAGTTACAACATGGGTATACTTGCCTTGAAGTTTCAGATATCAGTGTTTTTCAAGAGGATCACTTTTTTTTTTCAGGACTCTTTTTCATTATTTCTGAATTGTGGTGTTCTCTTGCCTTTTAGTTGTAATAGTAGGAGAGTAAGAGTAGTAATAGAGACAAACAACCTCCAAACTAACCTACACCTATACTCACATTCTTGGTTATATTTTAAAACCACCTATCAGCTTAGTTTATATTTAAGATGTGTAGCTCCAGACAAGTGGGGTTAGTTTTGGTTCCTGGGTACTTGTGGTGATTATGTATAAATATTACTTAAGCATTTCTTGATGCCAAGTTTTCTTCTATCTGCTGAGTGGTACATGCTATTCCTTCCCTTATTTAAGATGATAATGTTGCCCAGTGGAAGAGGACTAGTTTGGGACACAGAAGACAGTTCAATTTCAACTTCAAAAGTTTCCTCTATGATTTTTAGCCAGGAATCATTTAAACTCACAGTAATTCATTTTCCCTATATATATATATATGTATATATATATATATATATATATATATACATATATATATATATATACATACATATATATATATATATATATATATTTTATTTTTTAGTCATATGTTAGCCCCAGTTGGTTATCTGAGACTTAGGTGATGAACTATTTAGAGAAATATTGAAATAGAGGAATAATTCAGGAACGGATTTTAAAAAATAGGAGTAATTTATGGAAGATAAGATAAAACAATAGTAAGGAAGATAATGAAGTATGAAATTTAGGGAATCTCCATGAGAGGTAGATATGTACAAGAAAATCCAGGGACCAAGAGAACATGAGCTGGTTTTGTTAAAGGAAAGTAGGGGGTGATCTGAAATAGTAATAATAATAATGATGATAATGATGATAATAATGTCAGGACTTTCAATGAAAGGACTTTCAAATATCTGATGTAGAAGGCTCTGGAGAATGAGACATAAAGAAGTGATTTAGTGAAGTAAATTATGGGGGATATTTTTCTGTTTTGTGGTAATAGGGCAGGATGAATCACAAGCCATAGACTAAACTTGGTTTGTTTACTTGGAGTCTAAGAAAACAGCTTAGGGCTATTTACTAAAAACACCCTTGGAAATATTATATGTAGATACCTCTTTGATAGATTATACTCTACTTTTGCTCTGAGATTTTCAACATTAGAGAAGAAATGTGTTTGTTCAGAACTTTAAAAATTTTTTAATAGACTTTATGGAGCAGTTTTAGGTTTACAGAAAAATTGTGCAAAACTACAGAGAGTTCCATATACCTACCTCTTTTCCTCTACACAGTTTCCCCTATTTTATTTATTTATTTATTTATTTATTTATTTATTTATTTATTTATTTTAATTTTTTTTTCAACGTTTATTTATTTTTGGGACAGAGAGAGACAGAGCATGAACGGGGGAGGGGCAGAGAGAGAGGGAGACACAGAATCGGAAACAGGCTCCAGGCTCTGAGCCATCAGCCCAGAGCCGGACGCGGGGCTCGAACTCCCGGACCGCGAAATCGTGACCTGGCTGAAGTCGGACGCTTAACCGACTGCGCCACCCAGGCGCCCCATCCCCTATTTTTAACATCTTAGGTTGGTGTGGTATATTTGTTACAATTAATGAACCAATATTGATGGATTATTATTATTTTTTTTATTTTTAATATGAAATTTATTGTCAAACTGGTTTCCATACAACACCCAGTGCTCACCCCAACAGGTGCCCTCCTCAATACCCATCACCCACCCTCCCCGCCCTCCCACCCCCCATCAACACTCAGATTGTTCATAGTTTTAAGAGTCTTTTATGGTTTGGCTCCCTCCCTCTCTAACTTTTTTTTTCCTTTCCCTCCCCTGTGGTCTTCTGTTAAGTTTCTCAGGATACACGTTAAGAGTGAAAACATATGGTATCTGTCTTTCTCTGTATGACTTATTTCACTTAGCATAACACTCTCCAGTTCCATCCATGTTGCTACAAAAGGCCATATTTCATTCTTTCTCATTGCCACATAGTATTCCATTGTGTGTATAAACCACAATTTTTTTTATCCATTCATCAGTTGATGAACATTTAGGCTCTTTCCATAATTTGGCTATTGTTGAAAGTGCTGCTATAAACATTGGGGTACAAGTGACCCTATGCATCAGTACTCCTGTATCCCTTGGGTAAATTCCTAGCAGTGCTATTGTTGGGTCATAGGGTAGATCTATTTTCAATTTTTTGAGGAACCTCCACACTGTTTTCCAGAGCAGCTGCACCAGTTTGTGTTCCCACCAACCGTGCAAGAGGGTTCCCGTTTCTCCACAGATGGATTATTATTAACTAAAGTCATAGTTAACATAAGAGTTCACCCTTTATGTTGTACATTCTACTGGTTTTGACAAATGCAGAATGTCATATATCTACTATTACAGTATCGCATGGAATAGTTTCAATGCCTAAAAATTTTCTGTGCTCCCTCTAATCATCCTGCTCTCCTTCCTGTTATTTCTTCCTTTCTCTCCCTCCCTTGCCCTGAACCACTGGCAACCATGCATCATTTTATTGTGTCCCACCCCTAGTTTTGTCTTTTCCTCAATGTGATATAGTTGGAATGATCACTATATAGCCTTTTCAAATTGGCTTCTTTAACTTAGCAATATGCATTCAATTTTCCTCCATGTCTTTTTGTGGTTTGATAATTTCTTTATATTGATGAATAAAATTCCAAAATTGTATGGATGTACCATAGTTTGCTTATCCATTTACCTATTTAAGGACATCTTTGTTGCTTTCAAGTTTTGGTAATTATGAATAAAGCTGCTACAAACCTTTGTGTGCAGTCTATTAAAACTCACTTAAGTAAAATAGTAAGTAGTGCAGTTGCTGGATCATATGGTAAAAGTATGTTTAGTTTTGTAAGAAATTGCCAAACTGTCTTACAAAGTTGGCTGTGCCATTTTGCATTCCCACCAGTGATGAATAAGAGTTTCTTTTCCTTCACATCCTCACCAGTATTTTGGTGGTGTCACTGTTTGGATTTTAGTTATTTTATAGATGTTAGTGGTATGTCAATATTGTTTGAATTTGCAGCTCTCTAATGACATATGATATTGAGCATCTTTTCAAAGTTGTTTTCTTATTGTTGAATTTTATGAGTTCTTTGTATATTTTGGATACAAGTGCTTTATCAGATATGTGTTTTGCAAAGATTTTCTCCCAGTATGTGGCTTGTCTCTTCAGTTTCTAAACAGTGGCTTTTGCAGAGCAGAAGTTTTTAATTTCAGTGAAGTTATATTTATCAATTTTATTCTTTCATTGATTGTACTTTTGTTGTATCAAAAAATTCATCACCAAAGTCAAGATCACCTTACTTTTCCCCTATTTTAGTTTCTAGAAATTTTAGAGTTTTGCATTTTAATTAAGTGTATGATCCATTTGAGTCAATTTTTGTGAAAGTGTAAGTTGTGTGTCTAGATTCTTTTTTATTTTTTCTTTTGCATGTGAATGTCCAGTTGTTCCAGCACCATTTGTTGAAAAGACAGTCTTTTTTTGATGGAATTGTGTTTGCTTCTTTGTCAAAGATCAGTTGACTGTATTTGTGTGGGCCCGTGTCTGGACTTTGTGTTCTGTTGCATTGATTTTTTTTTTTTTTTTTTTTTTGCCAATATCACACTATTTGATCACTGTAACTTTATTTTTTTTTATTTTTTTATTTTAAAAAAATTTGTTTTAACGTTTTTATTTATTTTTGAGACAGGGAAGACAGAGCATGAACAGGGGAGGGTCAGAGAGAGGGAGACAGAATCTGAAACAGGCTCCAGGCTCTCAGCTGTCAGCACAGAGCCCGACGCAGGGCTCGAACTCACGGACCGCGAGATCATGATCTGAGCCGAAGTCAGCCGCCCAACCGACTGAGCCACCTAGGCGCCCCGATCACTGTAACTTTATAGTAAGCCTTGAAATTGGGCAGTACCAGTCCTCTAGCTTTTTTCTTTAGTATTGCATTGGCTATTCTGGGTCTTTGCCTTTTCATATAAACTTTGAAGTCATTTTGTTGATAATCCAGTTTGTGTGATGCATTGTAAGCAGAGAGATGGAAACACAGAGATGTAAGCAGAGAGATGGAAACTAAGAAAGAATAAAAAAGAAATGTTAGAAAAATAAAGAATACCTTTGGGGCACTTGGGTAGCTCAGTGGTTAAGTGTCTGACTCTAGATTTTTGCTCAGGTCATGATCTCATGGTTTGTGAGATCAAGGCCCATATCAGGCTCTGAGCTGACAGTGTGGAGCCTGCTTGGGATTCTCTCCCTCTCTCTGCCCCTTCCCTGCTTGTGCTGGCTTTCTCAAAATAATAAAACAAAAAAGATTAAAAAAATGAATAATACCTTTGATAGGCTCATCAGTAGAGGAAAGACTCAGAGAGAATGAAATTAAAAAGCAAAAAGAAAAGACTGAAAAAACATGACACAGGATATCTAAGAACTGTGGGGCAGTTGTGAAACATGTGGTGTGTGTAATGGGAAGGACAGAGGAGAAAAGAGAAAGGAATAGAAGAAATGATTGAAATAATAATGATTGGGAATGTTCCAAAATTAATTACAGACACCAAACTACAAATCCTGGAAGCTCAGAGAACAGCAAGCAGGATATATACCAAAAATTCACACTTGAGCATACCATATTCAAACTCAGAAAATCAAGAACAGAGAAAAAAATCTTGAAAGGAGAGGTGGGGCTCCTTATCTACAGAGTACCTTATCTGTAGAGTAGCAAGGATAGGAATTACATCACACTTCCCTTTACAAACCATGCAAACAAGAAGATAGGGAAGTGAAATATATAAAGTGTTGAACGAAAACCCCCATCAAACCAGAATTCTGTATCTAGCAAACTTATCTTTCTTGAGTGAAAGAGATAGAAACTCTTTTAAAACAAACAAAAATTCAGAAAATGTGTTGCCAGTACACCTACTATACAATAAATGTTTTAAAAGTTTCCCAGAAAGAGGAGCAATGATATAAGTCAGAAAGTAAGATCTACATGTAGAAAGAAAATGTTAGAGAAGGAATAAATAAAGGTAAAATAACATTTTTATTTTTCTTATTAATTGATAGAACAAATAATAGCAACATATATTGTGTGGTAATAGCTTATGGATAAATAAAATGAATAATAGTAATCTTATTAAGGTCAGCTGGGAGGAACAGGAATATTTTATCAGATACCTGAACTACCTATGAAGTGGTATAATGTTACTGGCTTTAGATTAGTTGAAAATGTTTATTGCAAGTCAGCTGAACACCGTACTTTGCACATTGTCATTACAGATGTTGATTAGGATATTCCTCTTTGAATATCTGTTTAGGATATAGTCAGCATTTTCTCCTCTTCTGTATAACTGATCAAAGCTGTTCAGTTCCATCCCCAATCAGTAGCATTGACTATAATATTCTGCCTGCTCCCATTTCCCCTCCCTTCTCTCTGCTTTCTCAAGGTCAAAGGTGCTGACAGAAAGAGAGTTGATGAATGTTAGTGAAGAGGGGGCTGCAAAATGAAATTCATCTTTTTCTTACACGTATTTATGTCTTTGAAGGGACATGCAATTAAAAAAATACATGAGGTGAATTGTTATTGAGATCTATTTATTTTCGAGGTGGTAATAGCAAACGACAACAGCAATGCAATTTTTGTTGAGTGTATGGTGACATGTTAAGTACTGTGAGGAGCAGATATGAGAGGTCTTGTCCTTATTTTGATAATTTTTATTTCTGTCAAAGCCCTTATTTCCAGACTACAGGATCTAACAGATTTTAGTGGAAAAATGATTTGCTGGCTCACAAAATTGCCAGGAGGACTAGAGAAGCTGACTTGAGGTCTATGCCACAGAACTGGCCAGCAGAGATGCCTCTGCCTCTCTGTCCTCCCCCACTCCCCACCTCCTGCCCATATGCATTTGCACTTTCAGCATCTATGACTTGGGAAGATGGATGCCACCCTATCACCATTGCCCTTGTGGACCTGCTGCAAACCCCCTTTTTCACCAGAAAATTCTTTTCAATCTCTACTTTGCATCACTAGGACTCAGTTCAAAGCCTGATGTGGTTTCATCAGATAAGTGACAGCTATCAGTTTCCTTGAAACTGTAGTTCAGATACTAACAGCATCCTCATAAGTTGAGAGCTTGCTAGAGTTGCAAATTATGTGGCTCCAGTGTCTTACTGAGTCAGAATCTCAGGGAGTATTTTAACAAGTTCTCTTGGTTTGGGGAATCCTCAGGCATAGCACACTGTGCCCACTAAAGTCTGAGGAGGGATTATGTAGGTAATGTATCCATACCTGCCATGGAAGCCAGGAAACAAAAAGTGGCAGGAATTTTCAGCTTTTATAGTAGGGGGTGGCCCAGCCTGTCCTGAAGATTGACAAGGTAGGGGGAGTCCTAGGACATAAGAAATGGGTTCAGTTGTTAAGAAGCCAAAAAGAAGGATACCTGTTCAGTATGGCTATTGTTCTTAAGAATGTTGTTGCTGCACTTCCTGCAGTCTATAATGATTAACCAGTGGAATTTAATCTGCTTTGTTAAGGGTACCTCAGAGTTAGCTATATCACTATTAACCACACTCCACCACGTGATTGTGGTGTCTTCTTTAGTGACTCGTATCATGCTCACTGTCCTTTCCTCAACTTCCATTTTTCTTTTCCCTCCTCCCTTCTCCTCTCTGCCTCTCTAATGTTCCTTTTTGTTTCCTCTAGGATCATTTCAAAGTTGATTGGAGGTGTCTTCCCTTAAGGTTTCAGTGAGAAGGGAAGTCGTTTTTCTGTATTAAAGGCTGCAGTAATCACTGGTTTATGGAGTTAATAAAGCTTTTAGGGGCAATCTTTTTTGTTTTTTATTTTTTAGGCAGGCTAAGAAATTATACACCCAGGGCTTGCTCTAGGCAAAGCATTGAAGCTGAGAATTTGATTTTAGTGCCTCTGAGCTGTCTTTCCTTCTTTCCCCTCTCACAGCTTCCCTTCTTATTTCACTTTCACCTTCAGTTATAAGCTGCCCTCCATCTCTCACCCCAATCAAAACTTGCTCTTAGGTAAGAATGCTATCCTTAATGACTCTATCAGTCAATAATACACAGAATCACCTCTCTGAGAGTATTTAAAGTACCCCACCGCCTCCAGTAGAGGAATCAAAGGTTTTGTTTTCGCTGAAAACAAATTTCAAAAACAGTAGTCAATTGGAGAAGTTATGACTTGTATCCACTCATTTGATGAATTAAGGGATCCTACTCATAAACTTCCACTATTTTCCCCACTGATTTTAATTTTCTCGTGCTCATTGTTATAGTTAGAGAAGGTATCAGAACTTTCTCCACTCTACCTATGACTCATGACAGGTGAAAAACCCTGGAAGAGATGTACTGCAGGAATGCTCTGGCCTTCAGGAGCCAACACAGGAATGTTCTATCCTCCTCCTCTCCTATTCACCCCCCACTTCCCCAATTCAGAGACTCCTTTTTCATGATTCAGAAATAGCCCTTGTCAGAGTTGCTAGCTGTTATATGCCCTCCTTGCCGGAGCCAATCTTTCCCGTGGTCTTGACTTCTTGACTCTGTATCATTCAAGGATCAAGGTCCCAAATAAACCATTTCTTTATAGCACATCTTAAAATTCTTTTCAGAAGAAAGAAATGTGACCCTTCTACTTTTCATAGCCAATAACTTAAGGGACTGGCATCTGGGTTGATTGGACTACCCCGTCCTTGTGGAAAAGGCACTTTTTAGGAGATAAATGAGGACAGGGAGTTCTGTTTTATAGAGGTGATCTTGAATTTGACCCTAAGCACATATAGTATAGGGTAAACATCAGGTTAATGTAAACAATCACAGCAGAAATTGGATGAGGAGACTGGAAAATGGAACCAGATCTCACAGTACCCAAAGTGTTATAATGCCAATAATTGGGTTTCTCTGTGGTTGGAATTAACTTTAAAATTTGTTTTTTTATTTTTGAGAGACTGAGGGCAAGCAAGGGGTGGGACCGAGAGAGAGGGAGACACAGAATCTGAATCAGGCTCCAGGCTCTGAGCTGTCAGCACAGAGACCCACGTGGGGCTCGAACTCATGGACCGTGGGATCATGACTTGAGCCGAAGTCAGACGCTTAACTGACTGAACCACCTAGGCACCCCTGGAATTAACTTTTAATACCAACTTAATTGTTAACAGAAACAATGACATTTATGTGATGTAGTTACTAGGAGTGAATGATGATAAAAAAAATTTAAAAATTTTGTATGAAAAAAAGATAAACTGGAAAAAATATATCACAGACAAGTTGTTAATATATCTAATATATAAGAGGTACTAAAAATAGAGAATATACCGAAATTCTATAGAAAAATTGGCACAGGATTTGAACATGCAGTTAGTATGAAAAGAAGTAAATATGTCCTACAACATATAAATAGACATACAACCTTGTTCACATTGAGAGAGACAAATCAAAATTAGGCTGATACTTTTTCTTACCTATCAATTGTAACTGCCTCTGTAAATATCATTGTTTGATACTCATCATATTCTGTTGGGGAGCCTGGATAGAAATAGGCATTTTAATTTATTTCTTATAGAAGGCAAAGTTGTAGAACTCCTATGGGATGGATATCATTCTATGTAGCAAAATTACATATACATGTGTGTTTTGACCCACAATCCTACTTTTAGGTATCTATTAAGATTCACTGGCAAAAACCACAAAATGACTGATATGCAAGGTAATTTATTGCAGTACCATCTCTAATGGAAAAGACTGGGAAAAATACAATTGATCATCAATAGGGGAACTGGTAAATAAATACTGGTGCAGTTACATAATGCACTACTATGTAGATGTAGTCAGAAATGGGAATGAGCTCTATACATTGGTATAGAAGGATCTCTAGGATATAGCAAGATACAGAAGAGCATGTACAGTATGCTATCTTTTATTTAAGAAATTAGGGAGGGATAGGAATATAATATATATAATATTCACATATTATATACAAAATATAGTATGAAACATTTAATATATAATGTACAATGCATAATAATAATTACTAAGGTATTAGGGTTTTCCAGAAATTTAGAATTGATAGGATATGTGTGTGTATACAAAGATATATATATATATTTTTATTTTATTTTAAGGAATTGGCTTATACACTTATGAAGATTGGCTATTCCAAAATATTAAAGGTGAGCTAACAGGCTGGAGACCTATAAAGAATTAATGTTGTAGTGTGAGTCTCACTTTGCTGGCAGATTCCTTCTTGCTTGTGGGAGGTCAATCTTTTGCTCTATTCAGGCCTTCATCTGATTGGATGATGCCCACTGACATTATGGAAGGCAATCTGTTTTGATCAAAGTCTACCAATTAAAATGTAAATTTCATCCAAAACACTGTCATAGAGACATCCAGAATAATGTTTGATTAAATATCTGGACACTGTGGCCCAATCAAGTTGACACATTAAATCACCTATCACAACTATAAATAATATGGGATATATTTGCTTATATTTAAAAAAATGAGGGGCGCCTTAGTGGCTCAGTTAAGCGTCTGACTTCAGCTCAGATCTCATGGTTCGTGAGTTCGAGCCCTGCATCGGGCAATGTGCTGAGAGCTCAGAGGGTGGAGCCTGCTTCGGATTCTGTCTCCCTCTCTCTCACTGCCCCTCTCCCACTCGCGCTCTGTCTCTCTCAAAAATAAATAAACATTTAAGAAAAAAAAAACCGAAAGGGAAAAGCTCAAAACTGATTTTCAATTTTTTTTATTTTTAAGTTTTATTATTATTTTTTCCTTTCGTTTTGTTTTAATGTTTTTTTCCCCTTATTTTGAGAGAAAGAGAGTGTGAACAGGGGAGGGGTAGAGAGAGAGGGAGACAGAGAATCCCAAGCAGGTTCTGTGCTGTCAGTGCCGAGCCTGATGTGGGGCTTGAACCCACAAAACGTGAGATCATGACCTGAGCCAAAATCAAGAGTTGGACTCAGTGAACTGAGCCACCTAGGTGCCCCTATTTTTTGTTTTTTAAAGTTTTATTTACTTAAGTCATTTCTACATCCAACATGGGGCTGAAACTCACAACCCTGAGATCAAGAGTTGTATGCTGTTCTAATAAACTAGCTATGTACTCCCTAAAAACTGATTTTTTAAACAGTGATACCCATGCAGAGGCTCCTGAGTGGCTCAGCCCTTTAAGCGTCTGACTTTGGCTCAGGTCATGATCTCATGGTTCCTGAGTTTGAGTCCCACTCTGTGCTGATAGCCTGGAGTCTGCTTTGGATTCTGTGTCTCCCTCTCTGTCTGCCCCTCCATGCCCCCTTTCCCCCCCGAGCCCGTGCTTTGTCTCTGTCTCTCTCAAAAATAAACATTTAAAAAAAAACAGTGGTTCCTATGGATAGAAAAGATGTGGACACTTGAATTTTCTGAATGTACCTTAGTTTTGTTTTTGGAATTATGTAATTTTTTTTGTAATTATAAAACAAAATTAAATCAACATTAAAAAGCAATTCTATGCTATCTGTCTTTCTCTGTATGACTTATTTCACTTAGCATAACACTGTTTTCACTCTTATGTGGATCCTGAGAAACTAAACAGAAGACCATGGGGGAGGGGAAGGAAAAAAAAAAAAGAGAGGGATGGAGCCAAACCATAAGAAACTCTTAAAAACTGAGAATAAACTAAGGGTTGATGGGGGGTGGGATGGAGGGGAAAGTGGGTGATGGGTATTGAGGAGGGCACCTGTTGGGATGAGCACTGGGTGTAGTATGGAAACTAATTTGACAATAAATTTCATATTAAAAAAAAGAAAAATTAAAAAAAGCAATTCTAAAAAGTTGAGAGGAAAATAAAACAAATGAACTTGTGTACAAAGTTGGTGGCTTACCCACATTGCAACAAATATTTTGGGTGAATTTATTGCACATCAGTTTGACAGTGTATATCCTTGATGGGACATATCTTAAAGTCAAATAAGAAATTTTAAACTTTTTAAAACTTTTTAAAAGATTCATGTCTTTGGTTAGAATAATGGTATTCTTATTTTGAAAATATATTATACAAACAGTTGGCTTAAATGATTAATTTTAATGTCATAAACAACCTTCTTTTTCAGCATAAAGGACAAGAGATACAAATACAGAAACAAAATTAAATAATTATATAAACTTCCTAAATTTCTAAATTTGAGTTGGAAATTTTATTTATTTATTTAAAAAAATGTTTAATGTTGATTTATTTTTGAGAGAGAGAGTGGGAGTGGGGAAGGGGCAGAGAGAGGGAGACAGAGAATCTGAAGCAGGCTCCAGGCTCTGAGCTGTCAGCACAGAGCCCCAAGTGGGGCTCAAACTCACAAACCATGAGATCATGACCTGAGCCAAAGTCAGATGCTCAACTGACTGAGTCACCCAGGCACCCCTTGAGTTGGAAATTTTAATGTGGGCTTATGATGTATTATATCTGTTCATCAAAAAGGCTAGCAACAGTGATCAACCCAGTAGCTAAGAGTACTCTTGATGCCTAGATTATGGTCTATAATTGTCATGTCTCCTAAAAGGAATTGATATTCCTTGGGTGAATAGCTAATTTCGGGTCTTTTGGAGAATATGTGAAAAATGACTTTGAAATATCTTTGCTGTGTCAAAAAGCAAGGAGGCTAGCAAAGACAACTGGGGTCATGTCAAAAGGACTCACAAGCTCATGGGAGGGGCTCGCACTAACCAACAGTGATGGTGTGATTTGAATATCAAAAAGAATAATTACTACAATGGATTGAAACATATAAAATATGTTTAAAACCCATTAGTACATAAGGATAATGATTCATTGGTCATCACATTATTATTAAGGATAATGATATATTGGTCATCATATTGTTATTCTGAAAACAGGTGAAGAAAGGGAAGAATCAAACTCTTGAACAAACTCCATAATCTGAACAGACACTATTTCAGGATAACCAAATCGTTCTTGTGGGAAAACACTTTCTTAAGGAATATCAGCTAACAAATGAAAAAGGAACAATGGAATTATTTGCATTTTATACCTCTAATTTAATTATACAAAGGACATAGGCAATGGTCATTATTGGCTGCTAAAATCATAAGCATAAGAGATAAGGTATCCCTGGAGCTCATGCAGCATCCTCTTGGACCACCTCTGATTTTGGCCTCATCTATGGCAGACAGATCTGTTGCATTCACATTCCTCCTCTCCCACTGCCAGCACCCTCAATGCAAGTGGAGTCTTGTTGTTCTATGCTCCTCTGCCTTCCTTCTTAACTCTTTGAGTTGTCCTGGCTCCAGCATTCATAGTCAGACCTGAGTGTGGAAGAGGTAATGTCCCCAGGAGCAACCCTCAACAAAGAGGAACTGAAGGACAAATGCTCCTGCCTCCTATTTTCTAGGTAGCCATTCTTGAAGGTCTTCTGCATGCTTCTCAGGAGGACTTAGTGGAGTTGCTAATATACACTTTCATTTCTTTTTCTTCCTTTCCTGTGTCTCTGGCCCTGTACCTTTACTGCTGCTTCCTCAGATCAGCTCCCAAATAAGCCTCTTGCATTCAAGTTCTTGCTCCAGACTCTTACTTGGAAAAAACAAAACTAGAACAGAAATTCTATAATGGATAGATCAGGCTGACAACACATGAGCTCACTGGTTCATGATGTCACAGAAAGAGAGATACTAGATACTGTGTTTCTAGCACCATATATATTCTCTCCAAATGTTGAGCTTGAATCTGACCAAGCCTCCAGATTTAATTACTAGTTCATAGTAGTTATCAGTACCAGTAATCCAGAATGTGGGAAATTCTGCAGAACAAATGGCACAGTTTCTGCCACAACTAAATTGTACAAGAAAAAAGAGGGAAGAGAAAACTAGATAAAAATACACTTAAGAGATATCAGTCAAATCTAATGGTTTATTTAAATCATTTTTTATTAAAAAATTTTAAATGTTTATTTTTGAGAGAGAGAGAGAGAGATACAGAGTGTGAGCAGGGGAGAGGCAGACAGGGAGACACAGAATGCGAAGCAGGCTCCAGGCTCTGAGCTGTTAGCACAGAGCCCAGCCTGAGATGGGGCTCAAACCCACAGACTGGGAGATCATGACCTGAGCCAAAGTTGCTTAACCGACAGACCACACAGGTGCCCCCAAATCTAATTATTTAGAACAAGCTATAAAAATGATAAACTAATTATGGAAGTTTAGAGAGATTAAGGAGCTGTTATTAATTTTGTGTGGTATTTAACTATTTTGTAGAGATGTTCACTAAAGTATTTGGGAATGAAATGATAGGTTTGGGATTTGCTTTACAATAATCTAGTGGGTAGGGAAGTGGGTGGGTTATGGACGAAATGAGATAATCTCATGTAAGTGGCATGGGGGTGGGTGATGGATATACAAGGGTGGGGGGGCTGCTGATGGAAGTGTTACTATACCCTTCTCTTCACTATTGAATAGGTATGAAAATAAGTGTAATGCATTTGTTTCCCCAAAGAAGACATGTTTCTTAGGATGCAGAAATGAGAAACTACTATACTAGAATTTCCAAAACAGACATATGCTGTGACCTTATGCTGAGCCATTTGGCTCCTTTATCCCTCTGGGATTGTTATTTGTGAAACATGAGTGCATGCAGATTAACACCTTGCTTTCTTGCAGGAAGTACTAGACTCCTATTAAGCAGGGAATGCTCTTGACAAAATCCAGCACCCTTTCTTAATAAAAACCCTTGAGAAAGTCGGGATAGAAGGAACATACTTAAAGATCATAAAAGCCATTTATGAAAAGCCCACAGCTAACATCATCCTCAACGGGGAAAAACTGAGAGCTTTTTCCCTGAGATCAGGAACACGACAAGGATGCCCACTCTCACCGCTGCTGTTTAACATAGTGCTGGAAGTTCTAGCATCAGCAATCAGACAACAAAAGGAAATCAAAGGCATCAAAATTGGCAAAGATGAAGTCAAGCTTTCGCTTTTTGCAGATGACATGATATTATACATGGAAAATCCGATAGACTCCACCAAAAGTCTGCTAGAACTGATACAGGAATTCAGCAAAGTTGCAGGATACAAAATCAATGTACAGAAATCAGTTGCATTCTTATACACTAACAATGAAGCAACAGAAAGACAAATAAAGAAACTGATCCCATTCACAATTGCACCAAGAAGCATAAAATACCTAGGAATAAATCTAACCAAAGATGTAAAGGATCTGTATGCTGAAAACTATAGAAACCTTATGAAGGAAATTGAAGAAGATTTAAAGAAATGGAAAGACATTCCCTGCTCATGGATTGGAAAAATAAATATTGTCAAAATGTCAATACTACCCAAAGCTATCTACACCTTCAATGCAATCCCAATCAAAATTGCAGCAGCATTCTTCTCGAAACTAGAACAAGCAATCCTAAAATTCATATGGAACCACAAAAGGCCCCGAATAGCCAAAGTAATTTTGAAGAAGAAGACCAAAGCAGGAGGCATCACAATCCCAGACTTTAGCCTCTACTACAAAGCTGTCATCATCAAGACAGCATGGTATTGGCACAAAAACAGACACATAGACCAATGGAATAGAATAGAAACCCCAGAACTAGACCCACAAACGTATGGCCAACTCATCTTTGACAAAGCAGGAAAGAACATCCAATGGAAAAAAGACAGCCTCTTTAACAAATGGTGCTGGGAGAACTGGACAGCAACATGCAGAAGGTTGAAACTAGACCACTTTCTCACACCATTCACAAAAATAAACTCAAAATGGATAAAGGACCTAAATGTGAGACAGGAAACCATCAAAACCTTAGAGGAGAAAGCAGGAAAAGACCTCTCTGACCTCAGCCGTAGCAATCTCTTACTCGACATATCCCCAAAGGCAAGGGAATTAAAAGCAAAAGTGAATTACTGGGACCTTATGAAGATAAAAAGCTTCTGCACAGCAAAGGAAACAACCAACAAAACTAAAAGGCAACCAACGGAATGGGAAAAGATATTTGCAAATGACATATCGGACAAAGGGCTAGTATCCAAAATCTATAAAGAGCTCACCAAACTCCACACCCGAAAAACAAATAACCCAGTGAAGAAATGGGCAGAAAACATGAATAGACACTTCTCTAAAGAAGACATCCGGATGGCCAACAGGCACATGAAAAGATGTTCAGCGTCGCTCCTTATCAGGGAAATACAAATCAAAACCACACTCAGGTATCACCTCACGCCAGTCAGAGTGGCCAAAATGAACAAATCAGGAGACTATAGATGCTGGAGAGGATGTGGAGAAACGGGAACCCTCTTGCACTGTTGGTGGGAATGCAAATTGGTGCAGCTGCTCTGGAAAGCAGTGTGGAGTTTCCTCAGAAAATTAAAAATAGACCTACCCTATGACCCAGCAATAGCACTGCTAGGAATTTATCCAAGGGATACAGGAGTACTGATGCATAGGGCCACTTGTACCCCAATGTTCATAGCAGCACTCTCAACAATAGCCAAATTATGGAAAGAGCCTAAATGTCCATCAACTGATGAATGGATAAAGAAATTGTGGTTTATATACACAATGCAATATTACGTGGCAATGAGAAAAAATGAAATATGGCCTTTTGTAGCAACGTGGATGGAACTGGAGAGTGTGATGCTAAGTGAAATAAGCAATACAGAGAAAGACAGATACCATATGTTTTCACTCTTATGTGGATCCTGAGAAACTTAACAGGAACCCATGGGGGAGGGGAAGGAAAAAAAAAAGAGGTTAGAGTGGGAGAGAGCCAAAGCATAAGAGACTGTTAAAAACTGAGAATAAACTGAGGGTTGATGGGGGGGGTGGGAGGGAGGAGAGGGTGGGTGATGGGTATTGAGGAGGGCACCTTTTGGGATGAGCACTGGGTGTTGTATGGAAACCAATTTTGTCAATAAATTTCATATATATAAAAAAAAGCAGGGAATGCTCTTTGAGTAATCTTTGGTGACTATAAGGAGCTGAGAGAGATGTTTTGGTGAAGTGTGCCCATGTGCTCAATGTCTGTGAGGAGTCAACAGATTCCTTCCCTTAGATGGTATCTATTTTGATGATGTCTCTGAACCTATATTCTTTGAAGCAAGGGGTAAATATTGTTAACTCTGTTTATCTTACAGCACCCATCCCAGTGTCTTCATTACATAATGTTTCATTATAGTTGATAGTGTGAATGTGTTGGGTAGTTTTCACCTGGTAAGAGAGGCTTAATGGATGGCTGTGCTAGCCTGTGAAGTCAGTCCTGGATTCTTTGTCTGGGTAGATGAGTCTGCGACTCACTTCACAGAGCAATACCAATGGAATTTGTGTCCTTTAGGAACTGGAACTGTGGGAGAGCCCATATATTTTGACTGTATGTCAGGCACTATGTGCTCTCGCTTCTTTATCTTCTACTGGGGATGGAACGTTGCCCCTGGAACCCTACGTTCGTATCCTCTATTCCAGATGTAATTTCAGATGTGTCTAACTAAGTTGGTTTGTTAAGGCTGCAATAACAATGTACCATAGGCTATGTGGCTTACACAACAGAAATGTATTGTTTCACAGTATACAGGTTGGATGTCCAAAATCGAGGTATCTGCAGGTTCCTTCTCAGGGCTGAGAGAGCAAAGCTATTCCAGGTTTCTCTCCTTGGCTTGCAGGTGGTTGTCTTCTCCTTATGCTACTTCACATTGTTTTCCCTCTTTGCACACCTCTGTGTCCACATTTCCCATTTTAAAAAGAACACCAGTTATATTGGGTTAGGGCCACCCTCATGACCACATTTTAACTTCATTATGCCTATAAAGTACCCATTTTCAAATGCAGTCACATTTTAAGGTACGGGGGTTAGGACTTCAACGTATGAATTTTGGGAGGACATAATTCAACTCGTAAGTCTCCAAAAGGGAAAATTCCTTATGCTTCTGGAATAACATGACTTTTCCAAAGACTTCCTTGCTCCAGAATGGGCTCTAGTAGGGAGACTTTAGGGATGGAAAAGGGTGAGAATGTTGGGGTTACTATTCTGGGAATTCTTAGACACATACAAGCATGCAGCTGCTGGCAAATTATGAAGTACTTGATGTTCCACGTGAATTACCATGCTTAAGATTCAACTATTGACTTGAAAGTTCACAGGTAATTTGAGCTCTTGAGTAGCTTTTCATTATATTAATCTGGCTATGATTTTTCAAGTAACAGAAAAAGGGTTGAAAGAGGCTGAGGCTCTACTGATGTCACAACTCTGGTACTTGCTGTGGGGGAGGGACATGATAAATGGTAAAAAGGCAAAACCCTGTTGGCGCCTTTATTCTGGCCATAAGAGTGTACCCTCTTCCACTTACCAAAATTTAGGTGTGGAGAAAGAAGGAGAAATAATTTCTTTAGCAATAAATAGAACCAGGAAGGAGATAACAGAGAGGGTGTAAGTACAGATGTTTCTGTTTACAAATCTCAGTGAATTATTAAGAAAACAGTGAGGGGTTTTTATTAAGAAAACAGTGAGTCTGGGTGGCTCAGTCAGTTAAGCATCCCACTTTGGCTTTGATCATGATCTCTGTGAGTTCGAGCCCTGCATCGGGCTCTGTGCTGACAGCTCTGAGCCTGGAGCCTGCTTCCGATTCTGTGTATCCCTCTCTCCCTGCTACTCCCCTGCTCGCTCGCTCTCTCTCTCTCTCTCTCTCTCTCTCAATAATAAAGAAATGTTGGGAAAAAAAAAAAAGAAAACAGTGAGGAAGAAGGTGAAGGAGTACTTATTGTATAGCCATGGGAAGGAAACAGTGAAAGGAACATTTTTTTGGAGGTGAGTGCCCTGTGAGGGTATAGGATAGCCAGCTAGATCCTGCTGTCTCCAGTTCCTGTCAGACCTGGCTCAGTCTGGCCCTTGGTGCTTGTCCCATTCAGTTATGGGATAAGGTTCTGTGCTTCCTTGCTCTCTGATTCCCTGGCCCTAAACATGGGCATTTCATGTGTTCTTCTCTAGTTTACCACCATCCAGTCTTCATTCTCAAATTGCCATGTGCATCTTTGCCCTGCACGATCCCTTCCTTTTATAACTCCTGTCAGCAATGGATGAGAGAAAATCCCTCTGCCAGCTCAGTAGTACCATGGAATCCCAACTACAGCATTCGGCTTTCCCTTTTTGTCTGGCTGGAGAAATGCATTTGCAGCTAGACTGTTCAGCCTCTATTCTACACTCTAGTTCCTTGAGAAGAATGAAATCAGAGAGCTGCTTATGGAAACCTCCTACAGATATAAAAATATGTATATTCTATAGTTTTAGGGACTACATGGCTTACGTATATTTGCTCTAGGGATGAAAAGCTAATCCAGTGTGAAGTGGGGGTGACTGTCAGTTGTTGCTTTTATACCTGGATGCTTCAGCCTGCCATGCCTCCTGGCTGGAATTTCTATTTGACATATGAATTTCATTAGAAAGTATTTCTTTGGGTTGTCAGAGGTTGGAAGAGGAATGTTGAACCTAGACAAATTGCAAAGACAAGATCTGAAGTGGGAAGTGTGCTCAGAGGATGCTTAGGGAAAAGAGGAGAAATGAAAAGGGTCTTTGATATTATTTGCTTCAGGTGGAAAGTGTAATGGTTGTGGTTTCTAAAAGAAGTCCTCTGGTTTGCAGAGACTGGATTGCAGAGGGCAGGGGCTGGAGGGCATTTTTTTCTTCTTAATCTCTAAACTTTTTGTCCTTCTCTTTTCCTTGCTAGAAACCTTCTCGGTCTCTCTGCTTCTCCCTGCTCTCCACCCCTCCTTCCTGCCCCATATCACTTTTGCATTCATCCCAATACTTTCACAGCTGTCTTTCCTTTTGTTTTAAGAAGGCCTCAGGGCACAGTGTAAAGCTTCTTGGAATTTTGGGAGGGATGGGTAAAGGCAGGTTCTTAATGAAAAATAAGGACAATAGTCCTTGAAATTGTAGTGAAATTCACTGCAATTCCTAGATATGTTAGAAATGGAACAGTGTCTCTTTTTTGATTTTCCAGCTAGTCTTCCCTGTCAGGGCAGGACCTTAACTTCCACTGTAATTCTTAACACCTTCTTATCTCAAAATAAGGAAATAACATTGACTTCTCATGGTGATTGACAACAGTAACTCCTCTGGAGAAGGCCTTTCGTGACACTTTGGTTAGAAAAGGCTTTTATAGGGGCACTTGGGTGGCTCAGTTGGTTGAGCCTCTGACTTTGGCTCAGGTCATGATGAGGTTCACAGGTTTGAGCCCCACACTGGGCTCTGTGCTGGAAGCTCAGAGCGTGGAGCCTGCTTCAGATTCTGTGTATGCCTCTCTCTCTCTCTGCCCCTCTCCCACTCACGCTCTGTCTCTCTGTCTCCCTGTCTCTCAAAAATAAATAAAAGCATTAAAAAAAAAGAAAAGGCTTTTATATGATTATATCATACACATATAGCTGTGATAGAAGCTAACAATTTGAGCTTATTATCTTTATATCGATCTAGTGAAAAAATCAGTAATGTGGTCTTATCTACCATGTGAGTTGATTTGGATGTAGGCAGATGACCCAGTTCTAGCCACTAGAACCTAAGGTCAATCTTCTGGGGACCTCCTAGGAAAGGTTCCTTTAACTGAAAAAGAAAACAACAAACAAACGCATAAATAAAACTGATACTCAGTATGGGCTGCCCCTCTTCTTCCCTAGATGTTGTCTGTCGTCTGTGATGTTTAGAAGTGCAGCCTCTTGGGACAGTGAGAAGAGGCAATACTGATACACCAGAGTAGAAGGGTGAAAGAAAGTCACTTAGGCCCTGGTGACTGTCCTGCCACTGTGTTTTTTGGTTATGTTTGTTGTTTGTTTTGTCATTGATCTGAGAAGCTAGTGTATGTTTTACTAATATAATTTCTTTAAATATATCTTGGACATAAATTAGGTAAGGCTATACAGACATAGACTAAAATATGAGCAAATATGAAGAAGAAATACGGTGAAGTAGTTAAGAACAGAGGCTTCTGGCTGAAGCTGGCTGTCAGTTGCCTCATATGTAAAGTGTACAAATAACAGTACTTGCTGAGTGCTAAGCAATAGAGACAAAGCACTGAGCGCAATGTCTGGAGCACATTACATACCCAATAAATATTAGCTACTATAGTTGTTATGAGTAATATCAACATGAGCTCCAGAGAAGATACAAAAATTGTCAGGTTTTGGTAAAAAGAAAAAAAAGTTTCTCAAAGAACGAAGATGTTATGAGTGTTCATGATTTTTGCTCTAATTTAGATAAGTAAAAATATGATTTGGTGTTAAAGATACATAGAATATGGAATATTTTCAAGTATGAACATTTAGAATATTTTGTTTTAATAAAGAATTTTTAAGTTAATTAATGTAAAGAGTCAAAGAGACATAATAGCACTATGTTGCATTCAATTGAATAAAAATATCACACAGAAAATAATGGATTATGATTTAACAGCTAATCTGGGAGTGGTAGAAAGTAGAAGAAGGATTTAGGGACAAATTACTCAATATTTGTATTTACCCCAAACGTAATGTTTCCTTTCAAGTAGCAGTAAACGGTTGGGAATTAACTATTGCCTAATATAAATTTGGGTTTTATCTGTGAATCCTAATTACTCATATCCAGTCATCAGGGATAATTGGGAGTTAGCAGCATTGCAGGATAGAATGATGTAACTGGTTTAGGCTGTTCTCAACTGAAACGAAATGTCACATCCATCCCCAAGCTGATTACTTAACTACTTTCTCTTCAAACACACAATGGCATATTTACTCCTGATATATGTTTGTGTTGACTTTGTGATCTGATTGTGCTCAGTTGTAAATTTTTTGGGGGAAATAAATATTGTGAAAGAGATTAGTTGATTTAAGAATGTGAGGTTACTTGTGGTGGATCATAGTGTATAGGGATGTGGAATCACTAAGTTGTATATCTGAAACCAATGTAGCATTATATGTCAAGTATACTCAAATAAAGAATCAAAATTAAAAAAAGAAAGACTGTGCAATCCCTATCAAAATAATACCAGCATTCTTCACAGATATAGAACAAACAATTGTAAAATTTGTATGGAACCACAGAAGACCCCAGATAGCCAAAGCAGTCTTGACAAAGAAAACCAAAGATGGAGGCATCACAATTCCAGACTTCAAGCTGTGTTACAAAGCTGTAATCATTAAGGCAGTATGATACTGGCACAAAAACAGACACTCAGATCAATGGAACGAATAGAGAACCCAGAAATGGACCTACAAACGCATGGTTAACTAATCTTTGACAAAGCGGGAAAGAATATCCAATGGAAAAAAAGTCTCTTCAGCAAATGGTTTTAGGAAAACTGGACAGCAACATTCAGAAGAACAAAACTGGACTGCTTGCTTACACCATACACAAAAATAAACTCAAAATGGATGAAAGACCTAAATGTAAAACAGGAAGCCATCAAAATCCTAGAGAAGAAAAAAATCAGCAAAAGTAAAAGGCAACTGATGGAATGGGAGAATATATTTGAAAATAACATATCAGATAAAAGGTTAATATCCAAAATCTGTAAACAACTTATCAAACTCAACACCCAAAAAACAAATAATCCAGTGAAGAAATAGTCAAAAGACATGAATAGACACTTTTCAAAACAAGACATCCAGATGGCTAACAGACATATGAAAAGATGCTCAACATCACTCATCATCAGGGAAATATAAATCAAAACCACAATGAGGTACCACCTCATGCTGGTCAGAATGGCTAAAATTAACAACTCAGGCAACAATTGATGTTGCTGAGGAGGCAGAGAAAGAGGAACGCTTTTGCACTGCTGGTGAAAATGCAAACTGGTGCAACCACTCTGGAAAACAGCATGGAGGTTCCTCAAAAAATTAAAAATAGAACTCCCTATGACCCAGCCATTGCACTACTACGTATTTATCCAAAGGGCACAGGAATGCTGATTCGAAGAGGCACATGCACCCCAATGTTTATAGCAGCACTATAGTCAATAGCCACAGTATGGAAAGAGCCCAAATGTCCATCGACTGATGAATGGATAAAGAAGATGTGGTATTAATATATACAATGGAGTATTACTCAGCAATTCAAAAGAATGAAATCTTGTCATTTGCAACAACGTGGATGGAACTAGAGTCTATTATGCTAAGCAAAATAAGTCAAAGACAAATATCATATGATTTCACTCATATTTGGAATTTAAGAAACAAAACAGATGAGCAAAGGGAGAGGGAAGCAAAAATAAGATAAAAACAGAGGGAGACACCATAAGAGAACAAACTGAGGGTTGCCGGAGGGGTGTTGGTTAGGGGAATGGGCTAAATAGATGATAGGCATTAAAGAGGGCACTTTTGGGATGAGCACTGGGTGTTATATGTAAGTAATGTATCACCAAATTCTATTCCTTAAATTATTACACTATATGTTAACTAACTTATATTTAAATAAAACAAAAATAAAAGCAAAAATAAAACAAAAATGAACAAACAAAAGAATACATTCCACTGAGCATGTATAGTAAAAATACAGTGTTAATAACTTGAGGTAATTTTGTTCTCTGTGTAGTTCTATCATCAACTTGATACAGAGTTAAAAATAATGAAGCATTCATTTCCATTTTTAAAAACTTTTTAGTTTTTTAGTTATCTTTTGGATATGTAAAATATTAACAAAATACCAAATCTGAAAAAAAAAAAAAAGAAATATAGAATGTAAGGCCAATTTTTAGCTATAGTTGCTTATCAGAAAACTTGTAGTATCTTCGTATTCCCTGTAGAATTCCCTGTAGAATTCTATAATGGCTTAAGTGTCATGCAAAACATTTTGCCATTTATCTTTACAATGTAATAGAGAGGTACCTTATGGGGATGAAGTTAGAAAAGGCTTTTATATGATTACATCATATAGTGATAGATGCTAACAATTTGTACTTATCATGAGAATAGTTTTCTTAAGAGAATTCTTGATAATTTTGCAACTGCTCTTCACTAGAATAATATAGCTATAGCTTATATCATAAATATAAATAACAAAGTTAGAAATAGGCAAGAGGGATTTAAAATTTGTCTAGATAGAACAAATTAGAATTTGTGTATATTGGCTCAGATCTTCTTTTGATTAAAGGATGACTGGGAAGATTGGAAAAATAAATGAACAATTCTAAGAAAATATTTACTAGAATTATAATCCATGCCTTTGTAATCCATGACCTCTGGAGTAAATTATTGAAGAGCACATAAGCAGAGGTCAGAAAGAATATTCCTTAAATATCTGAGTTGGAATAACACATAGACTGAGGATTATTAGATATCTAGAGCTCACTATAGCTTTATTCTTAAAGCTCAGATCACAGGATAAGTAACAGGCATCCTACTATCCCTAGTTCATTCTGGAGCTGCTGAACTGAGAATATGTGTATATCAGAGATGAAGGTGTCAATTTCTTTTTGACTCCACTAACTTTAGGGCTAAACCCCAAGAAGAGCTCAAAGTCTCTGCTAGCATCTACTTGTTACTATACAGCTGGAAGGAGTTAAATAAAGTGTAGGTGCACACCTGTGTATTTTACTTGACTGGCTAATAAGTCAATGTCAGACAGGAAAATTTTAGTGAATGTATATTGTATACTTAGCATTGTGAAAGATACCATGAGATGTCAGGAAGGTGTAATATAGGCTTCTACTCACTAAATGCTATAATCAGGATTTTTAGCCAGGTCTATCTGACTCCAAATCGTATATGTTTTACTATACTGTACCATCAGCTAGGCATTTTTCTTACATTATTTTATTTAATGTTTACAGTAAGATTGCAAAGAAATTATTATTTATAATTTGTTCAGAAAACTCCACCATTTCAGTAGAAGGAACCTCGTTAGCAATATAAGAAATGGAAAAGTATTTTTCAAAATCAAAAGAACCAAGCCAATTGCACTCTATATACAGGTTCTTGCTTATATAGTTGTGAAAGTATTATCATTCTCCTTTTATGTGAGGAAACAGAGGTCCACAGGAGTTCACTAACCTTCTTAAGTTTTGACTGCTAGAGCAGTATATGCAGAGCTTGTATATAAACTCAAGCCTGTTGATTTTTCCCTAGTTCATGCTGTCTTCTAGACTGGGAATTTTAGCCTGACTTTGGCAGGCAAGATTTTTATGGGCAGACAGGAAGAGTATGAAATGATAATTGCTCATTTCTTGAGGTGATTAGAAGGATACAACGTCAGTCACCCAGTTCTTAAAGTGATTAGAGATGTGCACGCGAGTCTACACCCTCCTTAGAGGTTCACAATAGGTACTTAATACTCTTTAGTTGAATGAGTGAATGGCTGAGTAGTGTGAGTCAGATTCTTAGATGAGCCCTTAAAAAACTTTTTTATGGATCAAAAACATGGGGGGGGGGGCATACTATATTAGCCCAGTGTTCTTTTGACAAATGCCTAACTTAAAAATGAATGGAGGTGAAAAAGACAATCTCAGTTGAAACCCACATTAGAGCGCCCAGTGCATGTGGGAATGGGTGCCCTTATGCCATCTGGTTCTGGAGGAGGGAGAAATAAGCATCTTTGCATTATTGCTACTTCATCGCTTATCAGGGCTCACTGGTGCTTACCAGATAGCCTTTTATGAGCCAGTAGAGTTGTTTCTCTTTTTAGAGAGCTTACCTACATCCTTTATTGTAATTTAACTCTGAAGTACCAGGAAAATGAACTGCTTGCCATAATCATTAGTTTAAAAAGTTTAAATATCACCCATTTTGTGCATGTTGTATTTCAAGATTTAAAAAAGTTCATTTAAAAGGTGAAAAAAAGTAGCGACAGCAGTCTTTTCCAAGAAACATCAGGTTTTCCATTGTTAATTGGTTAATATAGTACTTGTAAAGTGCTTGGAAGATGAAAAAGCATGGTGTAATTAAGTGTCACCTTTTTTTATGAGCACAGTAGACTTTAATCACATTATAAGGTCGTAGTCTATCTATTTTGCTACACTGGAGAGGTGTTTTTTCTTTCCTTATATTGTAGATATTTCTCTAGAAGAGAATATGGAAAGAAATTATTTTCCCTGGGTTTCTTTGAGTGTTTCCCACCTTTAAACCAATTGATATTTTTGCATTTTCTGTGAGTTTGAAAATCTAGTCCTAGGTTCATAGTACCTGGGGGTAGACTGGGGAGCTGTAGGGAGTCTGGCCTGATTTCAATCAAGTTTTCTACTGAGACTATGGCTCCTAATTTAATTTTATTTAAGCACTGCCATTCTTTTTACTCTCAGAACTGTAAATTTGCAGTTATAGTTAATCATTCCTCTCTTCAGTCCCAGTGTCTGGGACTGGCTTAACAACTGGCTAGTTATTAAGTCCCAGATTTATTGGATGGGTTCCTCTTTACCAAGACCTGCGCCACAGTTTTGGGTTAGGTCTTCTGGATTCACGTCACTTTTCTGCTTCCCTTTGTTTATATAAACACATTCTTACATTTTGAAAGGGTCCTTGAACATCACAGATGAAAGTTGTTTTTTTTCTTACAAGAAGGACTTCCATTTAAACGATGAACAACAGCCCCATGCACTGTGAATAGCATTTGTTATTATTTTGTGATGTTAATGCCTTAAAATTCTACAAGTGGAAGTCCTGCCCAAAAATTCCCAATGTTTTTTTGGGGGAGATAACTAAGTAGATTTTTTTTCCCATGACTGAGTTATTTATTTTGCAGTTAATCAAGGTTGACATATTCTTTTAAGCTTTCATATTGAAGACTCATAATTTAAAAAAATCATAAAATACTGAGCAATTATTTATTTATATTAATACCCAACAAACTAAGGGGAAGAGCAATGGATTCATATTCGCATGGAATTACTTATTATATAGGGGAGGAAAAATTCTCCTCTACTGTCTTTGCACCTCTGGTTGGGCCTAAGAATTAAACTGACATAAGGTAACAGGAGAAAAGCATACACATTTTATTGAATTTTTACACGTACATAGAAGCCTTCACAAGAGTATGAAGGCTAGAAGAAGTGACCAGAGAAGGAAGCTTTTATACCTTTTAGAGAAAGAAACAATATATTTGCAAAGAATTGACAAGACAAAGACATTTGGGCCGTGGGTAGTAAATTATGAAGAAGTAACTAAGAAGATAAGGGTTAGTTTAACAAGGGTTATTTATACAGCCTCTTGGCCCTAATTCCCTGTCTCTAGTTGTAAGGAAGTCATCTATCTTGGTACAGGGAGGGTAACATGTAGCCGCAATACCATGTTTATTTTAGCCTTTGGTCTGTATTTACCTAAATAATTTCAAAGCTTCCCACTAATCATTTTACCATAGCTTCACCTTTGGGGAGTTCTTTGTTTTAATTAACCTTGTCTTTGATTAGAATTATCATTCAGTTGTTTTTTAAGAAGGATTGTATTCATATACTTTCATTTAGGTAATGTGTTGTTTGTTCTTCCTTTTTTTTTCTGGGTTCCTTAAACATACTTTTAAATTTCTTGTTGTCTTATCATCTCTCTTATATCTGTCTTTTGAATGAAAAAAAAACCCAGATGTTTCACAAATTTGTCCTTTCTCAAGGTCCATGCAACCTTAGTTTTTAATATTATAGACTATGTACTGTAGCCTCTTGGCCATATAATACTATCATTTAATTCATAAACAATAGTCATGTTTTGGGTAAAGCTGTTGCAGCAAAATCTTGACATATTCTCTTTTATAATTTTCACATCTTAAAAGTTTTCATTTTGCTTTATCATAATTATAGACCATAGATTCTTAAATGTTGGAAATTTCTTAGAGATCCTCTAGTCAATCTTGAACCCCATGAATTTTATTTCTTCTTACAATGTCATGGAAAGATTACCCAACCCTTACTTGAACTCTTCCATTGACATGGAACTTGCTATTTTGGCTGAAGTTCTTTTCATTGTTGAAAATTCTGACATTGAATAGAAAGCTCTGTCATTTTCATTCCTGCTCATTAGTTGATATAATCAAAGTAATGCCGTATTTCCTCTTTCTTAAGAATCTTCTAAGAAGTTCAGGAGTTTTGTGTATCCTGATTCTTCTCCATTCACATTTTCCTCTTTTGTAATCTCTATTTTGAAGAAATGTTTTGAGGGAAATTTTAACTTGTAACCTCCTATTCTTTTTAATTAGCCCAATACCTTTTAAAATTATTTTACTTCCTCTTTGAGAATGCTGTGCTAATATAGTTTATGAGTATGAATTTTTGTGTGAGTAAAATTATAAAGTAGAAAGTCATTTGTATTAAGAACATACATAATATCTGTATAGTACAAATTCATATCTACAAGGAGGATGACGTCAATACTTATCAAATAAAAATATTACACACATAATGAGGACTGACACTGTGTGTCCAAAACAAAAAAAAACCCTGTGATGCCAAATAAAAACCGTCCATTTAGGCAGGAGGCCCAGACTACCCAGACAAATGAAGAATGTAGATTCCTTCTACACTGAGTGAGGGGAAAACAGGACAGGTTGTTCACTCCATCCAATGTAGGAGGTGAAATCCTCTAAAAAGCCATTCCAGGATGGAACTGTTTCAAAGACGGTTTTCATCTCCAATTTCTGTGGACATCTCTAACCTATAAAATTGTTACGTAAGTTAAGAACAAGAAAAAGCACCAATGCCCTTTCTCTCCCTATTTCTTTCTTTCTGTTTTTCAGAATAAATAGGAGTTGGAGGAGAAAGACTGCTGCTGTTGGTTTCTAAGCAGGACTGGGGAAAAACTGGCAAAGTAAATGATAAAGAACCTTAGCCAAATTTTTGAAATGTAAATCCAAATACTCTTGGTGGTCAGTATTCCTCTTAATGACCAAGTGATAGTTATCTAAAATGGGACCCAAACTATAACTTCATGAGCACACAATATTCTAAAATTCTTGATCTGGACCACTTCTTTCAATAATGAAACTCAAAATTTCACTGTCCTCTCTGGTTTATACTTTTGGCTCATACTGATTTTATCCTTAAACAGATGAACAGGTAATTTTCTTAAGACCATGTAGTTAAATGGATCTCCTTATGCTGTATTTGTGCAATTAAAAAAAATCCCCAAATTTACACGCAGGATTTTATGTTTATTCTTATCTTTTTTTTCCTTTGATATTGTTGTTTCAAACCCTCAAGATAATTTTGAATATTGGGCCCATCAATCATCATGCCAACACTTTATTTGGCATGATGTGAAAATCTGATGAAGATATCTTAAGGTGCATTCATTTAGATAAAAAATTACAAAATGTTGAATGAGATAGGAGCAGGGTCAGAGTCCTGTAGCATGACACAAAAGTCCTTCTTGTAGGTGGATATTAGTCAACCCTCTGGGTACTTCATGCATATCAGCTAGCTAGGAATTCTACTCTACTCTCATGCAGCCAAAATTTCAGAGTTATAGCTACATGAATCAATAAGTTCACCCTTAATGATGATGTCTAAAATGAAGATATATGACATAGACAGCATTCTCTAGCATAATATTCCATTCTTAAATGTCAGATTTTTTTCTGATTTCTTTTCTATTGTTTTATTTATGTTAAAGTTATTTTGTCATTCCCTCCCCCCCAACTACTTCCTCATCCATTCTCATTACTCTCTGCTCTGTTATCACTTTGAGGCATTTGGAATGGAACACATAACTGCAGATGTGCTGATACACAGATATATACCCATCCATATGTATGAGAATTAAGATCTGTGCCCTTTTAGCATTAAGCTTAAATGGTTCTTAACATTTGAATGTTAGATTTCTAAAGAAACCAAAGCCTTATTTTTTATCTTTAAAATATTGATCTATAGAAATAGAGAAATTTTTTGATTTAATTTTCTCCCATCTAGATGTAACTTGTGGGATTCTACCCTATGGGTGAAATAATAAGAAAAGATCAGAGGCAAAGAGATGGCAGGATGTTAGGTATTCTAAATGGTTTTAATAAAATCTTATGATCTGTCATATCAAGTGCTGTGAGCTAGTTTCCTACAGGAGGAAAAAAGATGAGTGAAAGACAAACACAGAGTGGTATTGCTTAATAACGGAGGATGAGTTTGGCAGATGGTAGACTCCATTCTTTGCTTGAAAGCTGGGGGAGGATAAAGTGGACTTTCCTTTGCAGAAAATAGAAAATAGCTCTTTCCACCTTGCTAGATGCCTGCAGGTCTGTGTATGTTCTCAAAGTTTGTCAAATATTTGAGCTCTATGGTTCTGAAATAGAGCGTCTCTGGGATGTATTGGCAGAGATTCCTTCTTCATACTTTGAATAACAGTTCAGAAAAAAACCGTTTTGAACCACTACATCAGAATGCTTGAAGATCACTTGCAATGAGGTGTCAGTATCAGAGCAATTAAGGGAATGTATAAGGATGTCATACCAGTTAAGCTACATAGTTAGAGTTAAAAAAATTTTTTTTAAGTTTATTTATTTATTTTGAGAGAGAGAGAGAGAGAGAGAGAGAGAGAGCGAGAGAGAGAGTGCACAAGTTGTGGAGGGGCAGAGAGAAGGAGAGACAGAATCCCAAGCAGGCTCCGTGCAATCAGCGCAGAGCCCAATGCGGGGCTTGAACGTACATACTGTGAGATCATGACCTGAGCTGAGATCAAGAGTCAGATGCTCAACCGACTGTGCCACCCAGGTGCCCCTAGAGTTATTTTAGATGGCAGGAGGCCAGTTATATAATTATCATATTTCTGAGTTGGAATGCAATGAAAGTGAACATTTATTGAGTGCCAGGTACTGAACACTGCATTTATTAGCACATTTAATCCTTACAATCAACATAGGAGATGGGTGTAATTTTTATATCCCACTTTTTTGATGGAGAAGCAGGAAAAGTAATTGTCTAAAAACTGAGATGTAGTGAAACCCTGAATTTGAACCCAAGAAATCTAGTTCTAGAGCTTACAGTACTTAACCAAGATGCTGTCCTGCCAGTCAGGACTGTAGAGAGATAAACCAACTTCAAATTTGAAGTGTAAACTATTTGTTGGAAGTCAACTAATCAGTGGAATAATCAAGGATACTCTGTTGGTAGAAATTCTAGATTGATAACATAAAAACTCTGGATCTGTCAAATTTAAGTACTGTCTCCAATAGGTTTGGAGTTTGCTGTATAATAATTTGTCTGGTCTTTGTCCCAGGTTCCTGGCATGGAGTTCTAAAACCCTTGGAACTTCCCAAATGATAGAAGTATTTTTGTTATTCATGAGCCCCTTAGATCACATCTGAGTTTATGCTAATGAGAGGACTCAAGCTTAGGCCCCTAGATAGCTTCAGGAAGGGCTCTGTCCCAGGGTTGGGACTTAGAGCCAGACTGACCTCCACAAAGGGACAGAGGGCTGGAGATTGAGTTAAATCATATGGCCAGTGATTTAATTAATCATGCTTATGTACTGAAACCCTAATAAAAACTTTGGACATCAAAGTTTAGTAATGCTTCCTTGCTGGTGTACACATTGATGTGCTATGAGGGTGAGGTGTCCTGATTCCATGAAGAGTTGTATCTTTTATAACAAAACTGTAATCATAAGTGTAATGCTTTCCTGAGTTATGTGAGTCATTCTAATGAATTATCAAACATTAAGGGGCTTATGGGAATGTCATAGGTTTATAGACAGTTGCTCTGAAGTGAGGGCATTTTTGTTGTAGCCTGGGTCCTTTAACTTCTGGGCTCTGTGTTAACTCTATGTATTTCATACCAGAATTTAATTGAAGTACCAGTTGTGGTTGAAATAGAATAGGGGTGATTAAGATAAACATTAATCATTACTTCCTCACATTTGGTTGACTTTATTAAATATTGCAGTCAAGGATGTAGACAAGTGTAAAAGATGACTGGTTTTGAGCTCCTCCTGAAGGATGTACATGTTTGTATAAGTTCTTGGCTTGAGTGTGTATACAAATTGGAATATTTTGAACTATGTATGTGATCGTATGCTTTGATTATAGAGAAAAAAAAACTTACCAAAAGAATAGAAGCTGGAATAGTTCACTGATGTTGCATCTTCCTTTTCATTATAAATTTATAAACATAGGCAGGAAGGAGTTTATTGGTATCACTGAATTCAATCTGCTTAGTGCACTGATGACGAGATTGAAGTGAATCAATTCAGATTTGACAACTTGTCTAAGGTCACACATTCAGCCAGGGTCAAGCTGGGACTGGATTCTAAGCAGCTCTAAGACTGGAGTGGAATCTAGCCTTGATGTTTTCTAGTCTACAGAGGTATCCATTAAAGAAGAGGTTTTGCATATGTCTTAAACACTTACATATTTGTACTCATTATGTAAATTGGTAAGTAATAAATAAATGCGTTTTTACTGCAATTTTCAACAACACCGAAATAACTATGAATAAATAGAATAAACATCAAAATTCCTTTTTCCCACACCTATCACAGTTCTCTCTTGCAGGAAGCCATTTTCACTGTTCTAAACATTTCCCCATGCATTTACATACACATAGTGATATATCGACTTGGTTAAAAGTGCTTTTCCATAAAAGAGCTCATGAGTACATATATCTCTTCAGCTTTATTTTCATACTTAATCTTAAGTATTAGGCATATATCTATGTCATCATTATAACTCTAACTCATTTTTCTAACTTTTTCATGGAATGTATATATTCAATTGTGTATAAAAAATAAAAAAGAAGACAATATTCTCATCATCTGACTGAGAGAAACTAAGAGAGTTTCACTTTTACTTTATGGATTTCCATGACTTTCCTTTTATTATTGTTTGCTTCTTGTGTTATACTTGTTCCCTGAAATTAAACTGTTTTTTTCTAAATGTCTTTCATCTCTTTCTCTTTCCTAAAAGAAATGTATTTGTAATAGATGCCTATTGCAGCATTTCTAACTTTAGTTTATTTAAATACTTCATCATGTGATTAACTGTAAATCTAAGTCTAGTTCTTTATATACTCTGATGAGAAGGGGATTTGTGATCATTAGGACCAGAAATTATTCATGGGTTGCAAAGAAAAGAAACAGAGAAGAACATGGTGTATGCTTCAGTTATGTGTAATCACTTAAAGTGTTTTTCTATGTACTTGAGCTGGCATAGCATTAGACCTTCAATGCATTATTTACTGAATGTTCTTAGTACAGATTTACAATACTGGGTGGTTGTTCTCCCTACAAAAGATTAGAAATTAAGGATGGGCTCAGTGACTGAAATATTCACACTTAAATTTTAATCCTACCTAAATTTTTTTGATCGAAATCACCCCTAATTCTCATTTCTCATGCTTATTCAGTCTGATGAAGACTGCTTAGAGCTCAATTACATTAAAAATGGAAACTTGTTGGGGTGCCTGGGTGGCTCAGTCGGTTAAGCGGCCGACTTCGGCTCAGGTCGTGATCTCGCGGTCCGTGGGTTCGAGCCCTGCGTCGGGCTCTGTGCTGACAGCTCAGAGCCTGCAGCCTGTTTCAGATTCTGTGTCTCCCTCTCTCTGACCCTCCCCTGTTCATGCTCTGTCTCTCCCTGTCTCAAAAATAAATAAAACGTTAAAAAAAAATTTAAAAATGGAAACTTGTTTCTTATCGATTGTGGTAGGTACCTTATTGCATAAATTATGGTTTCTGAAGTTCATGTAGTAGATTGTATTAATTCTTTTGTTTACAGTTGAAAGACAAGCAAGTTTCAGATGGTTCTCCAATAGGCCCAAAATAGAAGCAGCATTTGAGTGTATCAGGATAAGAAATATGAATAAGCAAAGCATAATAGTAAACATATACACATATATATGCTTTTTAATTGGGATAATTTTAATATAAATGTTTCTGTTATATAGGCCCTTGCTATTAGTCAGTTGGCCAGTGACTAAATAAATGATATTCATGTTGCCGATGAAAAGTTTTTGATGTATATAAATCATCACTGTGTTTCTTCCATTCTTCATCATAGTCTATTTGAATATAAAACATAATGCTAAGTTCACCACAGCCCAAGTTTTAAATGGCCTGTCATGCCTGACAAGAACATAAAACAAAGGATAACAGCAAAATAAGGTAATATAAATTTCTCCCTCTAAAAATCTCAAGTTAATATTTATGGAATCAATTATCTATGGCAACAAGTAATGAAAAAGGATCTATTTTATTTGGGGTATCACTAAATTTGGGATGCAGATGAGGAACATATGAAAAAAAGGTTTTTTTTGAGGAATGCTAACATTGAAGAGTCTTGTAGTTTTTTTGTTCATTGATTACCTTATACATGCCTAATACAGTGTGACATATATAGTCATGGAGTGTGACATATAGTTAATCTACATCCAAATCAGAAATTGATTTTGATGTATTAAAACATATTGAATGATTTTTTTTAAAGGAGGCAGCCTATTATTGTTAAGAACTTGGACTTTGTAGTCTTACGTATCTGAGTTTGAAATCCAGCTCTATCCGTACTAGCTCTGGGACTTTAGGCTATTTAGTTAAGCTCTCCCAGCTTTAGTTTTCTCATTTATAAAATTGGATAGTGATACCTACCCACAGAATTGTTGTGAGAATTAAGTTGGCATGGAAGAAGTGCTTACCACCAGAATATTATCTCTATACACTCATACATGGTAGACATTAAGTGGGGCATTTATTACTTAGGAAATATCATGGCTCTGTGCATTTATCTTCACGTCTGATTTCAAGCTTGGAAAGTCATTTTTCTATGCGTGCATTCAACGAACATTCTTTGAATATGTACTTTGAACCAGGAACTGTTTCAATTAGGATACTGAACAAAGCATTCAAAAATTGGGAAATCTTCACTAGGAAAGTAGCATTTGAGCAAAGATCTAAAAGAGAAGATGGGGAAAAAAATAAAAGATGATGGCGAGAGCCATAAGGATATTTGGGGAATAATTCCTGCAAGGCTCTGTGATGGGAGTAAAGTTAATGTGTTCAGGGAATAGCAGGTAGGCCACTGTGGCTGGAATAAGGTCAGAGAGATAGATGGGGCCAGGTTGTACACAACCTTGCAGGCCATTGTAAGGACACTGGCTTTTATTTGAAATGAGATAGGAAGCTGGGAAAGGAATTTTGAGCGGGGGAGTGACATGATTGGACTTAAATTTTAAAAACTGTTGTGTTGAGTATATAGTACAGGGCAGGAAGAAGGAAGAACAATTAGGAAGCTTTTGTAATAACTAGGAAAGAGAGGATGGTGGTTTAAACCAAAATAATAGAGGCTGAGAGGAGAAGAAAAGATTGGTTGGATTCTGGGTAGAGTTCACAGATAAAGTACACTGGATTTGCTGATGCGTCAGATGTAAGGGGTATGAGATAAAGACAAGAGCCAAAAACAACTCAGGAATTTAACCTACCTAACTAGGATGGAGTTGATGTTTAGTGAAATGGGGAAGCCTATTGGGACAGTAAGTTTGGAGAGAAAAGTCAGAAACTCATTATCAAACATGTCAAACTTGAAATATATATTGGATATCCAAATGGAGACAGCACAGAGCCCGACATGGGGCTCGAACTCAGAAACCGCAAGATCATGACCCGAGCCAACAGTTTGAGGAAGAGGTCCAGGCTGGAATGTACATTTGGAATCATTAAGGCAAGATGCAGAGGTCGCTGTCCCTGCTGAACACTGAGAACCAGGGTGGGTGTCCCTACATGGAGCACCCTGGCCACAATCTGACCCCAGGTCCCAGCATCCTCCTCCAGGTAACCACCGAGAGAACATCCAAGAGACGGCAGTGAGCCAAGAGTTCCCGTGCTGGGTCCACAGTGCCAAGCCCATCTACTTCCTGTTCCACAGCCACTCCCCAGGCAGTGAGGGCACCATGGAAGTACATGCCCTGCTCACCTGGACACTCAACCTGCAGATGGACAATTAGGCCCTCTTCAGCTGTGAGATCAAGAACCCAGTGCTGTCAATGACCATATAGGTAGAGATTACACTGGGTGACTTGAATGTCTTCCCCAGCTCAGATACCACTCCCCACAAGAAGACAGGTGTCTGGTTGGCCCAGAACCTATCCCAGTGGATAGCAACTACATTCTTCCCATTGATGGAGCCAGAACCCTTGCAATTACCCTTTTTCTGCTTGCTTCTCATACTCACATCCAATCCAGCATCAAGCCCTGGCAGCTCAACCTCAGGACTTATTCCACACCTGCCACTTCTTGTGGTTTCCTCTCCAACCACCCAATTGCAGGCATTCTTGTTTCCTGCCTAGATTCTTACAGTCACCTCCAGACTGGTCTTTCTGTTCCCACTCTTGTCCTTTTCTGTTCTTTGTCCTGATCAATATATTAAAAAAAATTTTTTTTTACATTTTTATTTATTTTTGATAGAGGGAGAGACAGAGCACAAGTGGGGGAGGAGCAGAGAGAGAGGGAGACACAGAATCTGAAGCAGGCTCCAGGCTCCGAGCTGTCAGCACAGAGCCCGACATGGG
Source organism: Felis catus (assembly GCF_018350175.1). NCBI lineage: Eukaryota > Metazoa > Chordata > Mammalia > Carnivora > Felidae > Felis > Felis catus. The sequence goes on from NC_058379.1 coordinate 41,524,224, forward strand.
GCTCAAACTCAGAAACCGCAAGATCAAGTCCACAAAGATTTGGACGTGAATGTTCATAGCAGCTTTATTCATCACAACAATAAAAACCATAAGTAATATAAGTGTCCATAATTAGGAAAATAGGTGAAAAAATTTGTGGTATATTTATACAAATGAACTAACTACTCATCAATACAAATGAATTCCTGCTATACATAACGTGGATAGAGCTCAAAAACATGGCAAGTGAAACAGCAAAGGGTACATACTGCATGATTCAATTTATATAATAAACTTATAGAAAATATAAACAAACAATAAAAAAGATCAGACATCAAATAAAGTGCATTGGTAGGGGTCATTGTTTAGTAATGAGCAATTGGTCAACCCTCAAGTGCAGTCCAGGTGAACAAGGTACACCTAGCGTGGTACACCTCATCTGGTCCTGAACTATTCATGCAGCCATCCTGATCAAGGGAATCTTGGTCTGCAAGGACATGGGAACTTAAAGACCTGTGCTGGCATCCTAGCTTCCCTGCATTTTCAGCTGTGTGGCCTTGGGAAAGCAGATTGCTTTCCATGACCTCCAATGTACTTGTCTGTAAAATACTAGTGTTGTCATGAAGTTAAATAAGAAAATTTCTGTCAAAGTAAGTGCTCAATTATTATCATTTTTACCAAATATTATCATTTAGGGGTATTTAAAATATAAAGGAGGGGTGCCTGGGTGGCTCAGTTGGTTAATTGTCCAACTCTTGATTTCAGCTCATGATCTCATGGTTCATGGGATCGAGCCCTGTGTCAGGCTCTGTGCTGACAGTGTGGATCCTGCTTGGGATTCTCTCTCTCTCTCTCTCTCTCTCTCTCTCTCTCTCTCTCTCCCTCTCTCAAAATAAATAAATAAACATTAAGCTTTAAAGGAAAGTTCATTACTTATTGCTACATTTTATTGTTTTGAACTATCCAACATCTGGCTAATTTGATTACTGAGCAAAATGTTTCACTTTTCTCTTTATACATAAAACCAATGTATCATGGTTTTATCCAGCTCATGGATACAGTAGCTAGCCAGACAATGAGAAGACACTTAACTAAATGCAATAAATTATGCTGTATGGCTAATGGAGGAGCAACAACAATAGAAGACATAATCCTTTCTTTGAAGTGCTCATGGTTAGAGTGAAACAATGTTCTGAAAATACTTATTAAAGTGTAAAACGATAGGACCAGACTAGTTCTATATCTCTCAAAATACATAGGATTATAATTCGATATCATTTCAAAAAGGATTTGATAGCCAGGCAAATTGAAATTTTCATTTGTCATTATCCATGTATACATAGTATAATTACTGATATGGTTGGTTTTGTATCTGCTATCTTGCTATTTTTTTTGTTGTTGTTGTTCTTTGTTACTGCCTTCTTTTAATCAACTATTTAAAAATGTTAATTGCTTTATTGATTTTTTTACATTTATTTATTTATTTTTGAGAGAGAGAGAGAGAGAGAGAGAGCATGCGCACAAGTGGGGGAGGGGCAGAGAGAGAGAGAAAGACACAGAATCTGAAGAGGCTCCAGGCTTTGAGCTGTTAGCACAGAGCCGGATGCGGGGTTCAAACACACAAACTGTGAGATCATGACCTGACCAGAAGTCGGAAGCTCAACTGACGGAACCACCCAGGCGCCCCTTGCTTTATTGATTTTTTATATATGTCTTAGTTTTTTTTTTTTTTTTTTTTTGGTTACTCCAAGAATTATAAAATGAATCTTTTTTTAAAATTTATTTAAAAATTTTTAAGTTTATTTTTGAGACACAGAGAGATCACAAGTGGGGGAAGAATGGGGGAGAGAGAGAGAGAGAGAGAGAGAGAGAGAGAGAGAGAGAGAGAGAATCCCAAGATTCCCAAGCAGGCTCTGCACCACCAGCCCAGAGCCTGACCTGAATTGTGAAATCATGACCTGAGCCAAAGTTGGATACTTAACTGACTGAGCCACCCAGGTGCCCCTAAAAATGAATCTTTAATCTACCTTAAATTAATACTAAATCATTTTACAAACAATGGAAGAAATGTACAAAGGTATATTCCATTTAGCTCACTCTCATTTTTTGTGTTATTACTATCAAACAGTTTTCTTCTATGTATGTTATAAATCACATAATACATTGTTGACATTTTTTGCTTTGAACAATCAGTTTTCTATAAAGATGTTAAATATAGTCTTTGGTAATTATGTATACTTCTGCAGGTCTGATTTTTCATATGGGGTCATTTTTTTCAGCTCAAATGACTTCCCTTAGTAATTTTTGAGGCATAGGTCTTTGGCAATGAATTCTCTCAGTTTTGGTTTGTCTTAAAAATACCTTCATTTCATCTTAATTTCTGTAGGGTTCTGGATTGATTCTCCCCCCCACCCCCACCTTCAGCATTCAAAAAATGTCATCTGGATTCCACTATTTATGAGTTCTTGCTATTCTCAAATTTCTGCTGATTCTATCAATATATGTATGTGTATATATGTATGTATATATCTTTTTAAATTATTTACATTTTATTGTCAGCAGTTTAATTATGATTTCCCTGGTATAGTATTCTTTATGTTTATTCTGACTGACACTTGCTAAGTATCATGAATCTTTGAATTGATGATTTTTATGAATTTTGAAAATTTTATAGTCATTATTTTTTCATATTTCTTCTTTTACCATCTATTTTATTTTTCTTGGATTAATTTCCATGTATGTTATTGTCTCACAAGTCTCTGGTGCTTTGTTATCATTTGGTTAATTTTTTTTAATGTTTGTTTATTTTTGAGAAAGAGAGAGACAGAGGGTGAGCAGGGGCAGGGGAGGGGCAGAGAAAGAGGGAGAACAGAACTTGAAGTGGGCTCCAGGCTCTGTGCTATCAGCACAGAGCCTGATGTGGGGCTGGAACTGATAAACTGTGAGATCATGACCTGAGCTGAATTTGGATGCTTAACCAACTGAGCCACCCAAGCTGTTATTATTTGGTTTTAATATTTTATCTCCCATTCTTCAGATTGAGTAATTCTTTTCATGTATCTACAAGTTCACTGATCCTTTATTTTACTATGCTCAGTATATATATATATATTTTTAATGTTTATTTATTTTTGAGACAGAGAGAGACAGAGCATGAATGGGGGGGAGGGTCAGAGAGAGAGGGAGACACAGAATCTGAAGCAGGCTCCAGGCTCCGAGCTGTCAGCACAGAGCCCTACACAGGGCTCAAACTCATAGACTGTGAGATCATGACCTGAGCTGAAGTGGGACGCTTAACCGACTGAGCCACCCAGGCGCCCCTATGCTCAGTATATTTTAAAGCCCATCCAATATATTCTTTATTTCAACTTAAAAAATTTTAATTTCTAGGATATTCAAATTTTTTTTGCAGACTATTTCTTTGCTGAAGTTCCTATCTGATCACCTATTTTGTCCAGCCTTTTCTCTAAATATTTACAATAATTATTTAAAAATCCAAGTCTTTTAATAGCAATGTATTAATCAATTGTGGAGCTGCTTCTATTGATTATAGGTCACATTTTCAAGCGTTAGCCCATGTCTCATAATTAAAAAAATTTTTTTAACATTTATTTATTATTGAGAGACAGAGAGAGACAGAACATGAGCATGGGAGGGGGAGACACAGAATCTGAAGCAGGCTCCAGGCTCTGAGCTGTCAGCACAGAGCCTGACACAGGGCTTGAACTCACAAACCATGAGATCATGACCTGACCTGAAGTTGGATTCCTAACCAACTGAGCCACCCAGGCATCTCCCTCTTAATTTTTATTGTATGCTAGATGTTACATGAAAAAACAAGACACAGTAAAGCTTGAACTAGATTTTTTTTCCCTTTGGAGGGCATGCTGTTTCCTTTGTAAGGAAGCTAGGGTGAAAGTTTGATATTTTTTATTTTAATAGAGTTGAGTTACATCAGTGCTAGGTTGAAGCTTTAACTAATTTCAGATCTTCTCTGTTTTAAAATAGGTTTTGGATGAGTTCAGTTCTACTCCTCAGGCGAGACTTTATGACTCAAGAACTAGAAGTCAGTGAAAACTTTCTCTTCTTTTGAGCTCTGCCCTCAGCTGGTACTTAGTAAGATTGGAGAAGAATTGTTGGATCAGGAAGATTAGCATTACATTTGAGACTCTTCTAGATTTTATGCCATCTTTCCAGTTTTTACAGTCATACAATTTTATTTGTCCATTTCTTTGTCCAAACAAAGAAATGCTTATAGGAGAGGAGCTCCTCTACTTGTTTATAACCCCAGATAAGACATATTCCCAGCTATGAAAGCAGTCTCAGTCTTTACTCACCTGGAAAGGGCTCACACTTTTCTCTGGAAATTTTAATTTCATTGTGTGAATTATTATTTGATGGCTTTAAATTAAAGCATACTTGGGGGAGTCTGTGGAAGATGCTGCCCAGAGGGTGGAAGTGTGGAGGCTTCCGGTCAGTGTGGACTGTGTGCAGTCTCTAAGTTTCTGAGTTTCCTGCGTTCCAGGTAAAATATGGCAAAAAGCTTGTGGAGTAAGTGGAAAAGGAAGATGGGTGCTGAAAAGAGAAAAAAGAATGCCCCAAAGGAGCATAGCAGACTTAAAAGTATTCTTAAAGTATATAGTGATGTTTTATGAAAGATGTTCAAGAGATAGCAACTGTGGTGGTACTGAAACATTGTCAAGAGAAAACTCAGTGCATAGTGCAAGATGAAAAAGATGCCATGAATTTGGAGACTTGTATTAAGAGAAACAAAGAGTCTTCTACCCCGTATGGATGAACCAGAGACAAAGGAAAAGGCTAAAGGCAAAGCGAGAAAAGGTAAGGGGAAAAGCAAAGCAAAAGCAGCAAAGGCAATGAAGGGTTTGGTCTGGTAGACTCTTAAAAACTTGAAAAATCCTACGTGGGACAAGTCTTTGATTAGAATGTATATACATCGAGTTCAACTTCCACCAAATGAAAACTTTGTTTCCAGACTTAACTTGGCCTTTTTCTTCAATTCAGACCCAAGTTAACTCCTCAAATTTGTTTTGGGAACTTGCATAAAATATTTTCTTTGATGAGTAAAAAAAAAAAAAAAAAAAAAAAAAAAAAAAAAAAAAAAAAAAGAAAAGAAAAGAAAAGGAGAGCATACTTTTTAGTTTAGCTGGTGTATTCTTGTTATGGCAAGAGCAATATTCTTTTATGATTTTCTGTGCTCTAACTAGAAGTGGGACTTGTATAATTTAGTTTGATACCTTTAATAATAAAAGAAGTTGATAGAAGTCCTTCTTTAAAGGTCCTTGGACAGCACTTACATTCAGGGTGATAATGTAATCAGTGTAGTAGAGTACTGGTTAAGGCAGAGTGGCTAGTATAGCCTCTGGTCAGAGGATTGTCATATTTTAAAATAGCACTGTTAACGATGAAAACCATGAGTATAAAGATAGGTTGACTATGAAATTCTTATGAAATAGCGACTCGAGATAAACATTTTAAACTTGCATTTCAAGTGAGAGTTTAACCAATATGCCTGTCTTTCTAAGTGGCATTACCAATATCAAGTTCAAAGTAACAGACATTTTTTGAGAGAAGTCATGCCTGAACTTTTTTTTTTTAATATATAATTTATTATCAAGTTGGCTAACATACAGTGTATACAGTGTGCTCTTGGTTGGTTTTGGGGGTAGATTCCTGTGATTCATCACTTACATACAACACGCAGTGCTCATCCCAGCAAGCGCCCTCCTAGATGCCCATTCCCCATCCCCCTCCCCCCCCACCAATCAACCTTCAGTTTGTTCTCTGTATTTAAGAGTCTCTTATGGTTTGCCTCCCTCCCTCTCTGTATGTAACTATTTTTTCCTTTGTTTCTTATATTTACTATCTTTTGACTAGTTATCTCTAAGCCAGTTAGAGAGACTCTCATGTTTTACTCGCTGAAGGTTTGCTCCTGAAAATTCTGTCACTTGGCACTGTGTAAAATGAGTGCTCTGGTAGAAAAATAGAGGCTCAGCTTCCTTTATAAAAGATCTTGTTCACAATGGGAGGCAGGGGCTGTGATCCCTATCCCGCTGGCAGCCCAGTGATATAAATCAGGCTCTTGCACTTCCGTCAACTTTACCTAAGGTGAATAAAATCCAGGTCTTTAAATAACATATGGCTGTGCTGTGGTTTCAGTGCTCTGACAGAGCGTGATCTAAACTGTCAGTTTCTAATCTAAGGAAAGATTGGGAAAATAAGGAGGAAATGACAGTGAAGCATTTTATTTCTTTTGGGAAGAAACAGGATGTAATGCTCCAATAAATAAATGAATAAATAACTATATTGGGGGTTGGTTTTATTTATTTTCTTACTTTTTCTTTTTTCCCCACATTTTAATTTAAATTCTAGTTAGTTAACATATAGTGTAATATTAGTTTCAGGAGTAGAATTTAGTGATTCGTCACTCACATAAAACACTGAATGCTCAACACAACTGCCCTCCTTAATGCCCATCACCCATTTAGCCTATCCCCCTGCCCACCTGCCTTCCGGCAACCCTCAGTTTATTCTCTATAGTCTCTTAGGGTTTGCTTCCCTCTTTCTCTCTTTTTTGTTTCCTCCTTGGGGGGTTGATTTTAGAGTCTTTGCCAGTATGGCTTTACCTAGAATCTCTTTGGTTCATTGAATTTTAATGTCTTTATCCTAAACTTTAAGATATTCACCAGGGGAATGTAGAAACTTTTTTTTGTTGTTATTGTTGTTAACATTTACATTCATGGCAGTACCTACTGTGAGACAGAAATTTGATTCTAACCTCACGCTAAAGAGTACATTTCTGAAACCATGCTTTGAAAAAATATACTATATCTTCAAAAGAGAAACAAATAAGAGCAACAGCTACCTGTTACTATTATACTAATTTTATGCACTTACTAAGTGCTGTGATCTCTCGTACACAGATCAAATAGTCAAGAAAGTGCTGAATGGGAGTCTAACACCTTTGGACATATTGTCGTAAATGAACATAACAGACAAAAAATTGTACTATTGTTAAGCAGTAGAAATCAATAATGATGTTTTTCAGGTTGAAATAGTACTATTTGAGGACATATCTAAGCATTTAGATAAAAGGGACTGTTGAAGTACAGTTCCACAGATAGGCAGATTTTAGATCTCCAAAAAGAGAGAAAAGAAGGATGCTTTTAGTGTCATAGGTCCTGATGTTTGTGTTTGTATGCATGAGATGCAAATCATGAAGCCATCCCTAAATTCTAAAAAATTTCAGAAAGATTCTATAGAACTTTTTGCATGTAATTCCTGGAATGTTTATTTACAGTTTTACTGGGTGTTTTATTTTGTACTTTCTCTGTACTTGTTTCCCCAATGTTCTAGAACTGCATTCATCTTTTAGATTTTCTGTTGCTATGCTAGAGGAACACAGGGTTTGTTGACAGCTGTATACTTAGAGATTTAAATGTAAACTTAGGAAAATTTCTCCACTGCAAGAGAGAGGTCATGGAAAACAGTTTGGGCCCTGGAAAATGGACAAAAGTAGTCTTTTCTAGGTAGAAAAGTTCAAAAGGGTAACTCTGATACCTTCTATTTGTCCCTCAAATCAACTTTCTACTTTTCTGCACTCTGTTCTATGCCTCAGGAGGCTAAGGCTAACTTGTATGGCTCCCATTCCCTTTGTCTTCAGATGCGTTTGACCAGTAGAGAGATCTGGTAAAAGAAAAAAGGAAGGGGAGAGCTGATCGGGTATTTTCCCCCTGGATTTCCTACTGTGAGGCTGACTTAGTCTCTCTCAACAGAAGTCTCTGGTCCTCTCGAGGGATTATTCCCTACTTGGCTTTCTCCCTTCAGATTCCAGTAACCACTGCTTCCCACATTCATTCTGGTGTAGGGATAATCATAGTTAGGCTATAATAGCCCTGGGTGATTTTCCTGTATATTGTAGTTCCCTGATAGCATTGCCTTTATAATTAATCCCTTTGTAAATAAACTTGTCAAATTAGCCTATTTCAAGTGTGCCACCCGTTTCCTGTTGGAATTCTGGTTAAAATTCTATTAATCCACAAGAAAGCAAATATTAAGGATCTGTATATTAGGCACATAATGTTATTAGATTTACACTGGCCCAGTGATTAATGCTTAACTTCACAAAAAAGCAAAGAACAATATTATTTTCTATTACCTAGGAGAATATTAAGGCCAGACTGTTAGGATTTCAAAGACCATGTGACTATCATGGTTTTATATATTTATTTATCTTAAAATTTTTTTAATGTCTATTTATTTCTTAGAGAGAGAGAGAGAGAGAGAGAGAGAGTGAGAGACAGAGAGAGAGAGAGAGAGAGTGAGAGACAGAGAGAGAGAGAGAGAGAGAGTGAGAGACAGAGAGAGAGAGAGAAAGAGCACAAGCAGGGGAGGGGCAGAAAGAGAGGGAGATACAGAATCCAAAGCAGGCTCCAGTCTCTGAGGTGTCAGCACGGAGCCCCATGTGGGGCTTGAACTTACCAGCTGTGAGACCATGACCTGAGCGTAAGTCGGATGCTTAACTGACTGAGCCATTCAGACGTCCCTATAAATTTATTTTTAAGGAAAATAAAATTTTGTGTATTCAGCCAACAGCTTGATACCAGCTTTCACTTTTTCTTCATGGAGGTATGTCTTCTTTCAAACCTTTTTTGACTCATATGAAGGAACAGCTTAAAAAAAACTAACATATTTGTTTCATGAAATACAATTATGACTTAAATGGAAACCATGATTTTGCACCATATTTAGGAAGACTTTTTTTTTTAATTTTTTTTTAACGTTTATTTATTTTTGAGACAGAGAGAGACAGCATGAACAGGGGAGGGGCAGAGAGAGAGGGAGACACGCAGAATCTGAAACAGGCTCCAGGCTCTGAGCTGTCAGCACAGAGCCCGATGCGGGGCTCGAACCCACGGACCGTGAGATCATGACCTGAGCCGAAGTTGGACACTTAACCGACCAAGCCACCCAGGCGCCCCAGGAAGACTTTTTTTGACAGCAAGGTCTGCTGAACCATGGAAATGTTAAATTAGACTATGGGATTTTGTTTCTGATAAATAGTGATACAGAATACAGTTTTTACTCCTAAAGTTGACTTGGTAGGCTCAGAGGTAGAAAAGTATGAAGTGGCTTTTTTTTTTTTTCAAATGATCTTCCTAGATATATACGACTCACCTCAAATTAGTATGCCAATTTTAATTCAAAGAGTATATCTTAAGCATCTAACATGTACTGGTGTCTGTACCAGGTAATAGACAATGGTAAATACCACAGTATGGCCCACAACCCCTTGCAGATTATAGGCACACAGGAAAGACACATATAGCATTTTTAGGGTGATGAGTATTATGAAAGAAGCATGAGAAAAATCTAGGGTTCTTGTCTGAATGGAAGCCAATCATATATTTCTAAACCATTACCACCTAGTTATCCAGGTTAGAAACCTGACTGTCATTCTTCAATTTTGATCCTCAACAGTCGGTCACCAAATTGTATCTATTTTGTATCTTACATCTGTTCCCATTTCTACATTATTAAGACTATCGCCCTAGTTGAAGTCCTCATTATTTCTCTCCTGATGTCCTGCATCTATCTCTGCTTCCAGTCTTGCCCTTCAAATACACATTTCACATTGTCAGTAGAGAGTTCTATCTATAAAGCAAAACTGACCATTTTAACCATGCAAAAATTCCCCAGTGACTTTCCAACCTATTAAAGACAAGATCCTCCTGTTCTTTAGTTTGATATATGACAGTCTCCATGACCTGGACTCTGTCTCTACCTTCTATTGCATTCCTCCCCTTGAAGAGCAGGCACTAAATATTGAATGAATGAGTTCAAGACATTTAAAATAATTTGATTTAACAGAGACTAATATATAAAGATGTTTTATTAAACCGCAGAAATGTAGGGAATGAGTCTGTGCTAGTTAAGCTCCTCCTTCCTCCCAAATAACTTCATTCATTCATTCATTCATTCATTCATTCATTCATTCATTATTGGTTTAGTACATGCATATGTTGGTCTTCAAAGGGATATATAAGGAACATCCCTGACATGAGAGGCATTTACAATTTCTCTGACAAGATATTGCCCTTTAGGCATTAATGCAAGGCCACATTTGCAATTTGAAAGCACTTGCTGAAGAAATTCATAGAAGGAGAAGAATCCACTATAGGGCAGAGTCTGAGCTAGACTGGAGGTGTGAGTTCTTCCCTGAGAGTAGTTCTCTTTTGGGGGGAATTGCACACAGTTTTCTTGAAAACCAGAGAGTTTTCAAGCAGAACTTTACCAGACCTGTGTAGAGCTCAGACCTCTCACTGCTGAGGTCTGAAACATAGAAAAGTGGCTGATGAACTGATCATGCCTCTGCTGGCATCCTTTAGAGATGTCCTACCTCTCCTTGGGTTCTTCAGAGTGGCTGTTATCTCTGAGAAGGGTCCAGGACCTCAGTGGAAGCTGGGAAAGTGATGAGGCATCACTGGTTAGTAGACTCCCAGACACCAGAGAGAAGTTAGGACAAATGATTGAACATGTAGGGAACAGAAGTAAGTCTGCTTTGTTTTTTGTGGTTGGTAGTTGAAGATGTGAATTCAAATGTTCCCTCTGCTTTGACTCGGGAATTATGCTACAAAATGTACTTCTTGCGCAAGGTTACATGATGGCTTTTCATTGTCTGCCACTTCAGTAAAAGGAATTTGGGATATATCTGATAATGCCTTTTCCCTTTATCTTTTCTTTCTGATTGTGATGTGTTCTTAAAGAGCCAAGGAAAGCATCAATCCACATAAAGTTTTGTTTTGTTATATACAAACACAAATACTGATGCATTTATTATATAGAGAGCCTATCTCTGGAATCTTCTTTGTAGTTAACATTCTAGGGTTTTGGTCAAAATGTTTTTTTTTCCTTTTTATAACTGCATGTTCTATTGATATCCATTTACTGAAATATGTTTTAATGGTGGGATAAAAAAAGGTATTCTTTTAGTTCTGGAGAGAGTAACCTACTTGGAATAGTGAGAAATCAATTTCTCTCAGTCTTAATTTCTGACTGGAAAGGAAAGGAACCTTAGCACTGCAATTTCTTGGTGATATCAACGAAAATTAAAGTTCCTAGGGTGGCCATCAATAAAATAAAATTAGGATTTCATAAGAAGCATACCATTGAGAACTCAGCTTTTCTAAAAGATTTCAGTAGGCCTATTTCATAGCCATTGAAAAGTGTCATAACTATCACATGAGAAGTAATAAATGGAACCTGATTATTTTTACACCTTCCCTTTATTTTTAGAGTCTGTGACTTATTTCTAATTAGTAAGTTTTTTTGGTAGTGTTAAATGTTATATATAACTGCTAAGCCTCATATCTTTATTGAGAAAAGGCTATTAATTTCATAAAATAATGGTATCTGTCTATGGATATATTTATAAGCATTTTAGGGGTAAACTTTGCTGTATTAATAATAGCTAATTCTTGAGAAATGTTTACTATGTGTCCAGTATCACTTCAAATGTTTTATATGCAACAAGTCATTCACTCATCAGAATAATCTTGTGAAGTTGATACTATTGCTATTCATTAAACAGTTGAGGAAATTAAGGCACAGAGAGTTTAACTTGCCTAAATTCTTACAGGTAGTAAATGATGTTTCTGAGATTTGAACACAATTTGACTTTGGAATCAGTGCTTCAGAGTTGCACTGCATTATTGCTTCATGGAATATTTAAACTGATGTTCCACCGTAGAATGATCAGGTGATTTGCAAAGTCCTGAAAAATCTTAAATCCACAAAAAATAACTAAGGTTTTCATTTTATACTCCTGTATGTCATCATTTTGGAGCCTTATTTTAACATTTGAAGTGAATTTATCATTTACTGAGAACCTGTGTGTGTGTGTGTGTGTGTGTGTGTGTGTATCATTTAAGAGGAGAGAAACAAGTTGTTTTTGTTTTCTCAGAATGCTGGGGATGGTGGTTAAGTCTCTCAATTTCTTTGTAAGGAATTGCAAAATATGAGTAGGCAATGGAGAGGAGGAATGGGAAAGATGTTGCATTAGAATGATAACTTACATGGTTAGGATACCTTGACAATGAGTTTGGTCCACCATGTGTTCCATGGCCATCCCAGGCCAGGTGAAGGCTCCAGTTAGTCTTTCAATTCCAGAATAAGACAGTGTTTCAAAGAGTGGATGATGTGTAGATGTTGGCATTTGAGAGAGATTGTTCCAGAAGCTGCTTATAGAGTGAATTCCAACTGGAGATACAAGGTATAGGCTAAGAGGCTGTCATTTTTTTCCAGATGGAAAAACAACAGTGGGATTGGATATAAAAAAAAAAAACAAACAAAAATTCGAGAGGTGCTGCAGAAGAGATATGTACAATTGATATGCTGACAAAATTGGATATGCTAGTGTGTTGTGAGAGAATGAGGGGGATTCTAAAATTTAATTTGACGATTAAAATATTTCACATATTACCAGCTTATTAATATAGAGACATCTAGACACAGGGAATGGACTGACTGGAGATTTGGTTGTCAGTTGCATGAATGTAACATCTTTTGCTCAGGTCATTGTATTGCCTCTGTGCTGGTCGTGCTGTTTCCTCTCTTGTCCCTTCCTGGTTCATTCTCCATACAACAGCCAGAATGATCTTTTAAGGAAGTAATTGGAACACATTGCTTTCTATTTAAATTTCTTTAATATACTGTTTTTAAATGGGGAGGAAATGGATGCGTAGAAGGCATTCTCAAAAGGAGAGGACATGTTTTGAGCTGTCACAGTGAAGGTGGGCTACTATTCTTTAGTTGGTAGGAGTCAGGATTCTCTATATCCTGAAATACTGCAATCCTTTGGCATTTATATGTTGACATTGATATGAATTCATTATAAAGTATTATCTCTCGTTTATACTACCATTTAGATATTAGGTTGTTTTTATTTTCAAAGATTATGTATATACAGGTAAGATTATCTATGGAATTCATTTCAGGGTAAGAAGGGAGTTTTATAAAATATTTCTTATACAATATTACTTTCTAATTTTTAATTTTTTTGTTTATCACTGAAAGAAAATAAGGAAAAATAATAACTATTAGTTCAAAAGAATATAATGAGATTTGGAGAGACATTCTAAATGTAGATAAGTCTAAATATAAAGACAATTATTTTTTTAATTTTATTTTTTAATTTACATACAAATTAGCATATAGTGCAACAGTGATTTCAGGAGTAGATTCCTTAATGCCCCTTACCCATTTAGCCCATTCCCCCCTCCCACAACCCCTCCAGTAACCCTCTGTTTGTTCTCCATATTTAAGAGTCTCTTCTGTTTTGTCCTCCTCCCTGTTTTCATATTATTTTTGATTCCCTTCCCTTATGTTCATGTGTTCTGTGTCTTAAAGTCCTCATATGAGTGAAGTCATATGATATTTGTCTTTCTCTGACTGACTAATTTCGCTTAGCATAATACCCTCTAGTTCCATCCACATAGCTACAAATGGCAAGATTTCAATTCTTTTGAGTTGCCGAGTAATACTCCATTGTATGTATATACCATCTCTTCTTTATTCATCCATCAATGGACATTTGGGCTCTTTCCATACATTGGCTATAAACACTGGGGTGCATGTGTCCCTTCGAAACAGCATACCTGTATCCCTTTGATAAATACCTAGTTGTGCAATTGCTGGGTCAAAGGGTAGTTCTATTTTTAATTTTTTTGAGGAAACTCCATACTGTTTTCCAGAGTGGCTGCACCAACTTGCATTCCCACCAGCAGTGCAAAAGAGATCCTTTTTCTCCGCATTCTTGCCAACATCTGTTGTTGCCTGAGTTGTTAATGTTACCCATTTTGACAGGTGTAAAGTGGTATCTCATTGTGGTTTTGATTTATATTTCCCTGATGATGAGTGATGTTGAGCATTTTTTCATGTGTCGGTTGGCCATCTGGATATCTTCTTTGGAGAAGTGTCTATTCACGTCTTTTGCCCATTTCTTCACTGGATTATTTGTTTTTTGGGTGTTGAGTTTGATAAGTGCTTTATAGATTTTTGGATACTAACCCTTCGTCTGATATGCCATTTGCAAATATCTTCTCCCATTGTGTCGGTTGATTTTTAGTTTTGCTGATTGTTTCCTTTGTTGTGCAGAAGCTTTTTATTTTGATGAGGTCCAAGTAGTTCATTTTCGCTTTTGTTTCCCTTGCCTCCGGAGATGTGTTGAGTAAGAAGTTGCTGCAGCCAAGAGCGAAGAGGTTTTTGCCTGCTTTCTCTTCTAGGATTTTCATGGCTTCCTGTCTTACATTGAGGTCTTTCATCCATTTTGAGTTTATTTTTGTGTGTGGTGTAAGAAAGTGGTCCAGGTTCATTTTTCTGTGTGTCACTTCCGTTTTCCCAGCACCACTTGCTGAAGAGACTGTCTTTTTTTCCATTGGATATTCTTTCCTGCTTTGTCAAAGATTAGTTGGCCATATGTTTGTGGGTCCACTTCTGGGTTCTCTGTTCCATTGACCTGAGTGTCAGTTCTTGTGCCAGTACCATACTGTCTTAATGATTACAGATCTGTAGTATAGCTTGAAGTCTGGAATTGTGATACCTCCTGCTTTGGTTTTCTTTTTCAAGATTGCTTTGGCTATTCAGGGTCTTTTGTGGTTCCATACAAATGTTAGGATTGTTTGTTCTAGCTCTGTGAAGAATACTGGTGTTATTTTGGTAGGGATTGCATTGAATATGTAGATTGCTTTGGGTAGTATTGACATTTTAACAATATTTGTTCTTCCTATTGAGGAGCATAGAATCTTTTCCCATTTTTTTTGTGTCTTCTTCAGTTTCTTTCATAAGCTGCCTATACTTTTCAGTGTATAGATTTTCCTTTTTTTTAAATATCAAATTTATTGTCAAATTGTTTTCCATACAACACCAAGTGCTCATCCCAAAAGGTGCCATCCTCAATACCCATCACCTACCCTCCCTTCCCTCCCACCCCCCATCTACCCTCCCACCCCCCATCTACCCTCAGTTTGTTCTCAGTTTTTAAGTCTCTTATGCTTTGGCTCTCTCCCTCTCTAACCTCTTTTTTTTCTTTCTTCCCCTCCCCCATGGACTTCTGTTAAGGTTTTCAGGATCCACGTAAGAGTGAAAACATATGGTATCTGTCTTTCTCTGTATGACTTATTTCACTTAGCATCACGCTCTCCAGTTCCATCCATGTTGCTACAAAAGGCCATATTTCATTCTTTCTCATTGCCACATAGTATTCCATTGTGTATATAAACCACAATTTCTTTATTTATTCGTCAGTTCATGGACATTTCGGCTCTTTCCATAATTTGGCTATTGTTGAGAGTGCTGCTATAAACATTGGGGTACAAGTGACCCTATGCATCAGCACTCCTGTATCCCTTGGGTAAATTCCTAGCAGTGCTATTGCTGGGTTATAAGAATGTGGTAATTGCAGGGGCCTTTAATACTCCACTTACAACGGATAGACCATCTAGACACAGGATTAATAAAGAAACAAGGGACCTGAATAATACATTGGATCAGATGGACTCGACAGATATATTTAGAACTCTGCATCCCAAAGCAACAGAATATACTTTCTTCTCGCATGCACATGGAACGTTCTCCAAGATAGATCACATACTGGGTCACAAAACAGCCCTTTATAAGTATACAAGAATTGATATCATATCATGCATACTTTCAGACCACAATGCTATGAGGCTTGAAATCAGCCACAGGAAAAAGTCTGGAAAACCTCCAAAAGCATGGAAGTTAAAGAACACCCTACTAAGGAGTGAATGGGTCAACCAGGCAACTAGAGAAGAAATTAAGAAATATATGGAAACAAATGAAAATGAAAATACAACAATCCAAAAGCTTTGGGATGCAGCAAAGGCAGTCCTGAGAGGAAAATACATCGCAATCCAGGCCTATCTCAAGAAACAAGAAAAATCCCAAATACAAAACCTAACAGCACACCTAAAGGAAATAGAAGCAGAAAAGCAAAGACACCACAAACCCAGCAGAAGAAGAGAAATAATAAATATCAGAGCAGAAATAAACAATATAGAATTTAAAAAAACTGTAGAGCAGATCAATGAAACCAAGAGTTGGTTTTTTGAAAAAATAAACAAAATTGATAAACCTCTAGCCAGGCTTCTCAAAACGAAAAAGGCAGATGACCCAAATAGAGAAAATCATGAATGAAAATGGAATTATTAGAAACAATCCCTCAGAAATACAAGCAATTATCAGGGAATACTATGAAAAATTATATGCCAACAAACTGGACAACCTGGAAGAAATGGACAAATTTCTTAACACCCACACACTTCCAAAACTCAAACAGGAATAAATAGAAAGTTTGAATAGACCCATAACCAGCAAAGAAATTGAATCAGTTATCAAAAATCTCCCAACAAATAAGAGTCCAGGACCAGATGGCTTCCCAGGGGAATTCTACCAGACATTTAAAGCAGAGATAATACCTCTCCTTCTCAAGCTATCCCAAAAAATAGAAAGGGAAGGAAAACTTCCAGACTCATTCTGTGAAGCTAGCATTACTTTGATTCCTAAACCAGACAGAGGCCCAGTAAAAAAAGAGAACTACAGGCCAATATCCCTTATGAATATGGATGCAAAAATTCTCAGTAAGATACTAGCATATAGAATTCAGTGTATAGATTTTTCACCTCTTTGGTTAGATTTATTCCTAGGTATTTTATGGTTTTTTTGCAATTGTAAATGGTATTGATTCCTTGATTTCTCTTTCTGTTGTTTCATTGTTGGTGTATAGGCATGCAACCGATTTCTGTGCAATGATTTTATATCCTGCAACTTTGCTGAATTCATGGATCAGTTCTAGTAGTCTTTTGGTGGAATCTTTTGGGTTTTCCATGTGGAGTATCATGTCATCTGCAAAGAGTGAACGTTTGACCTCCTCCTGGCCAATTTGGATGCCTTTTACTTCTTTGTGTTGTCTGATTGCTTAGGCTAAGACTTCCAATACTGTGTTGAATAACTGTGGCAAGAGTGGACATCCCTGTCTTGTTCCTGACCTCAGTGAGAAAGCTCTCAGTTTTTCCCCATTGAGGATGATATTAGCGTTGGGTTGCTCATATATGGCTTTTATGATCTCGAGGTATGCTCCTTCTATCCCTACTTTCTTGAGGGTTTTTATCAAGAAAGGATGCTTTATTTTGTCAAATGCTTTCTCTGCATCTATTGAGAGGACCATATGGTTCTGGTCCTTTCTTTTATTGATGTGATGAATCACGTTAATTGTTTTGCAGATATTGAACCGGCCCTGCATTCCACGTATAAATCCCACTTGGTCGTGGTGAATAATTTTTTTTAATGTGTTGTTGGATCCAGTTGGCTACTATCTTGTTGAGGATTTTTGCATCCATGTTCATGAAGGAAATTAGTCTATAGTTCTCGTTTTTAGTGGGGTCTCTATCTGGTTTTGGAATCAAGGTAATGCTGGCTTCATAGAAAGAGTTTGGAAGTTTTCCTTCCATTTCTATTTTTTGGGACAGCTTCAAGAGAATAGGTATTAACTCTTCCATAAATGTTTGGTAGAATTCCCCTGGAAAACCATCTGGCCTTGGACTCTTGTTTTTTGGGGAGGTTTTTGATTACTAATTTGATTTCTTTACTGGTTATGGGTCTGTTCAAATTTTCTATTTCTTCCTGTTTCAGTTTTGGTAGCGTATATGTTTCTAGGAATTTGTCTATTTCTTCCAGATTGCCCATTTTATTGGCGTATAAATGCTCATAATATTCTCTTATTATTGTTTTTATTTCCGCTGTGTTGGTTGTGGTCTCCTCTTTCATTTTTGATTTTATTTATTTGGGTCCTTTCTTTTTTCTTTGTGATCAAACTGGCTAGGGGTTTATCAATTTCATTAATTCTTTCAAAGAACCAGCTTCTGGTTTTGTTGATATGTTCTACTGTTTTTTGGTTTTGATAGCATTGCTTTCTGCTCTAATCTTTATTCTTCCCTGTCTTCTGCTGTTTTTGGGTTTTATTTGCTGTTCTTTTTTCAGCTCTTTAAGGTGTAAGGTTAGGTTGTGTATCTGAGATCTTTCTTCCCTCTTTAGGAAGGCCTGGATTGCTATATACTTCCTCTTATGACCACCTTTCCTGCGTCCCAGAGGTTTTGGGTTGTGGTGTTATCGTTTTCATTGGCTTCCATGTACTTTTTAAATTTCCTCTTTAACTTCTTGGTCAGCCCATTCATTCTTTAGTAGGATGTTCTTGAGTCTCCAAGTATTGTTATCTTTCCAAGTTTTTTCTTGTGGTTGATTTCAAGGTTCAGAGCATTGTGGTCTGAAAATATGCACGGTATGATCTCGATCTTTTTGTTCTTGTTGAGGGCTGATTTATGTCCCAGTATGTGGTCTATTGTGGAGAACGTTCCATGTGCACTGGCGAAGAATGTATACTCCGCTGGTTCATGATGAAATGTCCCTAATATATCTGTTAAGTCTACCTGGTCCAGGGTGTCGTTCAAAGCATTGTTTCCTTGCTGATTTTTTTTTTTTCAACATTTATTTATTTTTGGGACAGAGAGAGACAGAGCATGAACGGGGGAGGGGCAGAGAGAGAGGGAGACACAGAATCGGAAACAGCCTCCAGGCTCTGAGCCATCAGCCCAGAGCCTGATGCGGGGCTCGAACTCCCGGACCGCGAGATCGTGACCTGGCTGAAGTCGGACGCTTAACCGACTGCGCCACCCAGGCACCCCCCCTTGCTGATTTTCTTGATTAGATGATCTGTCTATTGCTGTGAGTGGGGTGTTGAAGTCTCCTACTGTTATGGTATTACTATCAATGAGTTTCTTTATGTTTGTGATTCATTGATTTATACATTTGGGTGCTTTCACATTTGGCGCATAAATGTTTACAATTGCTAGGTCTTCTTGGTGAATAGACCCCTTAGTTATGCTATAATTCCCTTCTTCATCTCTTATTATAGCCTTTATTTTAAAGTCTAGATTGTCTGCTATAAGTGTGGCTACTCTGGCTTTCTTCTGTTGACCATTAGCATGACAGATGTTTCTCCATCCCCTTACTTTCAATCTGAAGGTGTCTTTAGGTCTAAAGTGGGTCTCTTGTATACAGCATATAGATGGATCTTGTTTTCTTATCCATTCTGTTACCCTCTGTCTTTTGATTGGAGCATTTGGTCCATTGATGTTTAGAGTGAGTACTGAAAGTGATGAGTTTATTGCCATTATGTTTCTTGTAGAGTTGGAGTTTCTGGTGGTGTTCTCTGGTCCTTTCTAGTCTTGTTGCTTTTGGTGTTTTTTGTTTGTTTGCTTGTTTTTTGTTTTGTCTTTTCTCCCTTCAGAATGACCCCCTTAAAATTTCTTGCAGGGCTGGTTTATTTGTCATGAACTCCTCTAATTTTTGTTTGTCTGGGAAAATTTAATTTCTCCTATTTTGAATGACATCCTTGCTGGATAAAGAATTCTTGGCTGCATATTTTTCTTATTCAGCACATTGAATATATCCTGCCACTCCTTTCTGGCCTGCCAGGTTTCTGTGGATAGGTCTGCTGGAAACCTGATCTGTCTTTCCTTGTAGGTTAAGGACTTTTTTTCCCTTGCTGCTTTCATGATTTCCTCCTTGCCTGAGTATTTTGTCAATTTGACTATGGTATGCCTTGTTGATGGTTGGTTTCTGTTGAATCTAATGGGAGTCCTCTGTGGTTCCTGGATTTTGATATCTGTGCCTTTCCCAAGTTAGGAAAATTTTCCACTATGATTTGCTCACATAACCCTTCTACTCCTTTTTCTCTCTCTTCCTCTTATGGGACCCCTATGATTCTGATGTGGTTCCTTTTTTTTTTTTTAATTTTTTTTTCAATGTTTATTTATTTTTGGGACAGAGAGAGACAGAGCATGAACGGGGTGGGGCAGAGAGAGAGGGAGACACAGAATCAGAAACAGGCTCCAGGCTCTGAGCCATCAGCCCAGAGCCTGACGCGGGGCTCGAACTCACGGACCGCGAGATCGTGACCTGGCTGAAGTTGGACGCTTAACCGACTGTGCCACCCAGGCGCCCCATGATGTGGTTCCTTTTTAATGAGGCACTGGTTTCTCTAATTCTTAAATCGTGCTCTTTTGCCTTGATCTCTCTCTTTTTTCCTGTTTCATTATTCTCCATAAGTTTGTCCTCTATATCGGTGACTCTCTTTTCTGCCTCAACCATCCTTGCTCCCGTGGCCTCCATTTGAGATTATAGCTCAGTTATACATTTTTAATTTCATCCTGACTAGCTTTTTCTTCTTTTATCTCCACAGAAAAGGATTGTAATATATTTTCGAATCCAGTTAGTGTTCTTATTATCGTGAATCTAAATTCTGGTTCAGACATCTTGCTTGTATCTGTGTTGTTAAGTCCCTGGCTGTTGTTTCTTCCTGCTCTTTCTTTTGGGTGAATTCCTTCATTTCGTCATTGTAAAGGGAGAAAAGGAATTATTGAGGTAAAAGAATTAAAATTAAAAAAACATTAAAATTAAAAAATGAAAAACAAACACACAAAAAAATCAAATAAATGATGGTAGATCCTAGGTGTGTTTTGGTCTGGGTGTTGAAAGGGGCTTGATAGAGTAGAGAAAAAAGGGGAAAGAAAAAAGAAAAGGAAATAGTTTGATAATTTGAATGAATACACTGAAGTAGACTAAATTGAAATGATGCAAGTAGAATTTGAAAAAATTTACACAAAAGTAAAAAATATAGTTGGAAAAAATTAAAGAAAAATATTTTTAATAAAAGATAATAAAAATGAACTTTTCCTCTTTCTGTATTCAAGAAAAAGAAAAATGAAAAAGAGAAAAAAGAAAAAAGAAAGAAAATTGAATGGATGGATCGACAGACTGAAATATGACTAAATTTACTTCGTTTCCCCTAGAAGTCAAACTATGAAGCACTTCATAGTCCATAAACTAAGTTGGCAGAGATTTGTGTTCCTGAAGAGTGAGGTTGGCCCAGTTGTGCGGGCTCAGTGTAATGACTTCGTTCTCCACTAGATGGCGCTGCTTAGCTTACTGGAGTGGATTTGTGGTGCTTGTTGGTGCATATGCGCATGCGTGGGAGCGGTGAAAATGGCGTCACCCAGCTACCCAGTCTCTAGTATCAGAACCCTGTTGTCCCTGATCAGCAATCACACACCCATCCTTTGTCTTCAGCTTCCAACCACTCCCTGCTTTAACACAGTCCATGACCAAGCCCCAGGTAGCACCTCCCTCCTGATATCTGTCTCAGATGTGGCTGTTTTCCCTGATACCTCACTTCTGAGGGACTGCGGCTTTGACCTGTTCTGCCCCAGGAGGGTCTCACAGAGCAATGGCTGGGTGCTGGCCGCACCCAGGATCATCTGTGGGACTGTGCTGCTGCCAATGCCCAGAGACTGCAGCCAGATGCCAGTCCGCCCCAGAAAAAGTTCATGAGATAGTGTAGCAGCGTTTCAGGGATTATGGAAAATCACAACACACATCTGGCACCAGACTTCACCCTTAACAACCTTGTGCCACACCAGCAAATGTGGGTCTCCCGGGTCCACTGGGGCCTTGTCTTAGGGGATCCACACAGCCTCTACCAGGTGTCCTCCAAGCAGGGTAACTGCCTCTCCCCATGTGGCCTGAAGAACCCTGGACTCTGCTCTTCTCTTGGGGATTCGTCCTTCTCACCAGAGCACCACAAGGTACAGAGCTGCGGAGTTTCAGACTTTGTGCTCCCCATGTTTATAGTCTTAATGGAATTTAAACCTTCTCCTTTATCCCTTTTTAGCTCAGTCCCTGCAGCTGTTTCCACTTTTCTACTTTCTCTCCAGCTGATTTTTGCTTTTCTCGTATTCTCCCCTCCCCCCTCTCTCTGCATGCAAAAGAGGCTCTCTGCCCTCTTCAGCTTCTCTTTCCCCAAGTTCACTTCTCTGCCCCATGTACCTGCTGAATTCTGTGGTTCAGGCTGTGCAGATTGTTGTGTTAATCCTCAGATCAATTTTCTAGGTGTGCAGAATGGTTTAGTGTTGGTCTGGCTGTATTTCATGGATGCAAGACACACAAAAACTTCCATGCTGTTCTGTCATCTTGGCTCCTCTTCTAAACACAATTATTTTTGAGCGTTGAGTTCATCTCTTTACGCTAACAAGAATGAATACAGTGCTGGGTGCCACCCTGAAGTAAATTTGAGTTAAGAACACAAGGGCTGTCATCCTGGGTCAGGCTTGGACCATACAACCTGGGACACTCTCTCAGAGAGTGGCACATAGGGGCAGGGTGGAAACAGACTAAGTGATAACTCTGATATCTGCACAGATGTTAAGTTGTACCATTCTGTTGGTAAGTTTCCCTTAGTAAATTATGGTAAATATGCCATTAATAAATTTGTTCTGAGCTGTTTTTGAATCTGTTTATATTTTTGTTCTATACCAAATTTTGGGAGAGTGATCTCTGTAAATTTATTACCAACTGTCCTAAACAATGTATTCTCAAGCTAAGAGAGATGCTTCCTAGGATAAATTCTCCAGAATTTAGTGAGTTGCAGAGATTTACAAGAACAATGGATCTAAGATAATCCATTGTTCACTGATCTAGCCAGTTAGTCTATAAAATGAGTTCTGCGATGGAATATACTTGGAAAACACTTTGTATTATACCCTTTTCTGGGAGAATCATGGGACACATTAGCATACTGAAAATTCTAGAAGGAAAGGAAATGTGTTCACAAAACCTCTCTATGTGTAACACCCTGCAGAGCTAGTGTTCCATGGGAAAACTGTCCTAGCAGTTTAGGAATTGTTGGAGCTTTTCATATCCATAGACTGACTAAGGAAATGTTGTCAGATGACAAGTACAGCATTTTCCATTCTCCTAACCCATTTCTAGTGCAGATTGTTGACTGTGAGTGTTGATACAGTGGGCAGCTGTTTAGTGATTTTCATCACCAATATCAGGGCAACCCACAAACAAGGAGAGCCATGGAAAGAATATGGGATTTGGAATGGTAAGGTGTAAGTTGGAATCTCTTTTCCATTATCACTTGCAGCTGTGTGATCTTGGGAAGGTGACTTAGTTCTCTGAGTTTCCTCAAGTGTGAAGTGGGAATAACAGTAATAGCTCTATATTACTAGAATTACTCTGAATTATATTTGTTACCATGTGTAGAAAGTTGGCAGAGTGTATTGATTTTTTTTAATTTGTTTAAAGTGTTTAATAAATTTTAAATGAGAATGAGTCCTGGTGTTCTAATTAGTGAATTGAATCATTAAACATGTAATAGGTGACTCTTTGGTTTAAGGCTAAAATCATCTTTTGTGTATAAATGTATAAAGGGAAGAGAAATTCAACCCTTCTGTCAGAAAGAAAAAAAACCCATAGGGGTTAATAGCTGTGCACGCTTTCACTGCCCCAGGTGCAAACATCAGCCCATTAGATGGGTAACGCAGCTGGCCCAATTTAGTGCTCAGCACCCGTCTTTATTTCTGCTCTGTTGGAACTGGCAATACAGAGTAGCTTCTGAAAAAGTGGTTTTAATACCTTGCTACGATAATATTCCCAAGATATTTGATCCACAAATAACTGACATTTTTCATCATTTCTTTTTACAGCAAACAGGATTTCAATATGGCTTTTGCTCAAGTGTCTTTTTACTTTCTTTAAGGAAACAACAACAACAAAAGATACATACAGAACTCAGATTTTCCCCTCCAAATCCAAAAAAGGAGACAAAACCATAACTCCCTTTCTAGTACTCAAGAGCCAGAAATAATCAAAGAAATATGTTAGCTCCTGATACAAGTAATTTAGGAAACTATTCTTATGTGCTGAATGTATAATGGATGTGCAATTAAGAATGAGTTCATAAGGCAACACATATCAGCAGAGTCTTTTCCATTTAAAAACAAAAATGATTTTAATCCACTAGCACTTAGAACATAAAAATGTGTCCTAGGCTACTGCTCAGAGATAAGAGGTATGACAATATCAAACAAATTATGAGATGATGCGTCTCTTGGAGGATGGATTCCCACTGTTACGGAACACGCACAGGGCATAGTCCTATGCTTTTATGCAAGAAACAAGTTGCCCCTACATTGCAGAAGTTGGATTTGAATTAACTTTGCAGAGATAAATCTTAGGCACTATGAATGACCACCAAAGGTGAAAATATTAGTGATGGAAAGGAAAACTTATATGTACTTTTCCTGATAGTGTTGTTGTTGGTGGTGGTGATGGTGGTGGTGGTGGTGGTGGTAGTGTGTGTGTGTGAATGTGAAAGAATGAAAATATGTGTTCTGGACCCTATAGTCATGTCACACCTGTTAAGGATGAAAGGAAGTAGTATAGTAGAGCAAGTATCAATAGCTCAAATGTATTTGGTGCATCAGGTAAAGTACATGATGAAGGGGGAGGACGAAGGCTATGAGCGCTGGTGTGGGCTGTGAGGTAATGAACATGCATACCTCCAAAAGGCATCAAAGCACATTTCTTTTTTAAAATTTCTTAAAAAAATGTTTTCATTTATTAGAGACAGAGAGAGAGAGAGCGGTAGAGGGGTGGGGCAGAGAGGGGGACAGAGGATCTGAAGCAGGGTCTGTGTTGACAGCAGTGAGCCTGATGCGGGGCTCAAACTATGAATGGTGAAATCATGACCTGAGCTGAAGTTGGATGCTTAACTGACTGAGCCGCCCAGGTGCCCCTTAAAGTACATTTCTTTTTTCAAACCACCATGTAGCCCCAAAAAAAGAGCTGTATGGGCTCAAGTCCATCTCCTGGATTGGCAGTCAGTTTGCAAACTCTGGGCAAAAGTTTAAAGAGCAGAAGTTCTAGAGTGAAACTAGGTTCAGTTCCTGTTAACCAGGCTAGCGGATAAGTTTGGCAAGTTAATTTAACATTTGAAAGCCTCATTTTCCTTATGTCTGAAATGGGGATAATAATAGTACTTAGTTTATGAGATTATTGTGAAAGTATTATGATAATGTATAAATGTAATGTGTTTAATAGGATGACTGGTACCTAGGAAACAATAAATATCAGCTGTGTACACACACACACACACACACACACACACACACACAAGAAACTATATATAGGAATGATCATTTCCTCCTTTTAAATAGCCACTGGAGAAAGATATGAACTTTTATAATAATGTCTTGTGGCATATCCATTTGAGAGTAATTGATGGCAGCAAATGTTTTCTTTCAGAGAGTGGGAGGCAGTTTGGGTTTTGGAAAATATTGTAAGAAAGACTGATGAATAAGATAAATGGTAAAATTTTGCAATATGATTTTTGGGCACAAATAAGTTAATAAGAGGGAATATAAGTTTGGGCATAAAAGGATGTGTAGACAGGAATTCAGAGAGAATGGTCATAATTATTTTGTTGGGTTTCTAGGTCCCTGATATTTTCTAGTAAATCATCTCAATGTTAAAATGTTGGGGAACCCTGGGGCTCAGTAATTGACCATCTTCTTTGTCCATCCTCACTCTCCCTTGGTGATGTGATCCAGATTCATGGCTTTAAATATCTATTTGCTTAACTCCTACTAATTTATTTCTTCAGCTAGTCTCTGCCTCTATACTCTCAACTTATATACTCAGTCATCCAGTTGATACCTTCACACAGATGTTGAATAAGCTCTTGAAAGAACAGATTCCTGAGATTCACTACCTCCTTTTCAAACCAGTATCTCCAGTATTCTTGTCTCAACTGATGGCAATCCCGTTCTTCCAATTGTTCAGTCAAAAACTTTGGTGTCATACTTGACATCTCTCTTTTTCTCATACTTTTTATCTGGTTCATTAGCAAATTCTGCCCCCTCTACCACCTCCAGTTCTATCATCCTGGCCCAAACCACCATCATCTGTCCTCTGAATAATTACAATAATTTTGCTTGCTCTTACAGGAATAACTTTTCCCATGAAAATCTGGTCATTTTACTTCTCTATGGCTTATTCTCTGACTCAGTTCCTGTCTTTGCCATGACCTACAAAGCTCTCCATAAACCTGTTTCTTGTTGAACTTCTTGGACTTTATTAACCCCTTTATCATTTTATCACACCTGCCACACTGACCCCCTTGCTGTTTCTTGCACACACTAAGAGCTACTACCTCTGGACCTTTGCTTTTTCCCTTCCTTTGTCTGGAACATTTTTCTGCTATATATTTGCATGACTGGTTTTCTCGCTTCCTTCAGGTCTTGAGTTAAAAGTCACCTTCCCTGGCTATCTCATTTAGAAATTTTTTCCCCTCCCCCCCATACCTTCCTTCTCTGCTTTGCTTATTTTTTTTTAATGTTTACTTAATTATTTTTTAAAGAGAGAGAGAGAGTGAGAAGGGGAGGGGCAGAGAGAGAGAGAGACAGACAGACAGAGACAGAGACAGAGACAGAGAGACAGAGAATCCCAAGCAGGGCTCAAACTCATGAACCACAAGATCATGACCTGAGCCAAAATCAAAAGCTGGATGCTTAACCGACTGAGCCACCCAGGAGCTTTACTTACTTATTTATTTTTTCTTAACAATCATTTTTGTGTCTCTCACTATAGAAGGTAAGCTCCCCGAAGGCAGTGAATTTTGGCTGTTTTATTTACTGTTGTGTTGTCAGTGCATTGAAAATGCCTGGCCCCAAATAAGCATGTATTAGATATTTGTTGAATGAATGAATAAATGAATTTGCTGTCCTTTTTGTTACTCACTTTTATTTTATTTTATTTTATTTTATTTTATTTTATTTTATTTTATTTTATTTTCCATCCCCTGCCTCTTCTTTGTTACTTATTTTTAAATGATGCAGGAACCATGAAAGAGATGGGCAGTGAGTTACAGTGGATCCAGGCACTTGGATTCTATTTGTAGCAGTGCCACTAGGTAGCTATGTTGTTTGGGACCTGCTTTACTGTTTTAAGCCTTGATATCCTCTGAAAAATGAGACAGGTAGACAAGATAGATGGATGGTTTCTAGAATCACTTCCATCTCTGGGTTATGTGACTCTGATATAACAAAGAAGATGCTTATAGGAATAAGGACCTGTGCTCTATTTAAGACCAACTTACAGCTTTCTGTGATAGCCAGAAAGTGTGCATTTCTTGGTCTCTCTGTTTGAAGTTTACCACCAATAATCTTTGTCTTTGAGGGATGACCAAAGCCCGACAGTTGAGTAGAAGAAGAAGTAATTCCCCAGTTTTAGTTCTCACGTCTCATCTGTCATACTGGCTTAGCATATTTCCTCACCAAGCTGGAACTTAGTTTGTACTACTTGCAGTAATGCTGATGCTGTTAATATCAAGTTATATTTTTCCTAAGTATTTCTACATGTATTGATTGCCATCATCACATCACCATTCAGAAGATGGGTCAAGTTTTGTCAACATTTCCACTTACAGAAGCTGGAAGCAGAGATCCAGAGGATGATGAATTGGCCCTGTCACAGAGAAAGTCAAGGCCAGAATTCTATAATAAGCAGTGTTCATTTTTTACTAATAAAGTGCTGCTGTTAGAAGCTGAAGTCAGAACTGGTAGCATTCTTGCCATCTCCAAGTCTGGAATGGTAGGTCATTTAGAAACACTTACATAAATGTTTCTGCAACTCATGGAGTGCCAGGAATGCCACGAAATTTTTTTGGTGGCTTACAGATTTCCAGTACTATGTGGAGTGCAGAAGACAGAATCTCTTGACTCTGGGCTTTATAGGATAAGTACCCTTTCCCTTCTCTCTACTCAAATTACTTGAAGATAATGATCCTTTCTAGGCATTTTGCCAGAGCAGGAATAGAATTCTGTCTGCTAAATTTCTGGTCAAAAAAAGTGAATAGGTGGAAGAAAATGTGCCTAATATGTTTCTCAGTTGAGAGCAGAAGTGAGCAATGATAGATATAACTATATAAATAATTATTAACCAGTGCAGAATTTTTAAAGACAAGAATTCAAAGGCAACTTTGGAAACTAGGAAGTTTATCACAACATAGAAAGCATAAATAAAATACAAAGACTTAGGTATCCAGGCTCAGTATTTAGAACATAAATGAGTTCAAAATCAGATATGTCTCTGAGACCAATTGGAATTTATCCCATCCTGGGTAGATTTGTCTTTTGGTAAGAAGGGGCTCAGAGACTGAGGTATACTGTGCAGGGTTCCAAGATCGAGTATATGCAAGCTACAAGGTTGAACTGTGTCTCTTTTGCTGGAGAACCTGGATTCCTTACTTATTATTTTAAAATACAACAATTTTTGATAACAAAGTCAAATATGTCCCATTGAAGAGAAAGTTGAGAAAACTGAGTGTAGTGAGTATAATGTAAGTAATATTATCTCTGAGTTTTTACTGTTGGAGATGAATGCTTAAGGTAGGAAGTGCCAAGTGTGTATGCATTGTAGGTCTGTATAGCTCGAGCCCTAATGCTGTGGACACTCTTTCTGTCAAGGGGACAGATTAAACCTTCCTCTTGGCCCCTCCACCCCAGGGAGAATGCAGCTGTCAGAGTGGACATTTAAACACATGAAGTTTATATTAGTGCTGCCTAGACTAGCAGGCAGATAAAAACTATTCCAAGAGTTAGATAAAGCAGGCTACAAGCATCTTGTAAAGCATGTTAGTATGAAACAAGGCTTCATTATAAATCAACAGGTAAAGAAAAACTTTGAATAACTTCGTATGCCAAGACTGATACTACTGAATGGGAGTAGCATCAGTCCTAGGGCAGCATACCTTAGAGATACTCAGTATATGTGGGGCTACTCAGGAAGATGGCTCCAGATGAAGCAGTTAAGGCTCTGCTCTTAGTTATACCAGCTCTGTGTGCCTGCTAGAGTATTCAAAGGACCTGAAAGTCAATTTCACAATATTAGTGCTTATTATTTATATTTGTGCTTTTTGTTTTTTGTCTTTGAGTTTGGATTGAGTCCTTCCCAATGAGTACTTTTAGCCTACTCATGGTCCTTAGCCAAAAGAACCCCTCTAGGAATCATTACATTTATTTTTTGTTATATAAATGAACCCATTTATTATAGGCTAGCTTCAAATGGTGGAGCTTCAACTGGTCTTTCAACTCCTTCAGTCTTCTGATGGCCAACTTTACTATGACGGCAGAAGTGGTGTTGTAGGACCAGGCACCACTGGCTATGGTTTTCATGCAGGAACCACAGTGGCAGATTCCCACAGCTCGTCTTTTCATCTTGGTTTTGCCACAGAAGGAGCAAGTGTACTTGCAACGTGCCCTTGCAAAGTGTACTTGGCATGCTGGCTTATTTCAATCTTCTGCACGATTTTCCTGAGGGAGACACCATAATGGGTCCTGTATTTACCAATGATTCTGTCCTTCTTGGCATGTTTAGCCATGCTGCCACAAACTAGGTCTGAGCCCAGAGAGCATGGGATTATTACATTTAGATACCTGGATTGGGTGAACTCTGAATGTTACTGGTAATCATGGAGATCCTGACCTTCAATGACTGCTGTATTAGCAGGGCTGATTGCTGTTTCAGTAGCAATTTACAGCGCACATCCTCTGAGAGATACTGGTTAGAGTCCCTTCCTTACATACATTACTTCTGAAATTATGTGCTCTTATAGCCTTAGGTTTTATTGTAATCTCTGCTACATAATGCACAAAAATACTTATGAATGTTCTAATAAACATTTTAATATTCTCATAAAGGTGGTTTTCCAGAAGCTATAAAGATACAGATAAATCTGTCTTTCTAGCACACACACATATATACACAGGAAAGAAAACGAACTGCTTTGGACACACAAGGTCATGTGCTAGAGAGCATAAAAAATCTTCTTTTCTCTTTATCAAGACCTAACTTAAACCGCCACTGAGTTAGTTCTTCTACCCAGGGGACTCACTGTCCAGTGGGCAACACAAATTTGACTATATTACTCTTCTGTATAAAACCTTTAGTGACTCTTCATCACCCGTGGAATACAGCTCAAAGTCCGTCATGGAAATATGCCATGGACTTCATCTTTTGTCATTTCTGCCTCACATTATTTGCTTTAGATGCAGCATACTACTTCTGGTTCCTTGCACATATCACACAGTTTATTGCCTCCTTTTTCAGGCTTATCCTCTTCCCTTTAGAATATCTTCATCTCATTTTCTCCTGACTATTCAAATTAGTCCTTAGTTCAAGTGTTACCTCTGCCCTTTAAGATAATGTCTCTATCTATATTAAAAAAAATAAATAACTAATTAAAAAAAGATAATCTCTATCTTATTCTTTCTCACCTCCAATACGACCTTATGTTCTTAACTGGGTGGGTGAGGTAGCCCTCTGAATTCTCACTGCACTCAATGCAGATCACCATGGGACACATTTTATTTGTTTATTTGTCTGTCTCCTTCAATGGACTCCACGTTCTTTGAAGGCAGAGATTTTTGGTTTTTTTAAATTTCTTATTAACCTTTGGGTTTCCCATTGTCTAGCTAAATGCATGATATATAGCAGCTGAAATAAGTTTTAACTATTTATTTAATTGAAATAGTATCATTCAAAAAATAGCAGTCTTAAGAAGTCCAGCAGAGCTAGTTCTGACAGAACACATTTTAGTCTAATGTTGAAGTCTAGTGAGAATGAGAACTTCAATATGGTTTAATTTCCACTCATGTGGGTTTACTACCAGTTGGCAAACAAGCCACATAAAGAAAGCAAGAAAGAAAGAGGTAGAATGGATGGTTCTTACATACCTTCTTAGGTTCTCAATACATATTTTTTAATACTTCAGTATCTCCTTAGTTCTTCAAGGAACTGTGCTTAAGGGCACTGAGGTGGCTCAGTGGGTTTTAATGTCCAACTCTTGATCTTGGCTCAGGTAATGGATGTCACAGTTTGTGAGTTTGAGCCACATGTCAGGCTTTGCACACAGTGTGGAGCCTGCTTGCGATTCTCTCTCTCTCTCTCTCTCTGCCCCTCCCCTACTCATCACTATAAACTTCCCTCTTAGAACTGCATTTACTGCATCCCAAAGACTTTGGAATGTTGTGTTTCCATTTTCACTTGTCTCCAGGTAATTTTTGTTTTTCTCTTTGATTTCTTTGATGACCCCTTGGGTGTTTTAGTAGTATGTTTTTTAGCCTCCATGTGTTCGTGTGTTTGTAGGTTTTTTTTTTTTTTTTTTTTGTGATTCATCTCTAGTTTCATACCTTTGTGGCTGGAAAAGATGTTTGATATGATTACAATCTTTAAAAAATTTTTGAGACTTGTTTGTGGCTTATCATGTGATCTATCTTGGAGAATGTTTCATGTCCATTTGAGGGGAATTTGTATACTGCTGTTTTTGGTTGCAATGTCTGATATATATCTATTAAGTCTGTCTGGCTTAATGTGTCATTTAAGGCTGATGCTTCCTTATTAGTTTTCTGTTTGGATGATCTATCCAATGTAAATGAGCTGTTCAAGTCCCCTATGATTATTGTATTATTGTATTGTATTTCTCTCTTTGTGTCGGTCAATATTTGCTTATAATTAGGTGCTCTGTGTTGGGTGCATATATATTTATAATTACTATACCCTCTTGTTGGATCGGGTCATTTATCTTTATGTAATTCCCTTCTTTGTGTCTTGTCACAGGCTGTTTTAAAGTCTATTTTATCTGATATAATAATTGCTACTCTAGTTTTCTTTCCATTTCCATTTGCATGAATATCTTTTTCCATCCTTTTACTTTCAGTCTGTGTGTCTTTAGGTCTGAAGTGAATTTCCTGAGGGCAGCATATAGATTAATCTTTCTCATCTTTCTTTCTTTCTTTCTTTCTTTCTTTCTTTCTTTCTTTCTTTCTTTCTCTTTCTTTTTTCCATTTAGCCACCCTATGTCTTTTGATTGGAGAATTTAGTATATTTACATTTGAAGTAATTATTGATAGGTATGTACTTTTTGCCATTTTGTTAACTGTTTAATGGTTGTTTTTGTAGTTCTTCTCTGTTTCATTTTCTCTTGTTTTCTTCCCTTGTGATTTTATGACTTTCTTTAGTGTTCTGCTTGGATTTTCTCTCTCTCCCTCTCTCTCTTTTTCTTTTCTTTTCTTTTTTTTAGTAATGTATCTATTATAGGTTTTTGGTTTGTGGTTACCATAAGGTTCACAGATAACAATCTATGTATATAGTAGTCATTTTAAGTTCATGGTCACCTAACTTTGAATGAATTCTAAATGTACTACTTTTTTACTTCCCTTTCACAATCTCTTATGCTTTTGGTATTATATTTTATATATATTTTTAATATATATATATAATATATGAATAATTTTTTTAATGTGTTGTTGGATCCAGTTGGCTACTATCTTGTTGAGGATTTTTGCATCCATGTTCATGAAGGAAATTATTCTATAGTTCTCGTTTTTAGTGGGGTCTCTGTCTGGTTTTGGAATCAAGGTAATGCTGGCTTCATAGAAAGAGTTTGGAAGTTTTCCTTCCATTTCTATTTTTTGGGACAGCTTCAAGAGAATAGGTGTTAACTCTTCCATAAATGTTTGGTAGAATTCCCCTGGAAAACCATCTGGCCTTGGACTCTTGTTTTTTGGGGAGGTTTTTGATTACTAATTTGATTTCTTTACTGGTTATGGGTCTGTTCAAATTTTCTATTTCTTCCTGTTTCAGTTTTGGTAGCGTATATGTTTCTAGGAATTTGTCTATTTCTTCCAGATTGCCCATTTTATTGGCGTATAAGTGCTCATAATATTCTCTTATTATTGTTTTTATTTCCGCTGTGTTGGTTGTGATCTCTCCTCTTTCATTTTTGATTTTATTTATTTGGGTCCTTTCTTTTTTCTTTGTGATCAAACTGGCTAGGGGTTTATCAATTTCATTAATTCTTTCAAAGAACCAGCTTCTGGTTTTGTTGATATGTTCTACTGTTTTTTGGTTTTGATAGCATTGCTTTCTGCTCTAATCTTTATTCTTCCCTGTCTTCTGCTGTTTTGGGGTTTTATTTGCTGTTCCTTTTTCAGCTCTTTAAGGTGTAAGGTTAGGTTGTGTATCTGAGATCTTTCTTCCCTCCTTCAGAAGGCCTGGATTGCTATATACTTCCTCTTATGACCACCTTTCCTGCGTCCCAGAGGTTTTGGGTTGTGGTGTTATCGTTTTCATTGGCTTCCATGTACTTTTTAAATTTCCTCTTTAACTTCTTGGTCAGCCCATTCATTCTTTAGTAGGATGTTCTTGAGTCTCCAAGTATTGTTATCTTTCCAAGTTTTTTCTTGTGGTTGATTTCAAGGTTCAGAGCGTTGTGGTCTGAAAATATGCACGGTATGATCTCAATCTTTTTGTACTTGTTGAGGGCTGATTTATGTCCCAGTATGTGGTCTATTGTGGAGAACGTTCCATGTGCACTGGCGAAAAATGTATACTCCGCTGGTTCATGATGAAATGTCCCTAATATATCTGTTAAGTCTACCTGGTCCAGGGTGTCGTTCAAAGCATTGTTTCCTTGCTGATTTTCTTGATTAGATGATCTTTCCATTGCTGTGAGTGGGGTGTTGAAGTCTCCTACTGTTATGGTATTACTATCAATGAGTTTCTTTATGTTTGTGATTCATTGATTTATACATTTGGGTGCTTTCACATTTGGTGCATAAATGTTTACAATTGTCAGGTCTTCTTGGTGGATAGACCCCTTAGTTATGATATAATGCCCTTCTTCATCTCTTATAGCCTTTATTTTAAAGTCTAGATTGTCTGATATAAGTATGGCTACTCTGGCTTTCTTCTGTTGACCATTAGCATGACAGATGTTTCTCCATCCCCTTACTTTGAATCTGAAGGTGTCTTTAGGTCTAAAGTGGGTCTCTTGTACACAGCACATAGATGGATCTTGTTTTCTTATCCATTCTGTTACCCTCTGTGTTTTGATTGGAGCATTTGGTCCATTGATGTTTAGAGTGAGTACTGAAAGTGATGAGTTTATTGCCATTATGTTTCTTGTGGAGTTGGAGTTTCTGGTGGTGTTCTCTGGTCCTTTCTAGTCTTGTTGCTTTTGGTGTTTTTTGTTTGTTTGTTTGTTTGTTTGTTTGTTTTTGTTTTGTCTTTTCTCCTTTCAGAATGACCCCCTTAAAATTTCTTGCAGGGCTGGTTTATTTGTCATGAACTCCTCTAATTTTTGTTTGTCTGGGAAAATTTAATTTCTCCTATTTTGAATGACATCCTTGCTGGATAAAGAATTCTTGGCTGCATATTTTTCTTATTCAGCACATTGAATATATCCTGCCACTCCTTTCTGGCCTGCCAGGTTTCTGTGGATAGGTGTGCCGCAAACCTGATGTGTTACGGACTTTTCCCCTTGCTGCTTCATGAATCTTTTCTTGACTAATATTTTGTGAATTTGACTATGATATGCCTTGTTGATGGTTGGTTTTTGTTGAATTGTATGGGTGTTCTCTGTGGTTCCTGGATTTTGCTATCTGTGTCTTTCCCCGGTTAGGAAAGTTTTCCTCTATGATTTCCTCACGTAACCCTTCTACTCCTTTCTTCTCTCTCTTCATCTTCTGGGACCCCTATGATTCTGATGTGGTTCCTTTTTAATGAGTCACTGATTTCTCTAATTCTTAAATCATGCTCTTTTGTCTTTGTCTCCCTTTTTTTCCTGCTTCATTATTCTCCATAAGTTTGTCCTCTATCCCTGATTCTGTTCTGCCTCATCCATCCTTGCTGCTGTGGCCTCCATTCGAGTTTGCAGCTCAGTTATAGCATTTTTTATTTCAACCTGACAGGCTTTACTTCTTTTATATCTGCAGAGAAGGATTCTAATTCATTTTTGACCCCTGCTAGTATTCTTAGTATTGTGACTCTAAATTCTCGTTCAGACATGTTGCTTGTAGCTTATGTTGATTAAGTCCCTGGATGTCATTTCTTCCTGCTCTTTCTTTTGGGTAAATTCCTTTGTTTTGTCATTTTGAAGGAAGAAAATGAATTAATAAGGTAAAAAGAAATTAAAATTAAAAAATTATAAACAGCACACACATACACACACACACAAATCAAATAAGTGATGTTTGATCCTAGGTATGTTTTGGTCTGGTTGTTGAAAGGAGTTTGATAGATTAGAGAAAAATGGAGGAAAAGAAGGAAAATTTTAAAAAAGGGAAATGTTTGAATATTTGAAACAATGAGGACAATGAAATAGAATATGATGAAGTGATGGAAGTAAAATGGAATTTGAAAAATTTACACAAAATAAAAAGTATAGTAGAGAAAAATTAAAAATATATTTTTAATAAAAATTGAAAATAAAAATAAAAATTTTTCTGTATTCAAGACAAAGAAAAGATTTGAAAAAGAAAAAAAGAAAAAAGAAAGAAAATTGACTAGATGCACCGGTGAGCAGACTGAAATATGATTGAAATTATGTTGTTTTCCCCTAGAGGTCAAACTATGAAGCACTTTATAGTCCAGAAACTAAGCAGGTGGAGAGATTTGTGGTGTTCCTGAAGAGCAAGATTGGCCTAATTGGGTGGGGCTTAGTGTAATGGCTCCGTTCTCCACTAGATGGCGCTGCTTAACTTACTGGGGTGGAATGCTGTGCTTGTAGGTGTGTATGCACATGCGTGGAAGGGGTGAAAATGGCGTCACCCAGCTACCCAGTCTCTAGTATCCGAACTCTGTTCTCCCCAATCTCATTCTTTTTCTCTCGCTTCTGTCCACTTCCTGCTTTTACACTGCCTGTGACCAAGGCATCAAGTTGTCAGGGTGCACCTCCCTCCTGAGTTTTATCTCGGATGCTGCTGTGTTTCCTGACACCTCACTTCTGAGGGACTGCAGCTTTGACCCACTCAGACCCTCTGAGGAGGGTCTCACTGAGCAATGGCCAGGTGCCAGCAGCACCCAGGAACATTCAGGGACCGTGCTGATGCTGATGCCCAGAGACTGTGGCTGGGTGCCAGCCCACCCCAGAAAAAGTTCACACGATTGTGTAGCAGCAGCATTTCAGGGATTATGGGAAATCACAACACATATCTGGCACCAAGCTTCACCCCTAATGACTTTGTTCCAGCACCAGTGAATGTGGTTGTTCTCTGGGGTCTGCTGGCACCAGGTGGCCATACAGCCTCTACCAAATATCCTTCCAGCAGGGAAACCGCCTTTCCCCCTGTGGCCCAAGGATCCCCAGACTTCATACTGTTCCTGGGGATTCTTCCTTGCCACCAGAGCACTGCCAGGTATCGAGCTGCAGAGTTTCAAACTCTGCACTCCTCCTGTTTATAGAGTCTTAATGGAATTTAAACCCTCTCCTTTCTCCTTTCTCTCTTTTAAATTCAGTCCCTATGGCTGTTTCCACTTTTCCTCTTTCCAGCTGGTTTTGGAGGGGGGTGCTTTTCCCATACTCTCCCCCCATCTCCGTCCTCTCCCTGCACGCAAAAGTGACTCCCTGCCCTCCGCAGCTTCTCTCTCCCCCAATTCACCTCTCTGTGCCACCTACCTGCTGAGTCCTGTGGTTCAGGTTGTGTGGATTGTTGTGTTAATCCTCAAATCAGTTTTCTAGGTGTGCAGGATGGTGTAGTGTTGATTTGACTGTATTTCATGGATGCAAGACGCAAAAAAACTTTCATGCTGTTCCATCATCTTGGCTCCTCCTGATTTCCTCTGAAAATGTCTCTAAATGTTACTATTCTTGATGCTTCGATTGGAGAATGTGGACCATTTTGAGAACTAGCAGGCCAGAGTGTTATCTTTTATTGTGTCCTCTCTTTACTTCCCATGGATTTCTTTTTCTAAGCAGAGTGTCTCTATGCAGACATCTGAGTAGCTGAGCAATTGAACTACCAGTGACTGGCTGTGTCTTTTTAGGGTTTATTGTGAAGTAGTTGCCAGCCCATTAGTGTATCACTTTGCATTGCTCCCCATCTTTCCATCTTATAGTTTTCCTTACTTTTGCTCTATGGAGATTTTATGCCCCAGATGAATTTTAAGTGCTTCCTCCTAGGTCTGGGAACTTTTTTTTCAGGGAGATTTGGCTAACATAATATAATAATGACTTGTTTACATGCTTGTCTCTTCTGGGAGACTGAAAACTCCTTGAAAGTAGTAACCATGTCATCTCATTTGTTATGAGATGGGACCTGACAAAATAGGCCAGAGGTCCATGTTCATATAACAGACCTATGCATGAAAACATAGGGAATTATAGAATAAAAATGTTCTTTGTGAAATTCATATACTCAAATGTTATTGTTAAATAAGCCTTTAATCTTATTGGCTAATATTTAAAAATCATCTCTTGAATATGAAATACAATGTGCTATTTGAGTAATAGATACATTAAGGAAAAGAAAGTTTTACTAAACATATAATTTATAGCCCCAATGGTATTTTTGCCAGTTGGTTATTGCCACCGTTAAGATAATTCTTATTAAAAATTAACCCTAAGAAATTCAAAATCTATGTAGTATATTTAAACATCTTAGGATTTGGCTGTCTCTGAAAGGTAAAGGACAAATAAATATCAAGTAATAAGCATCTAAGAGCTTTGACAGGAAATAAAGGCAGAAAGCCTAATACAGTCATAAAAAGAGAAGCCTAAATAAAGCCATATTTGGAATGAAACAAATCTCAGTACCTTCTGTATAATTTGCAATAAACCACAGATGCCAAACATTCATCTTATTTAAGTCAGTCCGGCACTAATCTCAAACTAAGTTAATTTCTCAAATTGGATTAATTATGGTGAAAGAAATTTTGCAATTACCCATAGGAAGATGCTGGGAAGATTGTAAACTCAGGGTAATTTATGATTGAGTATATATGTTGATCATTAATGCTGCATATTTGGGGCTGTGAGACTAGGTGTGAGCCCTATGTGACTGCATTAAAGTTTGGGCATGGATTAAACACACAATCTGAACATTAAATTTAGTGCACCATTGGTTAGTGCACCATTGACATCTTCAGTGTGATCCTGAGTTTAGTAATAAATCTAATTCCATCCTAAGATAGTAGTGATGCTTGAAGTTATGCCTTTAAATTTGTATTTTGGTTTTGCCTTTGGTTCTAGGTTTGGTATCAATATTTACGTGATTCTTATTTTGATACAATATAACGTAAAGAACCATACACAGAGGTATTTTGCCTGTAAAATATACTCAGTCTGCTTTCTCAATGCTTGTCTTACAAATCTATTGTTATCAAAATATTCTCTACTGATGGAATATCTAGTCATCATTGAAAAGCAAAGTGCTTTGTTTTCCAGGAGAGATAGCTCATATTGGAAATGGTCTGTATTTTGTAAAATTTTGCAAGCAAGCACACACTATTGTTGTTATTAAGTATGTGTGTGTATGTGTGTGTGTGTGTGTAAAATCTAACATTGGGTCAAAAATCAAGGTATTCTATTTTAACATACATTTTTACTGTTTTCATTTCATTCTCTAGAAATTGCAAATATCATCATGCAGAAATTTCACTTCTTCAGTTTCCTGAGCTCACAGGTCACATTGCTTTTTTACTGGAATCTCTACCTGGCTCAGTAACCAAGGCAACAAATCCCTGGTTAATGATTCACTAGAAATTCACTGTGGAGGTGGCTTATTAGTTTTTTTCCCCAAGAGCTGGGATAAAAAGCTTGCTTGTGATATTTTCATCTATTTCTCTTTTCTCTCTTACTTGAGATCCAGACAACCTAAAGTAAACTTAATTAAAATCAATAGACTAAAATATCCAGTGCTTTAAATTACTATTTTGGGACTTACAGTGTTTGTATATATAAATATGGAATATTAATAAGTTTAAGAGTATTTTGTTTTATGTTTCTACCTCTTTCAGTTTGCATTTTTGATGTGTGCATAAAAAACAAAAATAATTTTAAAATGGTAGTTTTAGGCTTAAGCAGTATCCTAGTTCTGGAAGAGTTGTTTGTAGAAAGCATCTTTAAGAAGTTACTAACATGCCTCAGGGGAAGAAGAGAAGACAAGTAAAAATCCAACAGAACTTTGAATAGGAAAAAAAGAGTCAACTTTATGAAAAGGAGTAAGTATGGGAAGAAATTGACAAGAGGGCAAAAAACCAAAAACCACTAAACTAAAAAAACCCCTTGGTGTTGTTTAAAAATATTCCATAGTATATGAAGATACAGTTCTAATGGATGAATGAATCCAAATATATTTCTGGAAAATTTTGTTTTCTGCCATAATATTTAAAGGGAAGCAAGGGGAAGAGGAAATGATAGAATGACATTTGACGTGTTTCCCAAGTGTTTATAAAAGAGAAAAAGGCAGTGACACTGGAGAACAAAATTACCTGGCTTGAAAGTGCTAAAAGGAATGGACCTCTTGAGAGGAATGGGGGATACATTAACAACGGACTTTTTACACGTTCCCCCCCCCCCCCTTGCCAAGGCAGCTTTTAGTGCCATGTTTAAAAGGTTCAAAATAGCTAAAATCATGAGTTGAGAACTGTTAACTCTAGGAAGTATTTTAGAACTTCTATTAAGAATTGGAGACAACTAATATAAGAAAATCCTCCTAGACCTTATAAGTTAATAGAAGGTATTTATCTATGGTGTGACAGTTATTTATATTGTCAAAAAAACATACAATGAAAAAAACTCATGATTTCATTATATTGAAAGCTTGAGAAGAGCCCTTTAAAGAACAGTAGACACACTACTAATAAATAGTGTTTAGGCACACTATTAATAAATCTGTCATTTTTACATTACACAAATTGGAAATTGTTTCTGGAAGAACAAAAAAGAATTTTGTTTAGTAGTTCTGTAGAATGTACTTGCCACTAAGGAACATCTTGGCAGCATGATACAGATCCCATAGAGGATCAATTTTCCGACCAAACTCACCACTAGGAAAAACAATAACAAATTACCCAAAAGTCAAAAGTGGATACAGTACTACCAGTGGCTAAGAATTGGTTTTGTCCCTCCTTGTCCATATTCCTCCCTCCACTACAGTTTTGTCTGGAGGCAACTCTGACTTCCTTTTGGCCCAGAAACATTGGGTCAGAGCTGGCTCTACTTCTGGGCACTATAGCTGGAGTTCTTACCCACGCCAAGCCAGTTAGAACTACCAACCTTGCCAATTTCAGCCAAGAAGACTCAATCCAAACTTTTGTTTGTGCTTTTATTGAACTCTCCCTCTGGTGGTGGCCTTCATGTGATGATTATGGAATCTGAAGTTTCAGGAACCACTGCAGGGAGCTTGAGAATGGAGTCAACTCAGAGGAAGCAAAGAAAATTAGTGATATCATTTGAGTCCTGAATAAAGCCACACCTGAAGTTACTACTTGGTCTGGACTTTTCATTTAAATGAACAGTAAGTATATTTTTGTTTAAGCCAACTTGAGATTTTTTTTCCCCTCACTTCCAACTGACAAACAGAGTGCTTTAACTTATCCACAGGTGCAGAACTTCCAGAAAAGAGCCAGTAGGAGCTGAGTAATTCTGTAATGAAAGGAAGTGTAGCTTGTGCAGGAGATCTCTTCTTGGTCAACAACTGGAATGTTAGAAAAGAATTTAAAGGCAAATACCAGTCCTTCAGGAAGCCTGTATCAGAGTTAAGGGGAAAAAACCAACGACAACAAAGCCAAAGAACTGTTCGGTGCTGTTTTACTGTTCTGATGTAGTAAATATACAAAGAATACATAGAAGCAACAAGAAAATTATTAGTCACCAGAAACCTTTGAGGAGGAGAGGGCAACATAGTAAATAAGGAGAGTAACTGGTTAAATACCTATATTATGCATGGGCCCAAAAGTGAGTGCTTATTCGGGCAGATAGTTTTGAAAATTTCTTATAGTTTATTTCACTGAGGTTGTCTATAGTGGTCAACATTGTAGTAGAGAGTAAATCACCAGGTCATTTTATGGCATGTAAACAGATATTGAGAATTGTTTTAGGTTTTGGAACATAATTTGGAAAATAAGGTACCAATTATATTAAATGACTTTGTAGCAGACACAAACAACGTTTTTTACTGAGTGTGATTTTCCTTAAAATAATGAGTGTTCTAGTTTTAGCAACTTGTAAATGGTTCTATGCTTTATAGATATTTTTCTTTGCCTTGTGAAAACATAGAGCAGGTCTACTATTCAGTTATGAGAAATATTTATTTTGCAATGTTTAGTTCCTATTGCTGAAAGGTAATATTGGAATAAAAGTGAAGGTCGTTGAAATGATAAGTTCTGATATTTTCTACTCTGAGGTAGTGTACTTTTTTTTTTAATTGGATAGGTAAGGCATAGGACAAAGGCAACATGTTAATTAGGAAGGAATAGGGAGTCTTCTTCCTGAGACCCTGGGAGTATAAAAGATCCTAACATCATCACTGACCTCCAGGAAAGGAAGAGTAGATGGATATTTTAGGTATGATAATGAAAATAAGTGAAACATACATCGACAGACTACCAGAGACTAAGCAGAAGTATAACTGCAGAGCTTAAGTTTGAAGCTGAATCTGGTGTGAGAAAGGATGCCATGAATTTGTACATTAAAACAATGGAGAGGAAGTAATGGAAAATTTAGTGAGAAGAATAGCATTTTTGTCAGAAATGTTAATCTATTGTGTGTTTTATTCATTTCTCTTAAAAGTATTCAGAACATTTTGGACACTTAGGGTGCTTCAGAGTAGAGCAGATAACTATAAATCACATCTCTTTTTGAACTTGCAGCTGAAGTTAAATGGAAATGTGACATTGTAGGGAAATTCACCAGGCAGGATATTGAAATCTGTTTTTAACAGCTGTCCAAAAAAGTGCCAAAATGGTGAATTATCTTCTCTTTTCCCATAAACTAATTGATTCTCAGAAAATAAACAAAAAAGATACTGATATTATCCTGCTGTTTTTTGTTACAAACATAAAGTAGTGGCTCTTATGATGTATCACAGTTGAACAAAATTAACACACTGTCAAAGTAGCTCAATCACGTGGCATCATACCTCTCTAAGAAATTTACCAGAAAGTTCTTCCTTGAGCCAGAGATGCAAACAAACAAGCAAAAGCAGCACACAACTCCCAATATAAGAAAAGAGAAGGCTGGAATAGACCACATGTCAGTCTGGCCTTAGTCAGATCAGCTTAGATGTTTCTTTTGATAATAATAATTGTTATTACTCATTTCTGATGATTGAACCCATATGGTTTAACACCCATTGGATAATAAATATTGGTATAAAAATAAAAAGAGAATTTCTTTCTTTATTTTTTTTTTAATATTAAATTTATTGTCAAATTGGTTTCCATACAGCACCCAGTGCTCATCCCAACAAGTGCCCTCCTCAATTCCCATCACCCGCTTTCCCCTCCCTCCCACCTCCCATCAACTCTCAGTTTATTCTCAGTTTTTAAGAGTTAACAGATAATTTCTTAATGGGTTTATGAGTTAAATGCCTTTCAAAGATATTATATTTTAAGGTAACTTGAAAATACTGACTGTGAAAGGGTTATTAATCAGGGGTAAGAAAAAATACCCTGCAGGATATTAATTACTTACTTAAAGTACTCATTTCTTTGCATACACTCAATATGTTTTTATCTTTGAATAACCTATCTATTACATGGTGCCCTTGCATCTATTGTTGTCCCCCATCAATTCATTTTCCATGTTGTAGCCTGGTGGTCTTTACAAAATGAAGATTTGCTTTGTCCCTTTCTTTATCCCCGTACCTCCTCCAAGACTGTGGCAGTCATACTACTGCATCTCACAGATCTCCAGCTACAGGGCTTATAATTGACCTAGGGCCTCACCTGCTAAGTTTGAACCCTATTACTACTTTTTCATTGAGGCCTTTGTTCAGAGTTGCTCCCCACTGACAACTGAGAGCTGCAGGATGATACTAAGGCAGGCACTTCCCCAGGAGATGTGGGACTCCTCTGAAGGGTCATTTAATACCCACTCATTCTTGACATTTTTGCTCATATGTTATTTCTGGGGAAAACTTTCCCATTCTTTTTGCTGAATCAGGTTTACCTGCTCTACACAATCTTAGCACCAAGAACTTTAGTTCATAACAGGTATTACTGTTAATATTTTATATTCATTGAATGAATATTTGTTTCCATGGTGTCACCTGGACTGGACATTAAGCTCTTTGTAAGGGCAAAAACATGCTTTTTAAAAATTTTGTTTCACTTGGGACCTCATGAAGATAAAAATCTTCTGCATAGTGAAGGAAATGGTCAACAAAACAAAAGGCAACCAACGGAATGGGAGAAGATATTTGCAAATGACATATTGGATAAAGGGTTAGTATCCAAAATCTATAAAGAACTTATCAAAATCAACATCCAAAAAACAAATAATCCAGTGAAGAAATGGGAAGAAGACATGAATAGATAGTTTTCCAAAGAAGACAACCACAATACAAATCAAAACTATAATGAGATACCAACTTCACACCTGTCAGAATGGCTAAAGTTAACTACTCAGGAAACAACAGATATTGGCAAGGATGTGGAGAAAGGGGAACATTTTTACACTGCTGGATGGAATGAAAAGTGGTGCAGCCACTCTGGAGAACAACATGGAGTTTCCTCAAAAAATTAAAAAAATAGAGCTGACCCAGCAATTGTACTATTTGGTATTTATACAAAGGATACAAAAATGCTGACTCAAAGGGCACATGCACCCCAATGTTTATAGCCATACTATCAACAATAACCAAACTATGGAAAGAGTTCAGATTTCCATCAACTGATGAATAGATAAAGAAGATGTGGTATTTATATGCAATGGAATATTACTCAGCAATGAAAAAGAATGAAAATGTGCCATTTGCAACAACATGGATAGAACTAGAATGTAATACGCTAAGTGAAATAAGTCAGGGAAAGATAAATATATGATTTCATTCATATGTGAAATTTAAGAAACGAAACAGATGAACATAGGGGAAGGGAAGCAAAAATAAGATAAAAACAGAGAAGGAGGCAAACCATAAAAGACTCTTAAATATAGAGAACAAAGTGAGGGTTTCTGGAGGGATGTTGGGTGAGGGGATAGGCTAAATGGGTGATGGGCATTAAGGAGGACACTTGTTGGGATGAACATTGGGTGTTATATGTAAGTGATGAATCACGAAATTCTACTCCTGAAACTGTTATACACTATATGTTAACTAACTTAGTTAGTTAAATAAAATTAAAAAAAAACCCCACACACAATTGTGTAGACATCACTACATGAAAATAAAGAAGAGTGCCTTCACTTAAACAAACAAACAAACAAAAATTTTGTTTTACTTCTGTATCCCCAGCTTCTAGCACAATGCCTGTCACGTAGATGACCAATAAATACCTATTGAATGAATTAATTTAAACATGTAGTGCCCTCAGAAACCTAAAAGAATGTTAATCTGAAACTTTCCTATTACCAGTCTTCATTTCACATGTTAAATGTTAATAATCTCCCCTAATCTTCTGCCTCTTACATTTGTCATTCTGAAAAGACCAGGTTAATGAAGAGTTTTGCAGAACTCATGTTAAGTTGAAAAATACACTTGAAAAATTTCTCTTTGCAGTATATTCTTTTTTTTTAGTATCAAAGTTAATATGTGCACAGTTGTCACATAGTTCCACAATGCTTTTAATGAAGAATAATACTCCCTACAACTCTATTCTCCCTCATTTTCTGTTTCCTAGAGCTTAGTGCTTTTTAGCAGTTTCTCTTTTCATTTTCCTTCATATCTCAAAATAACATAATTGTATGGCAACTTTTAAGTTTTTCACTTTTAGGCATCATTTATTGACTTCCTAACATAAAAGATTAGGCTTTATCTTTCTTTAATCATTTCCCACTTGTTACCAAGCACTGTACTGCATGTTTCCCATCCCCCTCATCCTCCTGAAAATTTCACATGTTAAGATTTTTATA
The DNA here is from genome assembly GCF_018350175.1 of Felis catus. Lineage (NCBI taxonomy): Eukaryota > Metazoa > Chordata > Mammalia > Carnivora > Felidae > Felis > Felis catus. Next base: position 41,569,054 of record NC_058379.1, read on the forward strand.
TTATTTTTGTGTTAGCATGATTATATAAATGCTATTTTCAGGTGAGCCCAGTACTATTCCTAGACATTTGCATAGGAGCCCATGTCTTGTAAGCCAGACTTGAGAAATTTTTGCTCTGGCCCTTCTCCCTGGGGGAGGAATTCAGAAGGCCAAGTAAGCTGCCTTTTCAGATCTCATTCTGGGTCCCTGAATTACCTGCACAAACAACCCTGAGGCTGCTTCTAAACCCCATGCAGGCCCCATTATCATCTGTCCTGCTGAAGGGTGGATGGTGCTGTCTGTGTACACATCTAATGGGAAAGTGTTTGTGAGTGTATGATCTGAGCTAGGATAATACGTGGGTTGGTGTCTACACATGCCCCCAAATTTCCTCAGTGTGTGGGTTGGAACTTGAGGCTGGAATAGAAGGGGATGGGCTCTTGGTCTGAGGCCAGTACCTAGCTCTCCATCTACTGTTAAGTTCTGGCGTGGAACTCTGAGAAGTATATGGATTTTAAATTTAATCCTGGCTTTCTAGGTCATTTACTTAAGGTAGGAGAATAGGATGTATTTTATTTAATACTTTTTTTAGTTTGATTTACATTTTAAAAATGTATAGTCATATGATACATGGTCCTTCATTTATCTTCCCCTGCCCCCTCCCCAAATGTTAGAGGGGGGGCTAACTTAGCCATGTGGTATACTGTGATTATTTTCTTTACCTGCATAGATTTTAAATTTTCTTTTGGTTGGAATTAATAATATCTTGCTTTGCATTTGCTTTATTTTCTCTGTAGTTAGGTCTTATCCTTAATTTACTCCTCAGAAGTTTAAATCTCTTAATTTATAAAAAAGTTCAGGTAATACATTTTTTTCATCTTTTGGAGACATTCCTACTGGAGCTTGTTTTCTTCACTTGTTAAAATTGTGGTAAAATAGACATAGCACAAAATTATCATCTTAACCATTTTTAAGTGTACAGGTCAGAAGTATTAAGTATATTCATATTGTGAAATGATCAATATCATCCAACTCCAGAACTCTTTTATCTTGCAAAAGCCCGAACTCTATACCCATTCCTCCCTCCCTCTCATCCCTGGAAACCACCATTCTACTTTCTCTATCATTTTGGCTAATGTCAGTGCTTTACATAAGTGGATCATGTAGTATTTGTTTTTTTGTGATTAGCTTATTTCACTTAGCATAATGTCATCAAGATTCGTTCATGTTGTACCATATGTCAGGATTTCCTTTTAAAAGTATGAATGATATCCAATTATATGTATGTATCAAATTTTGCTTATCCATTCATCCAATGATGGACACAGGGGTTGCTACCACATTTTAATTATTGTGAATAATGGTGCTATGAATATGAGTGTACAAATATCTCATTGAAAATCTACTTTAAGTTCTTTTGGGTATATACCCATAAATGCAATTGCTGGATCATATGGTAATTCTATTTAAAAAATGTTGAGGAAATCCTATACTGTTTTCCACAGTGGCTGTATCATTTTGTATTCCCACTAATAGTGTACAGGTGTTCCAATTTCTCCACATCCTCTTCAGTACTTGTTATTTTCTGATTGATTGATTGATTGATTGATGGTGGCCATCTTAATGGGTGTGAGGTGGAATTTCATTGTGGTTTTGATTTGTATTTCTCTAATGATTAGTGATGTTGAGCATCTTTTCATGTACTTGTTTCCATAACATTTATGTATCTTCTTTGAAGAAATGTCCATTCAAGTTTTTTTTGCCAATTTTGGAGTTGGGTTTTTTGTTTTATTTTTGTTGAGTTTTAAGTTTTTCTATATATTCTAGATATTATTCCTTATCAAATATATCATTTGTGAATATTTTCTCCCATTCTTTGAGTTTCCTTTTTACTCTGTTGATAGATTTACTCTGTTGTCTTTTGATGCCTTTTTATTGTGCATAGTCTATGGAGTGGTTCTCAAACTTTGTTAGATAGAATCACCTGGGGAAACTACTTAAAAGTGGAAAGGCCCAAGTCCTGTACTTGCTTGAGTGAATTTGGGCTTCTGTATTGTATAATATCTCCTCACTTGATTCTGATGCATATCTAATTGGAGAACAATAGGTCTGTGGGCACAGATTCTCAAACTTGGCTGCACATTAGAATCACTGGAGTCTCACACAGAGAGATTCTTTTTCTTTTAATTCAAGTATAATTAACATACAGTGTTATATTAGTTTCAGGTATACAATATAATGATTCAACAATTCTATATATTTCTCAGTGCTCACCGAGAGGAATGTACTCTTAATCTATTCAATTTGATTTTATTTGATTTGATTTTAGAGACAGAGTGTGAGCAGGGAAGAGGGACAAAGGGAGAGAGAGAGAGAATGCTATGCAGGTTTCATGCTAAGCATGGAGCCTGATGCAGGGCTCGATCCCATGACCTTAGGATCATAACCTGAGCTGAAATCAAGAGTTGGATGCTCAGTGGACTAAGCACCCAGAAGTCTCTCTTAATGCTTTTTAATCTATTGATACTTAAAATTTAAAAATTTTCATGAAGCCTAATTTGCCTATTTTTTTTCTCTTGTTGCCCATGTCTTTGGTGTCATATCTAAGAATTTATTTCTAAATCCAGTATTGTGAAGCTTTTGCCCTGTGTTTTCTTCTAAGAGTTTTATAGTTGTAGGTGTAAATTTAGGTCTTTGATCCCTTTTGAGGTAATTTTTGTATTTGGTGTTTGGTAGGGTCCAACTTCATTCTTTTGCATGTGGATATCCACTTTTCCTAGCACCTTTTGTTGAAAAGACTGTCCTTTCCCCATTGGATGGCTTTGAAACCCTGTCAAAAATCATTTGACTAAATATGGCAGGGTTTATTTCCAAATTCTAGTATATTACATGGGTCTAAACATCTGTCTTTATGCTGGCACCATACTGTATTAATTATTGTAGCTTTGTGGTAAGTTTTAAAATCAGGAAGTGTGAGTCCTCCATATTTGTTCTTTTTCAATGTTAGCTATTTGGGGTACCCTGAGATTCCATATGATTTTTTTGATGGAGTTTTCTATTTTTGCAAAAAAAAATCATTGGGATTTTGATAGGGATCATATTAAATCTGTAGGTTGCTTTGGGTAGTATTGACATCATAACAATAGTAAGTCTTCTAATCCATGAACATAGGATATGTTTCCATTTATTTATGCCTTCCTTAATATCTTTCAGTAATGTTTTATAGTTTTTGTTGTGAAAGTCCTTTACCTCCTTGGTTAATTCCTGAGTATTTAATCCTTTTTTTTGTTTGTTTTACAAGTTTGACTTTAAAATAGATTTGAATTCACAATGATTTCAATACATCAATCACTCCATAACACAATGTGGAGGTATAACAATTATGTGATGACTTCTTAATAGTCCAAGGGGATAAAGACCTTTTTTCAAATATGGAAATAAATTAATCTTTCTACAGTATTAACTCTTAAAAGCTATTCTTCTTTATAGACTACAGTATTATTGTCAGTCTCATATACTTTTACTTAATAAAGAACCCCCCCCCCCCCCCCCAGGGGAAGAGATTTCTGGAGGTTTTCCCAGATATCTACAGCTATATTTTCTGTCAGGTTTACAACATCTGCAAAGTATGGCACATCCAAATCCAGATTATTATGATCAAGGGGCTTCATAACTGTCTCCTCCATATACCCTTTGAGGTTGGTCAAATTCATAACCACTCCTGTAACAGGATCAGTCTCTCTATGTACAGTCACCACAACTTTATACTTGTGTCCATGGCATTGGGATTGTGGCATTTACCAGTTTAAAGTTTTCTTGGTTACTCAGAGTTTTGCTGTCATGCTAGTGGGTTGTGCTGGAAGAGACCAGGCAGGACACTTGTGCCTGGCAGATACCAAATGTGGCTGCTGCACTCATCGCCTCTCCTCCAGTATTTTATCCTTTTTTTTAACCTCAAGAAGTTTCTTTTTTTTAAGATTTTTAAATTATTTTAATCTCTACACCCAACATGAGGCCAGAACTCACAACTCTGAGATCAAGAGTAGCATGCTCTACTGACTGAGTCACACAGATACCCCCTAAAAGGACAGTCTTCCAGTGTATGTATGTATGTATGTATGTATGTATTGTATGTATGTATGTATGTATGCATTTATTAAGTGATTTCTATGCCCAATGTGGGGCTCAAACTCATGACCCTGAGATCAAGAGTTGTATGCTCTACCAATTGAGCCAGCCAGGAACCGCAGTATTTTATTCTTTTTGATGCTATTGTGAATAGATTGCTTCCTTAAAAAAAAAGAATTGTTTTTAATGTTTATTTATTTTTGAGAGAGAGAGAGAGAGACAGAGTGAAAGCGGCAGAGGGCCAAAGAGAGAGGGAGACACAGAATCTGAAGCAGCTGTGCTGACAGCTCAGAGCCTGACATGGGGCTCAAACACACAAACTGTGAGATTATGACCTGAGCTGAAGTTGAATGCTTAACCAACTAAGCCACCCAGGTGCCCCTAGATTTCTTCCTTATATTCTTTTCCATTTTGTTCATTGCTTATTGTATACAACTGCAACTAATTTTTGCATGTTGACTTTGTATCCTGCTACTTTGCTGAATTTGATTATTCTAGCAATTTTTTGGTGTGTGGAATCTTTAGGGTTTTCTATATGTAAGATCATATCATCTGTAAATAAAGATAATTTTACTTCTTCATTTCCAATTTGGATGCCTTTTATTTCTTTCTTGCCTAATTTCTATGGCTAGAAGTGGTAAAAGTGGGCATTCTTGCATTGTTCCTGATTTTAGAGGAAAAGCTTTCAGTCTTTTATCATTGAGTATGATGTTTGCTATGGGTTTCTCATATATGACCTTTATTATGTTTTGTTATCTTGAGGTCATTTACTTCTATTTTTAGATGTTGAGTGTTTTTTATCTTGAAAGTGTGCTGAATTTTGTCAAATGATTTTTCTGCATCAGTTGAGATGATCATTGAGTTTTTCCTTCATTCTGTTAATATGGTGTATTATAATGATCAATTTTTACATTGAACTCTCCTTGCATTCCGGGAATAAATCCCACTTGGTCATGGTGTATAATCTTTCTAATGTGCTAGTGAATTAATTCAGTTTGCTAGTATTTTGCTGAGGAATTTTGCATCAGTGTCCATAAAAGATATTGGTCTGTAGTTTTCTTTTCTCATAGTGTCTTTGACTTTGTTATTAGAATAGCAGTGGCCTCATAAAATGAGTGAGGTAGTTTTCTCACCTCTTCAGTCTTTCTCAGCTATTTGATTGGTGTTAATTCGTGAATGGTGTTAGCTTACTCAATGTGTGGTAGAATTCACCAGTGAATCCATCCTATCCAAGGTTGTTCTTTGTCAGGAAATTTTTGATTATTGAGTCAATCTTTTACTGGCTATAGAACTATTTTGTTTTTCTATCTTTGTGATTTGGTCTTGGGTGATTTTCTGTTTCTAGGAATTTCTTTATTTCATCCAGGTTATCCAACTTGTTGATGTACAACTGTTCATAATACTGTTATAATTCTTTTATTTCTGTAGAATCAATAATAATGAATATAGATTCCTGATATTTGGAGGACAGTCTTTATTGCCCATCCTGTCTCCCACAAGCTATGTGCAAGCTGCTTCAGGAGCATGTGCATGGCTGCCTACCATGGAACTGAAACATGAGGACTGGGTGGCTGCTGCAGTGCTAAGAGCTGAAATTGGCTGAAATTAACTTGCACTTTACAGTACAAGCCTTTCCCTGGAAGTGGCAAGCCTTCAATAGACTCCAGAGTTCCAAAATAGTTATATCACACAGATTCTGACAGTATATTTTTTATCAGGGTGGGGAGATGGATTCCTGGTGCTTCCAATGCTATCATCTATCCTAAATCATTCCCAACTGGAGCTTTCACCTTACTGTTGTCTAGACTGGTTGTTCTTTAGGCTTTGCTGGTATCTTTTTTTTTTTTTAATTTTTTTTTATCGTTTTATTTATTTTTGAGACAGAGAGAGACAGAGCATGAGCGGGGGAGGGGCAGAGAGAGAGGAAGACACAGAATCCGAAGCAGGCTACAGGCTCTGAGCCATCCGCCCAGAGCCTGATGCAGGGCTCGAACTCACGGAGTGCGAGATCGTGACCTGAGCTGAAGTCGGACGCTTAAACGACTGAGCCACCCAGGCGCCCCTACAAAGCTGGTATCTTAACTCACTCATCTCTCTCATGGGAATTCTTTCCACATCTTTGTTAATTGGCTCACTTTTCTCAAAGTCCCATGCCTTCATCTTTCTTGGTTTACTCATCCAGCAGCCTTTTGAATAGAAGTAAGTGGGAGACAAATTTTTAATGTATGTTTGAAAATCCTTTATTCTCAATTCATCTTTAATTGGTATTTGGGTTGTATATATAATTCTAGATTATAAATATATAAATATATAAATAATTTATATCATAATTTTGAAGGCATTTCTTTCAGCTTCCAGTGTTTCTATTGAGAAAGTGTGACCCAATTTGATTCTTGATCCTTTGTGTATAAATTGATTTTATTTTTGGAAGTTTTAAGATTAGTTTCCGACTTCTGATATTTCCTGATGATGTGCCTTAGAGTAGGTCTATTTATATACACTATTCTGTGCTCTCATGGATTCTTTCAATGTGAAAATGTATCCTTCAGTTTTGGAAAATTTTGTTTTCTCTTTTTTGTTTTGTTTTGTTTTTGGAACTCTTTTATTGTGATGCTGAACTTCTTGGACTTAGCCTCTAACTTTCCTATCTTTTCTTTCTTATTTTCATACCTTTGTCTTTTTGATTCTACTTTGTTGGAAATATTTTCATTGTTTCATCTAGTGATTTGATTGAGTTTTTCATTTCTATGACTATTTAAAAAGTAAAAGCACTTTTTTGTTTTCTGTAAGTTTCTTCTCTGCAGTATTATATTCATGCTTTATTGGTGCAAAATCTTATTTCTTTGTGAGAATGTTAACGTTATAGTTTAAAAAAATGTTCTTTTTCATGGCACCTGAATGGCTCAGTCAGTTAAGCCTCCAACTTTGGCTCAGGTCATGATCTCACAGTTTGTGGGTTTGAGTCCCACATCAGGCTCTGTGCTAACAGCTCAGAGCCTGGAGCCTGCTTTGGATTCTTGCCTCCCTCTCTCTCTGCCCCTCTCCTGCTCACTTGCTGTCTCTCTCTCTCAAAAATTAATAAACATTAAAAAATTTTTAAAAATAAAAAAATGTTCTTTCTCTTGAATGATCTCTATTTTCCTTCAAGTTCCTTTATCTGTCTTTGTTTTATTTTTCTCCAAAAATGTAGAGACGTTTTGCCTATGTCTATTGGTCCTTGTCTGTGGATTAATATTAAATGTGGTCCACTAAGAAGCTGACTGCATGTACAGAGCTTGTTGCCTGTGAACTTTATAATAACCTGAGCTGATTTAGTTATTTCATGGAGGATATGCTCAAATATCAATATCTTTAGTTTGTCTGTTGTGTTTTGGTCAGATTTTGCAAATAAAGATCTCTCCTGCCAGTGTTCTGTGATCCAAGTCAGGGAAGAGGTTTGGGATTTCAACATTCAGCCTCCTTCAGTATGATATTCCTTTAGTCCTCCTTCATTATTGTATTCCTGACTTTGACTCTGCTTGGTGTCCCACTGCAGAGGATCTCTATTGTCCCTTTCCCTGGGGTGAGGTGATCTCATTGTGGTTTTGCTTTTCATTTCCCTGATGGCTAGTGATGTTGAGCATCTTTTCATATACCTGTTGGCCAACTGTATGTCTTCTTTGAAGACATGTATGTCAACTACTTTGCCCGTTTTATCAGTAAAAAAAGAAAAAATCCAAATATAGATTTACCTATTTCAAAGTTTATTTATTTATTTTTGGGAAAGACAAAGATAGCACAAGTGGGGGAGGGACAGAAAGAGGGAGGAAGAGAGAGAGAGAGAGAGAGAGAGAGAGAGAGAGAAAGAAAAAGAGAGAGAGAGAATATCCCAAGCAGGCTTCGCACTGTCAGCACAGTGCTGGATGCAGGGCTTGAACTCACCAACTGTAAGATCATGACCTGAGCCGAAACCAAGAGTCGGCGCTTAACTGACTGAGCCACTCAGGTGTCCCCAAATATAGATTTAAAAGCTGATGCATAAATGCTTTTGGAACTCTAGTTTATAGTGCTGAAAAACTGAAAACTACACGAAAACCCCATATAGAAAAATGATAATAAAATTGTGGTATATCTATATAATAAATATTATATAACAAAAATATTTGTGTAGCATTTCTAGTAATGTGTTAAGGGATAAAAGTGGAATACAAATTTAAATGTGATAGTTTCACAACTATATAAAATGCATTCAAAACATAGAAGGAAATGCACTAGAGTATTCATAACATTTGGCTTTGGATTGTGAGATTATGAATATCAATTATTCTTCTGTTTGCTTTGATGCATTTTCTAGATTTTTACCAAGGGATGTTTGATATTGTAATTAGGAAAAATTAACTATAAGGATAATCACAACTCTCTTTCCATGTAAAATTTAACTTATTTTATTTCTCTGACTTTTTTGGTACCATTCTACCTTTCTTTTTCTCCTTTTTAATAAAAGTTATTTAAAAATGTTTTTACTCTCTCATTTCTTCACCAACTTCAGTTTTCTTTCCCATTTTTTTCTTAGTGATTTACCCAACTTTATGCTGTGCTTTGTAATTCTGCATCTTGCCATTTTCTCTGTTATGTTCTGTCCGGTCCTTTATTTCCTTTCTTATATCAAGAATATCTCTTTTGGAAGATTCTCATTTTATTGCCTCAAAAGTGACTTTGTCTCAATCGAAGCCTTTTCCTATATACCTCATATCTTTTAAAGCTCTGCATTATAGTTTTTTTTTTAAGTCCAATACAGTGATCTATATTCTAACAGCTTAACAATTTCATAGTAAGATTTTCTATTTTCGGTAATACTTTGTTAACAATATAATCTGTATATTATGAACACTGTCAGGTGTAATTCCTTCCTCAAATTTCACATTATAGCATCAAGCTTATGGAGCATGTAAATATTAAATATTAAAAAAAAATAAGGGGTCATGGTGTATATTTCTTTTCTGTGTTTAGAATCTTTAATAGATGTATTTGAAGAGATGATTATATATATATATTTTTTTAGACTTAAGTTCTTTCTCTCTTCCCCTGTGCTCCCACATATTCAATAAAATTTTCTTTGTTATTATTTTCCCAACTCAAATTTATTCTTGGTGGTCATACTTAGAAGGTTGAGGAAACAAAATGAGTTTTCAAATTATATAACTTTCCACCTTTGTGTTCCCTCTTTATATTTTGTTTCCATAGAAAATATCAAGTAGACCTAAGTAATCTTTGGTAAGGCAGTCAGAGCTTTTGGGAAAGAAGATTAAGGACCATAGGTTCAGTTTTGAGGAGTGGCGCCCTGCAGCCCCATTGTCATATGAATGCTGTACAAGCAGTCTATGGAGTGCAGGAGTGTGCTCCTTAAGGATAGAACATTCCAAACACCCTTCACCTACTTCACTTTACTTCAGCCCAAAGATGGAAACACTGTCACATTCCTCTTTGAAGGTCCTCCAGGGCAGGTCCCTGGGACAGTGTAGGGGTAAGTGTTCATGAAATTAGGTTTTTTTTGCTCTATTTGGATTTATTCATTGGAAATTGATGAAACAATAGGACATTTTCCGGCTTAGATTTATTGACACACAGGATATTTTCCTTAGAGGGATATGGAGGTAAGGGGAAAAAAATATGAATTGAATTTATTTCGCTCCGCATCTGCCAGTTTATAGCTATTGCTGTAAGAAAAAGCTTTGATAGATAATAGCCAGGGACAATTCCTGTACCTTCTGGCTTTGCTTCCAGCTGGTCTCTTGGGGAGAGCCATTAATAAATCCTCAGATGGGGGTGGGGAGGAGAGGACACTTCCCTGTCACATAAAATATTATTTTAAAAGTTGATCAAGGCAGTTTAGTAGCAAACCTCCTTCTCGTCTCCTGAAATTTATGCCCTTGCTGCTGATTTTTTTTTAGTCACAGAGAGCTACAACATACAGACAGAATTCCTTTTTGTTTATACTCAGCAGGGTTTCTGCCTTTTAAAGACTCCAATCCTTCTGTCATCTATACCTTCTCATAACACATTGCTACAAAATTAAATTAAAAAAATCAAAACACTAAAAATAACCTATGACTATGCAGTCTTAAGTGGGGATATGAGGGCTGCCCCAGATTGGGGTTCTGGAGCTTTATTCATTATCAGAACCCTTTCATGAGTTATATGGACTGATTGTGAAATGTCTATTTTCCTATGTCTTGATCCCATGGGACAGATCAGCTCTGAAAGAAAGAAAATGGTTTTTGGCTTACTACCATCCATCTTCTTTTCATTTCCCTCTCATTTCTGTTTCTTTGTTCCCCTAGATGTGTCTCCTAGTATACACCCACACCCACACAGACCCACCCACCACACACACACACACACACACACACACACACACACACACCATACAGACATCACACATACATACAGACACACAGACACCATACAAACACATATCATGTACCCATACACACTTTTAGACATCACATATGCATATACACACAGACACCATGCGCATATATACACACACACCACCCAGACATCATGTACAGACCCACACAGATACACATGAGTAAACCTTAGTTTAGATTTTTGATATATATTGATGGCTTTTACTGATAGTTTGTATGTTGTTGTGGCATTAATTCAGTAATATTACTTGGCAATATTTGATATCATCAGAGAACCCTTATAGATGTGGAATATACTCTATTTTCTCTAGAGCTCCCTGGTTCTATATGACTCACTGCAGATTCCATTCTTTATTAGGCTGTTGTAATTAATCATGAGTCAGGACTAAAAATGAAAAAATGGAAAACTTGAATAAGGAAGCCTAACTATATGGAGACTATTTTGTTACGGCTAATGTCCAATAATCAGTGTTTTAGTGAATTTTCTAATTCTTTCTGGTTTACTCAGTATAGAAAAATATATGATGAGCTTGAATCTACTGTAAAACATAAGATATGTGGAATATAAAATCATTTATGACATTCAAACTGAGTGTTAACTGATTATCACAAATAACATTAATAAAGGAGGATCACTTCATTTCAAATGTTATTATTGTTTTTGGTTAGGAGTGCTAAAAAGAACTTGAAAAATAACTGTGTTGATTGCAGGGTATAATAGGAAGTGGTTTAAAAAACCCAACCTCTGGGCGCCTGGGTGGCGCAGTCGGTTAAGCGACCGACTTCAGCCAGGTCACGATCTCGCCGTCTGTGAGTTCGAGCCCCGCATCGGGCTCTGGGCTGATGGCTCAGAGCCTGGAGCCTGTTTCGTCTCCCTCTCTCTCTGCCCCTCCCCCGTTCATGCTCTGTCTCTCTCTGTCCCAAAAATAAATAAACGTTGAAAAAAAAACCCAACCTCTTCTAATAATGATAATTACAGATTTCTAAACTGTACTATAGGATATAATGTACTATAAAAATGAGATAAGTGTAAATAGCAATATCAGAGAAGAAAAACAATATATGAAATGAAATACAAACTTTAAAAGAGCAAGAAGTTACTTAGAAGCATTGTTTATTTATATAAACAAAAGCAAATACCATTTTAAGTCATCATTTCTTTTTAAGTGAATGACGGTAGAATGAAGAATAGTTTCCAATTGGAATTAAGGTTTTCCTAGATTTTATGAAAATACTGAAAGTAATGCTTTAATATAAAATCCTCAAAGAAATGTGGTGAATTCTCTTTAAGAAAGAAATGGATATTTCAAATTCATTGAGTTTTTACGGTTTCTATATGTACATTTTTCTAAACTTAAAAACATATTACATGAGGTTTTAAAAATTATCTTTCTCTCTAAAATGCTGAAATGTTGGGGTTTAATTCTTATTCTCTAATTGTGCAAAGAAGCTGTTGACCTTGGTTGCCAGTCCATAGAAATTTACATAATTTGCCAGGTAGAATAATGATTGTCATTCAAATGACAATGTTCAGATTCTTCTACTGATCAAAGTATTTTTAGAGTGAAAGAAACATTCAACAATTGCAGGTTCAAAGTTCTAAATGTGACCTTCAATGCAATGGTTTCATTCAGCTTCAGTGCACAAAGTTTTCCATTTGCTGGGTTTAGTAGGTTTGAAAAAAAAATTAAATAGAGAATTTTAATTATGAAGTAAATTGAAAACAGGATTTTTTGTATTATTAATCCACAAAGCTCTTAAAATCATACAATGGCAAAAACCATGAAGAAATACTGTTCCATGTTGAACAGATTTATCTGTATGATTTATCTGCACAAATGAAGACATAATTCTTTGTTGTATTCCTTTATTTTTTTCAGTCTCTGATTCCATGTTTAAGAGTTTGGAATATAATTGATTGTGTACTAAATTGGGAAGCGTGTGTAATAATGCTGAACACTTTTTGTTATACGATGTCCAAAGCAGCTCTCACAAAACCCAGAAAATATATTTCTACATTTTTGGGAGTTTTCTTTCAAATAAAATTGAAATAATAAAAGAAAAACTTTTGCAAGGGCTTTCACTGATTGAAGAGAAGCTTGAGGATGGAGGAGGAGGAGAGTAGAAGAGTGTGGATCATATTTTGAGGCATACAAAACAGCAGGCAGAGGTGTAGTCTACTCTTTGGGAAATTAGGAGAGCTGTATTCAAATCTTAAGTCCTTTGTTGAACTTTTGGGAATATTTAAGAAGTAATCCAAGCCTTCACTGTCTGAGTTGGGGATAATAATGCTAGTGCTGGAATGAGGGTGATTTAACTGTGACATTTACTGCTCCGTTGATTGGCAGAGTTTATTTGGAAGACGTGACAGACTTGGCAGCTGTTCACAGTTCACTGGTGTAGGTCCTTCAGAATAGTTTCACATGCAAAAGGAATACATTACATGGTCTTTTCTCTGAGAGAGTGTATCAGTTTGGAATGACTAGGTTATACTCTGGTAGCAAACAACCTTAGGATCATAACATCCTAAAATGGCTCTAACAGTGCTAGTTGGGTTGAGAAGGATAAAGTTAAGTTCATACAGAAGGGGTAATAGCATAAATTAATGGCAACAGAATTTAAAGCAGCAAAGTGGTAGTGGGTAGTGAGTGCACTTTTGGTGCCCATGGGATGACATTTTGCTTCTCTGTGGTACTCACTAGTAGGGTAAAAGAAACAATCCCAAGTTTCTTTGTCATTAGTGCAAAGTATTTTTTTTTTAATTTTTTAAAATATTTATTCTTAAGAGAGACAGAGCACAAACAGGAGAGGGGAAGAGAGAGAGAGGAAGACACAGAATCTGAAGCAGGCTCCAGGTTCTGAGCTGTTAGCATGGAGCCCAATGTGGGGCTGGAACTCGTGAACCTTGAGATCATGACCTGAGCCAAAGTCAGACGCTTAACCAACTGAGCCACCTAGGCACCCCAGGCCAAAGTATTTTAGGAAGACAAGGAAAACATAATGGTAATGACCAGGGAAACTTGTTTATGACCATCATATAATTTCATTTTTGATCTTTAAATTGAATTCCCAAACAAGATGTATTACATCAGCTATCTTCTAGGAGCTGGGTATTCTCTACCAAGAAGTCAAAGAGCTTTCTCAATCATTTTGAATTTCAAGTCAGTGATAAACGATTTCCTCAAAAGAACACAGTGGAAGCGAGATTTTAGTCCTACATTCCTTTTCCATTTATATTTCTGTTCTACAAAGTAACTCCCTTTGCGGTAATGTGAACTAAGCACAGACTACAGCTATCTCAGACTTTTGAGGGTGTGAAATGGCAAAAACTAAACTGCACAGTGAATAAAACAAAACAGATGAGTTTATTGCAGGGCTTTTGATCTGCAAGCCAAGAAATTCAAGCCTACAGGAGCAATGAGTTTTGAGTTGCTTACAATACTAAGGGATTTTTATGGAGTAAATGCAGAAGTTCTTTGGCTTTTTCAGATAAGCCTAGCCATCTTCTTCTCTATTTGGTTCAGGGTAGCTGGGTCAGAGAAACAGGAAATCTAGAAATTGTGTGAACAGACTTGGTGTTTAGGTATTGGTTGATGCCCTCTGCTGATTTCCGAGAAGAGCTGAAAAATCCTGTAAGTTTGGTTAAATTTTTTTTTTTTTTTTTAATGTGCCTGGGTTGACCATGTCCATTTTGTTCCTGACATAAGTGACTTCATTTTGGTTTGGTTCTACAAAAGTAACTAAGATCTTAGCCAGAACATATTATTTGTATAGCCCCAAATTAGTTTATAACACACATAATAAGAATATATTGACCTATCTCAATTTTCTTGCATTTAAAAACACATTGCTAATGTCCTAGGAAATACCTCTTTCCCTCTGCATTTAAAATGGATGGTATTCACCTAGGGGGTCCTGGATGGCTCAGTCCATTAAGTGTCTGACTCTTGATTTTGGACTCTTTATTTCAATTCAGGTCATTATCTCATGGCTGGTGGGATAGAGCCCCACATTGGGCTCTGCACTTGGCATGGAGTATACTTGGGATTCTCTCTCTTTCTCTCTCTCTCCTTCTCTGTCCCTCCCCCCACTTATGTGCTTGCTGTCTCGCTCTTTAAAAAAAAAAACAGATGGTATTCACCTGGCTCTAAGGTTTGTGATGGAGAATTTAAACATGTTGGAAAACTGTTTACATCCCATGTTTTCTACTTCAGTGACATCTCTGTGCAGGTGTGTATTGAACTGTAGCAATTTCTCCTTTGTGGTCTAGAAGAGAAATAAATTTGAAGCATAAAAAACGTACCTGGATGTCTAGCACATATGAGGCAATTTAGTTGGAGTCAGGAATGTGCATTCTCTAGTTGCTAGGATATGGCATTTCCTATACTTTTGCAAGGAGAAAGAGGTACAAAGATATATTTGAGTCAGATTAATTTTAATTCTGACTGCCTTTAATTATTTTTTTATTTTTTTATTAAAATTTTTTTAAACATTTATTTATTATTAAGAGACAGAGAGACACAGAGCATGAGCAGGGAAGGGGTAGAGAGAGGGGGAGACACAGAATCCGAAGCAGACTCCAGGCTCTGAGCTGTCAGCACAGAGCCTGATGCAGGGCTTGAACTCACAAACTGTGAGATCATGACCTGAGCTGAAGTCAGATGCTTAACTGACTGAGCCACCCAGGCGCCCCTAATTATTATTTTTAGAGAGAGAGAAAGTATGCAAGAGGAGGTGGGGGTGAAATATGTGCCATACACAGGCAACTTTACATCGATAATTTTAATAGCTATTCCTCAGTTTTCAGTTGTTTAAAATCATTTATTAAACTCCCCAACTTGTTAGTATTTTACTGCAGTTCATTTAATTGTATAAAAAAATTCAAAAATGAGCAGTCTATTATAGTAAAGAAAATGCATCATTTTAATAATTGAATATACCAATCAATCAACTTAGTTCTTACAAAGGGGAAAAAAATGAGTAAAACTATGTATATGTAATAGTCAACATCTTGCCTAGAATAACTACTTAAGTAGGTAGCTGGTTAATGGTATTCAATAAATATTTTTTAAAAATTTATACAGCGTTATTTTAGTTTCAAGTGTACAATATAATGAGTCAACAATTCTATACATTACTCAGTGCTAGTCATAAGTGTACTCTTAATCCCCTTCACCTATTATGTCCCCTCTGGTAAGCATCAATTTGTTTTCTATAGTTAAGAGTCGGTTTTTTGGTTTGCCCCCTTTTTTCTTTGTTTAGTTTCTTAAATTCCAAGTATGAGTGAAATCATATAGTATTTGTCTTTCTCTGCCTGACTTATTTCACTTAGCATTATACTCTCTAAATGCATCCAGGTTGTTGCAAATGGCAAGATTTCATTCTCTTTTATGGCTGAATAATACTCCATTGTGTGTGTGTACTTCTTTCATCAGTGTTTTATAGTTTTCAGAGTATGCGAGTCTTTCACCTCCTTAGTTAAGTTTATTCCTCTGTATTTTATTATTTTTGGTACAATGTTAAATAAGATCATTTTCTTAATTTCTCTTCTCCTACTTCATTATTAGTGTATAGAAATTCAATGGATTTCTATATATGCCTTTAATAAATATTGAATGTTATTTTGTGATAATACTAATCAAATTTTGATAGAAGCAGTTTTTATTTTTTCCACTAATGATAGAATTTTTTTGAATAGGCAAAGATTTGTTTTATACAGCTATTGAGATACACTTTCTAAATATATAATTCAAATTCAAATAATTTTAGAACAATTGTTATGCCAAAAGTTCCCTTGTGCCCATTTTCAATCAATTTCCAAAGCAGAAAACCACTGCTCCTATTCCCCAACTCAGGAAACAACTGATATGCTTTTTGTCTCTCTGAGTTTTTTTTTTTTTTGTATGAAATCATTAAATTTATGTTATAAATAGGGGGATGGGCTAAATGAGTGAAGGGTATTAAGGAGGGCACTTGTGATGAGCACGGGGTGTTATATGTAAGTGATGAATCACTAAACTCTACTCCTGAAATCAATATTACACACTGTATGTTAACTAACTTGAGTTTATTTAGTTTAATTTATTTATTTATTTTGAGAGAGAGAGAGAGAAAGAGAGTACAAGTGGGGGAGGAACAGAGAGAGAGGGAAAGAGAATCCCAAACAGGCTCTGCACTGTCAGTGCAGAGCTCGATGTGGGGCTCGATCCCACAAACTGAGATCTGAGCTGAAACCAAGCATCAAACACTCAACCAACTGAGCCATCCAGGAGCCTCTAGAATTTAAATAAAAACTTGACACCAAAAAAAAATTTATGATATAAATGGAATAAAATGACATGTCATCTTTAGGGTCTGGTTTCTTTCACAAAGCATGATTTCAAGGTTCATCTGTATTGCAGCATATATCAGTAGTTTGTTACTTTTTATTGCTGGATACTATTCCATTTTATTTATTTATGCAGTGGTTGACAGACATTTGGTTTGTTTCCAGTTTTTGGCTGTTATGAATAATGATGTTATGAATATTAATATAAAAGTCTTTGGACAAATGTTTTTATGTCTCTTGGGTGGATATCTAGGAGTGGAATTTCTGGGTTATTTGGTAAATTTATGCTTAACACATTTTTAAGAAACTGCCAACCTGTTTTGTAAAAGAAACCGTGCCATTTTGCCTTCTTACCAAGAATATATGAGAGTTCTAGTTTCTCCACATCATTGAGAACACTTGATGTTGCCAGTCTTTCAGCTTTTGTAGTGTATATGGAGTGGTATTGCTTCGTCATTTTATTTTGCATTTTTCTATGCAATGACCGATGGTGTTGATGGACACGTGGGCTGCTTCCATGTTTTTGTTCTTATATATAATGATGCAGTGAACATAAAGGTGCATGTGTCTTTTCAAGTGAGTGTTTTCATTTTCTTCAGATAAATACCCAGAGGTGGAATTGCTGGATCATGTGGCAATTCTATTTTTAATTTTGTGAGGAACCGCCATACTCTTTTCCACAGTGGCTGCACCAGTTTACATTCCCAGTAATAGTGCACAAGTGGTCTCTTTTCTTCACATCCTTGCCAACACTTGTTATTTTTTTTCTTTTTTGTTAACAGTCATTCTAGCAGGTGATATCTCATTGCACTTCTGGTCTGCATTTCTCTGATGATTAGTGAGTAATTAGGGATGTTGAGCATCTTTTTTGTGTACCAGTGGCCATTTGTATGTCCTTTTAGGAAAAATGTGCATTCAGATCCTCTATACATTTTTTTTAATTGGAATTTTTTTCTATTGAGTTGTATGAGGTCTTTATATATTTTGCTTATTAACCCCTGATTAGATTTCTAATTTGCAAATATCTTTTCCCATTCAGTAAGCTGCCTTTTCATTTTGTTAATGGTTTCATTTGCTATAAAGAAGCTCTTTACTTTGATGTAGTTCTAGTTTTTTATTTTTGCTTTTGTAGCCTTTGCTTTTATTTCAAATACAAAAAAAAAATCATTGGCAAGATCAGTGTCAAGGAGCTTACTTCCTATGTTTTTTTTTCCCTAGGAGTTTTATGATTTCCAGTCTTATATCAAATCGTTAATCATTTTAAGGTGATTTTTGTGTGTGTGGTATAAGATACTAATTCAGTTTCATTCTTCTGTGTGCGGATATCCAGTTTTTCCAACACTTTTTTTAAAGAGACTTTTTTCCACACTTATATTCTTGCCTCCTTTTTTGTAAATTAATTAATAATTAATTAACCCACACATTTATGCGTGGGTTATTCTGGGCTGTCTATACTTTTCCATTGATCTATATGTCTGTTTTTATGCCAGTACCATACTGTTTTGATTACTATAGCTTTGTAATATTGTTTTCAATAAGGAAGCATTATGCTTCTAATGTTCTTCTTCTTTCTTAAGATTGCTTTGGCTTTGCAGTGTCTTTTGTGCTTCCATACAAATTTAAGATTGTTCTATTTCTGTGAAAATACCGTTGGAATTTTGATAAAGATTGGATTGAATTTCTAGACTGTTTGGATAATATAGGCATTTTATCAATATTAATTCTTCTAATCCATGATCATGGACTGTCATTCCATTTGTTTATTTCATTTTCAATTTTATTCATTAGTGTCTTATAGTTTTCAGCTCAGGTCTTTCACGTTTTTGGTTAAATATATTCCTAAATAGTTTTTTTCTTTTTGATACCACTATAAATGGGACTTCACTCAATTTGTTTATTAGTTCTGACAGTTTTTTGGTGGAGTCTTTAGGGTTTTCCATATAAATAATCATGTCATCTGCAATAGGGACAGTTTTACTTCATGCTGATTTGGATGTCTTATTTCTTTTTCTTAATTGCTCTTGCCTTTATTATGTTGAAGTATGTCCCTATATCTACTTTGTTGAGCATTTTATCATGTTGAAATTTGTGAAATGTTTTTTCTACATCTACTGAAATGATCTTATGATTTTTATCTTTCATTTTATATCATATCGATTGGTTTGTGGATATTGAACCATCCTTGCATCCCTGGAATAAATCCCATTTTATCAATGTGTATTTTTAAAAATGTATTACTAATTGTTTTGCTAATATTTTGTTGTAGATTTTTGTATCTATATTCATCAGAAATATTAGCCCATATTTTTCTTTTGTTGTAATGTTTTGTCTAGGTTTGGTAATACTAGGTTTGGCTTCATAAAATGGGTTTGGAAGTGTTCCATCCTCTTCTATTTGTGTTAAACGCCTTCCTTGTGTTAAATGGTTTTTAGGACTTCATCATACTTTATCAGTTGATTTTTAGCTATATATATATTCATAATTTTAAAATATTGGTTCCAGAGTTTGTAATATGCATTTTTATTTATTACAGTTTCCTTTGGTGGCACTGACTTATTTTATTAAAATATTGCATCCAAACATTTCTAACTAATAAAGCTTTCCACTCTGTCACCAGTCTGATTGTGGCTTGGGAGAATATGTCAAGGTTAGCTAAGTTCTCCAGTCTCCTTTGGCTTCTATACCTGGCTCCCCAGGTGCCTTTTTATGGTTTTCTCATTTGAGGTTCCATCAGTTAAATCTCTGATTCACTGCTTGTCCAAACCAGGGCTGCAACTTCAGGCTAGCAAAGTTGCAATTTCCCTTGTTTGTTTTCCTCCAACTTTGCCATGATAGTTGATAAAATCACAGATTTTCTTTCTATCTCCCAAGTTGATGCTACATACCCTCGGGCAGTAAAGCTGCCCTTTTTGAGACCAGTCAGACACTGGTAACTCTATTGCTTTTGTCAAATGACCTGGGTGGGGGCTGAGAGGATGAATGAAAACAACCCCAGGAAGAAAGACAGTGACTTTGGCTGGTTTTTTTTTTTTTTTAATCTTTAGTTATTCTTGAGAGAGACAGAGTGTGAGCAAGGGAGGAGCAGAGAGAGAGGGAGACACAGAATCCAAAGCAGTCTTCAGGCCCCGAGCTGTCAACACAGAGCCTGATGTGGGGCTCGAATCCATGAACTGTGAGATCATGACCTGAACCGAAGTCAGAGGCTCAACCGACTGAGCCACCCAGGTGCCCCTGACTTTGGCTGTTCTTAACTAAAGTTTGAATCATTTTTCTAGACCAGATCTCAATTTATTGTCTGGTTTTGATTCATTTTCAGAGCCCAGACATAATTGTATTTGTTCAGTTTTATATTGTAATTTTTTGTGTGGAAAGGATTCACTGATGTTTTCACACTACTAAAGCTGTAAGTTCGTTACATATTTTCTTCTTAAAGGATAGTAATATGCTTTAAAAATTAATTTTAGGACCTTAAAAAAGATGTTAATGGTTTTATTTTTCTGCTAGTAACATTGTCTTTGGGGAATAATTCTATAACTGTCACTTGGCTAGAATAAACTTAACATGAAATTTATTTCATGCCAAGGCCATACTGGTTCTCTTAGGTTGAAAATTAAGAATGATAAAATTAATAAGTTCTTAAAATATGTTTGAAGAAACAGACATTAGAACCCTCTAGCATATATGATACAGAGAGAGGTGTCAAATGTTTTCTTTTGATTATTCTCATTCGTCATTTAGGAGAAATTTATCTAAATCCAGTTTAGACATCATACAGTTGAGTGAACAGATAATATAAAGTAGTGTGAGACACTGCAAAGGAAGATTTGGCAATAATATCCAAGTACCCTAACTAAATAGTAAAATATTAATGATATACATATACATTAAATTTAAGCCTAATTCCTAGTGGGTCAAAATCAACATTTTCCCAAACTGGGCTATATGATTTATGGGTCAGTGTTAAAAAGGAAAATGGGTGAAGGGGAGAGGGAGATACAAGCCCTCAATCATGGAATAGCTAGAATAAAAGGAAGAGTGTAAGGAATACAGTCAGGGATATAATAGGGATGCAATGGGATAGATGGTAGTTACATTTGTGATGAGCATAGCATAATATATAAACTTGTCAAATCACTAAGTTGTACATATGAAACTAATGCAATATTGTGTGTCAACCCTCTCATTTTTTTAAAAAAGGTAAAACACTTGTGAAAATGAACTACTCAATAAAAAAGATTTATTCATTTAGAAATGGGTAAATAAAGTATATATCTCATTTTCTCTGCTATGGAAACACGATATAGTGAATGTAATTTGTAAAAGTACTCACACTGTCCTGAAGTGTATGTGTGTGTGTGTGTGTGTGTGTGTGTGTGTGTGTGTGCTCGCACATGTATGTGTGTTTGTAGGACCAGATAGCACAGAATTGGATAATGAGGCAATCATTCACATTCCTTGTAGAAAAAGAAAGAGTTTTAAAAATAAAAAGCATAATTTTATTTCTCATCCTCATTAGATTAATAAAAAAGTAGTATTTTGAGTGACCCCTAGTGAGGTTTGAGAACCTGATGTTATCCAAAGGATAGCCTAAAAATTGCTATTTTTTCAATCTAAACATTACTTACTACCTCATATTATTATATGCTTTATTTTTATGTAAGAATGTATCAACTCTTATAATCGGGGAAGTGATTTTTTTTTTAATGTTTATTCTTGAGAGAGAGAGAGAAAGAGTGAGCGAGCATGGGTAGGGGAGGGGCAGAGAGAGAGGGAGACACAGAATCCGAAGCACAGAGCTGTCAGCACAGAGCCTGACATGGGCCTCGGACCCACAAACTGTGAGATCATGACCTGAGCCCAAGTAAAGAGTTGGATGCTCAAGGGACTGAGCAGCCAGGTGCCCCATAATATTAACATTTTAAAAGGAATTTCCTAGTGTTGTTGTAATGCATCTTCTGAATTTCTTTTATCATTTTTTAAAAATCAGTGCTGTCTTAGATTTCTTGAGAGGAATTCCTCTTCATTAATTCATTTGTAAATGTGACTACTGTAATTAGCCAAGATCCTTAAGTGCCTACCGAATATCAAGGAGTCTCTCAGGAGAGTGTGTACAGAGTTGGGTGAGCCAGCTTAGTGGGAATAGAGAAGGGGAGGCCTGGTCTTGTTTCAGTTCTTGGAGTTTAATACTTGTATGATCTGGTTGAGATAAAAGCATGCAACATGTAATGGTATGATAAGACACCCATAACAAGTCTTTTGGGATGAAAAACATTTTCGGAAATTTCTTAAGGGCTGAATGTATTAAGAATATGAGTTTTTAGTGAGGAACAGAAGAGGTAGTGTTTCTTTTATGAAAAACTCAGATTTCACAGAGAAGGAAGCTCCTGTTGTCTGGTAAATTCGCTGGCCACCATCTGGCTCTGTTCATTAAAAGAGCAATCCAAGCAGAGGAACCTGCTGCTTGCAGCAAAAGTTGGAGCCTGGTGGGTTTTAGGTGCTTAGCAGGAGGTAAGCAGTCACATAACGTGTTCCCAGACAATCGAGGTCAAAGAGGGACATGTTTTGTCGATATTCTCTGGAAGATGCTCGCAGCCCTAGGGTCAGACTAATGCCCTTAGATGTTTTTGGTTTTCTTATAGAGGATCAAAATTTAAAAGAAGTTTGTGAAAGCACAGCTTTGATTGCAAGAGACAGAAGATCAATATGAAGCTTGATCTGATTTGAGGAATTTACAGTGTTCCCACTGTAATTATTTTAAAATTTGTATGAGGGAACTTCATTTGGTTTCTTGCTAGAAGAAATTATATATATCTATATATCTCATATGTATGTATAATAGGCTATAGATACAAAATATATAATTGTGTATATAGATATATAAATGTATATGTGGTATACTGGAAACATGAAATTTTGAGTTAAATGATAATTCTGGTTTAATTTTTTAGTAACTCTGCACTTTAGATGTCGATAAATATCTCTGAACTTTAGCTTTCTACACCTCTGAAAGGTCTTATTTGATTCATAGAGTTGAGTGAAATCAAATGAGATACTTATGTAAAATATCCTATAAACAATGAAAGATATAAATATTAGTTATCCCTAATACAACATAGAGAATTTTACTAGAGGCTTATAGAAAGTGGAATAAATGATCTATTACTGTTATTTTGACTCCAATATCACACTGTCTTGATGAGTATAGCTTTATAGTAAGTCTTCAAATTGGGAATTGTAAGTCCTCCAACTTTGTTATTCTTTTTCAAAGCTATTTCACAATTCTGGTTTCTTTGCATTTCTGTATAAACTTTATACCATTTGCCTATTTTTAAAAATGTTTAAATGAAGAAAATTGTTAGGACAGAAAATCTAAATAGCAGGAGACAAACCAAATTTTTAAGGTGATTAATAAAATAATTTCAAATTAAATACTTGAAAAAATCAAATTTGGTGCTGTCTTTTGTTGGTAAGGGTATTCCATTAACTAAATCATTTCTTAAACATTTATCATTAAGGAAAACTATTAAAGACTTCTAAAATTTAAACAGTAAAATTCTGATACAGGAATTGCTTTTATTTCTGACTCATTATTTTTTTTTACCAACTTTGATTTTTTTTTTTTTTTTTTGAGAGAGAGAGAGAGAGAGAGAGAGAGAGAGACAGAGACAGAGAGTGAGTGAGCATGTGGGAGGGGCAGAGGGAGAGAGATAGAGAATCCCAAGCAGACTCCATGCTGTCAGCCCAGAGTCCAACTTGGGTTCCATCTCAGCAACCGTGAGATCATGACCTGAGCCAAAATCAAGAATCAAGTGCTTAACTGACTGAGGCACCCAGGCGCCCTTTTACCTACTTTGATTATGTAAAGTGTTTAGATTACAAATTATATTGCCTTGTTAACAGTTTATATACTGTAAAACCTTGGATTGCAAATAACTTGTTTTGCAAGTGTTCCACAAGACCAGCAAACATTTCTAATAAATTTTAACTTGGTAAACAAATGATGTCTTGCAATATGATTAGTGATGATGCCAAACAACTGAGCCAGTGGTTCTTCTCTCTTTCTTTTGCTGAGGGATTGTGGGTGATTGTCAATGCAGTGTCACTTTTCCACAAAATCCTCAAAAGGAAGCAAAAGCAAGTGTTATTGAATAGTCTCCCTGTTAAAGTTGCATGAAAAGAAAGATTCCATTGAGCCAATAGATAGCAGTGATTCTGTTAGTGATAGTGAAAGTCGTCCAACACAATAACCCTCCTCTCTCTTGTCTCCCTCATACCAGCCACCAAAGTTTTCAAAGGTAAATTCAGGTTGATTTGTTTATTTTTCTTTATATGCTGTATTTTCTTTACTATTTTGTATTATATTACAGTATTCTAATCATTTTTATATGGCTATTTTTGGGTTGTGGAATGAATCATCTGAGTTTCCATTAGTTTTTATGGGGAAATTTGCTTTGATATACAAGTGCTTTGAATTACAAGCATGTGTCCGGAACAAATTATGCTCACAAAGCAAGGTTTTACTGTATTTCACAATGAGCATGTTCATTTGATAACCTGATCTATTTAAAAACCCCATAAATTCTTGGTACCAATGATTAGATTTTATATTTTTCATCGTTGTATTTTAATCTATAAATACATTAATTTATATTTCTAAACAAAATTGGTATAGATACTCTTGTGATAAAAAAGGTAATTAAAAATTGCAAAAGACTGTCCCATAGTCAGGTTTTTCCTGTTAGTAGTGAGTTTGATTCTTTTACATTTTAGTGAAAACCTCAACAAAAGCAAAAAGCAAAACAAACAAAAGAATATATCTTTTCCTACTTTTGCTTAATAAGTTTCCAATTGTTCATCTTTTAACAAAATTACATTATTTTTTTAATTCAGGGTTCTTTTGGAGGTGAGGCTCATATTTATTATAAGTTAAAGAAAATATAATATCAAGTCCATGTATTTCTTGTAAAATTAGAATAATGTGATATCAGGCCCTGCCTTTCTGAGAATAAGTGACTATGATGATGGCCCATGGTCTAAAATTAAACGTATCTTTTTGACTATATTTGTAGAATTTCACATTAACTGATATAGCACAAATGAGGCATATGTTAGAAGGCTCTTGGGTTATGTCATGAAACTGAAGGAAGAATTGACTTAGGAAAAGGAGAAATTTGGGAAATTCTAGAGAGTTGGCAACAATAGTTCATGCCTGTTGCAAAGAAACTGTGATTTCTTTAGCTCCAGTGATTCCCAGGCTGTCCATCTCTGGGTTGCTAAGTTTAAATTCTCAGGAGTATGAGTGATTCTTGATTGGGTCTCGACTTCTGGAAAAATCAGCTATGGCTTAGGTGATAGAATCACACAGAACAGACATGTGTACTGGTGACCTGCTTCTGTGAATCAGGTTCATTCTCAGAGAAGGGAACTCCATTTATGTTGGGCAGCTGTCCCCAAAGTTGTCTGCTGTTGCAAGAGACTTGAAGAAGGTAAATAACAGACCCAAGGTAATACTGCTCCCTTCTGCCCTGGATACATGAGCATGGCCGTGACACTTAGCCCCCAGGATGATCACCTCCTGTGATAGGGCCTTAACCCTCAGACTGAATCCTCTGTAATTCTCAGGGTATTTTATTAGAGATACAGAATAGTTAATGTTGTGTAACTTTTAATTGACAATGTTCTATTTCACTTGCCTTATTAATCAATCTTCATAAAATCGTATGAGGTACATATTTTGCTAATTATTATTGTTTTTCAATTATGAGGAAACTAAGACTTTGGGACATCACTGAGCTAGAGAACAGCAGACTGACATCAAACCATTGCCTAGGATATAGTAGGGCACTTCTTTTTTGTACATTCTTCCAGAACGTGTGTGTGTGTGTGTGTGTGTGTGTGTGTGTGTGTGTGTGGGTGTTTCTAAAAAACTACCTAAAAATTGTCTGAAAGAAATTCTTCCACATGAGGAAAGTACTTTGGATCTGGCTGGGTCAGTATCATCATCTCATAATTGTCTAGTAGCTTATTTGTTCCTATATGTGGCTTCTCCTTTCTTTGAAGTCCCAGTTCAGACTCCAATTATGCCATGTCCTCACTTATTATTATAACATGCCTTTGAGGAAGTGTTGGAATAGATTTTATTATGCTCACTCATTTTGTTTACTGATGTACTGATGGTTAAAAGCATGACATTAAGTGATAGTAAACATTTTTTAAACATTTACTATGTTCCAGGCATATGCAGGAAGAATATCTCACTTAATTCTCATAATAATCACTTGAGGTACATAGTATTATTCTGTTATTACTCTCATATTACAAATGAAGAAACTAAGGCTTAGAGAAAGTACTTATAACGAGTACGTGATGAAGCTAGGATTCAAACCTGGGTTTCTATATTAAGCCATTATACTATATTGTTGTTCTTTGTACCAACAATATTTTTTTTTCTTTTAGAGAGAGAGAGCGAGCAAGGGTGAGGGGAAAGGGAGAGAGGGAGAGAGAGGGAGAGAGGGGGAGAGAGAGAGAGAGAGAGAGAGAGAGAGAGAGAGAGAACGTCTTAAGCAGACTTCATGCTCAGTGTGGAGCCTGATGTGGGGCTGGATCCCACAACCCTGGGATCATGACCTGAGACAAAACTGGACACAGCCGACTGAGCCACTCAGACACCCCCTATACCAACAGTAATTTTATTGCTTCTCCACCAATAGAATGCAAATTTTAAACATAATTTCTTAGTTGTGTGGAAACTAATGAACATGGTTTCTTAGTTGTGAAAGATTTATATTTTTTATTCATCTTTTTCTTTCCCAGTCTCTTTGTGACCAATTAGACACATTTTCTGTGATCATATAATAGAGGGGTGTGAATAAGTATATTAGTTTCCCAGGGCTGCTGTAACTGATTACCATAATCTGTGTGGTTGAAAACAACAAAATGTATTTTCTCA
Organism: Felis catus; assembly: GCF_018350175.1. Classification (NCBI taxonomy): domain Eukaryota; kingdom Metazoa; phylum Chordata; class Mammalia; order Carnivora; family Felidae; genus Felis; species Felis catus. The sequence continues at coordinate 41,595,848 of NC_058379.1, forward strand.
CAGTTCAGTAGGCCAAAAGTCCAAAATCAGTTGTTAGCATACTTGGCTCCTTTAGGAAGCTCCGAGGAAGAACCCGTTTGATGCCTTTCTCCCAGCTTTTGGTGATTGCTGGCAATTTTTGGCATTCTTTGGCTTATAGATATGTAATTCCAATATTTGCTTCCATCTTTATACCCCCTTCTTTGTGTTTCTCTGTGTGTCTGTGTCTCAAATCTCCCTCACCTTTCTCTTATAAGGACATCGATCATTAGATTTAGAACCCACCCTAAATCCAGGGTAATCTCATCTTGAGACCCTTAATTTAATTAAATGCAGAGACCCTTATTCCACATAAATTCACATTCTGAGGCTGTGGATCGATCTTGAATTTTTGGGGGGCACTATTCAGTTCGCCACAATAGATTCATATGGGACAGAAAACCTTAAGTCAGTTTTCACTAGTTGTTTTTCTCCCCCATATGTCATCCATTTATTCCCCAAAAGAAAACAAGGCCAATTTGATTGGTTTGAGTTTAGTAGGATTCATCTGGCTATGTTTGAGGTGGTGGGGTAACTGGATATTAACAAAGCATGTATCATACATGCTTTTTTTGTGTTTTACTCTAGAAGGCAGAATTGCTGGGCTGAGTCAGGGTCCCACTTGAGGGCTCTTTTGCCTTTTTTCCCTTTCAATTTCCATACATAGCAGAGTTTTGGTCATTGCTTTGATTTCCTGCAGGTTAGAAGGTAAAAGATCCACAAATTCTTTTTTTTTTAAGTTTATTTATCTATTTTGAAAGAGAGAGAGAGAGAGAGAGCGAGCACACGAGCATCACCAGGGGAGGGGCAGAGAGAGAGGGAGACAGAGAGAATCCCAAACAGGCTCTGCACTGTTAGTGTAGAGCCCCATGAGGGGCTCGAACTCATGAACCTCGAGATCATGACCTGAGCTGAAACCAAGAGTTGGATGCTTAATTGACTGAGCCACCAGGCATCCCTAAGATCCACAAATATTGATTTGAACTGAGGGGAAATAGATGGTCCTACTTAGATAGCAAGGTATATACTGAAACCACATTCCAGAGGTTCTTGCCCTGTCTCCATTAATAATCAAGGGATACTTTTTTTTTTTTAATTAACTGTTGTTCCTCATGTATGTCTCTCTGAAAAAATCCACAGGGAGGAGTGGTGAATGACAGAACAGGTCTGGGCATTCTTAGCAGGCCCCTAGGCATAGTACCAACAAATAGCCCATCCAATTTCCACCTGTTATACTTCATACCCATTCCCCCTTCAATGGCAACATGGAGTAAATGCTGCCCTTCATGGGATCATTTTTTTTTTTTTCCTGAGGAGGTATAGATAGGATAGGCATGTGTGGTTACAGAGCAGGTGAAGCTGTGGACACACATCCTAAGGAGTCTATTTTGTTGGCATTATCAGAGAGAGCCAACCTACAAACTTGCCTAAAATATATCATCCAGAATACATTTGGCTTAAAGCAACAAATGGGTGTAGTTAGATATCTGTTGTCAAATCCCAGTTATCTGAGAAATAGTAGCTATGGCCATTAGGAAAGGGATTATGACACTCTTTAGAAAGTAAAAAGAACTAATAAATCTTATGTTACTATTATTATAACAGGATTTAAAAATTAATAGAAGAGCAAGACCTGAAAATATGATGTTTTGAAGACAAGGCATACAAGAAACAAAAGGAATATAGATTAGGGGGGCAAGAATTAAAGTGTGAGATTGTAAGTGAAAGAATAGGCCACAGGGGGATATTTTAGAGAATTTCAGTAAATATTTTGTTAGAAAAGTGAAAATGTAATAAGGAGGACTAAACATATTTAAATAAATGTCTCTCCCTGTTAATAATAAAAGCTATAGTTTCTTAGGGAATCTTGTTTAGAAGTGAATATTGAACCAATGGGTTTTTGATGGAAGATACTAACTTTTCTGAATATATAGATCCACAAAATATATTGAGTTGTTTTCTGGCTCTGATTTCTATGTTTTGAGGGTAGCAAAGAGTATTGAAAGTTTGTACAAGAAAAAAAAAGGGGGGGGAAGCAGAGGTGGGTGCTTAAGAGCAGGTTGTAGGAAAGAAAAAAAATGGGAAACTCCAGCTTCATAGAACTGTCTACATGTTCAAGTTTGTATTTCAGGATTTATTTTGTAATATCACAGAGTTCTCCAGTAGGGCTTGATGTAAATTCAGCCCAAGATGAAAAAAGTATTAATGATGACAATTAACAAGGTCTAAAAAAATGAGTCAGTGATATTTAGGAGAGGAATGAATGAAATAAAATAGAAATGAGGGAAAATATTCTCCAAATATGAAGCACCTTATTTTGTTGTATCCAAAACACTCAATGTTCAAAATAGGAGAGATGATCTGTGAGCCCGAATTATTCTCTGATTTTTATCCTTCATGCAGGTCTGATCTGGGAAGATAATATTAGAGAATACCCTCCAGTGAAACAAATAGCAAATCTTTCTGTTATAATATTTCCCACAAAAGCTATTACTCTCTTTTATTCTGTTGTTCTATGTGTTGTTCTTCCTTTATCATTAGGGTGGAAAACCAGAAGCTCTCTTTGCAATTTACAATAACGATAATAATTTATAATTAATGTCAGCTGCATACTAATTGGGATGCAGTGTCAGGGCATGTTTCTGACTCTTGATTGTTTATGAAACAGAGAAAGCACTGATCTCAGCCTAAAATTCAAGTGAATCTCAAGAAATCTGTTTCTATGAAGAGGTAGGTGGAGCGAGTAATAGTACTACCTAGGTACTACCTAGTACTACCTAGTCACCTAGGTACTACCACCCAAGGTTACCACCTAGAACCTTCAACAGCCTTTTTGGACCTTGAGGGGGGCTTTACGAGGGCAATAGCCACCTTACTCCAGCCATCTTCCTTCATCTTTATCATGTCAATGAAAAGGAAGATAATGTTACTTTAGCTATTACTTACTCTTTCATTGATTATTTTAAAATTCTTTTAAAAAAATCTACATTATTCTCTTTGTAATGTTTCTTTATAGGAAGCAAATGTTTAGGTCCACATATTTCATAAGTGTCTTTATTATGTTATGTTATTATTATACTAAGTAGTATGTTATTTTGACTTCTGAACTATAAACTGTATGTTTATAATTGCTCACTTTAAGTTTAGGTTGTTCACTTATGTTGTTACCCTTGATGTAAATTGCATCTGTTCTTTAAGAGGCTTCTAGCATGTTGATGTTATATAGTTTCTAACTAAGGTAGAGACTACATCTCTTTTAAATGAGATCTGTCTTTCAGTTATAAAGAAGGCTATACCAGAAATGCCCATCTTTGGACATATGCTATGTATAGAAGGAAGTAGATAGTAACAGTAAGGAAATGAACTGAAAGGCTCAGTGATTGAAGAAGATACATAATTGGTGAGGCTGGGAGGTTCCTTCTGAAGAGAGTCATTCTGTGACGTAGCAGCAACTGTGCTAGCTTTTCCTTTGGTCACAGTTTTGTGCTGAAAGTCATGGATCTATACGGAAAATGTAGATCACAGCCACTCAATGTCCATGAACAGTCTGTTACTGGCCTGTGGCAAGATAAATAGAGATATAGAGAATAAATACTTAGAAAATTTTGTAGCAACATGACATTGTCATGACATTCAAGGTTGGCATTCAAGCTTGGATCAGTGGCTGTGTCTCAGTGAATGGGTATAGACCAGTTTGCATGTTAGCAAACTCACATGTGTGAACTGTGTACCAGTCGTGTGTAGTGACAGATTAGAAATAGTAATAAAAAAATATTAGCCCTTCCTCACAAATAGTTGGAAAACACTGATGTTGATGACACTGTCCCTGCTTTGCATGTCTTCTCTATTTCTATTAACCAAAACCTCACAAACATACCTGAATCCATCCACATGCAATTAAGTGGCTTGAAGAGCCTCCCAAGGAACAAAGCCACAAGTTTTGTTGACAAATCAGTATGCAAATAGAGTACTTAAGTGTTCCTTGAATTACCAGAGGAGAAATGAGGACATCTGACTCACTGCTAAAAAAGAGAATGACAGTAATCTGGAAGAGAAGGATGAAGTTTATGCCTAAATATGAAATTTTATAAATGGCATTTAGATAATATTTAATAGCACAAAATACTTTGAAATTAGCACAGAAAGTGCCATACATGATTAATTCCAAAGTCTTGAAGCTAAAAGAGGCTGTGACATAGGATTAACCTGGCTCTGCAGGGCTACTTAGTAAACAGGGCAATGTGGGGTAATTGATGCCAATTCTCAGGGCAGAGGTAATTTTTTTCCTTGTTTTCCAAGCTGCTTGCCATTTTCCTTTCTAGCAAAAGGCACACTGTTGGAGGTCCCATGAATTCACTGCAGACATTATTTACAGTAGCCACTTGGTTTGGTGACCTGAAATCAAGAATTTTTCTCTGACAAAAATGACACGAGAGAAACATATCACACTGAAAAATGGTTGAAACAAAGTTTTGATCCTCTTAGTAACTAAATTGGAAAAAATTGCTTCTCAAGTAAACCAAGAAAAACTTTGTGCTTCTCCAGGGCCTGCTTCATGGGTAAAGGTTGTGAATTTTACTTCTTGTACTTTATATTCATCTTAAAAAAAAATTATACTGCTAATGATTTATTAGGCATTTAAAAAGTGCATCTTGAATAGATGGTGTGGTCAATGTGTCATTAATATAGCAGAAAGAGCCCTGGGCCATAGTTTAAGGCCCAGGCTCAACATTGCCAGTTGCTGGTATTGTGACCTCAGGTAGTACTTAATCTCGTCTTCTTTGGTTTTGTCATTTACAAGAAGATGTAACAGTCTTTTTTTTTTAATGTTTATTTATTTTTGAGAAAAAGAAAGACAGAGTGTGAGTGGGGGAGGGTCAGAGAGAGGGAGACACAGAATCAGAAGCAGGCTCCAGGCTCCTAGCTGTCAGCACAGAGCTGGATGCAGGGCTCGAACTCACACACTGGGAGGTTGTGACCTGAGCCAAAGTCAGATGTTCAACCCACTGAGCCACCCAGCACCCCCACACCCCCCTCCCCATATAACAGTCTTTTGCTTAACAGTGGATTGCTTGAAGTGTTAAGTTGCTTGATATGGTTTTTAAATTATAAAATATTATAAATATGGTTTTTAAATTATAAAATATTATAAAATATCAAGGAATAAAAACATGGACATATGTTTTCACAATTTCCTAATGCCCCCTGAAACAATTAAGTTAAACATTCCATTCCAAATGAACTAGAACTAAAATTGAATATAACTGATAAAAATAGATACAAACCAAAGTAACAATGATTTTACATAACATTCCCTAAACTTACTTATTTCAGGACTCAATTACTTTAGGAGTTTTTATTTTTATTTTTTGAGATAATTAGAGATCTTATAGCAGGATGCATCATCTTCTGATTTAATGAAGTATGTCACAAAACATTCAGCATGAAAGAAATGAGAATAACTCATCTTTCATCATAGTAGAATTAAATACAATGGACCCTCTTCAGCAGAGAAGCACCAACAAACAAACAAACAAACAAACAAACAAAGAAATAAATTTTGATAGCCCAGAATAAAATTCTTCTTAGTGTAAATGTAGCCTCTACCACAAAAAGGAGTTGGGGATTAAAAGATACATTTTAATGTTTACGAACTAGTGAGCTTCTCTAGGAAGAGACACTATTTAGCAAGTTTATAATGACAGTGCAAAACTTTTTATAGAGTAATTTTCACTAACAATTTGAACTTTGATATAGCTTACATAAGAAACCAGGAGAACTCGTGAAGTTGACAGTTTTAAAATGGCCATTTCCATTTCTAATCTTGTAGAACTCTAGCACTCCAAGGTAAGAGAGACATTTACATATGCTTAAGGTTAGCATGATGCTATTAGTCAAATTTAAAAGTAGAACTTTACACGTCACTAAGGAAGAACATCCAGAAATGCTATCTTCTAAATGTAATCATATTTTCATGTTCAAAGTCGAGATTTGCCTTCTGTGATTTCTGTGGAAATAAGATGGTTTGGGTAAAAAAAGAAACCCCCTACCTAGAAGTATAAAAGCTGTATGGTAGACAATGAAATGATTATAGGAAGTGGGAATGCTTTTATTTCTCTCACTATCTGTAACACTAAAATGAGCTCATTTTGAGCATATTCTTAAATTAGCATCGGCAATAACAGAAAAGGATAGTCTTTCCTAAAACAAAAGCTCTTGCTATGAAGAAACTTATGTAATAGGACAGCTCCTGCTTTAAGTGTTGAAAACAAGAGCTGTATTATTCCTTGGATTTGGGAATGGGGTATTCTTATTAGGTGAAGTTTTTGGTTAGCTAAATTTGAAACTTTGGGCGAGGAAGATTGCTTGTACATTTTTAATAGAAGAAAAGGAAGAGGGAAGGAAGAGAGAGAGATTGAGAAAGACCCATTTAGTTGAATATGATGAGGTTAAATTTCCAGAGGCTTCTGTTTGATATTTGGTCTTATTCTCCAACAGACCCAGGTTCCTTGTCATATTACAAAGTAACTGCTTTTTGGTTCTTATTTTGTTGCTTCAGTAGTTCTCAAATACCTTTATTCTCAGAGTTTTTTTTTTTTTAAATATAAGATGTATGGGAAAAAATGTGGATCAGGTCAGAAATGTGGAATGAGTCTATGAAAAAAATCTTGGTGCCATACAGAACCTAGAGGAATATTTATAAATGAATTTATTTGATTGTGTCATAAAGTTTTAATTTTCAGTTCTATTTTGAAGGATAGCAGGACCCAGCCATTAAACAAAATAGAATCAAAGACATACTAAATTTCTCCTACAAAGATGTAGCAAGTCAATAAAAGTCTGAACTCAAATGAGATTGATCAGCCATTGTTCAGTGAAAAATGAAAACATCTCAAAGATCTAAAATAAATCCCGGAGAAAAATGAACAAACAAAAATAAATTAAACTTTTGTTTTATGCCATAGTACAAAGCATTCAGAATCCATAGACAACTAAGATAATTGTTAAGAAAAACTTTGAAGCTTAATGAGGGTGAAAGAACTATGTATGAAGCCGAGATGACACAGTGGGGGGAGGATTAGAGGTATTTTGGAATAATCTCTTGAGGTCTCATTAGTGTTTAAAGAGACTAAAATTCCTCTTAGTCTCCAAAATCATGTAACAGAGTTCGAAACAGCTTAACTGAATCTAAAATATGTTTTATCAAAGCTCTGATAGGGCTGTTTTCACTTTTATAGAAATATATTAAAAATGTTATGCGTATATACCCAGACCCAAAGGAGCACATGCTATCTAATTGATTTTATCTGCTGAAAGGATGGCATAGAGAAAGGACTTTACATTTCATGATTTTCTGACATGTCACAAATATTTTCCACATGGAATATATCATTACTGGTTTGTGCCCAAAGCGATCATCATAGCATATGCAGGTGCTTTAAGAAAGATTGCTAGGAATTCATCTTCAGGGTAGGGTGGGGATCACTCAGTGCATGGAGTTAGAAGCTTCAAGCTGCAAGGAAAGGGCACCTTCATCTGGTACCTGTACATAGACAGAAGCCATTCCTGAATTGGGAGAGGTTGATATTTTGAAGTTCCAACAGATACTGTCTGTAAACAGCACATGTGCACACACTTTGTTTTGGCTAATCCTTCCCCAGTATTTCTCCTTCTTTTAAATTGTAGTACTTTCTTTGTTGCTTTCTGAAGGGAGAGAGAATTCTTCTCTCAAATATATTATTTTTGGTGTAAGCCAGGGATATTTTCAGGAGTAGTCAGGAGGCAAAGATTAAAACTGGGCTCTCTGACAATTCTGGAATGGCTAGTCAAGCTATTAAATAGCAGCTCTTGGATCTTTGAAAATAATGTCTGTCTAAAGGGTTGTGTAAGAGAAATGCATGTTTTTTTTCCCTTCCTCAGTGTTTCATATCATGTAAAGTTGCTATTAAAATCATACAACATTAATTTATGATGCTGTGTTGAAATAGTGTGCTGGTTTTGTAAAAAAAAAACAAAAAACCCACAGAGGACTGTTTGATTAACTGTATAAAATGAGAGTCAGAAGGAACAACAGTGAAATTTTATTTTTTGAGCACGTCTATTTTTTATTTTTAGGTTTTGATATATACATCCACTAAAACTTTTTAAGTTTTATTAGTCTCTGCCTCAAGACTTCTGCATCTATTTTATTTGGCATCTATTTATTTTTATTTCTGTATTTAGAAAACAAGGAAAGTCTATTTCACTTTTTCCTTTTGGAGACAGAAAAATATTCAATATGTAATGTAAATATAATGAAAGATGAAAATCAGTTACTCATTTGTTTAGTATGGTCGTAAACTTGGTATAAAATGTTTGATGATTCAAATATCTCAATACTCTATGTGGTCAAAAAAAGAATTATACAGGAGTTGGGGCACCTGGAGGGCTCAGTCAGTTAAGTGTCTGACTTCAGCTCTGGTCATGATCTCGTAGTTCATGGGTTCCAGCCCTGCATCAGGCTCTGTGCTGACAGCTCAGATCCTGGAGCCTGCTTGGGATCCTGTGTCTCCCTCTCTCTCTGCCCCTCCCACGTTCGTGCTCGGTCTCTCTGTCTCTCTGTCTCTCTCTCTCTCTCAAAAATAAACATTAAAAAAAAAAAAAAAAAAAGAAAGAATTGTACAGGAGCAACTCCCCCTGCCCTTTTTCTTTGCTTTTCAATTTTTTTAAATGTTTATTCTTGAGGGGCGCCTGGGTGGCGTAGTCGGTTAAGCGCCCGACTTCAGCCAGGTCACGATCTCGCGGTCCGGGAGTTCGAGCCCCGCGTCAGGCTCTGGGCTGATGGCTCGGAGCCTGGAGCCTGTTTCCGATTCTGTGTCTCCCTCTCTCTCTGCCCCTCCCCCGTTCATGCTCTGTCTCTCTCTGTCCCAAAAATAAATAAACGTTGGAAAAAAAAATTTAAAATGTTTATTCTTGAGAGAGACAGAGAGAGAGAGACAGAGAGACAGAGAGAGCAGGGGAGGGGCAGAGAGAGACAGAGACATAGAATCAAGAGCAGGCTCCACATTCTGAGCTGTCAGCACAGAGCCTGATTGATGCTGGGAATTGTTTTGACCAATAAAATGCAGCAGAAATGATAATGTGTAACTTTCAGAGCTAGGCTTTAGGAGATCTTAGCTTCCACTTTTGCTGCTTGGAGCATTTCTTCTTGGATTCCAGTGTCCGTTCTCTGAGGAAGTCTAAGAAACCTTATGGAGTGGTTCACATGGAGGATAATGAAGGGTTTGGGATATGAGGAAAGTCACTTTGGCTTTTCTAGCTGCCCCAGGATGTTAGCCATGTTTAACCTACAGAACTGTGAAAAATATATACCGTTGTTTTAAGGCATTAAATTTTGGGGTGGTTTATTATGTAGCAACCTGAAACAATTATAAATATTTTTATGTCATTAAAAATTTTGTAAACATAATTGTGATGGCTTCAGAATATTGCATTAATATATACGCTACAGTTTACCATTTCCCTACTGCTAGACATTTAAGGGGTACTCATTCTTCTCTCTTATAGATAAAACTATGAAATAATATTTTTATACATAAATATTGAGATTATTTTCTTGAGTTGGATGGCTGGAAAGCAAATTATTTCTTCAAATAATGTCAAATTGTAAGACCATCATTGAAGATTTCCAAGTTGTTCTCCCATAAACATTGAACACGTTGACATTGCCTTAAACTTAATGTTTAGAGTATCTCTTTCACTGTACCTTATTAATGCTGAAAACAGGCATTTAAGAAACAGTCATAAAAAAATAGAAATATTTTGCTAATTTTATAGGCAAAAATGATATTTTGTTTTAAATTGCAGTTGTTTCTTAATGAGGTTGAAACTATTTACATATTTAATAGCTCCTTTCAATTTAATCAGTAAATTAATATCATTTACTATTAAAATTGTAATACTAGTATTTCTCTCACTGATTTGTAAGGCTCTTTGTTTTTAAGGATGTTATTTTTTTTTATGTTTCTGGCAAATATTTAAAAAAAAATTTTTTTTTTCAACGTTTATTTATTTTTGGGACAGAGAGAGACAGAGCATGAACAGGGGAGGGGCAGAGAGAGAGGGAGACACAGAATCGGAAACAGGCTCCAGGCTCTGAGCCATCAGCCCAGAGCCTGACGCGGGGCTCGAACTCACAGACCGCAAGATCGTGACCTGGCTGAAGTCGGACGCTTAACCGACTGCACCACCCAGGCGCCCCAGTTTTTGGCAAATATTTTTAAAGAGCTTATTGTTTGCCTTATAATTTTGTTTGTTGTGGTTTTATATTTATATAAGTTTAAAATTTTACCCTTATTTATCCACTTGCTTTTATGTGGATAAATTTTATTTTCCATTGTCTTTAAATATAAGTGTTCTTTCTAGCACTGCATTTTAATCATTCAGGAAACTATGATTTATATTCCAAGTGGTTGGATATTTTAAAATTTCTGCTCTTTCTCTTTTCCTTTTATTCCTTTTTTGTTTTTGTATTTCCTTCAGGAACTTGTTCTATATCATTTGTGCTTTGTGGAATAAATTGAAATTTTCCTTTTGGCCTAGTCATGATTTATTTTTGTAAGCATTTGATTTATAGAAACATTTTCTATTTCTGAGGTTACAGAGTTCAGCATACTTAATGTAACCTTGTTATATGGTTCAATTCTTCTATGTCTTTATTTATTTTTTTATTGAATTGATTTGTCATAGATTGATAGTGGTGTGTTAAAATACCTCATGATTGCATAACTTTCATTTCTACTTTCATTTATAAGTTTTTACTTTATATGCTTTGATGTCATGTTATTAGTGCAAAACATTTGTGACTTTGTATCGTTAATTCAACATTTATCAAGAGCTGGATATAAAAAGATAAGATATGGGGCATCTGGGTGGCTCAGTTGGTTAAGCATTGGACTCTGGATTTTGGCTTGGGTCATAATCTCATGGTTCGTGACTTCGAGCCCCACATCAGGCTCTGTGCTGACAGCACGGAGGCTGCTTGGGATTTTCTCTCTCTCTTTCTCTCTCTGCCTTTCCCTGCTCACTCTCTCTCTCAAAATCAATAAATAAAACATAAAAAAAATAAAAGATAAGATGTGGTCACACCTTTTGAATAACTCACAAAGTAGTGGGTAAACACACCAGGAGACATGATGGCACTACAGTTACGATTGCAAGAGAGGTGAGGGGATGTGAAGAAACCTGTAGGGGGAGGATAGCAGGGTAACATTTAGTCACACAAGGTGACCCTCTGCCTTGTTGAATGATTTCATCTTGAATTCTACTTCATTTCATAACTGTGCCACTCTTTTATTTCCATTCTTTTGTAAGCTGCATGTAACTGATTTTTCTTTTAAAATTCAATCTGAAAGCCCAACTTTCAGTAAAAGAAATACTGAGTTCATTTAACAAACATGTACTGAGTTCCCACAATGTGCCAAGTACTGGGCTAAACCTGGGGATAAAATGGCAAAGACATCAATGCTCAAGGAGCTTGCACTTCAGTGTAGGAGTGGCATGTAAGTAAATTGGCAAAGCAATAATGAAACCACACTAGGGGTTCCTACCCTAGATATAATCTTGAGTGCTGAAAGATAAGTAGGAGTTATCTATTAGGAGATGGAGACAGAGCTGGGTGTTTCAGACAGAAAATAACATGTCCAATTTCCAAGAGTTGAGAGAGAGCATGACCCATTCTAGGACATGTAAGTAGTTGAGTATGGATAAAACACAAAGGCTGATGGGAGTATGGGAATTGAGAGAGAAGGAGCTAGAGACAGAAATGGTCACAACAGTGTATATCCTATAAGGCGGCTTGCTTTGTTCAGAAGATTCTCAAGAGCCATTTGAAGTTGTTAAGTGGTATAACTGGATCTGCTTTTGAGTGATTCCTTTGGTGAATTTAGAGGTTGGCACATTTCAGTAGGAGAGAATGATGGAGTGACAATCATGATGAACAAATTGGAATGATTCTAAAGATACCAAAAAGTAGAATCCTCAGGACTTAATGACTGATTGGACATGGGAGGTTAGAGAAGACTGTGTCAAGGCTAATACCAAACTTTTCACCACCTCTTCTGTCCCCCCAGTTTGAGAAACTGTAAGGGTGGTGGTGCCATTCATTGCCATGAGAAATACTAGAGGAGAAACTTATTTTGGGATTTTGGGGGAGGTTGAGTTTGAGGCACTTGGAGGATATCTAAGTGGAATTGTCAAACAGGAAATTAGCTATAGGATCTGGAATATACGGTAGAGCTCTGGGATGGCACCACTGGGCTGACCAGTCAGCAACACAGAGGGTAGGGCTGAATCCTTGGAGGGGGAGGTAATAACCCAGGTACAGAAAGAAGAAAAAGAGCCAGGAATTCTAACCCACTAGTGATTTTGTCTTCCATCTTCTTACTTTATTTTATATTTTCTTCCTGATTTATTTGTTTTTTCATTTTGTATATGGATATTTAACTTAATATACTTAGGGTGTATGGAATAGAAAATCATTCAAGTTATGTCAAGTATAAGAAGGGTTTTATTGGAATGGGGAAAAAAAAAGGGGGATTCTTAACATAGCGGCAGTCCTCTGGAAAAGAAGATACCAAGGTACAGCTGGACCAGATAGAGACTGGACCTGGATTCTGGAGGTTTTTATAGACTCAGACAGTAGGAAATCTAGGACGGTCACTTGGATATTGCCATTAATGCGCCCAGTTACAATCAAGGTCTCTGCAATTCTTTGGATGTCTTATTGCTTCTCTTCCTTCTGTTAATTGACTTCCTCACTCTATTTTGTATCTTCTCTTCTCCCTAGTGGCTCTGATTACTCCTAGTTGCTGCTACTCTGTAACTCAACTTAGTTTTAATTTGTTTTAGTGCAAAGCCCCTTTCAATGCATCTTCTCTGTTTTGCTCACTGCTTCTAAATGCCTGAGTATTTTGGTAATTTCAAGTTGCAATTCCAGAATTCAAGAGTCAGATCAATTAAGATTGTCCTCATTAGGGGCACCTGGGTGGCTCAGTCAGTTAGGTGTCCAACTGCGGCTCAGGTCATGATCTTGAAGTCCGTGGGTTCAAGCCCCATGTTGGGCTCTGTGTTGACAACTCAGAGCCTGGAGCCTGCTTCAGATTCTGTGTCTACCTCTCTCTGCCCCTTCCCTGCTTGTGCTCTCTCTCTCTCTCTCTCAAAATGATAAATAAACATTAAAAAAAAGATAGTCCTCATTAAAACAGAGCTTTTGTCACTAGGATATCCACAGGGAACCAGATATTCTCATGTATTCATGGCCTATGCTATACTGGCTCAGTTTCCAATAACTTTTAAAATCTGTCACCGAATGCTCACTCCTGTGTTCATGACTTATTAAGGGATAGAGGAGAGAGAACATTAGGGCATGTGGAGTGTCAGGGCATTTTACCGAAAACTTTTGGAAGGGTAGTGATATTGTGGATATAGGCTATATCCAAATTTGAACCTAAGGAAATTCTCAGAATATTTTATGTTACTATATTTATGGCTGTTCTATCTTATCTCATGTCTTCTCACTTATCCCCTTTGTCATCTCCATAACAACTCATATTCCATAATGAGCAGTTAGAGTCATTGGCCAAAGGGATAGTTTAGGAGGACTTGATGTTTGCTCTTTTAGGGGTCTTAGATTTATTTTTTCTTCCATCTTCACATAAGCATTATTTTACCAATTTAGGCAGTTAAATTCATGATGTCTTCAGCTACTCCAGACTACCTAGGATCTACCATAATATATTACTCTTTACATTATATGCTAAAGACCTCAAATTGCTGAAATTTTGTATATCAAACAGTATCAAACTAAGTAATAGTCAAGAGGGCCTGAAAAGAACACCAAGGGAAAATGCAAGATCTAGTAAAGGGCATTATAAGGAAAAATAAAAGGAAGTCATTAGAGAAATTAAAGAAGACATAAAAAAATGGACATCCTGTGTTCATGGATAGAAAGACTTAATATTTAAGATGTCAATACTACCCACAATGATCTACAGATTCAGTGTAGTCCCTATTAAAATCCTAGTAATGTTTTTTGCAGAAATAGAAAAATCTTATCATAAAGTCCATATGGAATCTCAAGGGACACTGACTAACCAAAACAATTTTGAAAAAGAAAAAAGTTGGAGATCTCACATTTCTAGATTTCAAAACTTACAAATCTACAGTAATCAAAACATGAAGGTCCTAGCATACCAATAGGCATATGGACCAATGGAATAAAATAGCGAGCCCAGAAACAAACCCTTGTATATATGGTCAAATGATTTTTGACAGGGCTGACAAAACTCTTCAATGGGGAAAGGACAGTCTTTTCAACAAATGATGTATGATCTAGAAATTCCACTTATTGGTACACGCTCAAAGGAATTAAAAGCAGGGACTCAAACTGATTATTTGTACATCCATGTTCATAGCAGCATTATTTGTAATAAGCAAAATGTGGAAGCAAATTAAGTGCACCTCTTTGGATGAATGAATAACCAAATTGTGATAATACATACATTGGAATAGTATTTACCTTAAAAAGGAAGGAAATTCTGACACATGTTACAACCTGCATAAACCTTGAGGGCCTTGTATTAAGTGAATTAAGCCAGTCACAAAAGGACACATACAGTAATAATTTCACTTATATGAAGTACTTAGATGTTGTAGACTCTAACTCTAAAGTTCTCTTTTGGCCAGCAAAAGAGCAGACACAGGATTAAAGCAAGAGAGGCTAATGTCTGGGAAAAGACAAGAAATCCAGATAAGGGTCTTTGCCCCATATTTATTCAGATCAGAAAGCTTACAAACATGATGGGTGTGCACAAAAAGACATTAATTTGGGACATGATTGTGAACATTAATTTGGGACATGAAGGAAGAGGGGGGGTTTGAAGATATACAGTGTTTGGGGTTTGGGTCAATATAAAACAAAATCCTGGTGCTTGGCAGATAGTTAGACAGTTGTTAACTGCAGACAGGAGGTGCTGTGTCTGTTTATCTTTGTTAACCTAGGAGATGAGACATATAGGGGGAATAACCTTAGGGTTAATAAGTCACCTTTTCTTTTGTTAACCATCTCTGCTCTGGGCTGCTTTGCCTGCAGTGCAGTGGTCCATAGCCCAGTTCACCAAGTTATCTAACCTGGCCCTATTCTCTGTGAAAGCAGCTTTTCTGCTATAGTACTAAATTGGGGGTGCTTCCACCCTGAACATCGAATCTTGTTTATTTCATATACCTATGTATTGGGCACCTTTGCACCATTTCTATTTTAGGACTTTGCCTCTTCCTCTTTATTCTGGGGGCTCTGCATCCCCTCTCTATTTTGGGATGTGTTTGCACCTTCTTATTCCTGGCACCTTTGCGCCTCCCTATTCTCGGGGTGCCTTTGCACCCCTTATTATAGGGGTGCCAATCTGGTTTACCCAAACACAGGTGTGAGCATTTTATGGCTTTGTATTTCTTTATGCCTTGTTAACCCATTGGTGTAAGCCCGGGGATTCCTAAGCTTATCCCCCACACTTAGAGTAGTCAAATTCATACAGATAGAAAGTAGAATGGTGATTGCTAGGAGCCAGAAGGAAGAGGGGATTTAGGGGTTATTGTTTAAAGTGGATAGAGTTTCAGTTTTCCAAGATGAAAATTGTTCTGGAGATGGATGGTAGTGATGGTTGCACAGCAGTGTGAAAATACTTAAGGCTACTGACTTGTATGGTTAAGAATGGCTAAGATGATAAATTTTATATGTATTTTATCACAATTTTTAAAAAGTTATAAGACAATGCTCAATGTCTTTTAGGTGTGGAGGAGGAACATTAGACCCATGGTTATGACACAGAGGACAAGGAAGAGCAGGAAATTAATTTTTTTGTGTGTGGCCATTCTGCATAGTTCACACCAAAAACCCATGGAGTATTAAACTTTTCCATTATTAAAATTAGCCCTTTTCAACAAATAACAGACAGTAACATGATTAGCTAAAAGGCAGGTCATGTCTTCTGCCAAGGGCTGCTCCTCACAGGATTTTTGGCATATGTTATCTTAGGAAGGGAGGATGTGTATATGTGTGTGTCAGGAACCATGATGGCCGTACTGTGGAGAGCAAGGCTTTTTGGAGGTGGAAGGGGTATAAGATTAAGACATGTATTTTATTTTATTATTTTTGTTTATATTAATTTATTTTTTAAATCTTTGTTTAATTTAAATTTTAGTTAATTAACATACAGTGCAATATTGGCTTCAGGAATAGAATTCAGTGATTCATCACTTACATACAACACTCAGTGCTCAACACACCAAGTGTCCTCCTTTGTACCAATCACCCATTCTAGCCCATCTGCCACCCACTTCTTTCCGTCAACCCATATTTTGTTCTCTATCATTAAGAGTCTCTTGTGATTTGTTTGCCTCTCTTCTCTTCCCTCCACACTTAGAACAAAATGCGTTCAATATGGATACATTAAAAATATACATAGGTGAACATAGTAATAAGAAAAGGTTAATAATACACTCTTCACTGTCCAGAGAGCCTTCATTTTACATCCTTCCCCCCACTGACCTCAAAAGATCTTAGCATAAACTTCTAAATTTAAAAAATGTAATACTATATTTTGACTATATGAGAAAAAAAATCTGTAACATCAGTGTAATTGGTTTGTAGAATTCTACATGATTACATTTTATGTAATAAGTCTCCATCTTTGGACCTCTTACTTACCTAATCATTCACTGGTAGCATGGTCTGCTTTGCATCTTAAGATCATGCCAGTGGCTTTTGGTCACATTTAACTCTGCCACTTCCTAACTCAGTTACTTTGGGTAAACCACTTAACTTCACTCAGCCTCATTTTCCTTGTTTAAAATCATCATCATGATCATCATCAAGCTATAATACTTACTAAAAGCTTACACGCTAAAATATAGGGCCAGGCACTTCAACATGCATTGTGTCATTTGAACTTCAAAGCACATGAAGTAGGTTCTGCTATGATTACCATATGTCAGGTGAGGAAGCTGAGCTTAAGTTCTTACCCAAGCTCATATATCTACTAAGAGGTAGAGTGGGGATAATACCTGCTACAGAGTTTCTGTGTGGACTGAATGGGAGAGTGTATGCAAATGTACTTTCAAAACTGATTCTCTGTGTAAACACTAAAATAACTCCTGGAGTTCTCACTAAGGAAACAAAATAGTGGCCTGAAGGTCTGGAATGTTTGTTTTTGTCTTCAGAATAAAAATTAAATTTCTGAAACACATCTTATCTCACCGCCTAGCTTAGATATAGGCAATAGCTTCCTGT
The DNA here is from genome assembly GCF_018350175.1 of Felis catus. Taxonomy (NCBI): domain Eukaryota; kingdom Metazoa; phylum Chordata; class Mammalia; order Carnivora; family Felidae; genus Felis; species Felis catus. Next base: position 41,613,189 of record NC_058379.1, read on the forward strand.
GTTTTGTGAGATTAAACATAGACAACTCACTGGGAATTCATAGTTCACCACTAAATAAGTCTGACAATAACCTTTCTAACCCAACTCACCCTTACTTATTCTTTATGCCCCAGCCAAAATGGATTCCCTGTACTTTTCTGAACACACCAATCTTTTCTTCATTGTCTTTGTGTGTGCTTTTCTCTGTGTTTGGAATACTCTCTTCCAGTCTGTTGATATCATTTAAAATTTTCTCAAGTGCCATAGCTACTATGAAAATATTTCTAATACCTCCAAATGAATACAAACTTTCACTTTTGTTATCATAAATTGACATTTACCTCACTGTGCCTTTAATTGGGAATATTTGTGTCTTGATGTATAGGCTTCTAAGGTGTGGTGTCTGTGCAACCCTTTTTGTACCTCTTTTAGAGCCTGAGATTTAACAATTGGACGAATGTCACTGTGAAGGTGTGTTTGTATTGTGTGTGAGTTGGGGAGTGCTGGGGAAGTGGATGGTCCATTTAGTTAATTTTTTTCAACCAGCAGTTTAATTATTAAATGATCCATCTTATGAATTTTGACTTAAGAATATTATTTCTCTCCCCTAGAAAAATCAAAAGCAGAAAATAATGTCACTTTGATGTTATTAAAATTTAGTCCAGTTCAGCCCAACCAGTCCAACCCAGTCCAGCCAGGCCATCTGACTTGACTTTTCACTAATTATCTTACAATTTGTAACAATAAGGGCTCTGTGAGAGAGAAAACTTTTCAAAGTTTGCCTGTACCCTACAGTAATGAGTGGACAGAGGATGGGGTCATTACATTAGTACCACTTACAGCAGCAAGCTTCCTAATTAGTCACAGAGAATGCATATGGTCCATTCCTCTTTGGCCTATAATTTTGCTCAGGGACACACACACACACACACACAAGCACAGACCTTTTTATCTTTTATCTGCATGTCTCAAAAAACCCTTCTTTAGGAGAATATGTTTCTGAATTTAATAATGTGGCGTTTTTTTAAGGCCAGAGGAGATCATTGTAAAACAGTTTTATAGCTCTTAGTGGGAAAAGATAAAGATAAAGGAAGAAAAAAATTTCCCAAAGTGCGTGAAATCAATGTAGGAAATAACATCATTAAATAAAATTGTTAGTCTTGACTCTCTTTACACCATGTAGATTTTTAAAAATATATTTGGTATACACATATACTAAAAATTATTTGTTGTTTATCTGAAATTAAAAATTAACTGGAAATTCTGTATTTTGTCTGACCACCCTAAGCCTGAGTGTTCTTGCAACATGGCAGTGTGGTCTGAGAGAGGGAGAGAGCACACCCAAGACAGAAGCCACAGTTTTTTTTATAACCTGAAATGCCATCACTTCTGCTATGTTCTGTTGATTAGAAGTGAGTTAATAAGGGGGCTCCTGGGTGGCTCAGTCGGTTAAGCGTCCGACTTCGGCTCAGGTCATGATCTCATGGTCTGTGGGTTTGTGCTGTCAGGCTCTGTGCTGTCAGTTCAGACCCTGGAGCCTTTTTTGGATTCTGTCTCCCTCTCTCTCTGCTCCTCCCCCACTCACACTCTATCTCTCAAAATATGAATAAACGTTAAAAAAATTTTAAAAATGAGTTAATAAGTCCAACTCACATACAAGAGGAGGGGAATAAATTCTTTCTCATGAGGGGAAGTATAAGCAAAATGGTGGATATGCATTTAAGAACACAGCCATGGGAGAGCACACAAGGGAATGTAAGCACTGTGCTCTATTGCACTGGACATAGTGACTGGCCCAGTGGTGAGCACATGTCCTAAAATCTGCCACATCAGACTGTTTTGCTGGGACAGACATTGAAAAAGAGAAGTTGTGTTTCCACAGGGTTGGTTAACTTGGATTGTAGAAATCTGAACTGCTGTTGGCCATTTTCTTTTCCAGCTGTAAGGAGGAAGCCCATCTATAGTTGAAAACGGACATGGCTAATACACAAGGGCAAACATAGTGTCAAAGTGGAACAAAAAAAAGAGCAAGACCTCAGTCAGTATCATTTGATTTCCTGGAGGTAGTTGTCCCTGAGCTTTGGAGTTTTGTATGTTAATACCAAGTCTTTTTTGGCCAAAGTCCATTTGAGTTAGGTTTCCATCAAGAAGGTTGACTAGTATAGATACAATCTCTGCCAAAGAAGTTTATGGATCCACTGAGAACAGACATACTATTGTGGTTTGATAGGCTCTCTACAGTAAGTACTATAAGATATATATAAATGAAGTATTACAGCAGTGCAGAAGGTAGACACACCAATATGAACTATAGGAGACAAGGAAGACTTCATAGAGTAGTAGTGTTTGATTTGGCCCTTATAAGATCAGTAGTAGATTTGCAAGAGGAAAACATGACTTAGGGAGCTTCAAGTAGAAGAAATAGAAAAACCATGAAGAAGTTTTCTATGGAAGAAGTGAAAATTATTCCTTCATGTTTGAGTAATGCAAATTGTCTCATGGTGACTATAGCATAGGGTGAGTAGAGTCACAAGAGGAAAGAAGTAGCAAGAGCTGAAAAGTATGGGGCAGATTAATACTTCATATGCTAAGCTTTCAGATATTACTACATCATAAGTGGTAGAGATCTTTCAAAGGTTTTAAGGAGGAGTGTAAAATGATTAGAAATGTATTTGAGAAGGCTAACTCTGGTGGCTATGAGGATGGTTTGAGGGGTAAGGAATGGAATCTGTGAGATCTGACAGGTCGCTGCTGGATTAGTGTGAATAGGGGATGAGCATGTCATAGGCAAATGCAGTAATGGTGGGTATAGAGAAAAGTGGGCAGTGGGAGGTAGGAGAAGCAAGACTTGGTGACTGAGAATATGTGGGCAAGAAGAAGAAGACATATTTTGGGTGGGGCTAATATATTTATTTTGGTTGTGGTGAATTTGAGGTGTGGTGAATATCCTGACACCAAAGAATTATCACGTATGGAGAGTCTGTGGAACACATTTGGGGAGTACCTAATGGTAAATGGAGCTACTTCTAGTTCATTGAGTGGTCCATATTTTTGTTCTCTGCTCTCTAGAATTCTATAACCCAAATTAGAATTGGTGTTTCAGGGGCTTTACATTGAAGAACAAATGGTGATATTTGAAATATCTATTTTTAAAAATATTACATTACCACTTTATACCTTTATAGTATTTTATGGATTTACAGAGTATTTTCACATGTGCTTTTTATTAAGTCATACCACAATCTGGTGAAATTGTCATAATTTTTATTTTTATAACTGAAGAAATTAGGTCTCCACGACTAAAAATACCTTTATCTCAGGTACCTGTGTCTCATTTGGCAAGAGTTTTGACTGAAAACCAAAGTTTTTTAAACTATATATAATAACAACATTCACAAATATGTGAAAGAATCCAATTTTTTATTGAAAATCACTATTTTCTATGCACTATTCTAGGCTCTGGGTTCACAGAGATATATCAAGCAGATTATTCTTCTTTGCTTTCAGACAACTACACATCTGTCTCTAGCTGGGTGGTCTCTTCTGAATCTTATCTTAAACTGCCTACTTAATATCTCACTTTGGATATCTCAAATTCAATGTATAAAAAAATTGAATATCATCTGCTAAACACGATTTTATTTTCCCCATATATTCCCTACCCTGATAACTGGAACAATTATCATCTACTCAGCCATCAAGTCCAGAAAATGGTAATTACTCTATAGTAATTATGCTTCCTCTCACTTCCCTTCACTTCTTACGGTATTTTAGATTCTGCCTCCTTGATACCTCTTGAATATGACCATATTTGTTCCAATGTCAGTTTAGAACTTATTTAATTCTCATATAGATCATTACAGTAGTTCTCTAATGTCTCTTTTTCTTTTCTCTGTCTCCCCTTTTCTGTTACTTAAACCAACCTGAACACTGTTAAAATACAAGCTTGAACATGACACTCCCCTTTTGAAATGATCCAAAAACATTGCATAATTTCCTTTTTAAGTTTATTTATTTATTTTGAGAGAGAAAGAGAAAGAGAGAGAGAGTTGGGGAGGGGCAGAGAAAGAATCCCAAACAGCACAGATCCCAAGTCAGGGCTCCATTTCATGAACTGTGAGATCATGACCTGAGCTGAGATCACAAGTTGGAACCTCAGTCGACTGAGCCACCCAGGTGCCCCTCACTACCTGTTTTTTTAAATTAGTGTGTACTGTACCGTCAAATCCTAGCTCAATATCATTTCCCTTGGAAGGAGTACTGGGGCTTCTAGTCTGATTTACATACCCTTTGCCATCCTAGCAAGGACCAGAATAATTACCTTACCCATTGCCTACCTGAATAGATTGTGAGATTCTTGAAGTCAGGGACTCGATCTTGTTCCAGCTTTGTACTGAATTAATTGTTAAGGTGTAGTCACCAATAGCTTTGTACTTGATACTTATCAACTAAAATATCAAATAGAATTTTAAAATTTCATGGTTTAAAAATAATTTTAATAAATGCATTAATGTATACATGTCTTTTTGTTTTTTAAATGTAGTGCTTTGTCATAAATAATTTACGGTTACTTCTAAAGTGTTAATCTGTGCCTGGTTTTGTGATTCCCTGCTTGCTCAATCCATTTTGTAGACATTTCCCCTTTGTAACTGATATCTTCTAGCTGTCTGTTGGCACAAATGCTGAATATCATGGCAAAAGAAACCAAGCTATAAAAATACAGGATAAAGGACCACATTAATAAATCACCTTATTTACCTCCTATGCTGTTGCAAGATTAGTACCAACTGGGGAACTAAAGGGTTACAAAATGAATCTTAAGCTCTTTGAGCAAAATGTAATATAGTAAAGGACATTTTACTATATACTTTGACAGCAAAAATTTTTGTTGTCATTGAGGATTATAGTCATAATAAATAGTTTTAATATTCTTTATTATAATTTTTAAATAGTTTTTAATCTGTACCAAATTAGAAATAAATCTGCATAGCCTTATTATATTCTTAGAATTATTAGTAGGGTTGCAAGTTTATTTCTGAGTTATGACTTTTTTTGGTGAGGTGAGCAAAATAAAATCTCTACTCATAGTCATCTTTACCAGAGTTGCAGTGAATGGCATGTAAATTATATATTTATAAACCACGTGTGGGAGAGCCAAGGAAATGAAAATGGGAGGACAACTGGGGAAATATAAACTAAAAATGGAGAACTTTTGATATGCCAGAATCCAGAATTTTGCCAGATAAATGTACTTACTGAATCTTTATGTAAAATAAACAAGAATAATTTTAAGTGAAAAATTTTTTTGTATATGTCAGTAAATAACTCAGCCATCATTGGAAAAATGCATATAGATATATTTTCCCATTAAAAAATGGAAAATGATGGGCACCTGGGTAGCTCAGTTGGTTGAGCATCCGACTCTTGATTTCAGTCCAGGTCAAGATCCAAGGGTCGTGGGATCGAGCCCTGTGTTGGGCTTTGTGCTGAGCAAGAAGCCTGTTTAAGATTTTCTTTCTCTCCCTCTGCCCCTACCCCCTGCTTGTGCACATACGTGCTCTCTCGCTCTCTCTCTCTCTCAAATAAAAAAAAAATTAAAAAAAGGAAAATGACAATGACGTGAATGGATCAAGAAAGTATAATACTAAGTGAAACAAGACAATCATAGAAAGACAAATACCCTGATTTTACTTATATGTGGAATTTAAGAAACAAAACAGATGAGCAAAGGAAAAGAGAGGGAGAGAGAGACAGAGAGAGAGAGAGAGAGAGAGAGAGAGAGAGAGAGAGAGAGAGAAAACTAAGAAATGGAATCTTAGCTATAGCAAACAAACTGATGGTTACCAGAGGGGAGGTCGGTGGGAACATGGGTAAAATTGGTGATGGAGATTTAAGGAGTGCACTTGTGATGAGCACTGAGTAACGTACAGAATTGTTGAATTACTATATTGTACACCTTAAACTAATCTAACACTGTATGTTAACTACGCTGAAATTAAAATGTGTAAAAAAATTTTTTTTAAAGGAAAATGTACTGATCCCATTTTTATATTTTATTTTGTTTTATTTTATTTATTTTATTTTTGAGTTTATTTATTTATTTTTGAGTGAGAGAGAGAGAGAGGGGGAGAGAACAAGCAAGGGAGGAGCAGAAAGAGAGAGAGAAGTAGACACAGAATCCAAAGTAAGCTCCAGGCTCTGAGCTTTTAGTGCAGAGCCCAACGTGGGGCTCAAACCCACCTGCGAACTGGGAGATCATGACCTGAGCCAAAGTCAGATGCTTAACCAACTGATCCACCCAGGGCCCCTAATGATACTATTTTTAAAAGACCCCCTTGAGAGGAAAAAGAGCAATAATGTAACATTAACAGTGTTTGGATTTCTAGAAAAAAGAAGTGAATACATTAAAAAAATAAATATGATTTTACTTGGGAAAATGAGAAATTATTGATGTCTTTGTCAATAAGTGGAACCCAAACAGTATTGCTATTGCTTCATCTAAGAGAGCAATGTATTAGAAATCAGCTGGCTCACAATTCTAGGTGGATCACATTTGTCAAGCATTGGTATAAAAAAGCTAGGCATAAATTAGTTACTGTTGATATTAATAGCAAATTGTGGTCTATTAAGAGCGAATCACAAATAAAATTTTATTCTAGAAAACTCAGAAGAAATAGGGAAATTTAATGTTTTAAGATAAGACATAAAGTGATAATTTGAATTCAGACAATGAGCGTTCATATCTACTGGGATTGTCATTTGACGCTTCTTAAAAACCTTTGCCCTAATTTTCTATTTACCTGGGTAATTAAATTCGTGTGATACTTTACTTACTGACTATGTCTTAAAAACAATATGCAGGATGTTATTAGTCATTTATAAGAAGTGTTGTATCCTATAAAACAAAAAATTCATGACAAGTTAAAATTTAGGAAAGTAAATACTCATTGTTTTATCATTGATAATATAGTCACACATGAGAGTGCAGAAGATGAAAAATCAGATCATGTTTTATTAAAAATTTTGGGGGTCTTTACATTTAAATATTTGGAGATGACAAACTGTTAATATATTCTTCTTCAACTTCTCTCACTTATGACTATGACAGGCATCATGAGTTGATCATAATGCTCTTTTCACTGGGTCGGTACTGAGTTTCACAATTCCCCCCCAGGATTCAAGGCATCATTGCCAAACAACTGGATTTGGTACTTGAGATGAAGCTTCTTTGCCATACTGAGATAGGCATCCCTTTTTGGCAAAGGAAATTGAAGATGAGTTGGCCCAAATCATATCACAACTCTGTAACTGCAACCCAGATTAGCTCCCTGTTAGTCTACTGAGTCCATTATTTTATATTACGTTATATATAATATAATATAATATAATATAATATAATATAATATAATATAATAATTACTGGTTTATATTATATTATTTTACCGTATTTACTTCTTAAGGGGGTTGGTATAGAATTCTACATATAGCATTCATTCAATAAATATTTTTGAATGACAGGCTCAATTCTAAGCATAAAGTCATTTTTATTAGAGACTAATGAAGCATAATTGTGAATGTGGAAATCATTAAATGTATATACTTCTGGCTGAATGCAAATTCTGAGATGCTACTTTTTACAGAAGAAAGGAATACTTTAGTGATGGAGAGAGTGCTTACCTTTCATTTGTAGAGAAAATGAAGCTGTGCCAATCTAGGAAGATTTTCTGTGAAGGCAAGAATGTACAAAATGGGGGAGCCAAGGTAATAAAACTTTAATTCATTTATTCAACTGTGTGCCTATGAAAAAAGTAGGTAATAGTTTTTGTCAAGTAGAAATGTAACGAATGGAAGAAAACAACTTGGGAAAAAAGCTATTAAGTTACAATATAGATCAATATTTGTTGAATGGATGAAGTATTGATGACTGGAATGCAAAGTAGGTGAGTGATCATGATGGGATGGGGTTAATTAGGGACATTTATGCTATGAAGTGGAATTTTAGCCCAAAAGCGATTGTTTCCTCAGGGAACCAGCCACTTATTATGAATGTTCATTGACGCTAACATTGATTCACTCATGTCTTGAGAAGCCAGCCATTCTCTCATTTTGCCTCTCTAATTGTCTTGGCTAGAACTTTTAGTACAATAATGAATTGAAGTGTCCCTGTCTTGTTCCTGGTATTAGGGGGAAAGCATCCAGCCTTTCACAATGTTAACTGTGCATTTTTAATAGATGCCTTTTATCTGGCTGAGGAAGTTCTTTCTCTTCTATTCCTTCTTTTTGTTGAATGTTTATATCATGAAAAGGTGTTGAATTTTTTTCAAATGCTTTTACTGTATCTCATTTTTTATTCTACTGATATACATTAGTTTATTTTCAGAGGTTAAACTAGCCTTTTATCCTTGGGATATATCTTTGTAAAGATACAATTCTTTTTATAGGTTGTTGGATTTTGCTAGTATTTTGCTAAGAATTTTTGCATCTATATTCATAGTTTTCTTGAGATGCCTTTAGTTTTGATATCAGGGCAATACTGGCCTCATAAAATGAGTTGAGATGTGTTTCCTTCTCTTCTGTTCTTCTGGAATTGTTTGTTAATTCTTCTTTAAATATTTCATAGAATCTACTCCCAGTTGCCTTTTATCACAGTCCCCATTGTTCCCAAGAGCTTCCTAAGGCTTGAACTTCTCCATGTTCTATTGAAAATAAAGTGAGCTCCTATGGGAAAAGATTAGAAGACATATGTTTTATAGCTTGTTTCTTCTCCCAGGCAAAATTTCTGAACTAGGCATCTAGAGCTGGGGGTATGGACTATGGCAAGCTTCTCTCTGAGTGATACCCCCCTTTGTGAGCTGAATAGTTGGTGGAGGGGTGGGGCAGCAGCCTGAGTTCTTCTGAGTTTGCTCTCCTGGCATGGAACCATTGCCTTCTGAGCCAAGAAACAGTGGTTAGAATTCTGAGAATGTTGTGGTCAAGATACAGCCCCCATTCCACAAGTTGGGGATGGACAAAATGACCTTTCAGCCACATTTACCTGTGATTTAGTTTCAGCAACAGGTGGCTGGTGGCAGGATGAGATATACTGAATTTCTGTTCTTCCTGGGAGAAAAACACTCTAACATTCCAAACATGCAGAAAAATAGAGGGGGATTTCACATATATTAACATTTTGCCATTTGGCTTCAGAATTATTTTTCATAAAGAAATAAAATGTCACACATAAATTTGAAGTTTTATTTGCATTTATAGTGGGTATATATAAAATATGTGAAACCAAGAGGGAGAGAAACATAATATTAAAGTTTTTCTAGCATCCGAGCTTTCTTTAGCACCACCATAAATGAGTCTAGTTTTTTAATCTAACAACAACAAACCAATTAGAACCACTCCCAGGTGCTCTAGTTAACATGTTGGGTCTAGGATCTACATTATATTTACCTATATCAATAAGTTCAGCCATATCTAAAATCATGTTTATCCTCCCTTGGCTCATCCATACCCTAACTCTGTCTGCTGAGAGAGACAAACAACCACCCACCAAGGCTTTCAGGACTTCCTTGGTGAGAGATGCTTCTTCGTCTTTGAAAAACACCCAAATGGTGGTTTTTTGTAGGCCAGGTATACTTAGAAGAAATGCTGCAGTTGAAATGGCTTCCCCTATTTCAAAGGTATATGGAATCTTATTTTGCAGAGGTCAAGCATGTAATAGAATTTAAATTGCTGGTGTGGTTGTCAAAACAATATCAGAAGGGAGTGGTAACTGAATTTTCTGAACTACAGCTATCTGTGTGGCTAACAGATCCTAAGGATCAAAGAAGTAGACCCCCTACTTAGTGCTATTAAATCTTTATAACTGGATAATCTCTCAGTCTTACTTAGGAAACAATGATAGAAATTCTTGGCTTCTCAGCCAATTTTCAGAGGTAAGCTAAATCACACACATAGGGCCTCTGAATAAAGTGTTGGTGCTGTACCTTGAAGAAGGATCTTATAGTAATAACAAAAGTTTCTTCCCAGCCTTCCCCAAAGAGATCTACGTCTATTTACTAGAAAAAGTCTTCTAAGTAGGAAAAATATCTAGACCTTTCAGGGGTTATTATACTGAACAGATCCTCTAGGAAAGCAAAATTTTATGGATCAGTGGTTGGTCAGAGTGTCTTGTTGATCAGGTATCATGTAGAATCTCCTCAAGATGGGCCTGGATTATTTATAAAATAGCTGAGTATAATTAAGGATATTGTAACTTTAATCAAATGAGCTTCAAATGGCAGTTGCTGTCCTAGAGGTAATCTTTTTTTTCTTTTAAGGAAACCAGCATTTGGTTCTTGACACTTGGTACAAAGTTGTTGGTCTCCCAAATGGCATTCTACATCCCAAACAGAACACTAAATTGTGTTTGTTTTTGTTTTTGTTTTCTCTCTTGGAAGAAAAGCAGGATACCTCTATTTACTTGTCTGAGGGATTACATTAATAATGCTTTTGCTCTGTGCCAAAACTTAGTTCTTGGGAATCCTGATGGTCTCACTCTTCTAATAGGGCTTCGCAGAGGCTCACTTCATTTGTAACTATCACATTTATAGTATCTTAAGAGCAGGAAGTAGCAAGTCCTCTAATTGTTTTGTTAAGTCATACTCCAGCCAGAGCCAAGACATAATTCCTAATAAACTGGTGGTGCTGCTCATTCAATTAAATGTCTGGAGATTTTTGGTCTGGGCATGTTGCAATTTGCCTTCCATTGTGAAGTTTTGTACCACACACCCCTGTCACTATATAAATAGTCTGTCATTGTGTATATACTCTGACACAATTACATGATGACCTAAAAAGCTTCCAGCTTTGAATAGGGGCCAGAGCTGGAAGAGGTACTCCACCTTATCCAGGCTGTATTACAAACATCTTTGCTCTTATGAGTTAGAAAATTCAATGGTGCTAAAAACATCCATGGAAGACTAGGATACTGATTATAGTCAGTTGCCATCCCTAATATACACTATTAGGATACTTTTGGATGCAAAGGTATGTCTTTTTTTCTAAGTAACTATTTTCTATTTGGAAAAGCTGCTCTTGGCTTGCTATTAGCCTAGTCAGATAATAAAATCCCAAATTTGAGATATCAACTGATCATATAGCTGATCCAGCTCATTACAGATTGTTACTCAATCCACAATGCCATAAAAACAAACCTAACTGAACTTAATCGTGAGGTGAATGTATTTACATACAAAACCAGAGTAGAGAAAGTCTAGAATGGATGAACTGCAGGAGCAGATGGCTTAATTTCCAGCACCACTGCACTGCCAGTTCTTCTACAACCAAAAGTATATTCTTGTGGAGAGAGTAATTGAGTGTGGTATAGAAAATGAAGCCTGGTTTGCAGATGGTTCTGTATGATATGCTGGTATTAGCTAGAAGTAAATATCTATGTCTCACCTATGGTTAATTAAAAAAAAATGAAGCATAGAAAGGAAATATCCCCAGCGGGCAAGACTTTGGTACATTTCACTGTTTAATTGGCTTGGGTAGAGAGATGGCCAGAGGTAAGGATCTGTATTGATTTACGGGCAATGATTAATGGTTTGTTAAGATGGTATTAAAAGATGCAATACTGGAGAACTGTTGACGAAGAAGTTTGGAGAAGAGATGTATAGTTGGAATTTATAGAATGGATTCAGAGTGTGAAAATATCTGTGACCCTGTGATTACTCACCATATCACCCACGAAGGGGGATATGGTGAACCGCCCTTTGATTGTGGGTTATCTATTTTCCATTTTAATGCTTGGTTAATATGCTAATGAACAAAGGGCTATGGTGGTGAGGATGGAGATTATACATGAATACAACAATATGGCTATTCCCAACCAAGGCTTATCAGGTTGTTGATTGTCCAAAACATTCAATCCTGAGCTTCCAATGTGCTATTACATGCTAGGATATGTTGAGCATATCCCACATATATATATTCTTTACGTAGTTGATGAGAAAGTTTGTCCTTGTTGTTATAGACAATATATTTTGAACCTGAATTTATTTCCACTGCCTACTATCTTCTCTTTGCATTAATATGGGTAGACATACTAAATCAGAATATCCCACAAAATACTGTTTTTTAATCAAGGAAATCATTTTGCAATATATAAATAAAGCAACAGGCAAATGCTCATGACATTCACTAATTTTACCACATGTTCATTCCATCAGACATTTAGCCAGTTATGGAAACAGTTGAGAAGGTGGGTACTCTGAACTAGCAACCAATATACATGGCTATTTCTTTTACAGATAGAGTATGTGGATTTAGGAATTAAGGGTTAGAAATGGGAGTGATCCATTCCATTGTTATATATAATGATATATTCACGCAGTTTTTAATGTAACATTCCTGAAACTCTGGGCCCTGCAGGTTTAAGGTTTTAGAACCAAGAAAATAATGCTTCCAATGTCTTGTCAATGATATCATTGAATTACAAGCTGACTGCTCCATGGCCATTTTGGGTTTGAATTCCATTGAAGAAATAGGCAAAAGAGAATTTTTTACTGTTGGCTGGGATAACAATTATAGGTATTATGGGGAAATAATTTATGATACACCATGGGGAAAATGATGAGAAATGACCCAGTCCAGGAGATCCCTGGGTGCTTGTTAGTAGTATTATGACCAGTGGTAAACATTGCTATAATCAATGAAGGGCTCAGAAGCCTTCATTATGAAGGTGAGATTCATCGTGTCATATGTAGCCAAGGTGCTACTATGGGCAAAAGAAAAATAGAATAGATGATGAAGGGGATAAGTTATAAATACCAACCACAGCCTCACAACTAATTGTAGAAACAAAAAAAAAGGACATTATATACTTTTTCTTGAGTGATAACACACACACACACACACACACACACATTTAGTTTTTGGTTCCTTTCCCACATCATAACTAGTTATTACTGTTACAATTGAATCATATGTTTAAGAATATAAAAATGCATAATCATAGACCTACTGGAAGAAAGTATTACCAGAGATGCAAGTTCAGTGAGGCTCTGTGAAGATGTGATTGGTCTTTTTGTTTGTATGAAGAATTATTTCAGTGTTAGATGAGAATATTGTTATTGTTTGAAGTTCAGTATTAAAGAATTGTGTACTCTCGGCATCACAGAAGCATGCAATATAGTGAATATTTGTCATTTTATCTTTTGGCTTCTAGTATTTTTGAACACTATAAAAGTATGTTTTTGTTATGTAACAAATCATGTCAAGACTTAATGGCTTAAAACAAAACTGTTTATTTGCTTACAACTCTGGAGGTGAGATGTCTTAGCTGAGATGTCTCATCTCTGCTCCACACTGTGTCACTAGGAGTCATTTGTGCATTTGTGGTCTGTTGGATGGTTTTTTTTGCTGCCTGGAACTTGGCCGGCTGTTGGCAGCAGCAATGTAACCAACTCACCGCTATTTTACTTACTGTCCAGTAGGCTGCCCTGAGGTTATTCCCATGGTGGTTGCTGCTGGGTTTCCAAAAGCAGCAAGAGAGGGCAGCTGTTATACATGAGCACATTTTAAGCCTCTACTTGCGTTCTATTTGCTAATATTTCATTGGCAAAAGCAATCATATGGCTAATCCTAGATTTAAGGGACAGAGAAATAGATTCCACTCCTTAATTGTAGGAGATATAAAGTCATGTTACAAAATTTTGGGAAGAAACTGCAGCTATTTTTTGCTGTCTGTCACAAACACCCTTCTATGCCTACTCTCAATCCAGAAGTCAAAGGCTTTCTAGCCTTCCCTGTGTTGTGAGCTAGGCCCTAGGCTCTGCCAATCAGGTGCACCCTGAGCTGACTTCATTAGGCTTTGAAGATAGTGGCTTAAAGAATCAAGCACCATGTTAAATCCACTTTGAAAGGTGGAAGCATCCTCATCCAGTTTTTAGGGGCAGAAGTTCTGAGGTTCTAGTGGTATCATCCAGGGTCCAACTCTCATGGTGATGATGATTTGACGTTTGCTGTCTGCTCAGTGACTGTAGGAATGTTGCCCTCACTGGGGCTTTATTATTATTTTACTTTATTTTATTTTATTTATTTTTATTTTTATTTTTTATTTTTATTTTTTTGCCTGCAAAATATTCAAACCTGGCTCTAGGGTCCTCCTAGAGATTTTGTAAACTTCCTATTAAACTGTTAATGAATTTCTTTTATAAATATATTAATTTAGATAGAACTGATTTCTACCATTTCCCATTAAAAATCTTAATCCATACCATATCCCTCCACATACCATTTCTTATCTTCCTTCTCAGGGATAATAACTATCTTGAAGGGAGTATGTTTCTATGGTTTTATTTACAAAAATATGCATACATAAAAATATATATAAATACTTTAGTATATTGTAAAACCTCATTAGTAAAATACTGTGTATAACATTCATCAACTTGCTCTCTCATCCAACATCATGATTTAAAGAGTTATTCTTTCTGATGCACATGCTGGTTATGGTATCTCATTAAAGTTTTTATTTGTATTTCTCTGATGAGTAGGGAGGTTGACTACCTTTGCTTATGTTTATCAACCATTTGTTTTTATTTTTGTCAAGTGGATAGGTAAATGTAATTTTTGCAGATTATTTTTATTGACTTGAGTTTGGCCTAACCCATCTAGATTTTTATCAGGTCCCATATTTTGGTCCCATGATTCCTCATTATTTTGCTATTTCTCTTAAGAAGAGCTTTTAGATGATATCTTTTATATTTCAATCAGCTTTTTAGTTTTCCTCAGAGAAGGATTCATTTGGAATGGTGGATTGGTCTGTTTTTATTGGAAGTGAAGTCCCTTTGTATATTTATTAAAATTTTAATTTCTCTGATTTTAGAAATGCTAATTACCAATCTGTTCTTTATGCTTATGAGTATTTATTTATTTATTTATTTAATTTATTTTTAGATTCCACATATAAGTGAGGTCATATGGTATCTGTCTTCCTCTGTCTGACTTATTTCACTTAGTATAATGCCCTCTAGATCTCTCCATGTTGTTGCAAATGGCAAGATTTCATTTTTTATGGCTGAGTAATATTCCCTTCTACCACACTTTCTTTATCCATTCTTCCACCAATGGACTCCTTGGTCTCCCATGTCTTGGCTCCTGATTGCAGTGAACATGGGGAAGAATGTATCTTTTCAAGTTAATGTTTTCCTTTTCTTTGGATAAATACCCAGAAGTGGAATTGTTGGATGATAGGTAGTTTAATTTTTAATTTTAACTTTTTGAGGAGCATCCATAGTGTTTTCACAGTGGCTGCACAAATTTACATTCCCACCAACAGTGTACAAGTGTTCCCTTTTCTCTACATCCTCACCAACACTTGTTATTTCTTGTCTTTTTGATAATAGACATTCTAACAGGTGATTATCATTGTATTTTTGGCTTTCATTACCCTGATAATCCGTGATGTTGAGCATCTTTTCATGTACCATCTATATGTCTTCCTTGAAAAAATGTGTATTCAATGATCCCATGCCCACTTTTAGTTTTATATACGTAAATATATATACTCTTCTGCCCATTTTAATTATATATTATATATTTAATTTAATTTATTTTAAATAATAATTGTTTGATTATTAATTATACAATTAATTAATTACTGAGTAATTATTGAATATTAATAAATATTAAATATTTTATGTAATTATATATTATATATTATATATTATATATATAGTATATATATTTGGTATTAGATTGTGTGAATTCTTTATATACTTTGGATTATTATCCCCTTATCAGATATATGATCTGCAAATATTTTTTCCCATTCAGTAGGTTAACTTTTCATTTTGTGGATGGTTTGCTTCACTCTGCAGAAACTGTTTAGTTGTATGTAGTCTCACCTGTTTATTTTTGCTTTTGTTGCTTTGCTTTAAGTGCCAATTAAAAAAAAATCATTGCCAAGACAGATGTCAAAGAGTTCATCTCCGATATTTACTTTTCAGAGTTCCGTGGTTTTAGGTCTTACATTCAAATCTTTAATCCATTTTGAGTTTATTTATGGTGTATGGTGTGAAATATTGATTCAATTTCATTGTTTTGCATGCGATTGTCCAGTTTTCCTAGCACCATTTATTGAAGAGATCGTCCTTTCCCCATTTTATATTTTTGGTTTATTTGTTGTAAATTAATTGACCATATATGCATGAGTTTTTTTCTAGAATCTCTATTCTGGTTCATTGATCTAAGTGTCTACTTTATGCCAATGCTATGATGTTTTGCTTACTATAACATTGTTATATAGTTCAAAATCAGGAAGGATGATGCCCCCATCTTTCTTCTTTGCCAAGATTGCTTTGGCTATTTGGAATCTTTTGTGGTTCCATGCAAATTGTAGGGTTGTTTGTTCTATTGCCATTGGAATTTTGAAAAAGATTGCATTGAATCTGTGGATTGCTTTGGGTAGAGTAGACATTTTAACAATGTTAATTCTTCCAATCAATGAGCATGGAATATCTTTTCATTTATTTGTGTCTTCACTTTCTTTTTTTGGTGTCTTACAGTTTTCAGTGTACAGGTGTTTCACCTCCTTGGTTAAAATTATTCCTGAGTATTTTACTCTTTAAAAAAATTTTTTTTTAATGTTTATTTATTTTTGAGACAAAGAGAGACGGAGCATGAGTGGGGGAGGGGCAGAGAGAGAGAGACAGAATCTGAAGCAGGCTCCAGGCTCTGAGCTGTCAGCACACAGTCTGATGCGAGGCTTGAACTCAGAAACTGTGAGATCATGACCTGAGCCGAAGTCGGTCACTCAACCGACTGAGCCACCCAGGCACCCCATTTTTGATGCAATTATAAATGGGATTGTTTTCTTAATTTATCTTTCTAATAGTTTTTTATTATGTATAGAAAAACAACAGATTTTTGTATCCTACAACTTTTACTGAATTTGTTTATTAGTTCTAACTATTTGTTTTTTAGTGGGAGTCTGTAGGGTTTTTATATATGGTATCCTGTCGTCTGCAGATAGTGACAGTTTTATTTCTTTCTTTCTGATTTGAGTGCCTTTTATTTTATTTGTGCCTAATTGCTCTGGCTAGGATGTCCAATACTATGTTGAATAAAAAGGACAAGAGTGGGCATCTTGTTGTTGTTTTTTTAATCTTGGAGGAAAATCTTTTAGCTTTGCACCACTGACTATGTTAGCTGTGGTCTTGTCATATATAGACTTTATTATTTGAGGTACATACACTTAACTTTGTTGAGAGTTTTTACCATGAAAGAGTATTGAATTTTTTCAAATGCTTTTTCTGCATTTGTTTAAGGGATAACATGTCCTTTATTCTGTTAAGTAGTGTATCATATTTATTGATTTGTGGATGTTGAACCATACTTGCCTCCCAGGATATATCCCACTTGATCATGGTATATGATCCTTTTAATATGCTTTTGAATTTGGTTTCTTAGTATAGTGTTGAGAATTTTCACAACTATGTCCATGAGGGATATTGGTCTTTAATTTTTTTTTATTTTGTGGTGTTCTTATCTGTCTTCAATACCAGGATAATGCTGGCCTTGTAAAATGATTTTGGACATGTTACTTCCTCTTTTAATTTTTGTAAGAGTTTGTAAAGGATTGGTATTAATTCTTCTTTGAATGTTTGATAGATTTACCTGTGAAGCCATCTTGTCTTGGGCTCTTTGTTGGGAGGTTTTTGATCACTGATTCAATTTCTTTGCTTATTACTGGTCTGTTCAGATTTTCTATTCAGTTTTTAGTTATGGTAAGTTATATGTTCTGGGAATTAATACATTTTTTCTAGGTTGTCTAATTTATTGTTGTATAATTGTTCATAGTAGTCTGTTACTATCTTTTCTAAAATTCTTATTTATTTATTTTGAGATAGAAAGAGAGAGGGAGGGAGAGAGAGAGAGAGAGAGAGGGAGGGAGGGAGGGAGGGAGAGAGAGAGAGAGAGAGAGAGAGAGAGAGAGAGAGAATATTCTGTTGCTTTTGGATGGAATATTCTATATAAATTTGTTAGGTCCATTTGGTGTAAAGTGTATTTCATGTTCATGTTCATTATTTCCTTATTTATTTTCTTTATGGGTGATCTATCCATTATTGAAGGTAATGTCCCCTACTATTTTTGCATTGATGTCTTTTTCTGATTTCATATCTGTTAGTATTAATTTACTGTAGTTAGATGCTCTGATATTGGTTATGTTTTTATTTACAGTTGATATATCTTCTTGATGAACTGACTCCTTTATCATTATGTAATGACCTTCTTTGCTTCTTGTTATTGGTTTTTATTATACATATTTATGCTCTTTTTTTTGTGTTCATTTGCAGGGAATATGGTTTCTGCTAAGAAATCTGATGATAGCTTTATTGGGGTCTACTTGTATATGATGAGTCTTTTTTTTCTTGCTGTTTTCAAAGGTCTCTTTTTGTCTCTGATTTTTGAAAGTTTGTAATATATCTTAGTGAAGATCACTTTGGATTGAATCTGTTTGGGGTTTTTGAGCCCCATGTACTTGAATGACCATATCTCTTTAGATCTGGGATATTTTCAGTCATTATTTAACAGTAGAGAACAAACTGAGGGTTGATGGAAGGATGTGGTTGGGGGATGGGCTAGATGGATGATAGGCATTAAGGAGGGTACTTGTTGTGATGAACACTGGGTGTGGCATGTCAGTGATGAATCACTGAATTCTACTCCTGAAACCAATATTGTACTGTACATTAACTAAAATTTAAATAAATGCATCAAAAATATGTAAAAATTAAAAAAGCTTTTTGTTCCTTTTTTTTTTCCTTCTGGGACAGCCAGAATGTGAAAATTGTTTCACTTGATGGTGTTTCATAGTTCATATAGGCTTTCTTTTTATTATTTCTTGTTTCTCCTCTGTCTGGATAATATCAAGGGACGTGTCTGCAAGTCTGCAGTTCTTTCTTCTGCTTGATTCAGCCTCTGTTGAAGCACTCAATTGCATTTTTCATTTCATACACTGTATTCTTCAGCTCCAGAATTTCTGTTTGGTTCTTCTTATGATTTCTATCTCTTTATTGGACTTCTCATTTTGTTCATGCATTGTTTTCCTGAGTTCGTTGTCTGTCTTTGTTCTCTTGAATCTTGCTGAGCTTCTTAAAATAATTATTTTGAATTCTTTTTTCTGGTGACTTGGAGGTCTCCATTTCTTTGGGGTCAGTTACTAGAAAATTATTTTGTTCTTTAGTGGTGTCATGTTTCCTTGCCCTTTTCTGTTTTTAATGGCTTTTATTTATGTCTGTATATTTAAGAGAACAGTTAATCTCTTTCATCCTTTTTAGACAGGTTTTGGTGGGGAAAGACTTTCACCTGAAGTTGTCTGTGAGGGCACCATCTGGGTGAGGTGTAGCATTTCTGTTTCCTGGGTGGCACTAAGGCATAGTCTCTGTGCAACTCTACCAGCCAAAGCCAATGTTGGCAAAGACTGAGGAGGTCTTCAGTAGCCAAGAATGTGGGGATTGTATGAGTGGCTGTGGTTGCTAGGGCTATTTGGGTCCTCAGAGGCAAAGGTTCTGGGATCCTTCTGTTTCCTTTTTTGCCTGTGGGAAAAAGTTCTTGCCAAGGGTATCCCTTTTGGTTCCAGGTCTGGCATGCTACTGAGTGACCACAAAGCCAGGGTCCTGGGACCAAGTGCACAAGGAACTACCATACCACAGTGCCTAGGATCTTGGGCACAGGTGTACTTGTTGTGGCACAGTGCCAGTGTCTGAGGTGTGGGTGTATGCAGATCTTCTGTGGACCTGGGGTCTGGGGCTGTGGGGACCTCTGCAGTGATTTGGGCCGAGAGGGAGGCATGAGCTCTGGGATGGCAGGGTGCAGTGGTGGCTTGGGCCTAGGGGGAGTATCAGGGGGAGTAGCAGCATACTCTGGGAATGGTGGGTCCAAGTCTTGACTTTGTCCCCGCTGTGCGGTGTGCAGAGCAGCAGCAGCTTTGCCTTTGTTATGTTGAGCCAAGTCCCTGACTTGGGACCCAATGGGTAGAGGATAGAAAAGCAGTAGCAGCAGCATGGCCCCTGTGGTGGAGGTCAAAGCCCTGGCTTTGAGTGAGGCCCTCCCTGGTGATGATGGTTCAAAGCCATGACTGAGATCCAAGGACAGGGTACAGAGCAGCATCATTGCAGCCCGGTTATAGTAGGTCAAAACCCCAACTTGGGACACAGAAGTGGCAGCTGGGCATCACTATTGGTGGGTCAAAGCTGACTTGGGACCTAAGAGCAGGGCACAGAGCAGCAGGAGAGTGCTGGCCCTGCACTCTGCCCCGGGTCTTAAGTCAAGGCTTTGAGCAATGGTAGCTCCAATGCCATAGATGGTGAGGTGCTATGGGATCTTGATCAAATAAAGCCTGCCACAGTAGCAACTTGGGGCCCCTGGAGCAGGTTACTCTCTCACAGCAGTAACAGCTCTAGCTTTGAGAAGGAGATATGGCAACAGAGACTCTGGCCTGCTCTGTCAGCTGGGGTCAGTTTTAATGGAGATTGTGGGGGTCCTCAGTAGTAAAAGTTGAAAACATCCATGACAGTGAGGCTTACTGGGATTCCCTGGCTCTCCTTTTTCCTGTGGGGCAAAATCTCTCAGAGGGAATCCTTCTTGGCACTGAGCTGCTCTGGGCTGGGGTGTGGGGTGATTCAAGTAAGAAGCTTCTCATGCTTTTTCTAGATCCCACCCCTGGTTTCTGTTTATTGTTTTTGTTGTTTTTATGGTGGGTAATGAGTGTTGGGATTTTCTATTCTGCTGTCTTGCTGACATCATCTCCAGCAACCACTTCTCTTTCCTATCTTTATAGTTTTGCCTTTTCAAGAATGTCATATAGTTGGAGTCATATAGTAGATAGCCTTTTCATATTGGCTTCTTTCACCTAATATGTATTTGAGGTTCCTCTGTGTTTTCTCATGGCTTGACATCTCATTTCTTTTTATCATTTAAAAATATTCTAGTGTCCGGATGTACCACTGTTTATTTATTCATTCACCTACTGAAAGACATCTTGGTTGCTTCCATGTTGTTGCAATTATGAATAAAGCTACTATAAACAACCTATTTTTGTGTGGACTTAAGATTTCAGCTCTTATGGGTAAATACCAAGGAGCACAATTGCTGGAACATGTGGTGAGAGTATGTTTAGTTTTGTAAAAAAATGCCAAAATGTCTTCTAAAATGGCTGTACCATTTTGCATCCCCACCAGCAACATATGAGGGCTGGCTATTCTAATAGGTGTGTAGTAGTATCTCATTGTTATTTTATTTTGAAATTCCTTAATGGCACGATGAAGAACATCTTTTAATATGCTTATTTGCCATATGTATTTCTTCTTTGGTGAGGTGTCTTCAGATCTTTTGCTTATTTTAAATTGAGGGTTTTTTTTTTGTTGACTTTAAGAAAATTTCTTTTTTAATGTTTGTTTATTTTTGAGAGAGAGAGAAAGAGACAAAGAGGAAGGGGCAGAGACAGAGGGAGACACAGAATCCTAAGCAGTCTTCAGGCTCTGAGCTGTCAGCACAGAGCCCGACACAGGGCTCGAACTCACAAACTGTGAGCTCATGACCTGAGCCGAAGTCAGACGCTTAACTGACTGAGCCACTGTGATACCCCTTTATTGTTGACTTTTAAGAGTTGTTTGTATATTTGGTAATGGTCCTTTATCAAATGTATCTTTTGCAAATATTTTCTTCCAGTCTGTGTCTTGTCTTCTCGTTCTCTTGATAGTGTCTTTTGCAGAGTATCAACAGGCTATTGATAATTGGAGTTCTACTATAAAGGCAGCCAAAACATAGAATAAGTCTTCTGCACATTTAGCCTCCAAAGATGGGTATAAGTAAAGATTGTTATTTGTGTAAAGGATTAAGAGATCTCTGGCAGGTATCTGAGGAAGACCTAGAGGAAAAGAGAATAAGTGATGTGGACTTTTACCTTTATTTCATATGAGTGACATATATCTAGCATATAGCTAACCTTCAAGTATTTAGGGTTGAAAAAGGAGAAGAAAAAGATCAACAGAACAAGGTGCTAGCCACTTGGTGTAGTGGTTCAACCCAGTGTGACCTTATTGTGTGACCTTGTCACAACTTCTTCAACTCTACAATATGTGATATTACCTATTTTTCAGGGTTTCTGTTAGGAATAAATGACATAGCATATGTAATGGCATCTAGTACAGTGCCTAGTGTGTGACATGTGTTCCCCATGTTAGCCACTGCTCACCTTTCCTTCTTCCCTTAACACTCCTCACTGTAGGGAGATTCAAAGCTATAAAATGTATAGCCATTAAAGAAGTTTATGAGTGATCCAATACCAATTGTAAACATATGTAGTGACTCTCAGCGACAATGTATATTATACACTTGTGTGTCTTTATAAAGGAAGAATTCTACCATATGTCACTTCTATTAAATATCATGTAGACCAAAAGGCCCATTTGAAAATCACTGAGGATGCAGAAACTAGTTTTAATAAAACACGATTCTGGATGACTGGAAGGCGAAAACAAAACAAATAGTTCCAAAGGTCATGATGAATGAATTAGGAAAGTAATCAAAATGGCTTAGCAAAGCAATGCTGTCATTCTTCATCTTAATGAATCTCTTAAAGAGTAAATAAAAGGAGAAAGATGAAAGTAATTATTGACTGTGTACTTACTTATTGAAGCTGGTGGTATCTCCAAGGAATACAGTTCACAAAGCTGAGGCTGTAGGTGAATATGCATATATATCACGATGTGCCTCAGCACTGGGAACTGTATATCATGTTTACATACTGAATGTACAGATACTTATTGTAATGAATATGTTATGTAGAAATCTATCCCTTTGTCACACCCTACTCAGTTTAAATACCCATTGTCTTGGGAGTTAGAAGGGCTAGCAAGAACCTGGCAGTAGGTGTCAGAGGCTTGAGTCAGTTCCCATCTCTACCATTCCCTGCTGAATAAGAAGGCATTGAATGTGCTGGCCTGCCACTGAACAGCAAAAGGCATGGAAGAGAAAAATGAAGGAAAAAGTTTTTAGAAAGAGTTTCAAAAAAGGTGGATGAGTGATCCACAATGTTATTTTTGCTATGAGAAATGTAATAAACACTCTTTCCATGTATATTGTGTTAGAGGATGGCTTACTGGTGCAAATTTTATTTGCATCAATAGGACACTGTTAGAGCTGGGGAGTCCTTGATCATTTTAATGGTTGATAAAAAACACACAGATTAGCCTTGTCATTTTGACTGGCACAGATATCGAATCATATTTTCTAATAAGTTGTAATTCATTATATAATACTCATACTACTTTACATTTTTAAGTTAAAAGCACTTATAAATTCTGTCATGAAAACATTGTGAAGCCAGTATGGAAGTGTTATTACATATTTTATACAAGAAGTGACTGAAACAGTAAAACCTTGGTTTGTGAGCATAATTCATTCCAGAAGCATGCTTATAATCCAAAGCACTTGTATATCAAAGCAAATTTCCCCATAAAAAATAATGCAAACTCAGATGATACATTTCACAACCCAAAAATATTCATATAAAAATGATTACAATACTGTAATATAATACAATATAATAAAGAAAATACAACATATAAATAAAAATAAACAAATTAACCTGTGCTTACCTTTGAAAACCTTCATGGCTGGTGTGAGGGAGACGAGAGGAGGGTTATTGTGTAGGGCGACTTTCACTATCATTAATGGAATCACTGGTATGTATTGGCTCAATGGAATCTTTTTCTTTTTGTGCAACTTTAACAAGGGACCTATCCAATGACACTTGCTTTTGCCTCCTTTTGAGGATTTCGTGGAAATGTGACACTGCATTGTCGTTAAACAGATTCATTGCTCGCACTGCTATAGCTGTATTCGGGAGGTGCTTTCTACAAAATTTTAAACTATTTACCACATTTTACACATCTCCCTAATCTCATTTGAAGTGAGGAATTCCTCTGTCTTTTGGTCCTCCTCCTCTGCAGATGAGATGCAGGCATAGACTTCTTATAAACTCTTGCAATTTTGGCCACTCGCATACCTCATTCATATTTCTCATTGATTTCCTTCTTAAATTCCACTGTAATCATCTCCTTCTTCTTACTGCCTTTTCAGCCTTTTTCTGCATGAGGACTATTGTATGTGCTCACATGGATGTTGACTACAGTATAGTACTCCACTCTTGCCATATACTGTATTGAATGTAACTGGCAATAAGGCAACAGAGCAAAGGGTCTATATCTGCAGGCAGCCTGACCTAGAATGAAGCAAAGCATTCCCAAGTTTACTGTTGTATGGAAAGCGAAGGACTGTCCATAGGTGCTTTGAAGGGACAAAAAATACATTAGTGCCAGTTGTGAGCACCTTCCAATGTTCTGAAAAATTACTGATTTCTGCCAAACACTGCAGCCTGAGACCGAACATCTGAGCATGGGAGACAATTAACCACAATCCCACAGGGAGAGAGAGAGACAGAGACAGAGAGAGAAGAAGCATTGACTCAGTTGTGGTCTGTGATGTTCGGCATCATGTACTACTCGTATTGCAAGATATTGTTGATTTATCAAGTTAAAATTTATTATAAATGTTGGCTCATCTTGTGGAACACTTGCAGAACAAGTTGTTTATAATCCAAGGTTTTACTATGTATGTATGCATATGTAATATACATACATATGTATATAAAATAGGTTGTACAAAAAGTGATTATATATATATAAATATATATATATATGATTTTTAAAAACAAAATAAAGATATACATACTGTTTTGTTACTAGATTTATTTTTCTTAGCAGTATACTCTGAATAAGATTCATGTTATTGCATATTCTCTTATAGGTTTTATAGATTCTGGAATATGGATATACCATAGTTTATTTAGCCAAACTCTATACCTGGACATGTAGATAATTTTCATTCTTAAAATAAGCCTGTGCCAAATATATTTGTAGCTAAGTTTCTGTGCTTCTCTATGATTGCTTTCTTAGAATTGATTCCTAGTAGTGATATTGATGTGTGGAGTTGGGGCAATTTGAAGGCAGAAAAGTTTTGAATAAACTTGAAACTTTTAAAGAAATGGATTTTATTTATTTATTTATTTATTTATTTATTTATTTATTTATTTTTTATTTATTTTTTTTATTTTATATATGAAATTTATTGTCAAATTGGTTTCCATACAACACCCAGTGCTCATCCCAAAAGGTACCCTCTCCTCCCTCCCACCCCCCATCAACCCTCAGTTTGTTCTCAGTTTTTAACAGTCTCTGATGCTTTGGCTCTCTCCCACTCTAACCTCTTTTTTTTTTTTCCTTCCCCTCCCCCATGGGTTCCTGTTAAGTTTCTCAGGATCCACATAAGAGTGAAACCATATGGTATCTGTCTTTCTCTGTATGGCTTATTTCACTTAGCATCACACTCTCCAGTTCCGTCCACATTGCTACAAAGGGCCATATTTCATTTTTTCTCATTGCCACGTAGTATTCCATTGTGTATATAAACCACAATTTCTTTATCCATTCATCAGTTGATGGACATTTAGGCTCTTTCCATAATTTGGCTATTGTTGAGAGTGCTGGTATGAACATTGGGGTACAAGTGGCCCTATGCATCAGTACTCCTGTATCCCTTGGATAAATTCCTAGCAGTGCTATTGCTGGGTCATAGGGTAGGTCTATTTTTAATTTTCTGAGGAACCTCCACACTGCTTTCCAGAGCGGCTGCACCAATTTGCATTCCCACCAACAGTGCAAGAGGGTTCCCGTTTCTCCACATCCTCTCCAGCATCTATAGTCTCCTGATTTGTTCATTTTGGCCACTCTGACTGGCGTGAGGTGATACCTGAGTGTGGTTTTGATTTGTATTTCCCTGATAAGGAGCGACGCTGAACATCTTTTCATGTGCCTGTTGGCCATCCGGATGTCTTCTTTAGAGAAGTGTCTATTCATGTTTTCTGCCCATTCCTTCACTGGGTTATTTGTTTTCCGGGTGTGGAGTTTGGTGAGCTTAAAGAAATGGATTTTAGAAACAATGAAGAATTAACAGGAACAGTGGAAACTTTTTTGAAGCAGAGACAGTTGTAAAGATCAGAATAGGATATCATGTGCCCAGAGAAGGACATTGTTAATACAGCACATGGGAATTAATCAGGGTTATGGTTGTAAGGGGAGGATTTTAAAATATCTACTTGAAATTAAGGGAGTGGATTTAAGACTAAAGAAAGGATGTGTTTTCCTAGTAATAAAGCAACTACATAGATGTAGCTTTTGTGATGGACTGGAGAGCTAAAAGGGACAGTTTGGTAAGTTTTCCAGAAATTATAGGACAACCTGTTATGGGCTACATGTTACCATAGTATAATGGTTTTGACTCATGTGGAAGAAACAGGAGAGGCATGTTTTCCTAGTGACTATGACTATAAATTATTCTTTGGAGTAGAGATTTTAAGAAACAAATATTGCAGACTTTGACCACCCAGTGCAATAGAATTGACCTTTTTCAGAATGATTATTTTATTTTATTTTATTTTATTTTATTTTATTTTATTTTATTTTGGTAGGGGAGGATCATTTTAGGATTGGTTTAGACGTCGTATATCCATCTTATTGCAGTTGATTCAATTATATTCTCAAAATGTTGTTTTGGATTGACTGTTCTTCAGGCATATTTTTCTGTCTAGACATAACCTAAATGGCAGACAGCAAGAGGCTCTGTAAATATCAGTTGTATCTGGAAACCCAAAGGCAAGCTGACGCCATATATCTGTCATTTCTGTCACACTTACACAGAGAGTATGTCAATCTCAGCTTCCCTCAGCTCATCACAGCCTCAAGCCCTAAAGAATTTCAGCTGGAAAAAATGACTATATTCAGTCTTTGTCAATACTAACCAAATCTGTAAGGGTGTTTAGCACCTTACCTTCTCTAGCAGGTGAGATGAGTGATTAGTCAAATGTCTGCAGGTTGAACTCCTTGAGAAGATACAGCCTTAGCTCCTCCAATATCCTCAAAACCCCTAAGTTTTATCTATGCTGTATAATTGGAATGGAACTTAAATTCTGTTTGTGGCCCTAGCAATCTCCCCCTGACAGATACTTCTTGGTCCAGAGCTTAGCCATTGGCTGACATCTTGCTTTATTCTGGGAACATTACCTTTTATCCAGAATTTGCCCTTTATAACCTGCCTGTAGGCATTATATGGTCTCCTGCCACTCCGATCTATGTTCTCCCCATATTAGACCCTTTCAGTATTGATATTCACCTATATTGGGCCCAGGGCACCATGTTGGTTTGTATCTGCTGGGAGGCCATGAAGACTTTTACTTTATTTCCTCTTAGCCTTAGTACTACCTATTGTGATATATTCTCATCTCCCCTTTTGTTTGCTTTTAAGATTTCAATACACCTAGTAGCAGAGGCTGAGAAAGTTATACTAACGATGATAAGGGCATACAGTAGGAAAAGCATACTGTATTAGTTGTGTCATCTTTTAAATATGAAAAGAAAAGATTAGTCTATTAATTGCAAATAATGGAATATTCATTTTAAATATCTGCTTTTTCTGGATTGTTTTCTATCATCAATTTCCCTTTCTGTTGATGTTGAGGGTTTTTTTCCCCCCTTCTGTATAATTACCTTTTGGTAGATTATAGTTCCTTACAACAGCAGTCTGGAAATGCTAAAGATATGGCAATGGAAAAAGTGTGAACTATGTTTAATTTTTTTGGGCTGATATTTATACTTTTCCCCTAAAATGATAGTCATGAGGATATATTAAAGGGAAGTATGCTACTCACTGGGAGGTACTTGAATCTAGGAAGTACCATTTGGGCTAAGTTGGCTTTGTATTTGTACAGATTTTGGTATTCTATTTTATTTTAGTAGTAAAGTCTTTAAGATGAGGGGCAGAAGAGAGAATATGATTATAGTCTGTATCTTATAAGAATGCATTTATTGTTAAATAGATTAAATCCAAATACTTAAAATAATTAGAATTGAGTTATGAAAAGCATTCAGATGTAGCACTTTACATTTTTACATCTCAAATTATTACTGTTAAATTTGTTCATACATCTATATTTTGTACTTGAAATTGTTTACATTTAAGAGAAACATAATGAAATTCTGACTACTTTCACTGAACCCTGTACTTAGTCATGTAATCTGATTAGGTAATGAATGCTCTGTCTATGGTAAGATCATAGTTTGGTTTAATGGAAACAGTGCTGATATTAAGGTTGGAATATTTGGGTTTGAATCCAAATGGCTCTATCTACTAACTGTGAGAATTTACATGGGGTAAGTTATTTAATCTTCTCATATCTCAGTGTCCTATAAAACAAGAACAATAATAGTTACCTTACTAGGTTATTATGGGGGTGGAATTTGAAAGTAACTCATGGTAGGTGCTTTGTGTACATTTCTTTCTTTTTTGTTTCTAGAAAAAAAATTTTTTTGAGAGATACAGAGTACAAGTGAGTGAAGGGCAGAGAGAGAGGGAGAGAGAGAGAGAGAGAGAGAGAGAATCCCATGAGGGTCAGACAAAGGGAAAGAGAGAGAAGTGGGGCTTCCCCCAAGCGGGGCTTGAGTTCACCAGAAGTGGGGCTCATGCTCATCAGAAGCAGGGCTCAAACTCATGGACCATGAGATCATGACCTGAGCCAAAGTCAGAAGCTTAACTGACTGAGCCACCCAGACGCCCTGTTTCTAGAAATGTTTAAGCATACATAGGACAACACAGAGCAGGGGTGTAGGAGATAACTTTTAAGTGACCTTGAAAGTCAACATCTAACCTTAGAATTTCTGACCAATGGTTTGTAAATGGACCTTTGTTGTGCACTGTTTTTCATTTAACTCAATTTTATTGACATTTACTATGATACTCCACTATGTCCTTGGATGGTATACATAGGGAATGTTAGCATGTGGGGGATTCATTTGCCTCTATTCTGCCTTGCTTTCTTGCTCCCACTGTGTACTGTCACTTTCTGACTATTTCATCTGTAGTTTGTTTCTTATCTCTATGTCCAGTGGTATGTTCTCCAATGTCCTATGCTTTTTTCTTACTAGAGTTCACTCCATGACCTCTGAAGTAATACCTAGCTCAGAGGCGGTTGTGAAGGTAAATGAATACGTTAAAGCTCCTAAAACAGTGGCTTGGGATTAAGTAAGTGCTTAATAGATTTTAGTTATTACTGTTATCTGCCCATTCTCCATGGCTGGGGCTTGTTCTACTGGATTGGCCCCTTCTGGTCCAGTTTTTTTCAGAGTAAGGAAACCCTTTGCCATTTGTGATGCGTACAAGAAAGGTCATAGTAAGGATGAGAGTCTAGATATTTGGGTTAAAAACAACATTGGAAATGACGTTTGTTAGATAAGAAAGTACAAAGTTATCCATTGGACAAGCATATCCTATACATGAAAGTATTGATAAATAAAATATTATTTGTAATTTGTTGTATGTTGTATTTACTTTGTCATACTTTTCATATTTTTAAGCTTTACAATCAATCTGTATATACATATATAAGATATCAAAAACAGAAAAACTCCAGAGAAAAAGCATCCATGCACAATCACATCTTCCTCATTCCCCAAACAATTTAGTTTTTTCTAACAAGAACATCAGAAAGTTTTTTTTACCACAGAAGAATGACCTTTAAAAAAAAAAGACCTGACAACCAGATAAACTATGCACCATTTGCAGAGGGATTCAGTGGAATTTACTCCATTTATTTCCCTGGCCTCTAGAGAAAATTATTCATTCTAGAAGGGCACAGCTGATTGAGGAAGGAAGACTCAAATTGAAAAGAGACAATGCTTTGAACTGTGGTTGTGAAAAAGTGTCTAGACCTCTGGATTTTCACCTATAAAGTGAGGCAGTTGGACTAGATCATTTTTAAAGGAACTTTCCAGATCTCACAGGGTGAGCTCTATAGCGCTATGCTATATCATATCTGTGCTGTTTAGGTAGAAATCCCAAGCTCACTACCAGACTGCAAGCATCTTGTAGCTGAATCCAGGAAGTTCAATTCACTAGTCCTTGGATCGTCAGTATTAACTCAATGCCTGGCCAGTCTTCTAGGCTCTATCCATTATACCTGCCGAAATATTCTGTAGCAGAGGTGTCTTATCTCCCAGGGTTGTTGTGAGGGGCAAGTAAGGTAATGTATTTTGAAGTGCACAGAGAGCTGCAAAGTTTGTTTTATTTTATTTTTTAAAATTTATTTACTTTTGAGAGACAGAGAGACAGAGTACGAGTGAGGGAGGGGCAGAGAGAGAGGGAGACACAGTATCTGAAGCAAGCTCCAGGCTCTGAGTTGTCAGCACAGAGCCTGATGCAGGGCTCGAACCCGCAAATCATGAGATCATGACCCGAGCCGAAGTTGGTGCTTAACCGACTGAGCTACCCAGGTGCCCCTGTTTGTTTTAACATAAGGAGAAGTTGTAAAACGAAGGGACCTAAGGATAAACTGAAGATATTTCTGATTTCAAACTGGAAGAAAATATGATACCTAGAGCAACCTAATTCGTGTAAAATGGAGGACACAGGCTGTAGAGGTACCGTGACTACTCACCAACTTGTGGATGACTGAGAAATGACAGAAAACAGAGTCATGATCTGAATTCATGAACCTGAAGTTTTTGATTAGTTAGTATGAAAATGTATAAAAGAGAATAAAACAACATAAAGGAAAAGAGGTTATTACACCAATATAACACCCTATTTATATTTGCCCTTAAAGAGCTCAATTAAATAAATAATAGTCATTTTACATAAGGACACTACTGTAAATCAGGTGTCTCCAAAAAAAAGTCAGAAATATGAGTCTAAATATGGGAATAGTTTTACTCTTATTACTTAGTTGCTGACTTTTGCCTTTTCATGGGAAACTGGCAAACTTGCTTATATTTACCCTTACTTAGTTTTCATATATGCAGAAGATCCCTTGGTTTTGTAAGTAATGAACCAGATCCTCAATTTGCCCCATATATCAGTGTTAATTTTTGCCTCAATCACTAAGTTGAAACATATTTATTTGTTATAGGTGCAGCTTTTAAGTTGAAAATGTTTTAGCTTATGGGGCCCAGAAGAGAATCTAATAAGCTCAGGAACATGCCAGAAAAAGTGCTCATGTTGTATATGTGGATATGTCTTTAGGGTGACCTGAAGTTTCAACATTTACTCACAGGTAATTAGTGTTGGTGCAAGGACTGCAGAGTCGACGGTGTGAGTGGGAAAGGTAAAGGGAAAAAGGAAGAATTAAGCACACTCTTCATATATATTTTTTAAAATTCTGGCCTATTCTTATAAGAAAGCATGCTCATTTTAGAATGTTTAGAAGATACCAGTAATCACACAGAAAAAAGGAAAAAAAATCCTTCAAAACTATTATCCAAAGATAACAACTACTACCACTTTAGCGTGTAACCACCTCCTGGTTGTTTTCTATATACTTAAATAATACATATAAACAAGCATTAAGCATTCCTGTTTTATAATCAATCTTTTTCACCAACAATACCATGAATCTACTTTCAAGAAATTAAATAACAGTATATTCTTTAAATCACATACTAAACAGAGATGCTTTACGATTATTGAAACCAAATATCACATAAAGACTTGACTTGTAAAATGACTAATTTCTATCAAGGTCCTGCCTTGCATCGTGCACATAATAGGCTTGTGTGCTGATTTCATTATAATGTGGTACTATGAGATATATATTTTTCTTTTTCTGTTTTTTTTTTTTTTTTTTTTTGCAAGGGGGAGAGAGAAAGAGAGAGAAAGAAAGAAGGCACACGCGTGAGCGAGTGGGGGAGGGGCAGAGAGAGAGGGAGAGAGAGAATCCTAAGCAGGCTCTGCACTGTCAGAGCTCACTCATGCTGGGCTTGATCCCACAACGTTCGGATCATGACCTGAGCCGAAACCAAGAGCCAGGCACTTTAACCAACTGACCAACCCAGCCAGGTGCTCCTATGAGATGTTTTTTCAGGATGGTGGTTTGGATTTTTACTTAGGACTAGTGATATTATAATATAATATAATATAATATAATATAATATAATATAATATAATATAATATAATATAATATAAATTTTTTATTTTTTAATGTTTACTAATTACAATTTTTTTATTTTTATTTAATTTATTCTTAAAATTTACATCTAAGTTAGTTAGCATATAATGTGACAGTGATTTCAGGAGTAAATTCCTTAATGCCCCTACCCATTTAGCCCATCCCCCCTCCCACAACCCCTCCAGCAACCCTCTGTTTGTTCTTCATATTTAAGAGTCTTTTGTGTTTTTGTCTCCCTCCCTGTTTTTATATTATATTTGCTTACCTTCCTTTATGTTCATCTGTTTTGTATCTTAAAACCTCATGTGAGTGAAGTCATATGATATTTGTCTTTCTCTGACTGACTAATTTTGCTTAGCATAATACCCTCTAGTTCCATCCACATAGTTACAAACGGCAAGATTTCATTCTTTTGGATTGCCGAGTAATACTCCATTGTATATATACACCACATCTTCTTTATCCATTCATCCATTGATGGACATTTGGGCTCTTTCCATACTTTGGCTATTGTAGATAGTGCTGCTATAAACATGGGGGTGCATGTGTCCCTTCGAAACAGCATACCTGTATCCCTTGGATAAATGCCTAGTAGTGCAATTGCTGGGTTGTAGGGTAGTTCTATTTTTAATTTTTGAGGAACCCCCATACTGTTTTCCAGAGTGGCTGCAGCAGCTTCCATTCCCACCAGCAATGCAAAAGAGAACCTGTTTCTTGGCCTCCTCTCCATTATCTGTTGTTGCCTGAGTTGTTAATGTTAGTCATTCTGACAGGTGTGAGGTTGAGGTGGCATCTCATTGTGGTTTTGATTTGTATTTCCTTGATGATGAGTGATGTTGAGCATTTTTTCATATGTCGGTTGGCCATCTGGCCATTTGTCGGTTTTTTCTTCTGTAGGCTGGCCGTCTTCTTTGGAGAAGTATCTATTCATGTCTTTTGCCCATTTCTTCACTGGATTATTTGTTTTTTGGATGTTGAGTTTGGTAACTTCTTTATAGATTTTGGAAAATAACCTTTATCTGATATGCTATTTGCAAATATCTTCTCCTATCCGTTGGCTGCCTTTCAGTTTGCTGATTGTTTCCTTCGCTGTACCGAAGTTTTTATTTTGATGAGGTCCCAATAGTTCATTTTTGCTTTTGTTTCCCTTGCCTCCAGAGATGTTTTGAGTAAGAAGTTGCTGTGGCCAAGGTCAAAAGGTTTTTGCCTGCTTTCTCCTCTAGGATTTTGATGGCTTCCTGTCTTACATTGAGGTCTTTCATCCATTTTGAGTTTATTTTTGTGTATGGTATAAGAAACTGGTCCAGGTTCATTCTTCTCCATGTCGCTGTCCAATTTTCCCAGCACCACTTGCTGAAGAGACTGTCTTTTTTCAATTGGATATTTTTTCCTGCTTTGTCAAAGATTAGTTGGCCCTACGTTTGTGGGTCCACTTCTGGGTTCTCTGTTCCATTGATCTGAGTGTCTGTTTTTGTGCCAGTACCATACTGTCTTGATGATTACAGTTTATAGTATAGCTTAAAGTCTGGGATTGTGATGCCTCCTGGTTTGGTTTTCTTTTTCAAGATTGCTTTGGCTAGTTGGGGTCTTTTGTGGTTCCATACAAATGTAAGGATTGTTTGTTCTAGCTCTCTGAAGAATGCTGGTGTTATTTTGATAGGGATTGCACTGAATATGTAATTGCTTTGGGTAGTATTGACATTTTAACAATATTTGTTCTTCCTATCCTGGAGCATGGAATCTTTTGCTTCATTTGCTTAACTTCTTGGTTAGCTTCTTGGTTAACTTCTTTAGTAGGATCTTCTTGAGTCTCCAAGTGTTTGTTATCTTTCCAATTTTTTTCTTGTATTTGATTTCGAGTTTCATAGCATGGTGGTCTGAAAATATGCACGGTATGATCTCAATCTTTTTGTACTTGGTGAGGGCTGATTTGTGTCCCAGTATGTGATCTATTCTGGAGAACATTCCCTGTGCACTGGAGAAGAATGTAAATTCTGCTGCTTTAGGGTGCAATGTTCTGAATACATCTGTTAAGTCCATCTGGTCCAGTGTGTCATTCAAAATCATTGTTTTCTTGTTGATTTTCTGTTTAGAATATCTGTCCATTTCTGCAAGTGGGGTGTTGAAGTCCCCTAGTATTATGGTATTATTATCAATGACTTTCTTTATGTTTGTGATTCATTGATTTATATATTTAGGTGCTTTCACAATTGGCGCATAAATGTTTATAATTGTTAGATTGGTGGATAGACCCCTTAATTATGATATAATGCCCTTCTTCATCTCTTGTTACAGTCTTTATTTTAAAGTCTTGGGGCGCCTGGGTGGCGCAGTCGGTTAAGCGTCCGACTTCAGCCAGGTCACGATCTCGCGGTCCGTGAGTTCGAGCCCCGCATCAGGCTCTGGGCTGATGGCTCGGAGCCTGGAGCCTGTTTCCGATTCTGTGTCTCCCTCTCCCTCTGCCCCTCCCCCGTTCATGCTCTGTCTCTCTCTGTCCCAAAAATAAAAATAAACGTTAAAAAAAAATTTTAAAGTCTTGTTTGTCTGATATAAATATGGCTACTCTATCTTTCTTTTGTCAATCATTAGCATGATAGATGGTTCTTCATCCTCTTACTTTCAATCTGAAGGTGTCTTTAGGTCTAAAGTGGGTCTCTTGTAAACAGCGTGTAGATGGATCTTTCTTATCCATTCTGTTACCCCCTGTCCTTTGATTGGAGCATTTAGTCGGTTGATGTTTAGAGTGAGTACTGAAAGACATGAATTTATTGCCATTATGTTGCTTGTAGAGTTGGAGTTTCTGGTGGTGTCCTCTGGTCCTTTCTAGTCTTGGTTGCTTTTGGTCTTTTTTTTCCCTCCATCTTTTATCCCTCAGAGAGTCCACCTTAAATTGTCTTGCACAACTGGTTTAGTGGTCACAAACTCCTTTAATTTTTGTTTGTCTGAGAAATTTTTAATCTCCTTCTACTTTGAATGACAGCCGTGATGGATAAAGAATTCTTGGCTGCATATTTTTCCAATTCAGCACATTGAATATATCCTGCCATTCCTTTCTGGCCTGCCAAGTTTCTGTGGATAGGTCTGCTGCAAACCTGATCTGTCTTCCCTTGTAGGTTAAGGATTTTTTTCCCTTGCTGCTTTCATGATTCTTTCCTTGCCTGAGTATTTTGTCAATTTGACTATGATATGCCTTGTTGATGATCGGTTTTTGTTGAATCTTATAGGTGTTCTCTGTGCTACCTGGATTTTGATGTCTGTGTCTTTCCTCAGGTTAGGAATATTTTCCACTATGATTTGCACACATAACCCTTCTACTCCTTTTTCTCTCTTCATCTTGTGGGACAGCCATGATTCTGATGTTGTTCCTTTTAAATGAGTCACTGATTTCTCTAATTCTTAGATTGTGCTCTTTTGTCTTAGTCTTCCTCTTTTTTTCTGCTTCTTTACTCTCCATAGTTTGTCCTCTATATCACTTCTTTGCTGCTCTACCCAATGCATCCTTGCTGCTATGGCCTCCATTTGAGATTGCAGCTCAGTTATAACTTTTTTTATTTCATCCTGACTAGCTTTTACATCTTTTATCCCCACAGAAAGGGATTCTAATCTATTTTTGACACCAAGTGTTATTCTTAATATTGTGATTCTAAATTCTGGTTCAGACATCTTGCTTGTATATGTATTGATTAAGTCCTTCGCTGTCATTTATTCCTGCTTTCTTTTGTGTTGAATTCCTTTATTTCATCATTTTGATGGAAGAAAATGAATTAATAAGGTAAAAAATTAAATTAAAAAATTAAAAACAACACACACATAGACACACAAATGAAATAAGTGATGCTAGATCCTAGGTGTGTTTTGGTCTGGTTATTGAAAGGAACTTGATAGATTAGACAAAAAAGAAAAAAAATTGAAAATTTAGAAAATGTATACAATGAAATAGAATAAAATGAAATGAATGAAGTAAAATAGAATTTGAAAGATTTACAAAAAAGTAAAAAATATAGTAGAAAAAATAAAGAAAAATATTTTTAATAAAAGTAAATATTTTCCCTTTCTGTATTCAAGAAAAAGGAAAGAAATGAAAAAAGAAAAAAAAGAAAATTATATAAATGGACCAGCAAACAGTCTGAAATATGATTGAAATTACATTGTTTTTCCTTAGAAGTCAAACTATGAGGTACTTTATAGTCTGTAAACTAAGCAAGTGGAGAGATTTGCCGTGTTCCTGAAGAGCCAGGTTGGCCTAGTTGGACGGGGCTTATTCTACACTATGGTGTTGACTAGCTTACTGGGGTGGATTGTCGTTGTGATGTAGGTGCGTATGCATGGGAGGGGTGAAACTGGCATCACCCAGCTACCTGGTGTCTAGTATCTGAACTCTGTACTCTCCCTGACTAGCAATTGAGCACCCCTTCTTTGTTTCTGGCTTCTGTCCACTCCCTACCCCCTGCTTTTACACTGTCTGTGACCAAGCTATCTGGTTGCCAGGAGGCACCTCCCTCCTGAGTTTTATCTCAAATGTGTTTGTGTTTCCTGACCCTTCACTTCTGAGGCACTGTAGGTTTGACCCATTCTGACCCTCTGCGTGGGGGTCTCACTGAACAATGGCCAGGTGCTGGCTGCACCCAGGAATGTTTGTGGGACCGTGTTTCTGCAATGCCCAGAGACTGCGGCTGTGTGCCAGCCCACCCCAGAAAAAGTTCACGCAATTGGGTAGCACCAGAATTTTAGGGATTATGGAAAATCACAACACACATCTGGTACCAGAATTCACCCTTAACAACCATGTTTCAGCACCAGCGAATGTGGTTGTTTTCTGGGGTCTGCTGGGACCAGGTGGCTGTACAGCATTTAACAAATGTCCTTTCAGCAGTGGAACTGCTTCTCCCCATATGGCCCGAGGACCTACTGGACCCCACTCTGCTTCTGGGGATTTGCCAGAATCCCACAGAATTCTGGTGGGGATTCTGCTTCCCACCAGAGCACCACCAGGTATTGAGCTGCAGAGTTTCAGACTCTGTGCTTCCCCTGTTTATAGAGTCTTAATGGAGTTTAAACCCTCTCTTTTCTCCTTTCTCCCTTGTTAGTTCAGTCCCTGTAGCTGTTTCCACTTTTCCACTTTCTATCCAGTTGCTTTTGGGGTGGGGTGCTTTTCCCCTACCCTCATCCATCTCTGTCCTCTCTCTGTAAGCAAAAACAGCTCCCTGCCCTCCATTGCTTCTCTCTCCCCCAGTTCACCTCTCTGCTCCATGTACCTGGTGAGTTCTCAGGGCTAGTGATTTTAATTTCATAGCACCTGTTCTCAGGCATAGCTACACTCATAACCTAGAAGTAACAAATTCTTTTCCCAGAAGAATTCACTTTATTGTCTTTTCTTTATAAGATGGGGAGATAGGGGATTTTAGAACTTCTGAACAATGCATTATATAAGGCAGGTTAATAGAGTTCTCTGGATTATGATATAGGGCAATTGATTAGGGGACCTGACTCAGGAACTCCTTTAAAATGTCTTTTTATGGTTTTGTGGAACCATGAATGAGCTGAACCAGCACTACAAACATTAAAACCTTCCTATATTCAGGATACTATGACTGAGATAAAGCATCACATTTTTATTGAAAGAACAAAATATCTGAAAGCTGAAAGGAAGAAAGAAAGAAAAGAAAGAAAGAATATAGTTTTAATTCTAATGCATGACATAGAACTAATAACATTTTCCTCTCAACTGGGAAGTTTTTACTGAGATTCCCACTAAAATAGTGATAGGAAATGATAATGTAAAGATTCAAAATAATTTCTGGCATAGTTAGCTCATTCATGCATGTGTTCAGGCATTTATTTATCCAAATATATTTATCCAATACCTAGTATATGTCAGGCTTGGCTCAATCTTTGAATGATGCTTTATTGGGAATGCCCCTTCTGATACTGTATGCTTATAACTCTTGTTATAGTATTGTGTGTTGTACTACGTTACGGTATTTTGGTGACTGGTACTGTAGAGAGAGCTGTTCTCATCAAAGGTGTGAAATCTTTCATGGTGTCAGCTACCTGAGGAAGAAATGGTTTCACAGTTTGGTTGATCTGATGTGCCCTGAAGAGGAGGTCCTTAATTTTGAAGAAAGTAGATATCTAGGAAGGTCGAGAGCTGGTGAGCTGTACTTTGGGGTGTGGTGCACTCCCTTTGCTGAAAGACAGAATTGTCCATGGTGGATGAGACACATAATGGGAAGCTCCCATTTAGCTTCCTCAGTAGCTGTGACTGTCTCTACTCACATCATGAAATGAATCACCACTAATTATTACAAGTGGCCTGCAAGATAAGAGGCATTTTATTTATTTTCATGTAAGGAAACTGGCTTTAAGAGAGAGAGAGAAAAAAACTTATGAAGATTCAGTTGCAGAGTATAGAAATCACTCTAGCTATTTTTTTAATGTCTATCTATTTATTTTGAGGGACAGAGAAAGTGGGAAGAGGAGGGGAAGAGAGAGAGGAGTGAGAGAATTCCAAGCAGTCTCTGTGCTGGGAGTGCAGAGCCCAACAGTAGGAGCAGTGAGATCATGACCTGAGCCAAAATCAAGAGTGAGACACTTAAATGACTGAGCCACCCAGGCACCATTATTCTAGCTATTTTAAATGAAAAGGGATTTAATTTAAGAAATTTTGGTGTTTACAAAGTTATGGAAAGTGCTGAAGCATCAGTCCTTAACCTGGGCCTCCTGGAACAACTCCCAACCGGGAATCATGAAGGTTCATGCCCATTGCTGCTTCAAGACCACAATGTCTTAGCTATGGTCTGGGGTTTAGATACTGACATCAGAACTAGTGGCTCTAGAGCCAATCTGAATTTATAACCTGCTTCCTGTCTTTCAGCATTCATTAAGCTGGCTACTAGACACTCACACCCTTTGCTAATGCTGTTTTAGGAAAATCAAATTCCTATAATCCCTATATATCTGCATGGTAGAAGA
Organism: Felis catus; assembly: GCF_018350175.1. Lineage (NCBI taxonomy): Eukaryota > Metazoa > Chordata > Mammalia > Carnivora > Felidae > Felis > Felis catus. Next base: position 41,652,233 of record NC_058379.1, read on the forward strand.
AATAGTAGGAGCTATAGAAGTGGCTGTATTGTAAATCTCCCATGAGTGCTTCCTATTGGTGGAACCTAGAGCACGCCTGAATCTTAGTTGCAAGGGCACCTGGGAAAAGTGGCTTTTAGATCAAGAAGTCAAATGGAAAAGAATGTAGAACAAATGTGCATCAAATGACTATGCCTATTACAAATGGGGAGCTGTTATTTGGACTCAAACTTGTCCAAATTTAAAGCCCTGGGTTCTTTCCACTATTCCACACAAGCCAATTTGGAATCAATATCAAATTCACTTGGGTGACCGTGGGGATTATTTCTCTTAATTTCTTGTTAATAAGGGGGGGGGAGCCTTTTGATAAGGAAGGGCTTAAATCAGACCTAGAGAAAGTTATACAGCCTGTCTTGGAGTTGGAAGCCTGTGGGGCTTCTGAATTGGAATAGACTGAGAGAAGCTATGATCATGGTCTGGTTGAATTGGAGAAAGCATAACAAGAGAAGCTGGAATGTTCTCTGATTAGTCTCAAGGGAAAACATTTCCTGAACATAGAGAATTTGTTAATATCTAGGGCTGTTGGCAAGCCATTTAATAGCATTCTCTATAGAAAAAGAGAATTCTAGTTATAGAAGAGTCTCAAGAGATTGTGGGCAATTTGGGTTGCTCCATAAAGAACAAGGGAGGGGCTGGGATCCTAGAGAATTAGGGTATTTCATTTACTCTTGAGGTTCACGTTTAATATAGTAGCCATTACTAAGAATATCCAAAATAAAAATAATGGATGCAGATTTACATGGATGAAGACAGGGGTTCTTCTAATCTTCTAATCCACTGTTTTCAAGAAGGAGAGGTGAATGTAGGGGTAAGTGTTCTCTTGTTTCCCCAGTAAATCTTATAGATGAATTCCCACTTGCATAATGAACTCTGAAATTAAAAGAGATAATGCTTTTGGCTCATATCCTTCTTCTTTATGGAATGCTTATCTCTTTACTACTTCAAATTTCAGACCTTTCAGAATGCAGCAGACTCAGGATTATAATTACTTGCAGAAACATGGGGTTGATACACCATAGTACAGTGTTTGGAACATTTATTACACATTTAGTATACTGTTCCCTTCAAGAATTCTGACCTACTTGAGAAATAATTCAAAGAGTAAATAAAATAATAAAACTTTATTACTAAAGTTACTAGTAGTGTCTACATTTATAGGCCATAGTGCTTTGTGAGAAGCATATGGTCCTATTAATCTTACTTCCAAAAGAAAAGGGGACAGAACTGAGCCAAGTATGGCCAAGTAAGTCACTCTACTTCCCAGGTATGGATTTTGGAAAATCCAAGAGTAAGAGAGAGAAAGAACATTCTTTTCTATAAGTGGGTGCTGAACAGAAAGTTTTAAAGTGAATGAATTGAATGCATGCATTCCTGAATGAATTATGTATATATGAGCAGCATATTTTTTATCAGCTCAAGTTTGCCTAGGAAATAGTCAGCTAACCAACCTTCAGGTGACTGGTGGTTCCAGGCATCATACTGCAATTGGATGATAGTCCCAAATGTAACACGCTGTTAGTGGCTGATGTATTCAAGTGACCATTTTTGCCCAAATTGCACTTGTTAATAGCTACCTGAAGCCTAGAACTTGGCCCTGAATCTTGGTCCCTGGACTGGGGAATTTGACTTTCGCCCAGATCATGCTGGCCTCTTCTATAGTTTCTAGATTCTATGAACTTTCTTTAAGTTACCAGATTTCAGATCTAATAATCTACCTCATGTTAAGAAACTCAGTCATCCTGAAATATTGGTATTGTTTCCCTATTCATTTTTACCCTGTGAATGTGGACTTCAGTTATTACTATTATTTTTTTGGTACTTGATATTACCCCTCCCCCCCAACAAAGACATACTCTTTGAAATTCAATATTAGACTTGACTCTTTTGCATCCCCCCATTCTAGATGCAGGCTAACAGCCTTCTGTTGCTTTCATTCAGTTAGTTTGGCTCTCCTGAGTGCACTGCCTATTGCAGACATTTTTGGGTTGAAACAATTATGATAGTTATTTTTAAATTAGGTTTCAAGTTCCTATGAAAGTAGGGATCATGTTTTATACTTTGTGAACTCAGGCACTTAATGTTTGCTGTTATATGAAAAAAGTAATTTTGCTACCAGCTGCCCAGTAACAGTAAACCCCTGAAAAGCCTCCAAATAATGTAAAGGCAAAAAGCCTCTAAGCACAAGACGTGATGAATACAGCTAAGAAAAGCCAAAACTAAGATTACTGAAGTAACTGATCAGTAACTTACAGAAAGATAAGCTTTCATTGATTTGCAAATGTTACGTATGCCTTATCTCCTTGGTGCTGAAGCCAAGGAACAGGTAAGAGGTGAGGGAGGAAGAGAAGTGGTAGTGAATATAGTTGTAATTACAGAGAGCCTTTATTTTGCCATATATTATTTAATTTAATCTTTGCAGTAACTCACTGAAGTAGGCACGGTATTTATTTTATTCATTTACTTGTATTCATTTAAAGACAAAGAAATTGAGCATTAGTGAGGTTTGGTAATTTGCCCAGGATCATGTTCACATGGTTGTGGTGGAGTTGAGATTCCAGTTTTTATGTTTGGTTTCTTTGGGGTAGAATTTTCTTTCTCATTGTTAGTTGATTTATATATGTAGCTATCCAGTGGTGTTATGTTTTTGGCCTCTCTACATCCCTCACTTCCTCTAGCAGTAATTGGTTAACTTAGGAGCAAGATTTCAGCTTCTTCCTTTCTATTTCTTTTGGGAACTAGCTGCTTACAACATGCTGCTCCTCTGTACTATATCTTTTACAGGGCCAGTACCTAGAATACAGCCTGGTATTAGGGGGCAAGTTGGTCATATTATGGGCTTTAGTTCCAAAAGTCCCATGGTTTGCAGAACCTGGGTCACATTCATGGATCTCTGTGATATCAACATTAAGACTGGTATTTGCTTATTCATTTATCTATACTTTTCCTGATTAGTTTGATTCAGAAGTAAGCTGAGGGGAAAAAAAAGGCTTATGTTCTTTTCTGTATATAAGGTAAAAAAAATACAATTAAACATAAAATGAACAGAAGGGTAAAAAAAAGACAGTGAATAGCAGGCATAAAGTTGGAAAAAGAGAAAAAAATGAAAGTGCTCCACTCTTGTGAGAAATTCAAAGGAAGAATAATCAATTCCATATATCATGATCCCTGAGTGCACAGCATAGCACAATAATTAATGTTCATGATGACAACCCTTGATCCGTCAAGAAAAATTAAATTATGTTCAGCAGATTTTCTTTTCTTTACCTCAGCTGGGGAAGAATGTGTAATACATTTTAGAAAGATTGATTCTTTTGATAAAGGAAATGCCATTTTACTTGTATTTGCTGGGCCATCTAAGGAATACCATTGTGAAAATACTTAAATATAGAAAAGCAAAGGGAATTGTTGAAGATAGCTTCTTTAAGAATACATGTCTTTAAAATTAAAGATTTTACCACAGCATCTGCATTTGCCTACTCCAATTTGCCTAATCAGGGTTAATTTTTAAAGTTTTACATTAATTGGTAAACTATCAACTCTAAGTGCCCGTTTTTAACATGGTGGATCAATTGTATCTTGTTTTTAGCAAAAGATGTAAAGCATCTATTTGATTTAAATTAAGCTGACCCTTAGGGCTCAAGCTCATCAGATTTAAATTATAATTAAATAAACTCATAATAATGGATAAACAATGTTATATTCATTCCAGAACACGGATATTTTAATTGGCATTGTGGGAAGGAAAGGGGTTGTTTAGCAGAACATGGTGTAAAGGGGATGTCTTCAGGAGAAGGTGTGAAAGTGTGAAGGTGTAAAGTTCTAACTAAGAGACCCTGCGTGGTGGCATTATGTTGATGAATTTTGTCAGAGTCCTGGAGTAGAGCAGACTGACAGAGGCTGACCTCTCATGCTAATCATTCCATAAGAGACTAAAATACACAAAGCAGACTGACAATTTGTCAAATCACAATGGAGTAAGGGAATATGAGGAGGAATATTCATAACCTCATCCAGGGCACCCACTTGGTTGTATCAGGATGCCTGGAAGACCAAATTAATAATTTAAAGGTTGTTTGGTAAGCCTGGAATTAAAGTAAAGGGAGATGGGTAATCTTGAAGATGTCAAACAGCCGATGGTAGGGCCTATTGAGTCATCCCTGAGCCACAATGGAGTTATAACAATATGTGGTAATATTTATTAATCATGTTGTCAGGCATAGTAGTATAAATGCTTTGTTTATATTAATTCATAAATCCTCTCAGCAGCTCCGGGAAGTAACCTCCTAGGAAGTGTCCTCCCCACTAAGAAGATGCAAAAATGGAGGAACCAGAGTTTAAGGAACGAACTCTCCTCAGGTAGGGCAGGCGAGTTTTAGAAGTTGGATTAAAACCCAGGTAATCAGAGTCTAAATCCAACGTTCTTAAGAGTTATGCTATTTTATTTCTCCAGGGGTACTTTGTTTTTCGTGGATTCAGTGTTTCTTCTCTCAGGGTAGTACTGGATAAACACTGCCAAGTTCTCATTTCTTCCAGTTCCCATTTATATGTTCCAAGCTCTCCAGTGTGATTTTGTTCTTAGCGTCTTCCTCTAGATAAATTACAGTCACATGGGTGTTACTGTTTACCAACTTATAATCACGTTCTAGTTTTTTCACTCTGATATTTTATCCAGTCCATTTGGATTGGGTGTTAGGTGTTTGTATTCATTTACACAATGATTGGATTACTCTCACAGGAGCTGAGAGTCTTGAAATTCATTTCCTTTTGTGTGTATATTTTACTAGCTTTATTGCAACCTAATTTCTGTTACTTTTAAGTTCTTGGGAATCTGGTAGAACACTCTGCTCATTGTTGCCTTCATATACCACTAACAATAAAATAGATAAAATATTGATGGAAGAATCTCCGAATGGATTATAAAACTATTTGACTTTTGACAGGTGGGTACATTATTAAGAATTCCCAAACTCCCAACCTTTTACAATTTTCTTTTTAACTTCATTGAATTTTAAGAACTGGAACTGACAAAAAAAAAATCTTTCTTGTCACAATTTAGTTTTTTATTTGTGCTTAGAAATTGTCTAAGAATAGCATGGAAGAGAGGATTTTACATTTGTGGTTTTTGGTATGATCAATTCCCCATCATTAAGCCTATGATTCATGGCTGTAAAATGAACCTAAAATTTCCCCCAATGTATTTTATGTCCTCCTGTAAGTGAAGAGGTAACTTTTGACTTGAATGCTAATGTTAGGATATATTTCAGATCCTCTGAGCAGTTCCTTGAGATCCTTGGATGTAAGCTGCTTTATATAGCCTCCTACTAAGTATTTGAGACAGCCACTTATGAATTACTATGCCCTGACGACTTTATCTGACTGTACCAAAAGTTGTGGGGTGGATTATGAATCAGTTTGTGGAGACACAACTCAATTTTCTGGACTGTCAATTAAGACAGGTGAGGTCATATAACAAATAACCTTCCTTCTCCAAAATCCCACGTGGATGCTCAGACGTTCTGAAACCTTTACTAGATTTTCCTGCCTTCACAGTAAACTGTCAAATGTTCAGCAAAGTCAGTGTGTCTTGGCAGAGTGGCAGGGCTGGCTGCCATATGCACCAACAGGAGGAACAGGAGGGGATGGGACTTTCTAACCCACTGTACAGATGTGAAGCCTGGATTATGCCCTGGGTCCATTTCAATCTTTGGAGATGCTGCAATTCATAAATGATAAATGTTGTATATTGCTACACAGGTCATGACAGAATAGCAGATGATAATTGTTAGGCCATTATTAGAAGAAAGCAATCCTTTGGGAAAATGGGGAGGTAGGATGAGCCACAAAGAGAGGGGATTAGAAATGCATGTAGTCCAGAGAGGCTGAAGTAATGCTGATGACAGAGTTTGGAAACGTCAGTAGCAGATGGGGTCTGCCATCATTTGCCAATTGCAGGCTGTTTCAGTCCCTGTAACAAATGCATGGTTCCCTTGGAGCAAAGGGTGATTTCACAAAACAATAGCAGAAATGGCCAAGGAGTTTGAAACTGCAGAACAGCTATTTAGTGATAAACATACCCTATTGGGAGACATGTTGTATGAGAGAATAAGATACAAATAAGGAGGCTACATAGGGGAGCTAAGGAGAGTTTAAGAATTATATCAGTCTTGTTTAAAACTTCATTTAGTCACAATCATAAAATATTACCTTTTAATACTTCCTTGGGCTGCCTATATTTGAATGGAAATAATCTGCCTTGGTGATTGGAAAATCTGTCTTAAAGTAATAGCCCATAAATTGATCTCAAAATCAAAAGTCAAAAAAGTAAAATCACAGTAAGAAATGATGTTTTTCCACAGTGAAAGTATGTATTTTTCACATCTCATGATGTACTACCTTTCTTCAGGTGAATGCTGTATAATGCAAATACAACCGTTACCTGCTTAAGGCTTAACTAACTGCTTAAGGCAAAAAAAACCTGTAGAAGGGCAATAGAGAGAAGGCCATCACCTTAATATAAAAAAACATTGTGAGGGTATTGTATCTTTTGTCTTTCAGCAAATTTCATTAAAAAATATGGTGGTAAATAGAAACCACTGCTCTATTTCATGTTTTGTTTCTCACTCTCCTTTTCCCTTCCCACACCAGGCCCCCAGCAGAAGGCAACATCGAGAGGTGTATACATTTCATGTTGAGCTTGGTTTCTTTTTCATTATTGATAAAAGCATTTGTTAATTATGAAATGGATAGCAATTACTAATTCACTATCAATATATTCTGACAATAAGACTGATAACTTAGGCCATATTAAGTCATACAATTACATTTTGTAGTTTGATTAGTTTCTGAAGGTGTAAATTTTTCTCTTGGACCTAAGTTCACTTGTAGAACTTGGATTATCACTGAAACAATAAAATCAGGTGTTTCTACACACATGAGGAAATGGCTTCAAAGCCTAAAATATATCTGCATTTTTAGTCAAGATTCAGCGTTTCTTTTATTAAAATTTTTTTTATGTTTTATTCATTTTTGAGAGAAAGAGAGAGAGAGCATGAGCAGGGAGGGGCAGAGAGAGAGGGAGACACAGAATCCAAAGCAGGTTCCAGGCTCTGAGCTGTCAGCCCAGAGCCTGACGCAGGGCTTGAACTCGCAAACCTTGAACTCAAGGACCATGAGATCATGACCTGAGGCAAAGTCGGACACTTAACCGACTGAGCCACTTAGGCACCCCTAGATTCAACTTTTCTTTTATTTTTAAAAATTTTTTTTTCAACGTTTATTTATTTTTGGGACAGAGAGAGACAGAGCATGAACGGGGGAGGGGCAGAGAGAGAGGGAGACACAGAATCGGAAACAGGCTCCAGGCTCTGAGCCATCAGCCCAGAGCCTGACGCGGGGCTCTAACTCACAGACCGTGACGCTTAACCGACTGCGCCACCCAGGCGCCCCATTCATCTTTTCTTTTAAAACGTAGAAGCCCTAAAGCTCAATTCAAACTAGTTAAGATTAATAAGTTTATATATTTTAATTGATTGCTTTTACTATCAGGGAAGTATACTGGATAAATGTATGGATAAATATATTGATAAATAATGCAACTTATTCCCACATTACTGAGAGCAGCAGGGGAGAGGTTTTGGAGACAGGACTGTTGCAACTTTGCTACTACTTACATTCATCAAAACTGAGGTAAAAAAAAAACAAACACTGAGGTAGACACTAGTCGAGACTCAATGCAGTTGTGTGAGGAACACAGTGATTTTCTGCCTCAGAGCAGACCTGATAGAAGCACAACATTTATGCTGATTTGTTCCTAAAAGAATTCGAAGGGGTCAAGACAAATGGTTGGCCACAGGAGGTTGATTGTGACATAGAAGAAAAGTTTCTCAGACATGTGGCAAAACTCCTTGCAGAGGAATGCGGAATGGCAAAAGAGATCTTTCCTTGTGGAAGCAAAGTTCTTAGTCTTGTGTATGAGGCTCTAGAGGCAGAATTGCACAGTCTGGGGGAAATGTTAATGTTAATGGTTGTCAGGGTCCCACGTCACACAGATTGCAAGAACAGCAAGTTTGAATAACCCTGATTTTTGTTTGGAGAAGTCTTGTTCTCAGCCCATGTGATTTGGGTAGGACTGATCCCATGATTAGTTCCCAGGATGGGCCCTTACTGGCATAATGCCATCCCCCCCGTCATGGTTTAGGGATGAAAATGGATCTAAACAATGAGGCTTTTTATGAGGTTCCAGGAAGAGGTGCTCTTTTCTGCTAGACTCAAAGAAGAGAATAAGTAAAGAAAAGCTGCAGTCATCTTGTTCCCACATAGATTCTGTGCAAGACATCAATACTTTGGAGGACTTTGGAGCCATGAGATGGAAAGAGAGGAATCAGAACCTGGCATATTGTTGGAGCTCCAGCATCTAGCTTTACTGAGACAGTTGGGAGTAAAAAGAGTTTGTTGAAGAGTGTCACTAGTGAAAGGAAAAGGGAAGAAGCAAGATTGGTCCAGGAGAGCTATTGGACCACAATGCAGACCTCAGCAAGCCCCTGCCAACCCATGGGAAGCTCTAGAGAAAAAACTGTTCACTAGAGGAGTGTCCCATTGCACAGAAATGCCTAAATCCTTGTACCAACATTTTGCTCAGTCACAGACTGTGGGCAGACCTGTGAAGAGTAGGACTTCTCCTTCACTAAGTCATTGGTTGGGGGTTGCCAGGGGAAGAACATGGTCATGGCTTGGAAGCTGAGGTAAACCATGCAGGATTGGACAGCTGAAGGTTAACTAGAGATACTCCTCACAGCTGGGCACCCAGTTCTTTCTCAAAGGGTGATCTGAGAGGGGCTTCACTGTGTCTGCCAAGTGAGCTATTGAAAAAGCAAGCCATATCATTTATCTGGTCCAGTATACCCTCTACAGACTTGAGATACTGAAATGCAACTGAAAAAGTTCTGATGGAGGGAGAGAAGCTGGGGTTTCTGTTCTAGGGCAGCAGATGAGAGCATGCCTATGGGTCTGAGATTCAAGAACACACAGAGTCCATTGATGAGCCCTGGGCAGTGAAACCGTATGTCAAATAGGAAGGGGTTTAATGGTCAGCACTCCCTGGATGTGGAGCTGGAGAAGAATCTCTTGTATTCCCTATCTCAATCAGATTGGCTTTTTCACCTGTTCCTTTCTATGTCTCTGTCTGCCTGGGTGATTTCAACATTCATGTTGGGTGAAGCTTCCACACCTAACCTCGCAGCTTTGACCTCAGCTATTTTAATGGTTTTCACCTCAAATCAATTTCAGCAATTTACTCCTTAGCCCATGCTCTGGATTTTATCATCAACATATCACTGCTTTACCTGACAAATCTGACTCCAAGAACTCATTTTACAATCACACCTTCTAATTCTCCCATCTTTCCCACGTTCTTTTTATAATCGGTGAAATATATGGACATTTCTAGATTTCTGAATTAGTCTCACTTTTTTACCTTCTTGTTCTAATTTTTAGACTATTTTTGGCTTCACTTCATTTATGGCTCAGCATGGAGCCATGTCAATTATTTATCTCTGCTCTCCTTCCTTTCTCCAGCTTTAAATGTGGTGCCTTCAAGAATTCCACTTTCATTCTCTTTGCTCTTCTAGGATGACATCATGTTCCTGTGGTTTCCACTCCATTTGTTCACAAATGAGTTAGTTGCACAAATTATGATATATAATGGAATACCATGAAGCTATAAAGGGGAGTAGCTTAATTTATTTCTCAGTTTCTTTGATATATTGTAGAATGAGTGGGTACAGGCTATAGATAAATATACAAATAGTCATGTTTCTATTTAATATCTCCCCAATAAGACAAATTCTTTGACAGAAGTATTGAATTATATATCAACTAAAGGAAGCAGAACTGAGACAAAGTAAGGTATGACTTGGGGCTCTCAGATTCTAATACTTTTGTGGAAACAATTTCAACTGAATGATTTTGATTTCAAGGCCACTTTGGAGGGATACATTATGGGTTAGTAAGATGAAAGAGTTTAGTATGGAATTAAAATGAGAATCAATTGAAAGTAGATTCCAGGGCCCAAGAATATTATGGAATACACTTGAAAGAGGAAGCCAAAGTTAGAGACGTTGTGGGAAAAATGAAGAATGAAGTGATAATTTATTTGGAGAGAATCTGGTATTGCTGTAGAAAAATAGAGGAGGTGAGAATAATTAATTCATTTATTCCATCAGATTTGTGTTGGGAATCCTTTATATACCAGACCAGTAGGCCTTAGGGATATGAATATATATGTGACTTTATTATCCCTTTCTTGGAGGAGCCAATAATCTGATTATGGAAACACATTAACAAATAATTACCATAGTCTAATAAATGCTTCACTGGAATAGAGGATCATAAATGTTGTATATTTACAAAGTCAAAATGATCTTATAAAGGGGCATATTTGTGAAGGCACATATATCAAAGATGACACTCTATTCTAACTCTATAACTAGATTTATTCCTTAATGTCTGTGACAAGTTATTCACACCCCAAATTTATGAAAGATGCTAAAATAGAATTTCTATGATTAGATTTATTTACTAATTTAACATGTAATACCAAATTTCCAATTTAGGACCAAATCTTATTTTAGTTTTCTGAGAAAGATGGGAAGAGAGAAAATAAAGCCTTTAAAAATTAAATCTAGTGATTGCTGGAACAACCTTCACCAAGCCCAGCCAATAGCTTGTTATATTCTAAATATAACTTGTCATCTTGTGACAAAATTCAATTTTGAGAATAAGTGAAAATCCAATTCAATTTTCAATTGTTTTGTATACTTGAAAACCAAAAATTTATGGAAGGCTTTTTAAATATTTATTTTGTGTCGGGTGATAGGGAATTATATCCTTTGTGTCCCTAAGAAGACAGTAAGATTGATGAGTTGTTTATGCAAGCAATCAGAATCCAGTTCAGACACTATTAAATAATGCATTGTCTCTACTTACTTTAGCTTAACATGGTTTCACCCCAAAGTCATTTCTGAATGATACCCACAAAGAAATTTAATTCATTGATCTTATGCCTCAAAGAGCAATTCCATGTGGTAGTTGTGTGATATTGTTACCGACTTGCAGAAATTCTCAAAATAGTTTGTATTCTGGAGTTTAAATTGCAACATTTATTTTTCAATATAAAGGATGAACAATGTTTAAAGTCTGAGGTAGAGGACAAAAGCATAATGAAGAGAAAAATTAAAAGAACACAAAGAAGACGTAACAATGTTCTGTTTCAAAAACATTCTCTTACTAACCAGTGCTTAGCTACAGACAACCAAGCAAAAAATGAAATGCTTTAATATAGCCAAGTTAATGTAATCAAAGTTTCCATTACAAAAAAGGTAGGTGAATTTAATTTGTGCTTGCCAGTTTGCCAACTCTTACTTGGCATGCTTCCAATTTTTTAGGTAACAGAAGAAAATATTTTGAAAACTTTGTGTTTCTGTGACTCTAACTAAATAATCTGTTATTTACTAAATAAAATTAGTAGGATTTGATGGCTGGAGGTGGGAATATCTGCTTTTATAGAAGAAAAAAACCATTTCAGTACATTCATCTCTCTTGAGGGTTAAGGAGAAACATATTTGAAAAGTACGGACAGACGAGAGGAATCATTCCTCAAACTTTGCTGTCTTCTTATTTTTGCATTTTGAATTAAGGTATAGCTTACATGTAGCAAAATGGTCGCATTTTAAGTATAACCACCAACAAAATCACGATGAGATAAAAAATGTGTTAATTACCCCAAAGCTCCTTCGTGCCCCTTTATAATTAATAAGACTTTCTGCCAAGAGATAACTGTTTTTCTGACTTCTGTCATGATCAGTTAGTGTTATTTGTTCTTGAACTTCATATAAATGGATTGTTTGGTTCTTTGATTATTACATTAAAAAATCATGTTTGTGTCATCACTACTAATTATTTAGGTGTCACTGTATACCAGACATAATGCTTCAAACTCATCATATTCTCTTTCCAACATTGTATTTCCTATCTATATCATAATTAAAAGTGGATTGCTTTTGCTAAAGTTAAATGATTCTGAATTCAGATGAGATGGGTTTGAAAGAGTTCATTTTGATGGACTAGAGCACCCTGGCAGATCTGGGGTGTGAACTAGGCTGGCACATGGGCAGAGTGGCTCCCTGTGCTGGGATTGAGGGGCATAGAGTCATGGAGTCATGGATATTTTTCTGAGTCCAGGTCAGTGGAACAGAGGGTACGTTAGGATTTTTTTCCAGAAATGGGGTCACATGATGAGGTCTAAATTGTGGGAATAGGATAAGAGCCCATATTAGGGTCAGGGATGAGCAGGGAGAATGTGATGTGCTTCAGAACTGGGGCCTCTGGATCTGCCTGTGCCCATTCCTTCTAGCAAACGTCGAGATTAGTCCTTCTGCCTGTAATGGTTTGTACCAGACTGCAGAGAGGAGTCATTGGCTCCATCCTGTAGTTCTGGGAGACGACACATAGAAATTAGGAAAATGCAGGTCCAGCCTTCCTGTAGAATCTGCAGTATCTCAAGGCTTGGCATATATGCCCCTCATCATCAGGCCTTGTTTTGGCTGCTTCAAAGCCAGCCCTCTGCTAGATGCAGCCAAAGTTTCAGACAAGCAGAGCTCTGACTAGCCACTGCATCTGCCTGTCTTGCCCTTCCATGCTTGCCAAGCAGGTAGTGAGAAAGGAAGCTCAGATGATTAGCCTGTTGACTTCCATCTGAGGTCTATCCCTTATTAACTTTGTGGCTTTTGGCAAGTTACGTTACTCCTGTGAGTCTCAGTGTCTCCATTTGTCAAAGAGGAACAGAATAGTACTTACTTCGTGGGGTTAAATGAGATAATCTTTGTAACTGGGCTGGTAGTGCAGTTGATCAACATTTCCACTGGATAGAAAAGAAAAAGAGAACCTATTGAAACTATGGGCCCCCAAAATTCAGCTTAAAATATTCTGTTTGGAAGCCTTTCCAAATCCCACCAGAAAGAGAAAAGTTTTCTTCACATGGCACTCTGATGTTTCCCACCTTTTTTTTTTTTTTTTTTTTTTTAATAACAGACAATTTCTTTTCTAACACCTCTGGGCGCTATACTGCCTGAGGATAAGAATTGTGTCTTTCACGTTTATAGTTCTAGTATCATCATGGTGTCAGACACGTAAGTGGACACTCAGGAAATATGTGTCCCATTCATGAATAAAGTCTGTTATTTGGCAATTATATTAAAAATGTTTTAAAATGTTTTATTTAATTTTTTAACATTTATTCATTTTTTGAGAGACAGAGAGAGAAAGAGCAAGAGTCGGGAGGGGCAGAGAAAGAGGGAGACGCAGAATCCAAAGCAAGTTGCAGGCTCTGAACTGACAGCACAGAGCCTGATGTGGGGCTCAAACTCACAAACCGTGAGATCATGACCTGAACCGAAGTCGGATGCTTAACCGACTGACCCACCCAGGCGCCCCTTAAAATTTTTTTTTAATGTTCATTTATTTTTGAAAGACAAAGTGTGAGTGGGGAGGGGCAGAGAGAGATGGAGACACAGAATCTGAAACAGGCTCCAGGCTCTGAGCTGTTAGCACAGAGCCTGATGCACAGTCCAAACGCATGAACTGCGAGATCATGACCTGAGCCAAAATTGGACTTAAACGACTGAGCCACCCATGTGCCCCTGGCAATTATATATTACACACTGTTTGTTTCTAGTAGTTTTGCTTTAGTGTAGGATTCATGTTCAAGATTATTTCGGAGGGAAAGAATGAGTTTCACTGAATCCTTCAATTTACCTGTCAAACTACCTGCTTTAAATTGGCTTAGCAATCAACATCGGCACAAAATTACTATTTATGACATGATTCTCTGTTGGAGGGCTCTCAGCAGTGATGCTGTGAAAATAACTGTAACTTAGAAATTCAGTAGCATTTGCCTCAGTGAAGGAGTTAGTAGAAATAATAACCTTTAGCTCCAGCTGTCACCACAGAACCTGTGTCAGACTTCTGGGATGAAGATTTACATAGTGGCCTGACTATTAATTTCACATTACACTTGAACTTTTTTCGTAATATGTAAAAGTTTAGGTTCTGATTATAAGCCACACATTTGAGAAATGAGGGTAGCAAAATAGGAAACACTCCCACCTACCAGAACTGTGACTACAAGGTTCTTTGGACATTAGATTATTAATTTGTGACCAAAACAAACAAACAGACCCTCCTTACACTCCCACCAACAAGGGAAACAAGATGAATGCCACAGGCAATTCCTGTAATGTTGTTACCAGTCTCCACTCTTCTCCCTGGCTTTTCCTGATGTTCTTCCTAATAAAGAAGCACCTACCGGCGCCTGGATGGCTCAGTCGGTTGAGCATCAGACTTTGGCTCAGGTCATGATCTCGCGGTCTGTGAGTTCGAGCCCCGTATGGGACCCTGGGCTGACAGCTCAGAGCCTGGATCCTGCTTCGGATTCTGTGTCTCCCTCTCTCTCTGCCCCTTCCCTGCTCATGCTCTCTCTCTCTCTCTCTCTCTCTCTCTCTCTGTCAAAAATAAATAAAAACATTAAAAAAAAAAGAAGCACCTAAATGTCCCCTATACACACCAACATGCTAAATACTAAAGAAAAAAAAAAAAAGATAAAACTAGACAAGTGTTAATGCAACAATTTAGTTAATGCAAGTGTTAATGCAACAATCCCCAAGATGACCAGGACATTGTAGAGTTGATATCCTAACCATCTTTATCACAACGTTGTGTTTTATATTCTGTTTTACTCAGGATAAAAACACACTTCAGAACATGTATAATCATCCGTGCTTCAGGGGAAATTTGAGCAATCACCATTTAAACAACTATTTAATACATTTTTGATGTAACAGTCATCTTACTTCACTCTGATTATCCTGGGGACACAAGACTGGATGGAAATGAAAAAAGGAATCAATTTAAATTATCTTTAGTTCTTAAAGAAGATACCAGGAGCTTAAAAGAGATTTGAAAAACTTTATCTTGGTACCATGATTGTAGCTTTTCTAGAAAAACATGTAGGAAGTGAGAAGAATTTGTGAAATAAAGCAGGAAGTCCCTTCTCTGCTTTGCTGTGATAAACTGTTAAGACTTGTCCATTTTAACTATAGTTATTGAGAGTTCCTCATTATAACCAGTCTCTTTAAGAATTTCTTAACCTGTTGTTAATTATCTTTGTTTTTGAGATAAACAAAGACTTGGTTTAGTAAAATTTGATGTAGATAGCTCCTTTTTATTGTGGTAAAACCCTCATAACATAAAATTTACCATCTTACCCATTTTTAAGTGTACAGTTCAGTGGCAACTATATGCACATTATTGTGCGACAGATTTCTAGAACTTTTTCATCTTGCTAAACTGAAACTCTACCTATTGAATAACAGCTCTTCCTTGTCCCATATCCCCAGTACCTGGCTACCACCTTTCTACTTTCTGTTTCTAGGAGTTTGACTACTTTAGATTCCTCTTAAAAATGGAATCATGCAGTATTTGTCTTTTTGTGAATGGCTTGTTTCACTTAGCATGATGTATTCAAGGTTCATCCATGTTGAAGCATATGACAAAAGTTCTTTTTAACACTGAGTAATATTACATTATATGAATATACTACCTTTTCTTTATCCATTCATCTATTGATGGACATTTAAGTTACTTCATATCTCGGCTATTGTGAATAATGCTGAAATGAACATGGATGTGCAAATATCCCTTTGAGTTCCTGCTTTCAAATATTTTGGGTATATATTTGGAAGTAGGATTGCTGATCATGTGATATTTTTATTTTTATTTTTTTGAGGAACCTCCATACTATTACCATTGTGGCTGAATTATTTTATATTCCTGTCAATAGTGCATAAGGGATTTAATTTCTCCTTTTATTTTGGCTAATGCTTGTTATTTTCTTTTCCTTTTATCTTTGATAGTGGTTATCCTAATGGATGTGAGGTGATATCTCATTATGTCTTTGATTTACATTTCCCCTGTGATTAGGGATGTTAAGGCTCTTTCAATATGCTTGTTGGCCATTTGTATATCATCTTTGGAGAAATTTCTATTCAAGTTCTCTGCCCATTTTTTAATCAGGTTATTTGGGGGAGTTTTTGGTTGTTGATTTGTAGGTGTTCTTTATGTATTTTGGATGTTAACCTTTTGTAAGATATGTAGTTTGCAATATTTTCTCCCATCGTGTAGGTTTCCTTTTCACATTATTGATTGTATAATTTTCCATGCAGAAGTTTTAATGTTTTGATATAGAGCTATTTGTCTATTTCTGCTTTTTTGCCTGTACTTTAGGTGTCATATTTTGGAAATCATTGCCAAACCCAATGTCATGAAGAATGCCCTTATGTTTTATCCTAGGTCTTTAAAGTTTCAGGTATTACATTTAGGTCTTTAGCCCATTTTGAGTTAATTTTTGTATATGGTATAAACTAAGGGTCCAACTTCATACTTTTGCATATGGCTATCCAGTTTTCCGACTACCAGACCATCCTTTTCTCATTGTGTAGGCCTTGGCACCCTTAGTGAAGATCGTCTGACCATATACAAAAGGGTTTATTTTGGGGCTCCATATTCTTTTCCACAAATCTATATATCTTTTTACACCAGAACCATATATAGATTCTTTTATGTTTATTTATTTTTGAGGGGAGAGGTGGGAGGGGTAGAGAGAGAGGGAGACAAAGAATATGAAGCAGGCTCCAGGCTCTGAGCTGTCAGCACAAAGCCTGACATGAGGCCTGAAACTGTGAACCGTGAGATCAAGACCTGAGCCAAAGTCAGATGCTTAACTGACTGAGGCACCCAGGTGCTCCATTATAGATTTGTAATATGTTTTTCAACCAGGAATTAGGAGTTTCCCAACTTTTTCTTTTTTAAGATTGTTTTGGTTACTTGAGGCTTTAAGATAGATTTTTTTTTTAATTTCTGCAAAAACATTGGGATTTTGACAGGAATTGAACTGACTATAGATTGGGCAGTATAGATATCTTAACAATATTAAATCTTCTGATCCATGAACACAAGATGTCTTTCCATTTATTTGTGTCTTCTTTAATTTCTTTCAGCAGTTTTTGTGGTTTTCAATGTACAAGTTTTTACCTCCTTGGTTAAGTTAATCCTGAGTATTCTATCCTTTTTGATGCTGTAAATGAGATTATTTTCTTAATTTCCTTTTTGGATTGCTTATTAGTGTATAGAATTACAACATTTTCCTGTGTTGATTTTGTATTCTGCAACTTTGCTGAATTTGCTTATTAGTTCTAGTGTGTGTGTGTGTGTGTGTGTGTGTGTGTGTGTGTGTTTGTGTGTGTGTAATCTTTAGGGTTTTCTACATTTAATATTATGTCATCTACCAACAGTGGTAATTTTACTTCTTCTTTTTCAAATTGGATGCATTTTATTTATTTTTCTTGCCTAACTGTTCTAGCTGGGGCTTCCAGTACTACATTGAATAGAAATAGTGAGAGTGGGCATGCTAGCCTTGTTCTTGATCTTAGAGGAAGAGCTTTCCGTTTTCCATCATTGACTATGATGTCAGCTATCGGTTTTTCATATATAGTCTTTATTATGTTGAGTTAGTTTCCTTCTGTTTCTAGAATGTTACATTAAAAAAATTTTTTTTAATGTTTATTTTTTGAGAGAGAGACAGACAGAGCATGAGTGGGGGAGGGGCAGAGAGAGACACACACACAGAATTCAAAGTAGGCTCCGAGTTCTGAGCTGTCATCACAGAGCTTGTCATGGGGCTCGAACTCACAAACCATGAGGTTATGACCTGAGCCAAAGTTGGACGCTTAACTGACTGAGCCACTCAGGTGCCCCAGCGTTGTTTTTTTTTTTTTTTTTTTTTTTTTTTTTTTTTTTTTTTATCATGAAAGTGCATTGAATTTTGTTAAATGATTTTTTTGTGTCATTTGGGATGATCATGTCATTTTTGTCCTTCATTTGTTAATATAGTATATCAGATTGAGTGATATTCATATGTTGAACCAGACTTGCATTAGGAGAATAAATTCCCACTAGATCATGGTGCATAATCCTTTGATTGTGCTGTTGAATTCAATTTGCTACAATTTTGTTGAGGATTTTTTGCATTACCATTCATCAGGAATATTGTTGTGTAGTTTTCTTTTCTTGTAGTATTTTTGTATTGGGGGTAATGCTGACCTCATAAAATGAGTTTAGAAGTATTCCATCCTAATAAGATTTGAGAGAGTTTAATGAAAATTGGTGTTAATTGTTCTTTAAATATTTGATAGAATTATCCAGTTAAGCTTTTCTTTGAGGGGAGATTTTAGATTGCTGATTCAATCACTTTACAAATTATAGATTTGCTCAGGTTATCTATTTCTTTAAAAAAATTTAACCTTTTTTATTCAATGCACAATTAAAATTTTTACTTACATTTTTGTCTCTTTATGTTGTAAAGGTTTAATGTGTAACATAACTTGTTACATCATTATCCAAGAACAAATGATAAATAAAAACAGTATATAAGCCAAGAAAATTGTGCCATGTAACATCACTTACAATTAGGGGTTGGCAAATTTTTTCTGGACAAGAAAGAAAATAAATATTTTAGGCTCTGTGGATCTTATAGTCTCTTACAATTCTGTTGTAGTACAAAAGCCACCATCAATAATAAATGGGAGTGGCTATATTCTAATAAAATTTGTTGACAAAATTAGGTTGATAGGCTAAATTTGGTGGTGCCAGTAGTTTCCCAGTTCCAAACATAGATATTTAAAAATAAGCTTGTAGAAATGAAGATTCCTTAGAGCTTTGATCACGCTATAAAGAGTAGGAATTAAGTTCAGGTTTAAAGGTTATCATTAATAACAATTAAACTGACTAGTCAGCTCATTTTCTCACAATACTTTTTATATGCTTTTATACTGGCTCATTTTCTCACAATGCTTTAAAAAATTTTTTTTAACTATTTTTATTTTTTATTTTTTAAAATTTACATCCAAATTAGTTAGCATATAGTGCAACAATGATTTCAGGAGTAGATTCCTTAGTGCCCCTTACCCATTTAGCCCATCCCCCCTCCCACAACCCCTCCTGTAACCCTCAGTTTGTTCTCCATATTTATGAGTCTCTTCTGTTTTGTCCCCTCCCTGTTTTTATATTATTTTTGTTTTCCTTCCATTATGTTCATCTGTTTTGTCTCTTACTGTCCTCATATGAGTGAAGTCATAATGATTTTTGTCTTTCTCTAATTTCAGTTAGCATAATACCCTCCAGTTCCATCCATGTAGTTGCAAATGGCAAGATTTCATTCTTTTTGATCGCTGAGTAATACTCCATTGTATATATATACTACATCTTCTTTATCCACTCATCCATCGAAGGACATTTGGGCTGTTTCCCTACTTTGGCTATTATTGATAGTGCTGCTATAAACATGGGGGTGCATGTGTCCCTTTGAAAGAGCACACCTATATCCCGTGGATAATGCCTAGTAGTGCAATTGCCGAGTCATAGGCTAGTTCTATTTTTAGGTTTTTGAGGAACCTTTTACTGTTTTCCAGAGTGGCTGCAACCAGCTTGCATTGACACCAACAATGTAAAAGAGACCCTTTTTCTCCACATCCTCGCCAACATCTGTTGTTGCCTGAGTTGTTAATGTTAGCCATTCTGACAGGTGTGAGGTGGTATCTCATTATGGTTTGATTTGTATCTCCCTGATGATGAGTGATGTTCAGCATTTTTTTCATGTGTCGGTTGGCCATCTGGATGTCTTCTTTGGAGAAGTGTCTATTCGTGTCTTTTGCCCATTTCTTCATTAGATTATTTGTTTTTTGGGTGTTGAGTTTGATAAATTCTTTATAGATTTTGGAAAATAACCTTTATCTGATATGTCATTTGCAAATATCTTCTCCCATTCTGTCAGTTGTCTTTTAGTTTTGCTGATTGTTTCCTTTGCTGTGCAGAAACTTTTTATCTTGATGAGGTCCCAATAGTTCATTTTTGCTTTTGTTTCCCTTGCCTCCAGAGATGTTTTGAGTAAGAAGTTGCTGTGGCCAAGGTCAAAAAGGTTTTTGCCTGCTTTCTCCTCGAGGATTTTGATGGCTTCCTGTCTTACATTGGGGTCTTTCATCCATTTTGAGTTTATTTTTGTGTATTGTGTAAGAAAGTGGTCCAGGTTCACTTTTCTGCATGTCGCTGTCCAGTTTTCCCAGCACCACTTGCTGAAAAGACTGTCTTTTTTCCATTGGATATTCTTTCCTGCTTTGTCAAAGATTAGTTGGCCATACGTTTGTGGGTCTATTTCTGAGCTCTCTATTCTGTTCCATTGATCTGAGTGTCTGTTCTTGTGCCAGTACCATACTATCCTGATGATTACAGCTTTGTAGTATAGCTTGAAGTCTGGGGTTGTGATGCCTCCTGCTTTGGTTTTCTTTTTCAAGATTGCTTTGGCTATTCGGGGTCTTTTCTGGTTCCATACAAATTTTAGGATTATTTGTTCTGGCTCTGAGAAGAAGGCTGGTGTTACTTTGATAGGGATTGCTTTGAATATGTACATTGCTTTGGGTAGTATCAACATTTTAACAATATTTATTCTTCCTATCCAGGAACATGGAATCTTTTTCCATTTTTTTGTGTCTTCTTCAATTTCTTCCATAAGCTTTCTATAGTTTTCAGTGTATAGATTTTTCACCTCTTTGGTTGGATTTATTCCTAGGTATTTTATGGTTTTTGGTGCAATTGTAAATGGTATCGATTCCTTGATTTCTTTTTCTGTTGCTTCATTTTTGTTGTATAGGAATGCAACCGATTTCTGTGCATTGATTTTATATCCTGCCACTTTGCTGAATTCATGGATCAGTTCTAGCTGTCTTTTTGTGGAATCTTTTGGGTTTTCCATATAGAGTATCATGTCATCTGCAAAGAGTGAACGTTTGACCTCCTCCTGGCTGATTTGGATGCCTTTTATTTCTTTGTGTTGTCTGCTGAGGATAAGACTTCCAATACTATGCTGGATAGCCATGGTGAAAGTGGACATCCCTGTCTTGTTCCTGGGCTTAGTGAGAAAGCTCTCAGTTTTTCCACATTGAGGATGATATTAGCGTTGGGTATTCATATATGGCTTTTATGATCTCGAGGTATGCTCCTTCTATCCCTAGTTACTTGAAGGTTTTTATCAAGAAAGGATGCTGTATTTTGTCAAATGCTTTCTCTGCATCTATTGAGAGGACCATATGTTTCTTGTCCTTTCTTTTATTGATGTGATGAGTCACGTTAATTGTTTTGCAGATATTGAACCAGCCCTGCATCCCAGGTATAAATCCCACTTGGTCATGGTGAATAATTTGTTTAAATGTATTGTTGGATCCAGTTGGCTAATATCTTGTTGAGGATTTTTGCATCCATGTTCATGAGGGAAATTGGTCTATAGTTCTTCTTTTTAGTGGGATCCTTTCTGGTTTTAGAATCAAGGTAATTCTGGCTTCATAGAAAGAGTTTGGAAGTTTTCCTTCCATTTCTATTTTTTGGAACAGCTTGAAGAAAATAGGTGTTAACTCTGTTTTAAATGTTTGGTAGACTTCCCCTGTAAAGCCATCTGGTCCTGGGCTCTTGTTTTGGGGAGATTTTTGATTACTAATTCGATTTCCTTACTGGATATAGGTCTGTTCAAATTTTCTATTTCTTCCTGTTTCAGTTTTGGTAGTGTATATGTTTCTAGGAATTTGTCCATTTCTTCCAGATTGCCCATTTTACTGGCATATAATTGCTCATAATATTCTCTTACTATTGTTTTTATTTCTTCTGTGTTGGTTGTGATCTCTCCTCTTTCATTCTTGATTTTATTTATTTGTGTCCTTTGCTTTTTCCTTTTGATAAAACTGGCTAGGGGTTTATCTATTTTGTTAATTCTTTCAAGGAACCAGCTTCTGGTTTCATTGATCTGTTCTACTGTTTTGTTTTTGTTTTTTTTTTTTTTCTTTTTTCTTTTTGGTTTCAATAGCATTAATTTCTGCTCTAAGCTTTATTATTTCCTGTCTTCTGCTGGGTTAGGGTTTTATTTGCTGTTCTTTTTCCAGCTCCTTAAGGAGTAAGGTTAGGTTGTGTATCTGAGATCTTTCTTCCTTCTTTAGGAAGGCCTGGATTGCTATATACTTTCCTCTTATGACGGCTATTGCTGCGTCCCAGAGGTTTTGGGTTGTGGTGTTATTTTTATTGACTTCCATATACTTTTTAATTTCCTCTTTAACTTCTTGGTTAAAGAAGTCCTTTAGTAAGGTGTCCTTCAGTCTCCCAAGTATTTGTTACCTTTACAATTTTTTTCTTGTGGTTGATTTTGAGTTTCATAGCATTGTGATCTGAAAACATGCACAGTATGATCTTGATCTTTTTGTACTTACTTAGGGCTGATTTGAGTCCCAGTATATGGTCTATTCTGGAGAATGTTCCATGTGCACTGGAGAAGAATGTATATTCTGCTGCTTTTGGATGAAATGTTCTGAATATATCTTTTAAGTCCATCTGGTCCAGTGTGTCATTCAAAGCCATTGTTTCCTTGTTGATTTTTTGATTAGATGATCTGTCCATTGCTGTGAGTGGGGTGTTGAAGTCTCCTACTATTATGGTATGACTATCAATGAGTTTCTTTATGTTTGTGATTCATTGATTTATATATTTGGGTGCTTTCACATTTGGAACATAAATGTTTACAATTGTTAGGTCTTCTTGGTGGATAGATCCTTTGATTATGATATAATGCCCTTCTGCATATCTTGATACGGTCTTTATTTTAAAGTCTAGACTGTCTGATGTAAATATGGCTACTCTGGCTTTCTTTTGTTGATCATTACCATGACTGAAGGTTTTCCATCCCCCTACTTTCAATCTGAAGGTGTCTTTAGGTCTAAAGTGGGTCTCTTGTAAACAGTATGTAGATGGATCTTGTTTTCTTATCCATTGTGTTACCCTCTGTCTTTTGATTAGAGCATTTAGTCCGTTGATATTTAGAGTGAGTACTGAAAGATATGAATTCATTGCCATTATGTTTCTTGTCGAGTTGGGAGTTTCTGGTGGTGTTCTCTGGTCCTTTATAGTCTTTGTTGCTTTTGTTATATATATATAACATATATATATATAACATATATATAACATATAAACATATATATATATATATATATATATATATATATATATATATATAATTTTTTTTTCCATCTTCCCCTCAGAGAGTCTGCCTTAAAATATTTCACAACTGGTTTAGTGGTCATGAACTCCTTTAATTTTTGTTTGTCTGAGAAACTTTTAATCTCTCCTACTTTGAATGACAGCCGTGATGGATAAAGAATTCTTGGCTGCATATTTTTCCAATTCAGCACATTCAATATATCCTGCCATTCCTTCTGGCCTGCCAAGTTTCTGTGGATAGGTCTGCTGCAAACCTAATATGTCTTCCCTTGTAGGTTAAGGATTTTTTTCCCTTGCTGTTTTCATGATTCTTTTCTTGCCTGAGTATTTTGTGAATTTGACTATGATATGCCTTGTTGATGATCGGTTTTTGTTGAATCTTATAGGTGTTCTCTGTGCTACCTGGATTTTGATGTCTGTGTCTTTCCTCAGGTTAGGAATATTTTCCACTATGATTTGCTCATATAACCTTTCTACCCCTATTTCTCTCTCTTCATCTTGTGGGACCCCTATGATTCTGATGTTGTTCTTTTTTAATGAGTCACTGATTTTTCTAATTCTTAAATCGTGCTCTCTTGCCTTCATCTCCCTCTTTTTTTCTGCTTCATTTTTCTCCATAAGTTTGTCCTCTATATTGCTGATTCTCTGTTCTGCCTCATCCATCCTTGCTGCCACTGCATCCATCCATGATTGCAGCTCAGTTACAGCATTTTTAATTTCATTCTGGGTGTTTTTTACTTCTTTTATCTCTGCAGAAAGGGATTCTAATCTATTTTCGACTCCAGCTAGTATTGTTATCGTGATTCTAAATTCTGGTTCAGACATCTTTCTTGTATCTGTGTTGGTTAAATTCCTGGCTGTCGTTTCTTTGTGCTCTTTATTTTGGGGTGAATTCCTTCATTTTGTCATTTTGAAGGGAGAAAAGGAATTAATGAGGTAGAAATATTAAAATGAAAAACAATTAAAATTAAAAAAATATGAAAATTTAAAAATTAAACACACACACACACAAATCTAATAAATGATGCTACATCCTAGGTGTGTTTTGGTCTGGGTGTTGAAAGTGGTTTGGTGGATTAGAGGAAAAAAAGGGGGGGGGAGGAAATCATTTGAGAATTTGAAAAAATGAATACACTGAAGTAGACTAAAATGAGATGATGTGAGTAAAATAGAATTTGAAAAAATTTACACAAAATATAAAGAATATAGTAGGAAAAATTTATGGAAAATATTTTTAATAAAAACTAAAAATAAAAACCAATCTTGTTCTCTTTCTGAATTCAAGAAATAGGAAAGAAACGAAAAGGAGAAAAAAGATAAAAAAAAATTTGAAAATTTGAAAAAGTGAATACACTGTAGTAGACCAAAATAAAATGATTGAAGTAAAATAGAATTTGAAAAAATCTACATAAAAGCCAAATATATAGAAAAAATATTAAAGAAAAATATTTTTAATAGAAATTGAAAGTAAAAATGAATTTTTTCACTTTCTGCATTCAAGAAAAAGAAAAGAAATGAAAAAGAGAAAGAAGAAAAACAAGAAACAAGGAAACTGTTTGAAAGTTTGAAAAGGTGAATACACTGAAGTAGACTAAAATAGAATGACGAAAATAAGAATTTGAAAAAATTTACACAAAAATAAAAAATATAGTAAAAAAATTAAATAAAAATATTTTAAATAAAAATTGAAAATAAAAATGAATTGTTTTTTTCTATATTCAAGAAAAAGAATAGTGTAAGAGAAAAACAAAAAAAAAGAAAAAAAAAGAAAGAAAATTGAATAGATGGACCTGCTAACAGATTGAAATAGGACTGAAATTACTTCCTTTTCCCCTAGAAGTCAGCCTATGTAGTGCTTTATAGTCCATAAACTAAGCCGGCGGTGAGACTTGTGTTCTTGAAGAGCGAGGTTGGCCCAGTTGGGTGGGGCTCAGTGTAACAGCTCCGTTTTCCACTAGATGGCGCTGCTAGCCTACTGGGGTGGATTGTTGCAGAGCTCCCAGGTTCCTAGGGTCATGCACGGAATTGGTCAAAATGGCATCACCCAGCTATCCACTATCCAGCTATCCGCCCAGCTATCTACTATGGGAACTGCTTTCTCTGATCAGCAATCGGTCACCCGTCCTCTGTCTTCAGCTTTCATCCACTCCCCGCTTCTTCACTGTTCGTGACCAAGCGCCAGGCAGCACCTCCCTCCTGAGTTCTGTCTCAGCTGTGGCTGTTTTTCCTGACCCCTTACTTCTGAAGGACTGCAGCTTTGACCCGTTCCGCCCCTCTGTGGGAGGGTCTCACCAAGCAATGGCCGAATGCTGGCTGCACCCAGGAACGCCTGCTGGATCCTGCAGCTGCCGGTACCCTGAGACTGCGGCCAGGTGCCAGCCTGCCCCAGAAAAGTTTCATGAGATAGTGTAGCAGCAGCTTTTCAGGGATTATGGAAAATCACAACACATGTCTGGCACCAGGCTTCACCCTTAATGACCTTGTTCCAGCACCAGCGATGTGGCCGTTTTCTGGGGTCTGCTGGGACCAGGTGGCTTCAACAGTCTCCACCAAATGTCCTTCCAGCAGTGGAACCGCTTTTCCCCGTGTGGCCCGAGAACCTCCCGGACCTCACTCTGTTCCTGGGGATTCGGCCTTCCCACCAGAGCACCGCCAGGTATCGAGCTGCAGAGTTGCAGCCTTTGCGTTCCCCTTGTTTACAGTCTTAATGGAATTTAAACCCTCTCCTTTCTCCTTTCTCCCTTTTTAGTTTAGTCCCTACGGCTGTTTCCAATTTTCCGTGTTTTCGCCAGCTGCTTTTGGGGAGGGGTGCTTTTCCCGTAGTCTACCCCGCCCCAGTCTTTGTCCTCTCTCCACCTGCAAAGGTGGCTCCCTGCCTGCTGCCGGCTTCTCTCTCCCCAAGTTCACCTCTCTGCGCTGCGTACCTGCTTAATTCTGTGTGCAGAATTGTTGTGTTAATCCTCCAATCAGTTTTCTAGGTGAGTAGGATGGTTTAGTGTTGGTCTGGCTCTGTTTCATGGAAATGAGACACACAAAAACTTCCATGCTGTTCCACCATCTTCTCTCACAATGCTTTTTATTTGCTTTTTTCCTGTGAATAGAAAAACCTGACCAAGCTTTAAATGCTTCTTCAACATTTTTAAATGTAGTCTTACCAAATGTCAGGTTAAGTGTGAGGAACTAGATGAGGCTGATTGATACCACACCAACTTTCTGTTTGGTGGATAAAAAGGTTGCAATGTCCTTAATTCAACATCAATTTCCCAAATCCCAATATCATTGGTGAATGGGAGTCTTCACAAACACTGGTTAACAAGTAAAGTAACACTAAAAAGAAAGCAAGTCTATTTCAGGGTTCTGGAAGTGAAAGTAAACATCACCAAGCTTTGCTTCAACTTGTTGCATGTTTTGTTCACAAATTCACCCACTGCTGTACTCCAAGGAACAAATTGGACAGGGTTGGCATCCTCTGAAAGAGGCAATGATAGATGAGATCAAACGTTTTAAGTCTGTATTTTTATGGTTGGAAGCATATTGGAAGAAATGGATATTTTTTCTCTGTTCCCCATCTTGAACATTAAAAGACTCAAAACCTTTCTGGATATATCTGTTACTTTCCTTTCCGTGGGTGTTTAATATGTGTTCCTTCTGGCTTCCTGGATAAAATTGGTTTAGGTATGCTGCTTTCCAGGGCACTTACCTGGGATACTGTGACTTTTTTTTTTTGAGAGAGACAGAATTTGAGTGGGGGCAGGACAGATTGAGAGAGAGAGAGAGAGAGAGAGAGAGAGAGAGAGAGAGAGAGAATTTGAAGCAGGGTCCAGGCTCTGAGCTGTCAGCACAGAGCCCATTGTAGGGCTCAAACTCATGAACTGTGAGATCATGACCTGAGCCGAAGTCGGATGCTTAACTGACTGAGCCACTCAGGCACCAGGTGATACTGTGACTTCTTAACTGATTTCTGAAATTCTCTTAAATGTTGTTCAGATCGTATATTCTTGTTAAGTTGGTGTCACTGTGGAGGAATGAAGTTTGTGACTTTCCATTTTGCCATCATGCTATCTGAAGGTAATAAACTTATAAATAAACTTATTCAAATTAAAGCAAATTCTAGAAGGATGTAAATTAATGATTACCATTTAACTCTCCTAACTTTACATTAAAAGCAACTGGAGATGCTTTTATAGATTCACATGTATGCATAAATAGTAATGGAGAATTACCTAACAGTGCAAAAGTAGAGTCTTTTCCATACCTATTTAATTTCTCTCTCAAGGAACCAAATGTCATACAGGCATCTAATAATTAATATTCACATCTCTTGGCTTTTCCCTGTAATTCTGATTAACTGGAATCAACAGTGCATGGTAGTTATATAGGCAAATGAAGTAGGCTGTATACCAATGGTTAAGAATCATTATGAGTTCCTAGCCTGGCTTCACCACTTACCACTGTGTAACCTTTGACAAGTTCATAACTTTTCTGTGCTTCATTTTTCTCCATCTGTAGAATGGGTTTGGAAAATAATAGAACACATTTCGTTTCTGAGTTTCTTTCTTTTTTTTTTTTTTCCGTTTCTGAGTTTCAAAGTTTCATGTGTTAAGGTGAAAGAGTTTGTAACATAGAGATAAGTCAATGAATCTTAACTATTATATTTTAGGAAAATTTGGTACAAGTAGAAATATTTCAAATTTACTTAGGAATACAAATATGTATTTGAATTCTTCTGGAGCACAGAATAAAAAGTCAGTAGGATATGGCACAATATAAAATAAAATATTTCTAAAATGAAAACACATAATGATTTTCAGCCTAGAAAGTATTGAACCAATATATTTGATCTGTAAATATTTATCGTCTATCTAAATGTGTGAGGAAAGCAAATCAAGCCTCTGCTCAGATAATTACAATCTAGTTGGAAATGGCCAACACGTTCTGAGAAAAGGTAAGTAGAATATTAAGTGCCAAAATGAGTGGAAACTTGCAATAGGCATTCTGTGAAACAGAGAGTATGGTGAGCTGGAGTAATATGGGATAGCCTCATGGGGAAAGACAGTTATGACTTGGGCAGTTTGACTAGAGAAGAAAAGATTCTGTATATGAGGGGGCATGGTGGTGCAAATAAGCAAAAAGAGATTTACAAACATCTGTGAACATATGAATCACATGGTAGACTTGTTAACATGTAGTCTGATGCCACAGTAATAACACATTTGAAGTAGAGTGAGAAGGGATTACAGTGGTGAGAATAATGAGGAGGCTATTTCAACAGTCTAATCACAAAATGATAAGGGACTAAATTGAGATGGAGGCAATGGTAATAAGAAAGAGACTGTCATAAAAGATCATACAAAAGAAAAATGGAAAATAAGTAATTGGCTAAACAAATAGGGGAAAGGGAGAGGTTTTAATGACATACTCTGGGAGCTGAATTGACACAAACAGTGAAGCTAAGAAGAGAACTGGCTTGAGGGAGGAAGTGATTAACATGGTTTTGAGATGTTGAATTTTGAGTAATAGTGTGGTATTTACAAGGAGAATAGGAAGGGCTGCAATTCATCTGTGCAGAGGTGATAGCTGGTGTTTTAAAGAGAGAATTTTAGTGAATAATGATATGGGAAGAAGAATTGAAGACTGTTTTTTTGGAGATGTCCCCATTTAGTGAAAGGAAGAGGGAGAGATGAACAAAGAAGAGTAGGAATGGACTTGGGATTTCAGAGTATCTGAAGATAGGAAAAGTGCTCTAAAGATTCCCATCACCTTCTGCTCAGATCATGATCTCAGGGTTTGCGAGGTGGAGCCCTGTATTGGGCTCTGTGCTGCCGGCATGGAGCTGGCTTGGGATTCTCTCTCTCTCCTTCTCAAAATAAATAAATAAACTTAAAAAAAAAAAAAGATTCCCATCACCATATGTTGTGTCCAAAGATGGGAAACTAAGAGAAAGAAATTGGAAGACAGATTTTTATTGTATTAAATCAATAATATTTTTGAATTTTTTAAAGTATTTTATATTCATAGGAGAAAAATTTGAAAATATAGAAAAACAAACACCACAAAAGGCAGAAAAAGTGTGGAAGACATAGGAATAAAGAGTAAGGACAACAAATAGAAAAATAGTAACAAATATGGTAGATATTAATCCAAAAACATCAATTATTACTTTAAATGTTAATGGTTTAAACTCCAATTAAAGGATGGAGGTTGTCAGAGTGGATCAAAAAACAAGACTCGACTGTATATTATCTACAAGAAACCCTTTAAATATATTTAAATATAAAGACACACATAAATTAAAAGTAAAAGAATAAACAAAGACACCTTGCTAACAATAATCAAAAGAAAGCAGGAGTAGCTATATTAATTTTAGACATAACAGACATAAGAGCAAAAAATGTTATCAGGGATAAAGAGAGGCATTATGTTTTAAGACATAACAATCCTTAATGTGTATGCTCCTAACAACAGAGTATAAAATATGTGAAACAGCAGCTCATAGAATTGTAAGAAAAAAAAATCAACTATTATAGTTGATTATAAAGTTGGAGACTTTAGTACCATCTTCTATCATAAATGGATAGGTCCAACAGTCAGAAAATCAGTAAGAAAATGGTTGAACTAAACAGCACCATCAATCAGCTGAATACAGTACACATCTCTGGCTACTTCACCCAACAACATCAGATTACACATTCTTCTTAAGCTCACTTAGAACATTAAGATAGATCGTATTCTGGACCATAAGACATGCCTTAACAAATTTAAAAGAAACCATACAATGTCTGCCCCTGGGCCACAATGGGATTAAACTAGAATTCAATAATAGAAAGATAACAGGAGAATTCTTTTCTTTTTTTAATGTTTATTTTTATTTTTGAGAGAGAGAGTGAGTGAGCAAGCGAGGGAGGGGCAGAGAGAGGGAGACACAGAATCTGAAGCAGTCTCCAGGTTCTGAGCTTTCAGCACAGGGACTGACATGGGGCTCGAACCCATGAACCACCAGGCCATGACCTGAATGAAAGTCGGACATTTAACCAAATGAGCCACCCAAACATCTCAGAAAAATTCTATACATGAATATTAAACAGCACAATTCTAAATAACATGAGTCAAAGAAGAGATCTCAAATGAAAAAATATTTTGAAAAAATTGAAAATGAGCTTACAACTTACTAAAATTTGTGTAATATACCCAAAGCAGTGCTTATAAGGAGATGAATAGCATTAAATGCATATAATAGAAAAGAGGAAAAATCTAAAATTAATAATCCAGTTTCCACCTTAAGACTAGGAAGAGCAAGTTAAGTCCAAACGGAAGGAAATAAATAATAACAATTGGAGCAGAAATCCATAAAATTGAAAATAGGAAATCAGTAAAGAAAATCAACAAAACCAAAAGGTAATTATTTGAAAAGATTAATAAATCAATAATACTCTAGTCAGGCTAAGAAAATAGAAGACACAGTTTACTAATATGGAAAATGAAATAAGGGCCACCACTACAGATCTCATGGCCATTAAAAGATAATAAAAGAATACTATGGAGAACTGTATACCTACAACTTTGATAATCTGGATG
Source organism: Felis catus (assembly GCF_018350175.1). Classification (NCBI taxonomy): domain Eukaryota; kingdom Metazoa; phylum Chordata; class Mammalia; order Carnivora; family Felidae; genus Felis; species Felis catus. Next base: position 41,683,043 of record NC_058379.1, read on the forward strand.
AAATGGGCCAATTCCTAGAAAGACACAATCTGCCAAAACTCAGAAATATGCAATCTAAATAGGCCTATATCTATTAAAGAAATTGAATGAATATTTAATAACCCAAAATAGAAAATACAAGGCCCAGGTGGGTACACTGGTGAATTCTACCAAACACTTAAGGAAGAAATTATACCAACCCTGTACAATCTGTTTCATAGGATAGGAGCGAAGGGAAACTTCCTAAGTAATTCTGTGAGTTCAGCATTACCCTAATACCAAAACAACAAAAATATCACAGGAAAAGAAAATTACCAATAATATTTCATGAACATAGACACAAATATCTTAAACACAGTATTAACAGATTGAACCCGACAACATATAAAAGAATTATATATCACAAATAATTATATATCACCACTAATTATCCCAGGTATACAAGATTTATTAAACATTCCAAAATCAATTAATGTATTCTATCACATTTACAGACTAAAAAAGAAAAATTGCAGGTTCATATCAATAGATTCAGTAAAAACATTGAACATCAAATACCCATGCATGATTAAAAACTCTCAGTAAACTAGGAATAGAGGAGAACTTCCTCAACTTGATAAAGAATATCTATGAAAAACCTACAGCTAATATCACACTTAATAGTGGCACATGTGAAGCTTTCCACCTAACAGGTACAAGACAAGGATGTCTCTTCTCACCACTCCTTTCAACAACATACTGGGAGTTCTAGCTAATTCAGTAAGACTAGCAAAGGAAATAAAAGGTATACAGATTCAGAAGGAAAAATAAAACTGTCATATTCACAGGGGCACGATTATCTATATAGAAAGACCAAGTCCTCTTGGAACTAATCAGTGATTATGGAAAGGTGGCAGGATATGAGTTTAATATACAAAAACCAATCTCTTTGCTATATAGCAGCAATGAACCAGCGGAGCTTAAAATTAAAATTTTAAATTAAAAAGTATAGTGTATACTATTATTTTTACATTAGCACCCCCAAATGAGATACTTAGGTATAAGTATAACAAAATACATAAGGTCTATAGGAAGAGGACTATAAAATTCTGATAAACTAAAGCAAAGAATGACTAAATAAGTGGGAGAAATGTCCCATGTTCATGGATAGGAATACTTAATATTGTCAAGATGTCAGTTCTTCCCAACTTGATCTGTAGATTCAAAAAAATTCCAATCTAAATCCCATAAAGTTATTTTGTAGATATAAAAAACTGATTCTAGTTTATATGGAGAGGCAGAAGACCCAGAATAGCCAATTCAGTGTTAAAGAACAAAGTTGGAGGACTGACACTATTCAATTTCAAGACTTACTATAAAGCTACAGTAATCAAAGCAGTGAGGTATTGGCATTGAAATAGACAAAGAGATCAATGGAACAGAATAGACATCCCATAAATACACCCACATAAATAGAATCAACTAAGTGTTGACAAAAGAGTGGTACAATGGAGGGGAAAAGAAGGAAGGAATCTAGATATAAATCCTACACCCTTCACAAAAATTAACTCAAAATAGATCATAGACTTAAATGTAAAACTGAGGTTTCTGGAAGATAACATAGGAAACAACCTAGATGAACTGGGCAGGATGATGACATTTTAGATGCAATAACAAAGGCATGATCTATGAAAGAAATAATAGATGAGTTGGACAATATTAAAATTCAAAACTAATGCTCTGAGAAAGACAATGTCAAGAGAATGAGAAGACAAGTCACAGGCCGGGAGACAATATTTACAAAAGACATATTGATAAAGACTGTTATCCAAAAATATACACAGACCTTTTAAAACTCAACACTAAGAAAACAAACAACTTCATTGCAAAATGGGCTGAAGATCTGAACACACCCCTCACCAAAGAAGACATGCAGATGGCAAGTAATAATTTGAAAAGAAGCTCTTTGTCACATGTCATTAGGGAAATAAAAATTAAAACAACAATGCAATACTACTACATGTCTATTAAAATGCTCAAAATCTACAGCACTGACAACACCAAATGCTGGTGAGATATGAAGCAACAGAAACTGATTTGTTGTTGGTGGGAATGCAGTACAGTCACTTTGAAAAGCAATTTGGCCACTCTGACTGGTGTGAGGTGGTATCTCAATGTGGTTTTGATTTGTGTTTCCCTAATAAGGAGTGACGTTGATCATCTTTTCATGTGCCTGTTGGCCATCTGGATGTCTTCTTTAGAGAAGTGTCTATTCATGTTTTCTGCCCATTTCTTCACTGGATTATTTGGTTTTCGGGTGTGGAGTTTGGTGAGTTCTTTATAGATTCTGGGTACTAGCCCTTTGTCTGATATGTCACTTGCAGATATCTTTTCCATTCCGTTGGTTGCCTTTTAGTTTTGTTGATTGTTTCCATTGCAGTGCAGAAGCTTTTTATCTTCATGAGGTCCCAATAGTTCATGTTTCCTTCAAATCCCTTGCCTTTGGAGATGTGTCAAGTAAGAAATTGCTGCAGCTGAGGTCAGAGAGGTTTTTTCCTGCTTTCTCCTCTAGAGTTTTGATGGTTTCCTGTCTCACATTCAGGTCCTTTATAGATGCTGGAGAGGATGTGGAGAAATGGGAACCCTCTTGCACTATTGGTGGGAATGCAAACTGGTGCAGCTACTCTGGAAAACAGTGTGGAGGTTCCTCAAAAAATTAAAAATAGATCTACCTTATGACCCAGCAATAGCACTACTAGGAATTTACCCAAGGGATACAGGAGTGCTAATGCATAGGGGCACTTGTACCCCAATGTTTATAGCAGCACTTTCAACAATAGCCAAATTATGGAAAGAGCCTAAATGTCCATCAACTGATGAATGGATAAAGAAATTGTGGTTTATATACACAATGGAATACTACATGGCAATGAGAAAGAATCAAATCTGGCCTTTTGTAGCAACGTGGGTGGAACTGGAGAGTGTGATGCTAAGTGAAATAAGTCATACAGAGAAAGACAGATACCATATGTTTTCACTCTTATGTGGATCCTGAGAAACTTAACAGAAGACCATGGGGGAGGGGAAGGAAAAAAAAAGAGAGGGAGGGAGCCAAACCATAAGAGACTCTTAAAAACTGAGAATAAACTGGTTGATGGGGAGTGGGAGGGAGGGAGGGTGGGTCATGGGCATTGAGGAGGGCACCTGTTGGGAGGAGCACTGGGTGTTGTATGGAAACCAATTTGACAATAAATTTCATATTAAAAAAAAAGGAAAAACAATTTGGCAGTTTCTTATGAAACTAAACATACTCTTACCAAAAAATTCAACAATTACACTCCTTTTTATTGACCCATGGGAGTCAAAATCTTATGATCACATAAAAATCTGCACAGTATTGTTATTCATAATTGCCAAAAACTTGGAAGCAACCAAGATGTCTTTCAGTGGGTACATGGTTAGGTAAACTGTGGTACATTTAGACAATGGAACATTATTCAGTGCTAAAAAGAAAATGATATATCAAAACATGGAATGACACAGAAGAACATTAAGTACATATTTAAGTGAAACAAGCCAATCTGAAAAGGCTGCATAGTGTATGATTCTATGTATATGACATTTTGGAAAAGGCAAAACTCTGGAGATAGTGAAAAGATCAGTGTTTCCAAGAGTTTAGAAGCTAAGGGTGATAAATAGGCAGAACACAGGATTTTAGGGTAGAGTGAATAGACTGTACATAATATTGAATTATGGTATATGTCAGTGTATATTTGTCCAAACCCATAGAATGTACAACACCAAGAGTGAACCATAATATACACTGGAGGCTTTGGGTGGTAATGATGTGTCAGTGTATGTTCACTGATTGTAACAAATATACCACTCAGGTGTGGGATGTTGAATGTAGGGGAGGCTGTATGGGAGGGAAAAAAGAGGTTTGTGGGAATTCCCTGTACTTTCTGTTCAATTTTGCTGTGAACGTAAAACAGCTCAAAAATAAGTTTACTTAGTTAAAAATTTTTTAAAATTTGAAAATGTAGAAAAGCATGAAGAAGAAAATAAGAATTATAATTTTATTAACCAGGGAAATCTGTTGCTCTGTGTCTGTCTCCATCTCTCTGTATGTACAGTCTTCTATACTTTCCCATGCAGATGTACATATTTTTTCACCAAGTTGGAATCATGCTGTCTAGATGTTTTGTGTTTACTCTTAAAATATGTTTTGAACATTTCTTCAATGACATTAAATATTCTATTATAATATGCTTTTTTCCCCTGCTATAAAATGCTTTTTCACAGATTTCTTGAAAAATATAGGAAAAGAATCTAAAAAGGCGTTAGGGTCAAATAAAGATTTTGTTCAATTTAGGAGTAACTGGGTCATGTTTATGGGCAGAGGAGAAAGAGCACATAGGGTGATTGAAGAAAAAATGACTAGAAAAGGTAGAGATGGGAAGAGAAGACAGAAAGAGCTAGGTTATATGACAGTGGGATTTAACTTTGGAAGGCAGCAGGCATAGTTTCATATGGAAACAGATATACTTTCAGTTGCAGAGCTGGAGAGATGCTCAAGAGATTTCTGGCTGCAATATACTGACGGTGAAGTCATCTTTTAACAGAAGGAAAAAGTGAAGCTAATTTCAAATGATAATTGAAAGTTGGCATTGTTCCCATTGGTAGATGACTAAAGAATTAAAAAGGAGATGAAGTCATCATAATATTGTATTATTTCACATGAACTTAGAGCACTTGAAAATAAAAATGTTTCCATAGATGTTGCCGAGTATTAGTGGCCACACAGATTTTATTTAAATGCATTATTTGAAATGGCTTGGTCCTTCTTTTCTCACACTGCAGATTCCTAAAATACTCTAAAAATTTACCTAAAGAAGAAATTCTTTATTGACTGGCATGGTTGTGAGGAAAGAGAGGTAAATGTATTTTATTCTTGTGTAATTTTAAATTCTTATTTTCTCTATAGATGTGTGATATTCTGCCCTCTTATCTCTAGGTAGAGTCATAAGGCTCAGACTTTTCAAAGAAATTATGTTATTTTATTCAAAAGTTTTAATTTCTTACTCAGAGCTACATAGCAACCAATTTAAATACCAGCTGTTTAATCTTTTTATTTTTTTCAGTTTGGCTGGTGGATAGGAGTTAATAATGAAACATTTCTGCATTTATGTAATAAAAAATGGTCTGATAAGAAATGAGTATTTTCCACTCTTGTTTCTCTGTGATTTAAAAATTTGTGTTTGTTTTTGTTTTATAATCACACTGATTCTATAACCATGGCAGCAGATTGTTTCTAGTACAATTTATTCTTTAAATGTCAGCCAAAACCATCAGCTATGGCCCATTGACCACTTATATTGGAAATAGGAGACCCTTGTTATGTTCTCAATTCTGCCACCAAATAGCCATGTGGTTTTGAGAAAGTTATTTATGTTCACTTGCTGCTTTGCTAAGTGAAATTATTTAACTTGATTGTTTTTATAGCCTCATTCAAGGTCCTGAATTTCATATGTATATTCTGTATTTAAATTTGCCTAGTAGTACATCAGAATAATTAGTAATTGTGGTATTTGACTACCGTGATACTGCTGTGTAGATTAAGTCAGTGGGTTGTAATGGAAAATGATCACTGAAGTGAACCCTGAGGTGACCTCAAGAATACGTTGCTATGGGGAATATTGGTATCTTATAAAGGCAACCAGTGGTTTTAGAGGTCACCTATGGAAAGTTACTTATATTATGAATATGCTTCTTTCCCTATCGGATAATCTTCATATGATGTTACTGAATGTAACCGAAAAAGATCACACAATACTCAGTTATCCTAGGATATGGTCATACTATACTAAAGGAAATTGAGGCAACAAGAGCAATTATTGGAGTCACAGCAGTGAAGTGAAGGAAGAGGTTGAAATGACATTTCCAATTTAGAAATTCTATTTATAGTCACTGGAACTTTCCAAGACTGTTCAGTTTTGGACCTACATGTTTTGGACATATTCTCAACTTCAAAGTGAATTTTTTTGAAAAACATTATGTAATTCTATTTATTCATTTGGGCTTATTCAGTATTCAGGGAAAACAAGCTGATATTTTAGGGGAAAATCCCCAAAATATCTTCCCCACACATTGAGAAATAGCTGGATATTTTCCTTACATATAGTGACTTACTGATCACATGACTGATTTCAAACAAGGAGCTCAATGAGACAATTCCAATTAAGTAATTCTAGAATACAATCTATATTTGAATATATTTCTGTCCATAATATCTCTGGAACAAATGCTATTTCTGCTATTATAAAAACAGATGCCCCTTTTATTCCAGAAAGATAGGTTTACAGAGAAAAGGCATCAGATGATGAAAGACTTGTTTTCTAATATACTACTATAATAAGGAGATTCATGTAATCAATCAGTGAAATATACAGGGAACTCTTACATTTATTAAGGAACAGGAGACCAGCTGAATATTCTCCCAGATTACTTCATAAATACTTAATAACACGTTTATCATCTGGCTATTTTCCTTACAACTAGTTGGTCTGGGTCTGATTTGTGATTGTGCCACAATGTTAAAATCACATATGTCAGAACAAAGTGCCTTTGTCTTATAAAAAATAAAAGGAAACAAGGAGTCCACTAGAAATGGATGTCTTACTATTTTATAATTTTAGGAGGTAGAATAACAGGAAAAGCTCCTCTGTGGAATTTCTTTTGAAGAAGTTGAAATAAGATGTAGAAAATAACTTACTTATCAAATTATTGTACATGCTTTTAGGGGACTCCTATGGTTAAAATGAATAAATAAATGAAAGCAACTTTTTTTTTTTCATTTTGTCAGTATAGCTGTTCTAGTGGGATTGCCCTCCAACCAGTCAGCTTGTCAGGAAAAAGAAAGGGTACAGATAGGAACACTTACAGACTTTCCATTTCTACATCAGGGAAGTGTGAGCTTTCTTGTTATTATTAATATTTGATCACTGCAAACTGTGGAAATGCCTGGTCTCTTAATACCTTGCTGAATTGTCAGAAAAACTCACAAAGTCAGTACCATTTGTCTCACAAAACTCTGATTTGATTTTTTTGGGTTAAAAAGCCCAGTGGAAGCAAAAGTTTCAGAGCCTTCTACACTTCCTGGAATTTAAATCATTTAACAATCTACAAATTAAATTATTGAAGAGTAATAAAGACAGGGTGCCTAGAGAAAATGACGTATCTTTGCCACTCATTTAGTTTATTCCATCCAGTTCAATCTAACCAATCAGAAAACCCAGACTAAAACAGTAGTTTGCAAATGACTGCAAACCAGCCAGCTGGACTCTGGAGAGGAGCATCATAAAAACTTGTCTCATATATTTTTCTGTCAGTCTAATATGTTTTCCTAACTGCTTGGTAAGCCCTGGGACAGGTTCTCTGGAATCTAATTGTCTCTTCATGTTCCTTTTAAAGTTGACTGGGGATCTGTTTGCTCAAGTACCCAGAGGGACATTTTGCCAGGGGCAGAAAAGTTCTGCTGCTCATGGGCCATGCTTGAGGAACAGTTAGGCAGTGGGCTGCCAAATGGAATGAAGATGTACATATTTTTATGAAATAAACGGTCACAGGCTGGAGGGTAAAGCATATAAAGGCATTTGATACATACCTAGGTTGGAAACTCAGTGAAACGAAGTGTTCTATCTAGAGTTAAGTGCTATGAAAAGATTTTCACTTTGTGTAGGTTTTTTTCCCCCTTTTTCTCCCTAATGGCTCCAGTTAGAAATTAAATCCATTTCTAAAACATGCACTTAGTACCTACTGTGCAAAGTGCCTCATGGTGGATACAAAGTAGGAGGCTGCTCTCTGATTTTAAGTAGCATGCTATCAAATAGAGGAGCAATTGTTTATTTAAGTGAACAGAAAGGACAGTGTCTAATCATTAACTTGTAGGATATAGTTAAATATCCTTGAAGTATTCTCCCATTATGTCTCAACTTTTCCTTTCACAGTACTTGACACACTCAGCCCTCTCCATACCACTTGTCACTCACACACACAATTTAGTTACACACTCAAAGCTTACTGTCTTCTCTTGGGAAGAGACTAAGCCTTCTTGTTCTCCATTTTACCTACATTACTTAGCATAGACTGACATACTAGGCACTCAATAAATATTTTGTAATTAAATTAAGTCCTTTATAAGCCATGCATACTTGATATTTTAGTGATAACTGTAGCTTTATTTGTTCCTAATGAGAAAAATCATTAGATGAGTTAGGAGAAACTTTGGTTGTCTCTGTGTTGGCTACTCTGGTGTGCTTTAGAGAAGAGGAATTCTCTCTCCCTGTAAAAAGTCTGTTGTTTTTGCCTCTATAGTATCCATTCCCTTTTCTAGTAACAAACTCTGATTTTGCTTTACTTTGAGGAATCATTTATTGTAAATACTCTTGGTGGCTAAAAAATGTTCATGTGACTCAAGCTAGGTCAATGAGTTGCTCTCCGTGGAATTTAGATTTTGTACTGATTAACTCAAAAGATTTGACTGAAGATGATTCATCTTGACTGTATTAGTTTTCTATTGCAACTACAACAAGTTACCCAAACTTAGTGGATTAAAACAACACAAATAAATTATCTTCGAAGTTCTGGAGGTCAGAAGTTTGACAAAGGTTTCACTGAACTAAAATTAAGATATTGGTAGTGTTGTGCTTCTTTCTGGTGACTCTAAGGGAAAACCTACTTCTTTGATGTTTCCATCTTTTAGAAGCTGCCTGCATTCCTTGGCTCATGGCCTTCTTCCTCCATCTTGAAAGTGAAGGGCAGGACAAGTCCTTCTCATATTGCATCTCTCTGTCTCTGCTTCCATCACATCTCTTTCTCTGACTGTGCTCTTCTGCCTCTCTTCCACTTTTCAGGACTCTTGTGATTACCTTAAACTCACCTGGATAATCTAGTATCATCACTCAAGTTAAGCTGATTAACAATTATCATTCCATTTGCAGCCTTAATTCTTCTCCGCTATTAAAAGTGACATGTTCTTGGGGCGCCTGGGTGGCGCAGTCGGTTAAGCGTCCGACTTCAGCCAGGTCACGATCTCGCGGTCCGTGAGTTCGAGCCCCGCGTCAGGCTCTGGGCTGATGGCTCAGAGCCTGGAGCCTGTTTCCGATTCTGTGTCTCCCTCTCTCTCTCTGCCCCTCCCCCGTTCATGCTCTGTCTCTCTCTGTCCCAAAAATAAATAAACGTTGAAAAAAAAAAAGTGACATGTTCAGAGGTTCAAAGGCATAGAACATGGGCATCTTTCACAGGAGCATTGTTCCTGCCTACCACACCACCCTGTTGCCCTGGAGATTCTGTTACTAGCTCCTTCTTCCCAGATCTGCTGCCCTGGTTCTTGTCCTTTCTGAGGACTGGTTTTTGCAACCTATTTATTTTTCTGATTCTGTAAACTATTCCTTGTCTTTCCAATGAAAATGTTCTTTTTGCTTATTTTAGCTACAATTGACTACTTTTGCTTTTGAATAAACAACACATATTGATGCACATACTTATTTCACTCTCTAGCTGATAAATAAGGCAGTTAACTGATGAACTGATTTCAGTCTTGTTTTCCTTCTGTTCTTCCTTTCCAGTGCTCTATTTTTAGTAGGGAATGTCAGTATGACAAGGTGGTGGAGGCTTGTAGCTGTGGATCTTGTACTCTCTCAGAAAACGAATCCAAGGTGAAGATTTAGAGTTGTAATTTTCCACATTAAGGTGATGAAGAAGGCTTCAGCTTACCATTTCTACTACATCTCTCTTATTAGTAGCAATGAACAGGGCTTGATAATATTTGTTTATGCAGAAGAGATGGGCTGAATTAGGAAATATTCAAAACCAAGAATAGAAAATAGTCTTATTAAATTCAAGCTTAAAACATGTACTGAGTATCTAGAGTATTGAGGATTGTAGAAATTTCTGATTGTATATCTGTTGTATTAAAGGAGATAGGAAGGGGTGGCACCTGGGTGGCTCATTTGGTTAAGCATCTGACACCTAATCTAGGCTCAGGTCATGATCTTGCAGTTTCTGAGATCTAGCCCTGCCTCAGGCTCTGTGTGGAGCCTGCTTGGGATTCTCCCTCTCCCTCTCTCTCTGCCCCCCCCCCCCCCCCGCTCTCTCTCAGTCTCTTTCAAAATGAATTAAATAAACTTTAAAAAAAGAGATATGAACCATCAAAATTAATTTATGCAACCTCATATCATCTTGTATTTTATCTGTTCTTACCTTTTCATTGAAATGCTTACCTATGCTACTCATATGGCCATTTAGCTTTATTGTCATTAAAGTTAGCATAATATATCATTTTCCATTTTTAATTGTATCCTATTTATGTTCATTTCTTTTTTTTTATCTTTTTCTGTTTTTAATTTTTTTAATGTTTATTTTTGAGAGACAGAAAGAGAGTGGGGGATGGGAAGAGATAGAGGGAGACACAGAATCTGAAGCTGGCTCCAGGCTCTGAGCTGTCAGCACAGAGCCCAATGTGGGGCTTGAACCCATGAACCACGAGATCGTGAACTGAACCGAAATTGGCTGCTTAACCGACTAAGCCACCCAGGCACCCCTCTAATTTATGTTTATTTAAAAGTGATCCTAGGACACCTGGATGGCTCAGTTGGTCGAGTATCTGACTCTTGATTTTGGCTCAGTTCGTGATCTCATGGTTGTGGGATTAAGCTCCAAGTCAGACTTCATGCTGAATGCAGAGCCTGCTTGGGATTCTCTCTCTCCCTCTTCCCCTCCCTGCTGGTGTGCTAGCTATACATACATACATACATACATACATACATACATACATACATACATACAATTCTTATTAGCAGAAAGTAGTTGGGTCTTGCTTTTTTATCTAATCTAACCAATTCTGCCTTTTAATTGGGGTTGTGATACCATGTATATGTGATGGATTTATTTATATTTTTAGGTTTAAGACTTTGTATTTCTTTCTATTTGTCCTGGCTGTTATTTTTGTTCTCCTTTTCATCTTTTTCTGCCTTCTTTTGGGTTAGTTGGTTTCTTTCTATAATTCATTTTTTTCCCTTTACTGACTTATTAGCTATAACTCTCCCTTTACTGACTTATTAGCTATAACTCACCCTTTACTGACTTATTAGCTATGTTTCATTATTTCAGTGGTGTCTTTAGAATTTTTACTAAATATGTTTAATTTGTAATGGTCTATCTTCAAGTGATGTTGTGCCTCTTCACATATAATATAGGAAGAATACAATACTATATTCCCATTTCTACTCTCCTAGCCTTTATGATATTGTTGTCATACATTTTACTTTTACATATACTGTAAACCAAATACTACACTGCTATTTGTTTGTTAAAGAGACTTAAATTGTAAGGAAAAACATATATTAACCCAAAGAGTAAAGATTTTCAGTATCTTCATTCCATTGTGTACATCCATATTTGCATCTGGTGTTATTTTTCTTCTATTGAAGAATTTTCATCACCATTTTTTTTTGCAGTGAGTCTACTAGTTATGAATTATTTCAGTTATTTGCCTTTGTTTTTAAGAGGTACATTCATTGGATATAGATTTCTAGAGTGACAGGTTTTCTTTTCAGTATTTTAAAGATTTTTTTTTGCAGTGAGTCTACTAGTTATGAATTATTTCAGTTATTTGCCTTTGTTTTTAAGAGGTACATTCATTGGATATAGATTTCTAGAGTGACAGGTTTTCTTTTCAGTATTTTAAAGATGTTATTTCACTGTCTTTTTGCTTGTGTGTTTTTTTAAATTTGTACTTATTTTTGAGAGGGGGGGGCAGAGAGAGAGGGAGATACAGAATCCGAAGCAGGCTGCAGGTTTTGAGCTAGAGCTTACACAGCGCCTGACGCAGGGGTCAAACTCACAAACCGCAAGATTATTACTTCTGTTGAAGTCAGACACTTAACTGACTGAGCCACCCCGGTGCCCTACTTGTGTTACTTCTGATGAAAAATCTGCTGTCTTCTTCTTCTTTTTTAATTCCAAGTTTTTTTTTAAATTCCAGTTTGTTAACATGCAGTACAATATTAGTTTCAGGTATAGAATTTAGTGATTCATCACTTACATACAATGCCCAGTGCTCATCACAAGTGTCTTCCTTAATAACCATCATCACATTTAAGCCACCCCCCTGCTCACCTCCCATTTACAAACTCTCAGCTTGTTCTCTATAGTTAATAGTCTCTTATGGTTTGTCTCCCTCTCTGTTTTTATCTCATTTTATTTTTCCTTCCCTTCCCCTATGTTTTTTGTTTTGTTTCTCAAATTCCGCATATGAGTGAAATCATTTTATTTGTCTTTCTCTGACAGACTTACTTTGCTTAGCACAATAGTCTATACTCTATCCAAATATTGCAAATGGCAAGATTTCATTCTTTTGTGTGGCTAATATTCAATTTGAGATGTATATATATTATATGACATATTATATATATATCCCATCTTCTTTATCAATTTGTCAGTCAGTGGATGTCCAAACATACTTCCATAATTTGGCTCTTGTTAATAATGCTGCTGTAAACATCAGGGTACATGTATCCCATTGAATCAGTAGTTTTGTCTCCTTTGGGTAAATGCGTAGTAGTATAATTGCTGGGTCATAGGGTAATTCTATTTTTAACTTTTTGAGTAATGTCCATACTGTTTTCCAGAGTGGCTGCACCAGTTTGCATTTCCATTGATAGTGTAAGAGGGTTCTCCCTTCTCTGCATTCTCACCAACATCTATTGTTTCCTGTGTTATTAGCTATTCTGACAGGTGTGAGGTAGTATCTCATTATAGTTTTGCTTTGTGTTACTCTGATGATGAGTGATGTTGACCATCTTTTCATGTATCTGTTAACCATCTGGATGTCTTCTCTCAAAAAATAGCCATTCATGTCTTCTACCCATTTGTTGGATTATTTGTTTTTGTTTTTGTTTTTGGGGTGTTGCGTTTGATAGTCTTTTATAGATTTTGGAGACTAATCATTTATCAGATCTGTCATTTACAAATATCTTCTCCCATTCTGAAGGTCACCTTTTAGTTTTGTTGATTGTCTCCTTCACTGTGTAGAAGACTTTTATTTTGCTGAAGTCCCAACAGTTTATTTTTGCTTTTGTTTCCCTTACCTCAGGAGATGTATGTATCCAGTAAGAAGTTGCTCCAGCTGATGTTAAAGAGGTTGCTGCCTGTATTCTCCTGTATTTTGATGGTTTCCTATATCATATTTAGGTCTTTCATTAATTTTGAATTTACTTTTGTTTATGGTGTAAGTTTCATTCTTTTGCATGTTGCTGTCCAGTTTTCTAAACACCAATAGTTGAAGACTATTTTTTTTTCCATTGGATTTTCTTTCCTGCTTTTTTGAAGATTAGTTGACCATATAGTTGTGGGTCCATTTCTGGGTTTTCTATTCTGTTCCATTGATCTATATGTCTGGTTTTTTTTTGCAAGTACCATACTGTCTTGATGACTACAGCTTTGTACTATCACTTGAAGTCTGGAATTGTGATGCCTCCAGCTTTGTTTTTCTTTTTCAAGATTGCTTTGGCTATTTGGGGTCTTTCATGGTTCCATAAAATTTTAGATTGTTTTTTCTAACTCTGTGAAAAATGCTGGTGGTATTTTGATAGGGATTGCATTAAATGTGTAGATTGCTTTGGGTAGTATAGATACTTTAACAGTTGTTCTTCCAATCCAGAAGCATGGAATGTTTTTCCATTTCTTTCTGTCATCTTCAGTTTCTTTCATAAGTGTTTTATAGTTTTCAGAGTACAGGTCTTTTACCTCTTTGGTTAGGTTTATTCCTAGGTATCTTATGGTTTTTGATTTAATTGTAAATGGAATGGATTCCTTGATTTCTTTTTCTGCTGCTTCATCATTAGTGTATAGACATGCAGCAGATTTCTGTACATTGATTTGCAGCCTGTGAATTTACTGAATTTGTGTATCAGTTCCAGCAGTTTTTGGGTGGAGTTTTTTGGGTTTTCTACATAAATATCATGTCATCTGCAAATAGTGAAAGTTTGACTTCTTTATTGCTGATTTGGATGCCTTATATTTCTTTTGGTTGTCTACTGAGGCTGGGACATCCAGTACTATGTTAAATAACAGTGATGAGGGTGGACATCCCTGTCTTGTTCCTGACCATAGAGGAAAAGCTCTCAGTTTTTCCCCATTGAGGATGAATTACCTGTGGATCTTTCATATATGGCTTTCATAATGTTGAGGTATGGTCTCTCTATCCCTACTTTGTTGAGGATTTTTATCAAGAATGGATGCTGTACTTTGTCAAATGATTTTTCTGTATCAATAGAATAATATGGTTCTTCTCCTTTCTTTTATTAATGTGATTATCACATTGATTGATTTGTGAACATTGAACCACCCTTGAAACCCAGGAATAAATCTCACTTGATAATGGTGAATAATTCTTTTAATGTGCTGTTGGATTTGATTTACTATTATTTTGTTGAGAATTTTTGCTTTCATGTTCATTAGGGAAATTGGCTTATGGTTCTCTTTTTAGTGTAGTCTTGGTCTGGTTTTGGAATTAGGGTAACATGACCTTATAGCATGAGTTGGAAGTTTTCCTTCCATTTCTATATTTTGGAACAGTTTGAGAAGAATAGCTATGAATTCTTCTTTAAATAGTTGGTAGAATTCCCCTAGGAAGACATCCAGCCCTGGACCTTGGTTTGTAGAGGATTTTTGATTACTGATCATTTAATTTAATAATTTATTTGCTGGTTATTGATCTGTTCATGTTTTCTATTTCTTTTTGTTTCAGTTTTGCTTGTTTCTATGTTTCTAGGAATTTATCCATTGCTTCCAGATTGCCCACTTGTTGGCATATATTTTTTTCAAAATATTCTCTCATAATTGCTTGTATTTCTGTGGTGTTAGTTGTGCTTTCTCCTCACTCATACATGATTTTCTCAATTTGAGTCTTTTTTCTTTTTAAGTCTGCCTAGGGGTTTATCAATTTTATTAATTATTTCAAAGAACTAGCTCCTGGTTTTACTGATCTGTTCTACTGTGTTTTTGTTGTTGTTGTTATTGTTGTTGTTGTTGTTTCTGTATCATTTATTTCTACTCTAGTCTATATTATTTCCCTTTTCCTGCTGGCTTTAGGCTTCATTTGTTGTTCTTTTTCTAGCTCCTTTAAGTGTAAGGTTAGGTTGCATATTTGAGATTTTTCTTGCTTCTTGAGATAGGCCTATATTGCTCTATACTTCCCTGTTATGACCACTCTTGCTGTAAACCAAAGGCTTTGGACCATCATATTTTCATTTTCAGTTTTTTCCATGTAGTTTTTATTTTTTCTTTAATTTTTTGTCTAATCCATTCATTCTTTAGTAGGATGTTCTTTAGCCACCCCCCCCCCCCCGTCCCACCCCCTTGTATTTATGGTCTTTCCAAATTGTTTTCTTAAGGTTGACTTCAAGTTTCTCAGTGTTGTGTTTGGAAAATATGCATGGTATGATCTCAGTCTTTTTGTATTTGTTGAAGACTGATTTGTGACCTAGTATGTGATTTATTCTGCAGAGTGTCCCATGTGTACTTGAAAAGAACGTTTATTTGCTCTTTAGGATGAAATGTTCTGAATATATCTGTTAAGTCCATCTGGTCCAGTGTGTCATTCAAAGCCATTGTTTCCTTGTTGACTTTCTGCTTAGATGATCTGTCCATTGATGTAGGTGGGGTGTTAAAATTCCCTACTATTATTGTATCATTATCAATGTAGCCCTTTATATTTGTTATTGTTTTATATTTTTGGGTGTTTTCACCCAATATTTCACCCAATATTTAGGGCATAAATATTTATAATTGTTAGATCTTCTTGTTAGAAAGACCCCTTTATTTATGATGTAGTGCCCTTCTTCTCTTGTTAATCTTTGGTTTATAATCTAGTTTGTCTGATGTAAGTCTTGCCACTCTGGCTTTCTTTTGGCATCTGTTTGCATGATAAATATTTCTCCATCGCCTCATTTTCAATCTTTAGGTGTCTTTATATCTAAAATGAGTCTCTTATAGGCAGCATATAGATTGATCTTGTTGTTTTAATACATTTTGACACCCTATGTCTTTTGATTGGAGCATTTAGTCCATTTACATTTAGAGTACTTATTGATAGATATGAATTTAGTGCCATTCTTTGTTTTGTCATTATTTATGGAGATTTTCTCTGTTCCTCTCTAGTCTTTGTCACTTTTGGTTTTCTTTGCCACTCAAAGACTCACCTTAATATTTCTTGCAGGGCTGGCTTAGTGGTCACAAACTTCTTTAGTGTTTGCCTGGGAAACTCTTTACTCTCCTATTATGAATGATAGCCTTGCTCAATAGGGCATTCTTGGCCGCAGATTTTTTTCTTTCAGCACCATTGAAAATATCATGCCACTCCCTTCTGGCTTGCCAAGTTTCTTTGTAGAGATCTGCTGCTAACCTTATTTGTCTTTTCTTGTAAGTTAGGGATTTCTTTTGTTTTGCTGCTTTTAGGATTTTTTTTTTATCTCTAAATTTTGCAGATTTAACTCCAATATGTCTTGGTGTTGACTTGCTTTTGTTGATTTTGATGAGAGTTCTCTGTGCCTCCTTGATTTAGATGTCTGATTCCTTCCCCAAATTAGAGAAGTTTTCATCTATAATTGCCTCAAATAAACTTTTGGACCCCTTTTCCCTCTCTTCTTCTGGGACTCCTATGATAGGTATGTCATTATGCTTTATGGAGTCACTGAGTTCCCTAAGTATACTTTCATGATCCAAGATTTACTTTCTCTCTTCTGTTCAGTTTCATTGGTTTCCATAATTTTATCTTCTGTATCACTTATTTCTTTCTCTGCTTCTTCCATTCTGTGTTCATTACATCCAGTCAGTTTTGATATTGGTTACTGCAGCTTTCATTTTGGCCCTGTTTAGTTTTTAGCTCTTTTGTCTCTGCATTAAGGGACTCCTTGGTGTCCTCTGTGCTTTTCTCAAGCCCAGATAGTATCTTTATGGTTATTAATTTTCATTCTGGACCAGGCATATTCCTTATATCTGTTTTGATTAGATCCCTAGCTGTGACCGTTTCTTGTTCTTTCTTTGAGTTGAATTCATCCATCTTGGCATTCTGTCTAGGTCTCTCTCTTTGTGTGTTAGGAAAGTCTGTTAAGTTTCCTGTTCCTGAGAGGAATGGCTTTGTGAAGAAGAAGTCCTATACTGTCCTGGGCCTGGTGCTTCAGGAAGTGTCTCTGGTTTATGCTGTGTGTACTCTGCTGCTGTGTTATGGCTGTTCTATCTGTCAGGTTAGTCCTCTGCACAGTTTCTTCTTGCCTGAAGAGGGGAATGTTTGGACATTGGCCAGAGTCTGGTGAGTTTTACCTAGGTGTGCTCTGGTGGGCTTGTTAAAAGAGACCTTATGCTGTTTCCACTGAGCTGAAGCTTTGCAGAACTCTTTGGTCATTAGATGCAGTGCATGCAGAGGATTGTTCTGGTCTTTGAGGTGAGGGGCCTGATGCTCTGCCTTTCATGCACACTTATCTGAGAAAAGCAATACCAGCATAGCAAAACAGTGTGGGCTTGATGTACATGGTTTAGGTAGTCAGCAGGTTGGTGCTGTGCTGTTTACTGAAGTTAGTTTATGCTGTAGGATGGGGGAAGGAAATGGTGCTAGCCAGCTCCTTTGAGGAGAGTTTGTACTTGCTGCCATCAGGCAAACCCTCCTAGAAGAGTGAATAATTCACCCTCAAGCTTCCTAGGTGTTTTTCAGATTTTTGTTTTCGTACTGTGTCCGGTTGCTGTCTAGGCAGGCTTTAGGGACCTCCAAACTTTAGAGTTTGAACTCTAAACTTTTAGAGACCAAACTTTAGGGACCTGGTGTGGTGGAGACCTGTGCTGACCTTCTGGTGGAGGGTGTCACAGTGCTGGAATCAATGCAGGTTTGACCCAGAAGAGCAGTCGCACCAGAGCGCAGGAGCATGGGATTTGGAAGAAAGCACACTAAAGAGCCAGTGTTCACATTAGCTGCCCTCTGCTGGTGTCTCTGCACCTAATCTGAGTGGCTGGGGAAGGAAATGGCACCCACTGGCTCTTTTGTCCCCAGAGTGTCAATGCCACCTCTCTCAGATGCACTCCAAGAAGAGGAAACCATCTCTCCCAGTGCGTCTTAGGTGATCCTCATGTCGTGCCATTTATCTCCAAGTTACCTGCCTGTCTTCTCTGTAGGAACACTGCAGTGCCCTCAAGGCTCTATACCAGCCATGCCTAGACCTTTAAAACTCTAGTCTTTGAGTCCCACTGTTTGCAAAAACTTACAAAAACCAGTCCCTTTTGTTTTCCCAGTCAATGGCTTTGGGGAAGTATTTTCCTTGTTCTATCCCCTGTGTGCTCCTCTCTCTTTCTTGCCTCTCTCCTCCACTAGGGCTCCCCTCAGTCCACAGCACTTGCGATCTCTTTCTTCCCCAAACCAGGTTTCTGCACCTCCTACCTTCCACAGTGTGGCCTCTTAGTCTGTCTAGTTGTGCAGTTTTTTCTGTCAGTCCTCAGGTAGATTTCTTGGGTACTTAGAATGATTTGATATTTATCTAACTGTGTTTGAAGGAAGAGGCAAGTCTAGGGTCCTCTTATTACTTTTAGCTCCGCTCCCCTCAACCTGCTGTCTTCTTTATCTTTGTTCCTTTCTGTGTGTCCCTTTTCTCTGGATGCTTTGAACATTTTCCTTTTTTAAAAAAAAAATTTAATCTTTATTTATTTTTGAGAGAGAGAGAGAGAGAGAGAGAGAGAGAGAGAGAGAGAGAGAGAAAGAGAAAGAGAAAGCAGGGGGGAAACAGAGAGAAAGGGAGACACAGAATCCAAAGCAGGCTCCAGGCTCTGAGCTGTCAGCACAGAGCCCAACGTGGGGCTTGAACTCATGAACTGCGAGATCTGAGCAGACTTGAACTCATGAACTGAGCTGCAGTTGGACGCTTAACGACTGAACCACCCAGGCGCCCCTAAGATTTTCTTTTTATCATTGGTTTTGACTGATTTGATTCTCTTTTAAATGGTTTTGACTAGATGTTGTTTTCTTCATGTTTGTGTGTGTGTGTGTGTGTGTGTGTGTGTGTGTGTGTGTGTGTGCGCGCGCACGCGCGCGCGTGCGCGTGCTGGGGATTTGTTGAGCTTCTTGGATCTTTGGTTTATAGTTTTCATCAAATAGGGAAAATTTATAAACATTGAAACAATTCAGATGTTATTTTTTCAGAGTAGTTTTAGGTTCATAGTAAAATTGAGGGTACCTATTTCCAATAGATTCCTTGTTCCTCCTGCCCCCCCCGAGAGTCTCCTCCTTAATCAATATCATTATCAACATCCCCCACATAGTGGTACATTTGTTATAGTTGATTAATCTACATTGACACATCATAATCAGCCAAAGTGCATAGTTCGTGGTTTATTCTTGGTATTGTACATTCTATGGGCTTGGGCAATGTATAATGACATATATCCATCATTATGATATTATACAGAGTATTTTATTTTTATTTAGTTTTTCTTAATTTTTTTAAAAGTTTATTTTTGAGAGAGTGAGAGTTTGCATGTGCACATGAACAGGGGAGGGGCAGAGAGAGAGGGAGACCAAAAATCCCTCTACTAGCTAGTAGTACAGAACCTGATGCAAGGCTCAAACTCACAAACCATGAGATCATGACCTGACCTGAAATCAAGTCAGACACCAAACTGACTGAGCCATTCAGAGTATTATAATGCCCTAAAAATCTTTGTGCTCTGGCTCTTCATTTCTGCCCCCCGACTCAAACCCTGGCAAACACTGATCTTTTCACTATCTCCATAGTTTTGCCTTTTCTAGATCATATAGTTGAAATTATATAGTATGTAGCATTTTCAGATAGGCATGTAAGATTCACCAAGCTTTTGATAATGTGAAGCTCTTTTTTTTTTTGTTTTTGTTTTTTAACACTGAATTCCATTGTTTGGATATACCACAGCTAATATATCCATTCACCTACTGAAGGACATCTTGGTTGTTCCCAAGTTTTGGCAATTACGAATAAAGCTGCTATAAACATCCATGGGCAAATTTCTGTGGATGTAAGTTTTCGACTCCTGTGGGTTAATATCAATGAGTATGATTGCTGGATTGCATGGTAAGAATATAGTTGTTTTGTAAGGGACCATCAAACTGTTTTTCAAAGTGGCTGTACCATTTTAGATTCCCAATAGCAGTGGATGGAAGTTTCTGATGCTACACATCCTCATCAGCATTTGTACTGCTAGTTAGTTTGCAATTCTAACATATACTGGTATCTCACTGTTGTTTTAATTTGCTTTTCCCTGATGACATGACAAAGAGCTTCTTTTCATGTGCTTATTTCCTTCTGTATCTCTTCTTTGATGAGGGGTTTACTCAAGTATTTGGTCAGTTTTTCAGTGGGGTGTTTGTTTTCTTATTGTGCAGTTTTAAGAATTCTGAATGTTTTGAATAACAGTCTTTTATCAGATGTGTTTTTTGCAAATATTTTCTCCTAGTTTGTGACTTGTTTCTCATTCTCTTAATATCATCTTTCACAGGCAAAATTTTTTAATAAATTAATCTAGCCTATCCATAATTTATTTAATGGATTGTGCCTTTGGTGTTATATCTAAAATGTCATTGTGAAACCCAAGGTCATGTAGGTTTTTCCCTATGTTATCTAACAAACATTTTATAGTTTTGCATTTTACATTTAAGTGTATAATCCATTTTGAGTTAATTTTTGGGAAGGGTGTGAGATCTGTGCTTGGATTCTTTTTTCTTTTTCTTTTCCTTTTTTTTTTTTAACTGCCTATGAATGTCTAGCTGTTCCAGCCCATTTGTTGAAAAGAATCTTTTTGCTCCATTGCATTGCCCTTGTCCTTTGCCAAAGATTAGTTGACTATATTTATGTGATTCTTTATCTAATCTGTTCTGTTCATTGATATATTTGTCTATTCTTTCACGAATACAATACTTTTTTGGTTACTTAAGCTTTATACTAAGTCTTCAAGTAGGGTAGTGTTGATTATTTGACTTTGTTCTTCTCCTTCAATATTGAATGCATATTCTGGGTCTTTTTTCCTCTCCATATAAACTTAGAGTGAGTTTGTAATATATACAAAATAACTTGCTTGGATTTTGTTAGTGATTGCATTGTATCTATAGATCAAGTTGGGAAGAACTAACATCTTAACAGTATTTGGGTATTATTCAGTTATGTGGAATATCTCTGCATTTATTCAGTTCTTAAAAATTTTTTCATTTTCCTATATATCTTGTATAATTTTTTCTGGATTTATACATAAGTATTTAATTTTTTGGATGCTAATGTAAATGTTAATGTGTTTTTAATTTCAAATTCTACTTGTTTATTGCTGATATATAGAAAAGAGATCGACTTTTGTATATTGACTTCATATCCTGCAAGCCTCCCATAATTGCTTTTTAGTTCCAGGATATGTTTTGTCAATTCTTTTGGATTTTCTCCGCAGATGATCATGTCATCTTTAAACATGACAGTTTTATTTTTTTATTCCAAATATGTATACCTTTTGTTTCCTTTTCTTGATTTATTGCATTAACTAGAACTTCCAGTATGATATTAAAATGGGGTGATGAGAGGAGACATCCTTGCTTTATACCTGATCCCAGTGGGAAAGCTTTGAGTTTCTCACCATAAAGTCTGTTAGTTGTAGGTTTTTTGTAGATATTCTCTATCAAGTTGAGGAAGTTCCCCTCTCTTCCTAGTTTACTGAGAGTTTTCATCATGAATAGGTATTGGATTTTGTCAACTATTTTTTTTGGCATCTATTGATATGATCATGTGATTTTTCTTTTTTAGCCTGTCAATGTGATGAACCACATTAATTTATTTTGAAAAGTTGAACTAATCTTGCATACCTGGGTCCACTTGGTCATGGTATATAATTCTTTTTACATATTGTTGAACTCAATCTTCTAATATTGTCTTGAGGAATTTTGCATCTCCACTCATGAGAGATGAAATATTGGCCTGTAGCTTTCTTTTCTTGTAATGTTTTTGTTTGTTTTGGTATTAGGGTAATTTTAGCCTCATAGAATTAGGAAAATTCCTTTTGCTTCTATCCTCTGAAAGAGATTGTACAGAATTGTGTAATTGCTTCCTTTAGTTTTTGGTAGAATTCAGCAGTGAACCTATTTGGGCTTGCTTATTTCTACTTTGGAAGGTTATTAATTATTGATTCTATTTCTTTAATACATGTAGGCCTATTTAGGTTGCTTGTTTCTTCTTGTGTGATTTTTGGCAGATTGTGTCTTTCCAGGAATTGGTCCATTTCATCTTGGTTATCAAATTTGTGAGAGTAGAGTTGTTCATAATATTCTATAATCCTTTTAATGTCCATAGAATCTGTAGTGATGCTCCTTTCATTTCTCATTCTAGTAAATAATATATTTTCTTACTTAGTCTGGCTAGAGGCTTATCAATTTTATTGATCTTTTCAAATCACTAGCTTTTGTTGATTTTCTCTATTAATTTTGTTTGTAATTTCATGTGTTTCTGCTCTAATTTTTATTATTAATTTTCTTTCTTGCTTTGGGCTTCATTTGCTATTTTTTCCAGTTTCCTAAGGTGGAAGCTTAGATTATTGATTTTAGATTTTTCTTCTCTTCTATTATATGCATTCAGTGCTATAAATTTCCTTTAAGTACTGTTTTGGCTATATTTTGCAAATTTTGATAAGTTTTATTTTTATTTTCATTTAATTGAAATGTTTTAAAATTTCTCTTGAGATCTCTTTGTTGATTTATGTTTTATTTAGAAGTGTGTTGTTTAATCTCCACATATTTGAGATTTTCCATTTATCTTTCTGTTATTGAGTTCTAGTTTATTTTCATTGTGGTCTGAGAGAAGACATTATATGACTTCTATTCTTTTAAACTTGTTAAGATGTGTTTTATGGTCCAGAAAGTAGTCTATCTTGGTGAATTTTCAATTCAATCTTGAGAAGGATGCATAGTCTGCTAGTGTTGGATGAAGTAGTCTATAAATGTCAATTATATCTTGTTGATTGATGATGTTGTTGAATTCATCCATGTCCTTACTGACTTTCTTCCTGCTGAATCTGCCCATTTTTGATAAAGTGGTATTGAAGTCTCCAACTATAATAGCTGATTCATCTATTTCTCCTTGTGGTTTTATCAGTTTTTGTTTCATGTTTTGATACTCTGTTACTAGGAGCATATGCATTAAGGATTGTTATTATTTTGGAGTACTGGCTCCTTATGATTGTGTGATGTCCGTCTTTATCTCTGATAACTTTACGTGCTCTGATGTCTGCTCTGTCTGAAATTAATATAGCTATTCCTGCTTTCCTTTGATTATTAGCATGGTCTATCTTTCTGCATCCCTTTACTTTTAATCTGCATGTATTTTTATATTTAAAGTGGGCTTCACTCTCACAATCTCTGTCTTTTAATTGGTAGAAACCAATGATGTTTATAATGATTATTGATATAGTTGGATTAATATCTACCATATTCATTACTATTTTCTATTTGTTGCCTTTATTATTTTTCTTATTGTCTTTGAGTCATTTTTTTGTTTTTTTGTTGTTTTAATTGAGCATTTTATATGATTCCATTTTCTCTTTTTCTTAGCATATATACTTTTTTTCTTAAATTTTTTAATAGTTGCTCTAAAGTTTACAATATACATTTATAGCCCTCCAACTCCACTTTCAAATAATACTGTAGGTCTTCGTGGATAGTGTGAGTACCTTATATTACCAAAAGCATCCAAGTTTCTCCCTCCCTTATCTTATATCATTGTTATCATTTATTTCATTTATATACAAGCATATATACATTCATAAAATACATACAAAAACATGCATAATCAAATACATTGCTGTTATTATTATTTTTTAAGTTTATTTATTTTGAGAAAGAGAGACAGAGAGAGAGCGTGAGTGGGAGGGGCAGAGAGAGGGAGACAGAGAATCCAAAATAGACTTTGTGCTGTCAGCAGAGCCTGATGTAAGGCTCGAACCCATAAACCATGAGATCATGACTTGATCCGAAATTAAGAGTTGGATGCTTAACTAAAGAGCCACCCAGGTGCCCCGTTAGTATTATTTTTTAAACAAACTATTATGTATTAGATAAGAAGAATAAGAGTTTTTAAAAATTTGCCTTTACTCATTTCTTCCTCAGTGCTCTTTATCACTTTATGTAGGAACTATATGTACGTACTCTCTGACCTATAATATTATGTCTCTGAATAACTTCTTTTAATGTTTCTTGTAATACAGGTCTACTGGAAACAAATTCTATCAATTTTTTGGGGGACAGTGTCTATTTCTATTTCTCTTTTGAAGGATAATTTCACAGGGTGCAAATTGTAGGTTGGTGGTTTTTTTCTCTCAGTACCTTAAATATTTAATGCCACTCTTCTTGCTTGTATGGTTCCTGAAGAGACGTCAAATGTAATACTCTTTTTGTTCCTTTCTATAGAAAGTGTTTTATTCATCTGACTTCTTTCAGATTTTATTCTTTATCTTTGATTTCATGTAGTTTGAAAATGATATGCTTAGGTGTAGTGTTTTAGGCATGTATCCTGTTGGTATCTTTGGAGCTTCCTGGATATATGGTTTGATATCTGACATTAATTTGGGGGAAATTCTCACTCAGTATTGTTTAAAATATTTCTTCTGTTTTTTTCCTCTTTCTTCCCCTTCTGGTATTTCTATTATGCATGTGTTATACCTTTGTAGTTGTCTCACAGTTCTTGGATATTCTGTTTTGTTTTTTGTTTTCATTTTTTGTTCTCTTTGGTTTTTGTTTTTGAGGATTCTATTGACATATCATCTAGTCAGACATTTTTTACTCACTCGTGTTCAGTGTACCAATAAGCCCATCAAAGGCATTCTTGATTTCTGTTACAGTGTTTTTGATCTTTAGAATTTCCTTTGGATCTTTATTAGGATTTCCATCTGTCTGCTTACATTGCTCATCTGTTCTTGCATGTGTGTACTTTATCCCTTAGGGTCCTTAACATATTACTTATAGTTGTTTTACATTACTGGTCTGATAATTTCAACATCCCTGCCATGCCCCTTCAATTTTTGCTTTTTGGTATGCTTTGTATACCAAGATATTATGTATTGCATAAAAAAACTGCTTTTTTTTTTTTTTCCAACGTTTCTTTATTTTTGGGACAGAGAGAGACAGAGCATGAATGGGGGAGGGGCAGAGAGAGAGGGAGACACAGAATCAAAAGCAGGCTCCAGGCTCCGAGCCATCAGCCCAGAGCCCGACGCGGGGCTCGAACTCACGGACTGCGAGATCGTGACCTGGCTGAAGTCGGACGCTTAACCGACTGCGCCACCCAGGCGCCTCTAAAAAAACTGCTTTAAATAGGATTTTATAAAGTGATGGTGAGGTATCGTGGGAGAGGAAGCATTCTAGAGTCTGATGATTAGGTCTCAGTCTTTTAGTGAGCCTGTGCTTCTGGACTGTGAACTTCACAAGTGTTTCTCAGTTTTTTTCTCTCCCTGTAGGTGAGACAGGATGGTTAGAATGGGCTAGTTAGAGTTGGGCATTTCCCTTTTTCCAGGTCAGTTATGCTCTGATAATTCCTTAGCAGGTTAACCTCTGATTAACTGTTTTCTCCTGCAGTCAGGCCCTGCTGAGAAGAACAGATTTCTCTGGCATATTTAAAAAATGGTTTCTTTTCCCCTCCCCCTCTGGAAACATGAGGGGATTTTTTTTCTGATATTTACTCTGAGAACCTGATTAAGCTCCTGGAAATAAATCTCACAATATTTTGGTATCCCTCTTATGAGTAGATTCCCCAGAAGTTTTTAACTCTTAAACTTACCCATACTCAGTCTCAAACAATTCATCAATTGCAGTTCAGATTTTCCTACTCTAGCCCTGGTTCCTATGGTAGTTTCCACTTAAGAGTCTCCACTTAAGAGTTGTGGCAATCCACAACCCCTTGTATTTGCCTGTGTCTCCAATCCTGAGGACAATGGTTTGCCCTATGTCCTCCCCTCTTTTACAAATCCAGGAAGAGTTGTTGATTTTTCAATCATTATAGCTTTTCACATATTATTGGGATGGAGTAGTGGCTTTAAAATGTCAATGAGAGAAGATTTGAGGTAAAACAACAATTCATGCCTCATTCTTTTTGTAATCTGCTTTTTGAAAAATGTAATAGAGGAATGTTTAGAATGACAATGTTGATGTCAAAATTTGGGGCATCTCTAAATGTGCTATGGCCTTTAGGAGAAGAAAATATCTGTATATTTTTATAAAAAAGAGACATAAACATGAGAGGGGCCTACCTTGGTTCCTGTGGTTCTGAGGGCCCCTCTCTTGCACCTTTCTCTTTGAGGAGGAGGAGTCTCTGGGCCCAGGCAGTCTGCAGTCTCCTGCACCCCCAGACTAGACCATACCCTTGGTAATCAGGCCCTCTGAGAGTGGGTCTAAGATTCCAGGGCCTGGGTGGACTTCCTACCTCCACTCATCACCCAAGGGTAGACCATAGCTTTGGTGTGCACATGCTAGGCCTGAGGGGAGGCCAAGAGCCTAACGGAGCTTGAACTTGAGGCCTAAGTCTTGAATTTGAGGCCTAGCATATGCATACTAGGGGGAGGCTCACAGTGCTGGTTGGTTTAGGAGGAGGGAAGGGTAGAAGAACAGATGAAGGTCTTATCTTTCCACACTACCACATTCTACCATGGGAGTCTGAGAATTCTAAATTTAAATCTGGCCTGTGGGTTATTAAAGTATATTTTCAAAAGTAAGATAATGAAAGCTGTTTTATTTATTCTGTTAGTTATAACTCTAAGATATTCAGACATATGGAAATAGGCTTCTATTTGTACCCTTGCCTTAGGCTCCATAAATGTTAGGTATGGTCCTACTAGAATAAAATTTTCCAGAACTCCCTTTCAATAAAGAATTTCAGAAAGGAAGATGGATGGACCCTCTAGTGTTTTTCCCCTTCTTGCCATTGATGAGGGATGGATGTAAATAATAATTTACATTAATACATTACAATACATTAATACATTACATTAATAATTTACAATAATCCTGAGTACAGTCATGTTTAGTGACTGGACAGCCTTTCTCTAAGCTTTTCCCTAAGAAGATTTTGTCAAAAAAGATTTTAATGTGCTTTGAAATTGGTCCAATCAGTATGCGTTTGCCATATTTTTGCTGGGAATATGAAGGGAAGATGGGGTCTAGAGTGAGGGGTGCTACAACAGATAAAGAATGCTATCAATCACTTCAGGAGGTTCAAAGTGACTTTTCAATGTCTTTGGCTATCTTTCAAAAGACTGTTCTTTTATTTTAGCAATATGATTTTTAGCTGTCCTGAATTAAAATAGCTTAAAAATTTAGACCATTTAATAATCCAACACATACAACCATCTGTTAAAAGTTACATAAATATATATGCATAGTTTTATTCCAATTCAATGGCTTACTGCTTATTATTCTTAGCATAACACAAACCTCCCTACCAAACAATAGGATTTTATGAAATTTTCCCCAGAAACTTGAGATATCTCACCAGATCTTTGACTGAAAATTAATAAGAAGTGTAACATCCTGGTCTAAAAAATTTGGTAATATGAAATGAAATGTAATTTATTTCTGAGATTTCACTTCCAGTTTGCTTGATGCTTTGTTGAAATGTAAAAGTAAAGGATGATTAATAGTAAGTTTTCAATGGCATTTAAATATTGGTAAAGGCAAGGTTAAAGTAATTTTAATATAGTAATATCAGGGCCTTTTAAGGGGATCAGTTTAAAAATGACAATATAGGGCCTGAAAACAGGACTTAGAGTAAATTCTAGATGTTACCACTTAGCTTCTCTTTGACCTTCAGTTTCTTTCTCTTATGATAATAAATACAGCCTATTTCTTGGGACTCATTTGAAGATTAAATAAGATAATTGTTTAAAAACTACTTTAAATTTTGAAATTTATTTTATATTATGCAAATGTTAACCTTAATAAAGCTGCTCTTTTGGGTGAGGAAGAAAGAAGGAAAGAACTTATAATACGCACTATCTGTGGGACTGTTTTTCTTGTTTTTTGGTTGAAGAGACTGAGAGATGAAGTAATCTGCTCTGGATCACAGTTTGTAAATCTATCTGACTCTGAAGTATGTATGTTCTCTCTTAACACCATTTGGTAATTTATATTTTAATTCATTATCTTTTCTTGGAATATATTAAAAAGAAATCTCCCTTCCATCTTCCCTTCCTTCCTTTTAATATGTGCAGGGTCAAAAAAACCTTTTAAGAGTAGACTGTAGAGTCTTGAAGGATGAGTATGTTGCCAAGGAGACAGAGGATGAGAGAGAATTTAAAGAGGAGAAACATTTGCACATTCAAAGACTTATTAGAGGTCATGTTGTATTCAAGTGATTGCCAGCAATTTACTATGATTTGTGCTCAGACTCTGTGTTATCTGTAGCGGGAGGGGCTGGGAAGTAGAAGAAGTTTTAGGGGATGGTGGTTGAGGAGCAGGGAGAGACTAAGTCAAGAATAGCTTTATAAGTCACATTAAGAACTTGGGAGTAAATCCTCTTGGGTTGGGGAGCCCTCAGGGATTTCCCCCTAATTCTTAGGGAAAAGGTCATTGCAAAGTTACACATTTAAAAAAGTATTATTGGGAGGCGTTGATTATATTTCCACTATTAATTCTCACAAAATGAATTTACTAAAGCTTTCCATATTTGATCTAGAAAAAGAATAGACGATACAATTTAAAGATCATTATGGCAATGCCCAATGGTTTTTTTTAGATTTTCATTGTGTGGTGTCTCTTAAACTCTCTCAGCCTCTTTTAGTATTCAATTTCAACTCTGCTGAGAGTACTCCTCAAATTCATTTTCTGATACCATAGTTCCCTTTTGTAGTCAACTTTCATTTCCTTCAGCAATTTTTTGTTTTGTTCATTTCAATTTAATTCACCCAGGCAATGATGGATCATTTTGGTATCAAAAAAAGTAAGGACTCATTGTCTCAGTGAAAATGTGTTCTTACCATCAGAAATAAATGTGAATAGTTGATGAATCCAGTTGAGCAGGGGATCAGTGGCATACCCAAAGGCTTGGGAATCTGAATATACAAATGGACAATGGTCAGACATATATTAAAATAGAATTCTGGCCTACAACCTGTAGCAACCAGTCCAGGATGTTGAATCACAGCCTCTGTAGTAATCAGCCCCAGATAGCCAGGATTTGATCAATAGTTGACACCTTCTCTAGTTTTTGCCCCCACTCCCAATGTAATACATAACCAGAGAAAGTCAAATATCTGCTGTTCTACCCAATCTCATAGGATGCCCCACTTCTAGTTAGCTCACCCTGAACTTCTCCATGCCAATAGCTTCCACTCAGGGAGTAAGTGAAGCCTTCCCTGTTTTCATGCTCTCCCA
Source organism: Felis catus (assembly GCF_018350175.1). Lineage (NCBI taxonomy): Eukaryota > Metazoa > Chordata > Mammalia > Carnivora > Felidae > Felis > Felis catus. The sequence goes on from NC_058379.1 coordinate 41,712,462, forward strand.
CTCCTCTGCCTGCCTTTGAATCTCTGTCAAAATGCAAGTGATGATGGCGTCTCCCTTGCTATATCAAACCTGAATAAATAGCCTTTACTCCTTCTCATTTGAGCGGCCTTTGTTTATTTCTGTAGGCTCCTTCAGTAAAGGGATATTTGCTAACTTAGGTGGGTGGTTCTGGGCAGAGAAATCTTCCCTGCAGTCTCCCTGGTTACAGTATCTTACACAAGTATTTGAAGGGATTCGCTAAATTTAGGTTTTGTTACCAAATGATTAAAGAAAGACAGTTTAGGGTGATACAAACAAACTTTAACACTTCATGAAGCATACAGTCAGTCTCCTTTCAGAAAACTGCAAAATGAGGCAGAAGACAGGAAGCTTTTGCAGGATAAAAATTAAAGAAAAAGGAAGAGAAAAATGGAAAATACCTGATTGGCTGAGGGAAAATAGTCAACTTTGGAGTGAGAAGGCCCAGCTGGCTAGGTGTTTGGGGATTGGCTGACTGGATATACAGTTGACCCTTGAACATGGGTTTGAACTGCATGGGTCCACTTACATGTAGATTATTTACAGTACAATACTGTAAATGCATTTTCCCTTCCTTTGATTGTCTTAGTAACATTTTTTCCCTCTAGCTTATCCTATTGTAAGGATACTGTATATAATACATATAAGATTCAAAATATGGGTTATTCAACTATGTTATCAGTAAGGCAAGAGTAGGTTATTAGTACTTAAATTTAGGGGGAATCAAAAGTTATATACAGAGTTTTTGACTATGCAGGGGGTTGGTGCCCTAACCACTGTGTTGTTCAGGAATCAACTGTACTGTATTTCTGGTCAAAGAGAGCATTTACAGGGACACAAAATTTATCTAAGTTCAGTTTGCTGATGTGGCACTTCAGGCAGAAGCAGCTCCATCTTGGGCCTAGAAAGTTATTCAAACAGTTTCATAATCACAACAAAAAATGTCAAATAAGATTGAATTCATACTTTGAAGTAAACTACATGTGTCAAGTAAAAAAATACAGGTATATATGAAACTAACTGCAATGAAGATATGATGTGTATGGTATTAACTTTAGTCCTACTTCACTAGGGGATTAGAGAATTCCTAAATTTCTGCTCCAGTCTGTCTTGATTCTCTTCTTTCTCTAATCTGCTCTGTGTTTCCAGCTGGCCTTCCTGGCTGTGTTACACTGGATCTTCTCTCCTTAGGTGCTGTCTGGCAAAATGCTGCTCTCTTGCCTTGTGCTTAAGAATGGCTTCTTTCTTGGGGTGCCTGGGTGGCTCAGTCAGTTAAGTGTCTGACTTTGGCTCAGGTCATGATCTCACGGTTCATGAATTTGAGCCCCAAGTGGGGCTCTGTGCTGACAGCTCAGAGCCTGGAGCCTGCTTCAGATTCTGTGTCTCCCTCTATCTCTACCCCTTCTTTACTCATGCGTTCTCTCTCTCTCTCTCTCTCTCTCAGAAATAAATAAACAGTAAAAAAATATTAAAAATAAAAGAATGGCTTCTTTCTGTGACTGTCGGTAATGAAAGTGGGTTTACAGAAAAATAAAAAAAAATCAATAACAAAAACCTTACTGTTTGGTTTACCTAGAAAAATGACTTCCCCATTATATAGAAGTAACTGATAATTATATATTCTCTGGCCCTATTAACTGGCTGTAGAATTTTGGTATTAAAAAAAACTCTTTAAATGTCTACCTTTGTGGGTTATAGAATGGACTTCTCTATTCCTAAGGGATCCTTATCTTCCTCACATGATTTTACCTTTTCCTCTCTCCCTCTTTTCTTCTTCTCCCCTCCAGTCCCTGTTTCCGTAAGTCTCTTCCACCTCTGTCTCATAATTTCATCATATGCAGATGTTGTATCAGAAATTTGTGTTCTCACATACAGTGTGTGCAATAGCCTATTCTACTTGACAATTCTGTGACAATTAGAACTAAAAAAGCATTTGCCAGAGGAATTTCAAAAACTACAATAGACTACTCTGTACTCTTGATAGTGAAAATGTGGTTGGCACTTATAGCTGGTGAAGAGTTTTTTGGTTTTGGATTAATGCTTTTTCAAAAAAGCTTTTTGTCTCTATTTTAAGACAAGAGCTCCTTAAGGGCAAAAGTTGTATCTTATAGGGATGAAGGAATAGTAGAATTGCTAAGAATATAGTGGACATATGCTTTGTCTTCTCAACAGGTCTTTCTTTGGCAAATCACCTTTTACCCATTCTTAGTGAGTCTTGTGAGAATTTAAAACAAGTAACTTTGTCTTTATTCCTAACAGTTATCACCTTCTCCCTTATGTTAGTCGCAAGGAAGGATACAGGACCAGCTTTGGCCAGTCAGAGTATCCCCGTCTCTTGCAATAGTCATTGGTCCTAGGGCCAATCTGAAGGACAGGCAGAGGACTGGTAGATCCTGAAGGCAGGATCATGTCACCCATTCATATGTATATCCATGGTATCTAGTGTGGCACCTGGTCCAGAATTGGCACCACATGAATGCTTAGGGAATGAATCTTGGTGATGACTGGAAGCTGTAGAGACACTGAAATCTCCTTCCCTGTCACCAAAGTATTTCTTTTCTCATATTTTCTCCATGTCTTCCTACAATATCCTGTACGTTGCTCATTTGAATTGTCATTTTTGCTAGAGTCTCACTTTATTTTTTTTAAATGTTTATGTATATATTTTGAGAGAGAGAGAGAAAGAGCATTAGTGGGGGAAAGGCAGAGAGAGAGGGAAGGAGAGAATCCCAAGCGGGCTTTGCACAGTTATTTCAGAGCCAATGTAGGGTTCCACTTCATGAACCATGAGATCATGACCAGAGCTGAAATCAAGAGTCTGATGCCTAATTGGCTGAGCAACCAGGTTCCTCTAGAGTCTCAATTTAGAGACAAATATATTGCTTGGGAAAATATCCACTTTTATATTCTCTTTCCCCTGTTGCTGACTGACTGGAAGGGCCACAACCACTGGACTTGGAGGTTTGGCTTTTATCCAAACCAACAATGTTGGCCAAATTGCTGGTGTTCACTCAGCGCCTGGTCTCCCAGGTTGGGAAAGGCTCCTGACCTCTCTTCCACCTTGTCTGAATCTAAGTACCAGCGACACTGTCTCCTAAGCTTTGGAGTTTGCTGGTGTCCACCTATTGCTTCCCATATTGCTAATCAAATTGGAGATAAAATCCTTTTGTGGCTTTTAATTTTTTATGCACATCACATGATGAGGTTTTGGAGTGGTTGAAGGGGGGGTTTGGAGCTGATGGCCAAGAAAGGATTCTTGAAGACATCTTTGGTGCAAAAGGGTGATTTTATTAAAGCACAGGTCAAGCCCGTTGGTCAGAAAAGGCTGAACTGGGGGTGTGAAGAGTGAATGGTTATATACTGTGGAGTTGGGGGAGGTAAAATTAAGGGGAAGGTTCTTGGAGAAATGTTATACTCTGTATTTGCCTCAAGTATTTGTCAATGGGCTGCAGGTTATAAGGAAGTTTAATTTTACTTGCATTTCCTTCTTGCCTTTATTCCCCATATCACTATTGAGGGGTGATTTTGGAGCTCCTGGAAACTGAATCTATAGGTTTCTGGAGATTAGGCTATTGATAAGATTGCCTTTTTCTTATAATTTACTAAGATATTTGTCAACTGATGGAGACCCATGTCCTGTATGACTGTGATCTCTATTAGTTAACCTTTTGTTTTCTTTCCTTTCCTTTGTTCTTGGGAAGCCAGGAGTGCCTGAAGAAAATCACACATACTGCACCTGAGGTTGGGGGGTATGCTAGCTTGTACTTTGTGCTCGGCTTGCCTTATGCTCCCACATCATCATAAATTAAATTTCTTTGAAATTTTAAGAAAAGAACTATTGAAAAGAGAATATTCTTTTAAATACATAAAAGTACTTTTTATAATTTCTTACTAATTTCCTACTCAACCCAATTTCAGAATGACCAATTTGAGTTTTATCTTGTCTCTCATCTTTATGCATTCTGACAGAGATTACAGGACTGAGAAATGATCTAGAAGTATGTAGGGATTAGGAGCTGTGTGTGCACCTGTTGTTGGAGAGAATTAATATCTAAAGTTAGGGATTATTGTAATCCTTCATCTTAACACTGATTCCCAGTGTCTTGTACAGTGCCTAACCTATGTTTGTGCCTAACCTATCAGCTCTATAGCTGATGCTCAGTCTTAATCCTCACCTTACTTCAAAGGTTTTATTGTATACACATTTTATAACTGAAGATATCTAGTCTTGGAGAGGTAAAAAATGGGTGCCATGGAAAGACTGGATACAGAGATTCTGGTGTTGGTATTTGAATTCAGCTCTGTTCTGTGACTGTGATGTTAGGCAAGTCACTTAACCACTCTGTTGCTGTTTGCCTATTTGTAAAGTGGGGGATAATAATAGATATTTTGCAGGATTATTGTCAGGATTAGGAGTAATAAGTGGAAAAGGCTGACGTATACTAGACAATAATTGGGACTTTTAAGGTCACCCAGCCACTAAATAACAGATCTAGGATTCAAACCCAAATTTATCTAGCTCCAAAGCTGAAAGAAAGACTGGGGTCTTAGAGATGCTACCATCTTGTTTATAGACCATTTGTGTGGTCCTGTTAGATGAAAATGCTTTGCAATGTGATGTTTATCTTTGAAGATATTATAGATGAAAGAAGCTCTTTGTGTTGTGGTGCTCTTGTAGGACTTTATGTTTTTAAATAATTATTTAATCATGTAAGTCTATTTTTTGCACATAGCGGTCAATTAATCCATTGTTTTCTAATAGAAGCATTAAGGAAGTTAACTTCCTGTTTATTGTCTGTGTCCTGTGACTGAGGTCAGTGTTTCCTTGGCATATCCATAGAGATCCTAGGGCCAACTGAATAGAAAACCTGTTGAATATCATAAATTGAGACAGAATGCTATTTCTTTGTAGTTTATGTATACAGTTAGGAAGGGATAATGACTTTTTTCCTAAATAAAGATTATAAATCAATATTCATTGGGATACAAAAAGATTTTCTGGTTGTGCTAGCTACCAGTGTAATTGTTTCTCAAAGAAAATTTAATATATATCTAAAATTGAATCTGTGCTGACTCTGAAAATCTTACTTGGTGACTTGGGAGGCATATCTTTAACACTGCATGAAACAATTAAAGACTGAAGTGTTCAGACAGTAAGCTTGTCAGATAACTATATCATCATACAAAATAATCATTATACAGAAGAAAATCAACACAAAATAATCCTTTATTATAAAATTTATAATTCAGGAAATAGTTTCTTTTTTAGAATGTTTATTTATTTTGAGAGAAGGAGAGAGAGAGTGTGAGGGAAGGGCAGAGAAAGAGAGAGAGAGAGAGAGAGAGAGAGAGAGAGAGAGAGAATGAATGCCAAGCAGATTCCATGTTGTCAGTGTAGAGCCTGCTGCGGGGCTTGATATCATGAACCTGTGAGATCATGACCTGAGCTGAAGTCAAGAGCAGGACACTTAACTGACTGAGCCACCCAGGCATCCCAGGTTCTATGTGCATAAATCCAAGAATCACTTTGCACACATTTTAATCTTTCATAAATTCCTTTGTTTCAGAAAATATATTTATCCTTTTAAGTTTTTTCTTACTGAATTCCAGGAAATGTTTACCCATGTAATGTGACTATTGCAGTTTAAAATGTGCTATTAGGCACCTTTGTTTATCTCTTCTCTTTTTCAATCCATAATTATTATCCCAATGTCTGGAAAAGTGTGCCAGGAAAAATAGGAAAGACTATCTAAAAAATAAAAGGAATTAAATATTGTAATACATCATTAGTTTAATATGATTTGGTGGAATTTTCAGCTAGCAAATTGGATTACAGATATTAACTGAGGACCCACTGTTTGCAATCCATTGTGCTGGGTACTGTAGCAATAAGAGATGACTAAAACACATTTATTGTCCTCATGAACTTTGATCTAGTTGGAGGGACAGGAAGTAAATTTACTAAAAGTAATATGATAGTGTGTACTAAGGAATTTTTCAATGCAAGAAATGTTACAAGAGTTGAATAAATATGACAAACTTCCAAATGTGTGACAGAAGACAGGAGGAATATAGAGTTAGGCTTTACCCTGAGAAATCTTCTCCAAGAGGAAAATTTTGAATTAAGACTCAAAATGTAGTTGCCTTCCAGATCAATTGAGAGGAGACAGGGAGACTGTTAAATTTAACTGTTGCTTTTTTGTTAATCAAAGACTCTTGTTACCAGCATAAATATACACTAAACCTTTATCCAAATTTTAGAACCAAGTTTGGCATATTCTAAAAACAAATTATTATTTCTCTTAGGTATTATTTAAAAATATATGAAAAGAGATTTGTTGAATGCTTTTTAGTATATTCTTATCTGATTATAAAAGTGATTTGTGCCCATTATAAACTATAAAAAGTTGATAATCATAAAGAAAATGTAAATACCCCCTAATTTCTACCATTTAACATTTTGGCACATTTTCTACTGTTATATTTTTTTCTAAAATATATATTTTATCTGACAATAAAAGTAATAATGTATACTTATTATAAAAATCTATTACATAAATAATACACTGAAAGTGAAAAATTTCTGTAATAACCACAATGATATTTCTAGACTGGAAGTAACAGTTTTAGAACATACTTTTTAGAGCTTGCAAACTCAGTGCAGTAGATTTTACAATGACAGGGAGTGGTGAGGGCTCACATAGCTCCCTCACATAGCATGCCTGTGAATTCACACTTCGTCTAAGGTGCTCAATTTCAAACTTTGCTGAACAATGACCAAATCAAATATATGACTGGGCTATTTTGGTTCTATTTTGCAGTACCTGTTTTACAGAGTCAGTGTAGATAAAACAATATAAACATCGTATAACTCTTTCCTATTTAATGTTGTATAAGAATATCTCATATCATTGAAATTTCCTTGTAAATATATTTTTTGGCCTCCTATAGTCTATCAAGTTATTATATTGTGATTTACTTAAATGTTTTCCTTCTATTATTGTTAAGCATTTCTGTTTTTCAGTTTTCATAGCATACATAAAACTGCCTACCTGGATGTATAACAGAAACCTCAATAGCCCCAAACTGAAGTTATCACCATTTCTGCCTAAGCAAGTCCCTTTATCAGTGCATTAGTGTATTACTGTGTATTGGGATATCTAAATTCCCATGTGAGTCCCTATGCAGAGTTCAGAACTGAGGTTTATTTTTGTGGGGTGGGTGGGTAGAGGTAGTATCTATCCTTCTAAATCTGTCTGTAAAGCAGACCGTTTGTGCTGTGTGGCTCCCAACTCTTTCTCTCATCTCCTCCATGAAAGGAGATGTGTATTACACATCCCTTACTTAATTTACTTCCTTATTTACTCAGTGCCACTCTACAAGACCATTATTATCCATAGCAGATTTTATAGCACAATAAGTACTTTAATATTCAGACATCTCTGTTTTACTGAGATCTGGCTTTACCTGCCATGGATATTTCCTACTGGCAGACTTCCCTTTAAGACTCTATTCACATCTCTTCTCTTGTCCCTGTTCCCAGACTGTAAACACTACCCAACAAAGTGTCTACGGAAACTCTAAATTTGTCTTATTTTCTTGTACAATAGAATTCAACCTTTCTGTATTTTCTTCTCACTTATTCATAGTTAGGTGCTGTACCAGGCTTGGGGAGAAAATTATGAGTAAGGCACAGAGCCTTGACCTTATGGGGTTTGCATCTACCTCCTTACTTCTCTTGGAACTGTCCTTACTACTATTACTCATTCCCAAGTCATCATCCTTTCTTAGAAGGTTTTTGTAAGAAGCTTTCTAGGTGGACTCTTGTTGTCACTCTTGGTCTCCTTCACATCTTTTCTCTTCTTTTCCCTTGCCTTCACCGCTGCAAGGACAATCTTTTAAAAATGAAAACCTACCTTGAATCTCTTTGATGGGTTCCATTTAAGATTAATAGTAAAACTGTTTAAATGATTTTCAAGGGGCTCTTTCAAAATGCCCTTGTCCATTTTGCCTGACTCAGAGATGTTATTTTACACTTGTCTCACTCTAAATAAAGTGCATATTTGTCAATGCCATGAATAAAAAATCTGCCATACTTTCCCCCAACTATGGACTATATACATGGGTTCTCTTGATCTGAGCTTTCTTCTACTATATCTTTGCCTGGCTGATTCAAGTCCTGATAGAAACTTGATCTCTTCAGAGAAGTTTTTCACTCAAGGCTACATCCCTTTCCCACGTGCTCTAAAATAGTTTATAATTTCCATTTCACACTTACAATTGTTTCCTAAATACTTTTTTAGGATAATGTTTAGATTTGACATTTGCCTGTTTAAGGGTTTAAATACTTTATTGACTCTTGATACACAATGTCAAATGCTGCCCAAAGGGGTGACAGTTATACTCTCAACAAAATGTATTATTTAGGAGGAGTTTCAAAAAATTATATTTGGTCTTGAGATTTTCTTAGATCATCTGCCTCTTGTTTAATATTGAAATTACTTCTTGCTGTGTTTGTATGTATATGAAAAGATTTAATATATAGATATGTGTTTTATAACATGTTTTCAGAAATGCAGTTTTTCTGTGAAGTAAGCTATAGTTGCCCATATAGCAATGGAAATGAAAAACAGATCTTCACTTAACACACATTATGTCAGTAAAAAATCTTTTAAGTTATTTTTCATGAACTTCATTTGTTATTCCTATCAGTGTAAGAATAGGATTCTGTAACTGTTTTCTATAACTTTTTAAATGTTGCTACTCTGCTTCCTAAAGTATAATTTTCAAGGACTTCTTAATATTGTGGGTCGTCAAAATAATCACAATTTATTGCTTCATTGCTGAATGATTATATTGTTTCTATTTATTATTATTATATATGGTGCTGAGATAAATATCTTCATAAATATAGATATTAACAATTTTGTATTCTTGTCTAAATATGATTTACTACGAGTAAGATTGCCAGTTCAAAGTGCATGGATATTTTTATTCCTCTTGATTTTTTTTTTGTGAAGTGACTTTCCTAAAACAAGTGAAAGCATCATCATGGTTAAAAGCCCAGACCCTGGAACCAGACAGCCTAGATATAAATAGTTTCACCAACTTTTTATTTATGTCACCTGAGGCTAGATGACTAATCTAGCTTCACTTTCCTCATCTGTGTACATTAGAGATTTGTGAGAATGCAGTATGTTAATATATGAAAAGAACTTAGAAAATTCTTAGCCTTGCATCAGTAATGTATGAGGATATGATTTTCATTGAATTTTTAGTGAACTGGGTTTTACTTTAAAAAACTCACTTTTTTAATAAACAGAAAATAGTACTGTTTTTGATTTGTAATTTAAAAAAATATTTTTTTTCCCATTAAGAGGTTTTTTCCAAACATCACATTTGGGAAAATGAAAATGGCTAAGTCCTAAACATTCCTAACTTGTGAGTTTCACTGAAATAGAGAAAAATCTCATTTAACTTTCACGATGAAACCCTTTGTGAGCTCTTGAAGGTCAGTTTCTTGATAGGGAGTATGGCGTGCAAAGGAATTCTCAAAATCTTTACAAGTAAGTTGAAAGCAAATCATATATTTCTAACCAAGTATTTGTGGAATAATGTTTATAGGAACTCTTGGTTCTTTGGACTTTAATAAGTCTTTCAGATTGAAGGAAAAACCTCCAGAGATTTAGAAGAAAAGACTGGAAATGTGAGAAAATGAACGTGTGAAATTTATTTTATTTTGATTTTTATATCTACCCTTAACTTCTCCCATGAATTTGTGCTTCCACTATATCATTGTGTTTTGTGTGCTTTTTTTTCAGCTGGAGAATTTAAAATCAAAGATTCCATGAGGGAATAATAGAATCATGGTATTTGGTAGTGGAATTATATAGCTCTTAAGGAATAAGGTAGACTAATGGGCTACAGCAAGATAGGGCTAGAGACAGGATAGGAGGATGAAGGTAGAACATTTTTTTTTGCTAAAAACCTCCTCTGGGCATCATTACACAGAGAAAAGACATGCCACCATTTTAAAGGGAGTGTTTGGAAGGTGAAAGCAGTCTGTAGGGTAATAGTCATGGACACTGAGCCAGAGAAGAAAAGAAGAAAGGAAGGATTTAGGAAAGAAGGAAGGAAGAAAGAAAAGAGAGAGAGAGAGAGAGAGAGAGAGAGCCAATAGTTGTCTTTCATATTATGCATTCCAGAAGAAGGTAAGAAAAAACGAATAGGGAGAGTCACAGATTTGCAGAATGTTAATGTCAAATTGCTATCTCAAATCTTGTGGAAATTTTGTCTGAAATATTTTCGTTTGCACCTTAAGGAATATATTACCAGTCTGGAAGAAACTAACTGAGGCAGTTTGTAAAAGTTTCATATTGCTAAATATTCATTAGGGCAGCTTCATTGGGCATCTGTAGGTGAATTTGTTTATTGTTATAGGGCATAAATAACAACTTTGGGTATCTGAGGGAGCAGGGAGGATGTTTCAGATTTCTAGAGATTCAAATGGAATATTAAGTCTGTTTAAGTGGGCTACAGCTGCCTGGGCCACAATGTCTGCAGACTTAGTTCTTTCTTTATGCTTGCTGTCATGTAGAAGACAGAGCAGGAGTTGCTGGGGGCTGTGTGCCAGTGTCTCTGCAGCTCTGGGAGAATGAGAAGTGAGTGTGGGAGCTCAAATTGGAGGAACAAGCGAGGAATCAGTGCAGGAAAGGCACATGATTAGGAGAAAGCATATTTTAAAGGCCACGGCAGACAGTGGGGCAGTGATGAAAGCGATGACAAGTATTGTCCACTAGAATAGACAGTGGATCACAAATTCAGGGCAGGCAAGAGAGTTGCAGCAAGCAATCAATGGTGGAGTTATCACATGCTATCTTGGTCCTGAGACAGGTTTCTGATTCAGCCAGAGGCTTCTACATACTTTGTGCAGGTTTGAGGGAGAGTGCAAGTGCCAATAGACCTTTCCACAGAATGTAATTTGGGCATTATGAGATGGTTGTTGTAAATAGAGGAGCTGTTTCGTAAACTGTGTTGTGGCAGGCAGTCTAGCAGGGGCACTCTGAAAACGAAACATGGTGAGAAGACAGCTTGTCTTGACATTGGAAAGCCTGGGTCCAATCCTGCACCTGCCACACACCAGCTGTATGAGTTGGAGAGAACTCTGAGTCTTAGTTGTCCAGTATACAAAATGGGGATATTAATATATTATACTCGCATAATATATTGGAAAGTAGTGTAGGCCAAAATTTTTTATACCAATATGTTATTAATAGTAGTATACAATGCCTGCATTTTGGATTCTGGTGAACAGAGGCTTAATTTATTTGATATAAATTTTTATTCAAGCTATGTCTAATTGCTACTTAGCCAAGTTTAAGTGAAGGAAAAATGTACAGGGTAGGGGGAGTGTGCCACATGTGAGGACAAGGTTCAAAGGGTCAAAGAACAGACTTCAAGTTCTAACTCTGTCACTAGGTTGAGGGGTGTGGCGTTAAGTAAGTTGCTCAACCTCTGAGATTGACTTTTCTTCATCTGAAAATAAGGTTAATTGTATATGTGCTGACAAAGCAACCACCTGAAAATAAGAATAATTATAATGCTTTTCATTCTTTGGAGGATAGTTGATGGGCTTTCCCAAGGTGGATATTTCAAGGAGTTATTACGATGGATGTTACCCATCTATCCCTGGTGGAATGATGTTTATCTGAATTTCCCTAAACATAGGTGAGCGATGAGTTGCTAGAGTGAATAGGGCTTTAGCAGCAGTGGTACAGTAATTATGTGTTTAGGTACAAATAGCAAGTGGTCAACTTAACTCTTCCTTGGCTGAGAGCATGCTTTATTCTGTTCTGTCCTCTAAGATGCCAGCCTACTTCAGGAAAACCAGAGTCCCAAACTGAAGTTTTTGCATAAACTTAATTTTTGCTTTATTAAAAAACTAACCCCTATATACTTAGCTTGCCTTTTAACTTCTCATAGAGTGAAATTTCTGAAGACCATATATTTTGTAGGGTTAACCCAGGATATACACTACTCTTGATATAAATAAATGAGAAATAGAGCCAAAATAAGAACAAACAGGATCAGGGCTTTTGCTTCTGTAGGATTTAGAGTATCCAATTTCAATTTATTTGTTCATTCATTATTAACTTCCCTTGCTTATTATTTGGTTTCCTGGTGAGATTCATAGGTTTGTCTTAGCTCATTCCCTGGAGGTTTATATTCTCTTTTTTGGTTGAGTGTGCACTTTTATTTCTTTAGCGGCATCTCTTTTGTTTTATATAGCTTCAGATGATATTTCTAAGTCTCTTCTGATCTGTTACATTTTTAAAGGAAAGAAATATTGTGCTAAAGGTAAAGAGATTTTGAAGCAGCAGAACATATATAATTTATATCAAGGAGGGGTTGGTGAAACCATCTCTAGGACCAATAGATATTAATGTGTTTGGGAAGCTCACATTTTTAGAGTACAACTGTGTAAATGTTCTTTTAGATTTGTAAGCTAGATCATTTTGCTTAGGTATTTTTAGATAAGAGAACTACATGTCTTTCACTTTGAAAACAAAAACAAAATCAAAAGTTGCTTCGACTTTTTTGTATTTTAGTGGTTATTAGAGAGGCAACTGTGTGGAGAGGACTGACTACATCTCCTGGCAGAGTCTGTGGCTGAACCCACATCTACCCCTTCCTGCATCAGGACTCTAAACAGAGAAGATGGCACAGAAAGAGCCAAAGAGCGTTTCACATTCCTGTACCTGTGACCCAAGTGGAAATGACTGAGAGCAGCACTAGGGAGGATTTAGGAACTCTTGTTGGGTAGAAATTGATCTGGAGATGAATATGAGTGTGTGTGTGTGTGTGTGTGTGTGTGTGTGTGTGTGTGTGTGTGTGTGTGAAATGGGTGAGGAGCTAAGCGTTTGCTCTCAGAGGTCATATGCACTGAATATGGGAAGAGTGAGAAGGGAAAGGAACAGTTGTTGAGCACCTACTAAGAGTATTTTATAGGCACAATTTCATTTAATCCTCGACAAAACTTTGGAAGTCATTTTTTGCTGTTGAGGGAGTTGAAGCCCAGAGCGGTTGAGTAACTTGCTCCTAGTCACACAGCTAGTAAATGACAGTACTAGATTCTTTTCCTTTTATAATATATTTCCTTTTTATAATAACTGAAAAATATCTTCCATTTTTTTCAGTTATAACATTATCTCTGAATTGTGTACTATAAGATTGATCCAGAATGCCATAGCCAGTGGATGGCATCCTCCCAGTCTGACTTGGCATGACATAGCAGAGCACCCTATAAAAACTCTAGGTATCAATGTCTTCCTAACTCTCTGTTCATATGGGCTGTCAGTTAAGGAACCTGGTTACTACTTAAGAGACTATTGGTGTGAGGGTCGGGAGCTGGTTCTTGGAGATTGATGCATATGCATGCATACTATATCCAAGCTCTGTGTTTCTGCCAAGATGTGGTATGCATTGGGCCCTGGGACCAATCAGCTTAGACTACATTTCTCTATGGTGGTAAATTTCAGTGGCTTACAATTTTCAAGGTTTATTTACCACTCTTGTTTCATGTTCACTGAGTATTGGCTGCAGCTTTGCTACCCAAGTCTCCATTCCAGGACTCCCAAGTTACAGACAGTCCATATCTGGGACACAGCAGTGTTTTGGAATAGAGGAAGAGACATCCACAATGGCTTTTAAAGTGTTGAGACGTGTCTCACGTTCCTTTCTCTCATGTCATAGGACTTGGTCAACATGGGAAAAATTATAATCCTCATGTATAGAAGGGCTGATATGACAGTAGTTATTTGTTCAATAAACTACCACAGGCTTTCTCTATCTTGTCTCCCACCTCAGTCTCATCTACTAAGGATTTTAGTCCTATGTAGCTACTTGCACTTTGTGGGTGTTCTTAGGACATTCCATTTGCCTCTCCTCTGCCTAGGATCACTCTTCACTTATTCATGTGGTGTCTTTCTTTTCCTTTAAATGTCACCTGTCTTGGGAAGTCTCTCCTAATCCTCTCAAGGAATGTGAAGTACTCTCCTTTTTGCCATGGCTCCTTGTACACAATTCTGTCCTATTGCTTTTAAACCATAATTGATCTCTTACCCTCAGACTGTCAGATTCTTGAGGACAGGATATATGTCTTGTTCACCTCTGATCCCCAGGACTTAGGTCAGAACTCGCTATGCATTTGACACCCAACATTTTATTGAATATTGAATAAATAAATAAATAAATAAATAATAAATAAATAAATGCAATAACACAAAAACAGATGGAGAAAGAATTTTTCCACTCCAGTTCTTTCTTAGACTAGTGTTCTCAAACTACCTTTGGTGAAGGGCCATGTTTAAAATGTCTAACTTGATGCAAATCAATATTTTTGTAAACACAATAAAAATAAGATACTGGAAAAGTGACAAAGTACATGTTAGATTGCTATTGAAGTTTCCAAATGCTTACTCTTGGTTTCGGTGTTTATCTCCTAACAGACTAGTAACAAACACTCTGTGTTCTGTAGACTATGCTTTGGGTAGCACTGTAGCACTGTTATATTATTTTATTCATTTAAAGATATTTACCGAGTTCCTTTGTGTGCCAGACCATGTTTGAGGTGGAGGACATTCAGCAGTGAACAAGACAAATAAATGTCCTGCTCTCAAAGAGCCTAGTTGCTAGTGGGAGAAGTGGGCAATAAGCTAGCAGACAATTCAACAAATGATGTGATATTGAGTGATTAGTGCTAGGGAAGTAAAAGAAGGTAATGAAATAGAGAGCGATTGGATGGAAGGTGGTATTTACAAGTGGTCAGAGAAGCTTTCTTTAGGAAGGTGACATTTGAGTAGATACATGAGCATTCTAGGCAGAGAGAGCAGACAATGTTAAAGTTCTGAAGGAGGAACAAGTTTGGAGCAGCCAATGAACTGAGAGAAGACCAGTGTGACGTATTTAATAAATGTGGAGGGTCATGTCAGAGATGGAGTCTGAGAGTCAGGCCAAGGCCAGATCACGCAGGACTTTGCAGACAATGGTCGGATGTTCTGATTTAATTAAAAGTGATACGGAAGCCATTGAACAATTTTGAGCAGAGATGAATCATGATCTGGTTTACATCTCAAGCAAGTTACTCTTCTCAACATCATTAATCATCTGAGAAATGCAAATCAAAACCACAAAGAGATATCATGTCATACCTGTTAGAATGGCTATCAACAAAAAGACAAGAGAAAACAAGTGTTGGCAATGATGTGGAAAAAAGGGAACCTTTGTGCACTTTTGTGGGAATATAAATTAGTGCAGTCACTCTGGAAAATAGTATGGAGGTTCTTCAAAAAACTCAAAATACAATGATCTAGTAATCCCACTTCTGGGTATATGTTCAAAAGAAATGAAATAAGGACCTTGAAAAGATACCTGTACCCCCATATTCATTGTAGCTTTATTGACAATAGCTGAGATATGGAAACAACATAAATGTCAGTCAACAGATGAATGGATAAAGATGTGGTACATGTATACAATGGAATATTATTTCAGCCATGGGAAAGAAGGAAATCTTGGCATTTGTGACAACATGGATGGATCTTGAGGACATTATGCTAAGTGAAATAAGCCAGACAGATACCATATGGTATTACTTACATGTGGAATCAAAACAAAGTCAAACTCATAGAAATGGAGAGTAGAAAAGTGGTTGCCAAGAGCTGGAGGGTGGGGAAGTAGGGAGAGGTTGGTAAAAGGGTACAAACTTTTAGCTATAACATGAATAAGATCTGGGGATTTAATGTAGGACATGGTGACTATGATTGATAACACTGTATTGTATGATTAAAATTTGCTAAAAGAGTAGAACTTAAATATTCTCTCTCCCACACACAAATAAATAAATTCATTAAATATGTGAGGTGATGGATATGTTAATAAGCTAGGTGGGAGAAATTATTTCACAATGTGTAAATATATAATGACATCATGAGGTACACTTTAAATATCTTACAAATTTGTCAATTTTGCCTCTAGAAAGCTGGAAAAAAAATAAGGCAGATTACTCTGTATCTATGTGGCAAATGGGTTGTATGGAGAAAAGCAGAGCAGTTATGAGGTTATTACAGAAGTTCACATGAGTGATGGAGAAGGCTTCTCTTGGGCAGTAGGTGTGAAGGTGAATAGAAGTTGACAGATTCTGGATGTATTTTGGAGAGAGAGGGAGGACGAGACCCAGTGAAGGATTAGATATTGGACATGAAGGAAAAGTAGAAATCAAAGATGACTGCTAGAATTTCAGCTTGAGTTACTGTTTGAACAGTGGTTATTAACTGAGGCAGGGAAGGTGGGAAAGATATACTTTAGCTGTTAGCAGGCATTATTCCTAAAAATAGCAGCAATTCATGTAATGTTTCTCCATTAAATATGTTTGCAGTAGGTTTTAGAACATAGCCTTTATCAAATTACAGAAATTTCTTTATCTTTCTGAGTGATATTTTAAAAATTAAAAATAGATGTTGAAGTTTATTAAATGTTTCTTATGAACTTCCTAAGCAAATGATTTTCTTTTCTTTGGTTGGGACAAATTTTCTGTTACCTTGAACAATTTTCTCATGTTGAATCAATACTACATTTTGTGATAAAACCTCTTAGTCATGATATGTAACAGCATGCTCTACAAATAATTGGAGGATACACATTTGGACACATACAGAACTCATTTATGAAAATTGACCTTGTTTTACATCATAATTTTAAAGAATGGTTATTTTACATTTTGTGATGGCAGTGTAACTGAATTTGGAAAAAATAAAATGATACTAAGAAACTCCACTTTGGTTTGAGTATTAAGAAATGCTTGCAAATAATTTAAATGAAAGTTAGAAAATACTTAGAACAGAGAAGAAATAAAAGTATTACATATCAACGTTTATGTGATGTGGTTAAATGAACACTTTGTGGAAAATTTATAGCCTTAAATGCTTTTATTACAATTACCAGCTTGTAGATTTTAGACCCACTAGACATCAAAGATTTAGGCCTAAAGTATTTGTAGGTGGACCTATAATTTGCCATAGATTTTAAAGGAAGTCTTTATTTTGTTTATTTGTTTGTTTGTTTAGGCCTCTTTGAAGAGTTAGGCCTACATAGCAAATTTTCTGTGCTGTCTTCCTCTGGACTTTATCTTACTAATTTTCCCATCTCACCCTTTCTCTGAGAGGATAGTCTATCCAAATCCCAACTTTATCCAATGTGGTCTCTAACCAGGCTGGGATCTGCCTATGGCCTCACACTGAAACTAGATCATAGTGGGGACACGTATACATATACACTCTTAAGATAGCTGATGTTTCTTTATTTCCCTGGACTGATGTTCTGGGTTTGTACCTGGCCTCATATTTTTTTCTTTCACTTCTTATAATCTCATCCATTTATTTAAAAAGTTATTTCATTTTCAATATATGTTTTGAACACATAAAAGTGTTATGTAGTAGGAAGGTTTCAATAATTCTCTCCTGCCACACTACCAGAAACTTCAGTCTTTCCTAGTATTTGCAATATACTATCTTTCAGTTCTAAATATTTTATTATTTTCATTATGATTTCTTCTTTAGTGTATTTCACAGTGTGAGTGCTTTTTCAGCATGTGAATCCCCCTCCTTTTTTTTATTCATTCCATTTTTATTGCATTGTGACAATGTAATTTGGTTTGTATCAAATAGTGCCTTTGGTATTCATGGAAACTTGGTTTAAGGCTAGTATGCTATCAATTTTTATAAAAAATTATTCACTTAAAATATGTATTTTGTTTATTAAGTGGAGTATTATATATATGTAAAGCTTTTTAATCATGTGCTCAAATTTTTATATTCCTTATTTTATTTAAAAAACATTTTTTAATATTTATTTTTGAGAGAGAGACAGAGATGGAGCATGAGCAGGGGAGGGGCAGAGAGAGAGGGAGACACAGAATCTGAAGCAGGCTCCAGGCTCCAGGCTCCAGCTGTCAGCACAGAGTCTGATACGGGGCTTGAACCCATGAACTGTGAGATCATGACCTGAGCTAAAGTTGGATGGTTGACTGACTGAGCCATCCAGGTGCCCTTCAAATTTTTGTATTTCTACTAATTTTTTGCTTGATCTCTCAGCTACATAGAAAGTTGTATTAATATTTCCCTATATGATTGTGGATGTGTTAATATCTTTTCTTTTTCCTGCCATTTTCATTCATTTATTTGAGGCTTTCTTCTTAGCTCTCTGACTGGAGATTTTTGATAATTTTACTTCAAGGCAGTTGCATCACTAACTCACTTGCTGACCTCTGCTGTTACATTTTCTTTTAATTTCTGCCATTTTTTATCTCTTAGAACCTCATTCATACATTTGAAATTATTTTTGTACATTCTATCCAGTATATCTAGAAGTTTGAAATGGGAGGGTTTTCAAATTCTATCCTCCAGGGCCTGAAGTTTACAGATTCAATTTAGCTTATGGAACTGGATGAGACCACCTAGGGAAAGTGTGAAATTAAGGACAGTAGAGGGCTAATCCATAGGGAACTTCAGTAGAGGATGAATGAAAAGGAGGTATACCTGAGTATGGCCTCCTTCTATTGTCGATTCTCTGCCTACTCTCTTCTCCTTAGAGGGTTCATGAATTCCCAAGCATATAAATAACTAATTAAACAGAGGTAATAAAACAGAGGTCAATCTTCCACAAATACTCATAAGATACTAATCTTAACCAAGTATAAAATGTAATAAGAACATTGAAAAATATTATGTATGTTGTGCACCATGGCAGCTTGTTTTTTCCTGTTTATAGAGCTGTGTCAAAATCATTCTTTCTTTTATTGAGTGTTAAATATAAGGAGAACTTCTATTTCTGGCATTTTATAAAAGTAATGTGATGTCTACTTTTATTTGTTTTATATTGAACCCTCTGGCAGAAGACAGCATAGTGATTGTTTCATGTCAGTCTTCAGATAGAGAGAGGAAAAAGCAGAAGGAATTTGAGCTGGTATTCTCTGAAAGAAAAAGTAATAGAGAAAATGACAAAAACATATAAAAGAAGAGCAGATTTACGATTTAGGGATTTACATTTTACAAACATTAGAGATGAGAAAACTTGAAAAACTTAGGGTACATCTGAAAAGTAAAATTTGAAAGATTTTAGAGATCTGTCAAACTGCTGGGCCAAAGCAAATTGACCAGAAATATTATATTTTCTTTCACAGTATGTCGAATGCTTCTGAAATTCCCAAGATGTATAATCACATTGTGAGGAGACAGGATTTAAAAAAAAAACATTATCTAAGGACATAGAGTCAAGGAATAATGAGTAGGTGAACTTTGGAAAGGGGTGAGGGGGCCATAATGCTGTGATAGACAGTTTTTCTAATGGGAAAGTATCTACAAGTTGCTTCATAAAATTAAGGGAAATTTTTTTGCAATGGCTGAGTTGTCAGATGAACAAATCAGTTCTTCAACATTCTTAAATATATTAAACCCAACTTGCTTATGATTAGTATTAAAGCAAAGTATTGAATGATAATTAAAATATTCAATTTGGAATGTGTGCAAAAAGCTATCAAGTCTAGAAAGCAGATGAAAAATTAAAACATGGTAACTCTACCCAGGTATTACAATCTATTACAGACAGTCTCTACAGAAAAACAATATTCTGAACTTTTTATTTTTCTTAGCTTGGCATCTGAGCTGCTATTATTTTACTATTAAAATATTTACATGGTCAACACATATTTGATAAAGGAGCCAACAATAATACTGTGTGGGGGGAAAAGACAGTTTCTTTAATAAATGGTGCTGAGATAATTGGATATTCACATGTAAAAAAATGAAACCGAATCCATATCTTATACCACTCACAAAATGGGTTAGACTTAAATGTAAGACCTGAAACCATGAAGCTCCAAGAAGAAAGCATAGGAACAAATCTCTTTAACTTAGGTTTTGGTAATGATTTTTTGGATATGAAATCTAAAGCACAAGCAACAAAATAAAAAATAAAGAACTGGCACTACATCAAACTAAAAAGCTTCTGCCCAGCAAAAGAAGCCATCAAAAACCAAAAAGAGAATCTACAGAATGGGAAAAAATATTTGCAAACCATGTATCTGATAAGGTGTTAATATCCAAAACATATAAAGACTCATACAACTCAATGGCAAAAATAACTCAATTAAAAAATAGGCAGGGGATCTGAATAGATATTTGGCAAAGAAGATATACTGAAGGCCAAGAGGTGCATGAAAGGATGTACCCTAGTTGAAAGATGACAACATCATTAGTCATTTGGGAAATGCAACAAAACCACAATGAGATTATCACCTCATGCCTGTTAGAATGATTATCATTAAAAAGACAAGAGATAACAAAGGCTTGTTGGATGTGGAAAAAAGGGAACTCTTTTTTTAAAGTATTAGTTCTAGTATAGTTAACATACAATGTTTTATTAGTTTCAGGTATACAATGTAGTGAGAAAACAATTCCATACATCACCCAGTGCTCATCATCACAACAAGTGCACTCCTTAATCCCCATCACCTATTTTACACATCCTCGTCCCCCTCTGGTAACCATCAATTTGTTCTCTATAGCTAAGAGTAGGTTTCTTGGTTTCTCTATTTTTCCTTTGCTTATTTGTTTTGTTTCTTAAATTCCATATGAATGAAATCATATTGTGTTTATCTTTCTCTGACTTATTTAGCTTAGAATTCTACTCTCTAGCTCCATCCATGTCATTGCAAATGGTAAGATTTCATTCTATTCCATTATCTATATCTATCTATATATTTATATCTATATCTGTATATCTATATATATCTATCTGTATCTCACATCTTTTTTTATCCATTTGTCAATTGTCTTGGCTACTGTAAATAATGCTGCTATAAATACAGGGGTGCATGTATCCCTTTGAATTACTGTTTTTGTATTCTTTGGGTAAATATCCAGTAGTGCAATTGCTGGATCATAGATAGTTCTATTTTTAACTTTTTGAGGAACCTCCATTCTGTTTTCCACAGTAGCTGCACCAGTTGCATTGCTGCCAACAGTGCAAGAGAATTCCTTTTTCTCCACATCCTCACCAACACCTCTTGTTTCTTATGTTGTTGATTTTAGCCATTTTGACAGGTGTGAGGTGATATTTCATGTAGTTTTTATTTGCATTACCTTGATGATAAGTGATGTTGACCATCTTTTCATGTGTCTGTTAGCCATCTGGATATCTTTGGAGAAATGTCTGTTCATGTCTTCTGCCTATTTTTAATTGGGTTATTTTTGGAGGTGTTCACTTTTATAAGTTCTTTATGTATTTTGGATAGTAACCCTTTATCTGATATATCATTTTCAAATATTTTCTCCCATTCCATAGGTTACCTTTTAGTTTTGTTGATTGTTTTCTTCACTGTGCAGAAGAAAACAGGGCACCTATCTTAGAAAGAAGTGTCTATGGCTGATGTCAGAGAAGTTACTGCCTGTGTTCTATTCTAGAATTTTTATGATTTCCCATCTCAAATTTAGGTCTTTAATTCATTTTGAATTTATTTTTGTGTATGGTAAAAGAAAGTGGTCCAGTTACATTCTTTTGCATGTTGCTGTCCAGTTTTCCTGACCTTATTTGCTGAAGAGATTTTTTCCCATTAGATATTCTTTCCTGGTTTGTCAAAGATGAATTGACCATGTAATTGTGGGTTTATTTCTGAGTTTTCTATTCTGTTGTATTGATTTATGTATCTATTTTTTGCCAGTATCATACTGTTTTGATTACTGCAGTTTTGTAATATAACTTGAAGTCCAGAATTGTGATACCTCCAGCTTTGCTTTTCTTTTTAAAGATTGCTTTGGCTATTTGGGGCCTTTTGTGCTTCTCCAGATTTTAGGATTGTTTATTCTAGCTCTGTGAAAAATGCTGGTGGTATTTTGATAGGAATTACATTGAATGTGTAGATTGCTTTAGGTGGTATAGACATTTTAACAGTATTTGCTCTTACAGTCCATGAGCATGGAAATGTCTTTCTTATTGTCATCTTCAGTTTATTTCATCAATGTTTTATAGTTTTCAGAGTACATGTCTTTCACACTTTGGTTGCTTTTATTCCTAGGTAAAAGGAAATTATTATTATTTTATTATTATTATTATTATTATTATTGAAATACAACAGATTTCTGTACATTGATTTTGTATCTTATGACATTACTGAATTTGTTTATCAGTTCTAGCAGGTTTTTGGTGGACATTTTGGAGTTTTCTATATAGAGTGTCATGTCACGTGCAAATGGTGAAAGTTTGACTTCTTCCTTACCAATTTGAATGCCTCTTATTTCTTCTTACTGTCTGATTGCTGTGGCTAGGACTTCCAGTACTATGTTGAATAATAGTGATGAAAATGGACATTTTTGTCTTATTCCTGACCTTAGGGGAAAAGCTCTCAGTTTTTCACCATAAGGATGATGTTTGCTGTGGATTTTTTATATATGGCTTTTATTATGTTGAGGGATGTTCCATCTGAACCTACTTGGTGTGGGTTTTTATCATGAATAGATGTTTTATTTTGTCAAAAGCTTTTTCTGCATCTATTGAAAAGATCATATGAGGGTGGCTGGGTGGCTCAGTCAGTTAAGCATCTGACTTTGGCTCAGGTCATGATCTCATGTTTTGTGGATTCAAGCCCAGTGTCCTGCTATGCACTGACACTGTGGAGCCTGCTTGGGATTCTCTTTCTCTCCCTCTATCTTTCTTCCCCCCACCCCCTCACTGACTTGTGTTTTCTCTTTGCCTCAAAATAAAGCAATAAGCTTAAAAAAAAAGAAACAAACCTCATATGGTTTTTATCCTTTTTCTTGTTGATGTGGTGTGTTAAATTTATTTATTTGTGAATATTGAACTACCCTTACAACTCAGGAATAATTCCACTTGATTATAGTGAGTGATTTTTTAAAATGTATTATTGGATTTGGTTTGCTAGTATTTTGTTGAGGATTTTTGCATCTATATCAGGGATATTGGCCCCTAGTTCTCTTTTTTGTGTTGTCTTTGTCTGGTTTTGGTATCAGGGAAATTCTGGCTTCATGGAATGAATTTGGAAGTTTTCCTTCTTTTTCTATTATTTGAGAATAGTTTGAGAAGAGTAGTTATTATCTCTTTAAATGTTTGGTAGAATTTTCCTGTGAAGCCATCTGGTCCTGTTCTTTTGTTTGTTGGGAGTTTTTTGATTACTGACTCAATTTTTTTTGCTGGTGATCAGTGTGTTCAAATGTTCTATTTCTTTCTGTTTCAGTTTTTGTAGTGTATAGGTTTCTATGAGTTTATCGATTTCTTTTAGGTTGTCCAATTTGTTGGCATATAATTTTTCATAATATTGTCTTAGATATGTGTATATTTCTGTGGTATTGGTTTTTATTTCTCCTCCCTCTGTTCTGGGCACATTGTTCTTATATGAGTAATGAAGTAGGTAGATTAGTAAAAACTACTAACTACCTCTTAGTAAGAGGTTATTCTGTGCTGTGTGTTTCATGCACATGAAGAACTTTGTATCACATAACAAAGCCCAGGAGTACAGGTTACTATAACAGGTCAATGAAGTTGAAAGAGGTTAAATGCTTTCTTTAATAACCTTAGGTTTTCTGTGCACCATTTGTCACATTGCCTTTTGATGATGACTGTTACAGGCTGGATTGTGTTCCCCAAAATTCATATGTTGAAGCCCCAACTCCAAACTTCAGAATGTGATTGTTTGGAGATAGGGTCTTAAAAGAGGTGATTAAGTTAAAATGAGGCTGTTAGGGTGAGCCCTACTCCATTTCAACTGGTGTCTTTATAAAAAGAGGAGATTAGGATGCACACAGAGACACCAGGGAGATATACAGAGAGCACTTTGTTTGGGTGCAAACACAGAGGAAAGACCATGTGAAGACACAGTAAAGGATGCGCTCTCTGCAAGCCAAGGAGAGAGGCCTCAGAAGAAGCCAAACCTGCCAACATCTTGATTTCAGACTTCCAGCCTCTAGAACTATGAGAAAACAAATGTCTGTTAAGCCACGCCATCTGTATTATTTTCTTATGGCAGCCTTGGCGAACTAATACAGTGATGAGCTGATGATGATTTCTTTTTTTTTTTTAATTTTTTTTTCAACGTTTTTTATTTTATTTTTGGGACAGAGAGAGAGCATGAACGGGGAAGGGGCAGAGAGAGGGAGACATAGAATCGGAAACAGACTCCAGGCTCTGAGCCATCAGCCCAGAGCCCGACGCGGGGCTCGAACTCACGGACCGCGAGATCGTGACCTGGCTGAAGTCGGACGCTTAACTGACTGCGCCACCCAGGCGCCCCCGGATGATGATTTCTAAGATGGTAGTCATCATGCTTCATTTTCCAAGGAGGACATGATATCCTCCTTGTCAGGGCTCACCTGTTCCCTGATGCTCCTCTCCTGCCTTACACTTCCTATCACTGCAGTCAGTCAGTACCTGCACCTGGCATTGTTTTGTCCCTGGGACCAAAGGTGGTATGGTTTAACATATACTGAAAGGAGTTAGCATCAAGTCCTTTTTGAAGCTTGGGAGTGGGAGCTTCTGCTAACAGCTGCAAGTTTCCTAATGCTTCTGCCTCTCTGAGTGTTGAACACTCCCACTCCCCTGGTTTTGACCTCCAGTCACTTACCAACCTGGTCACTCCTACTCCCTGAATATTGTGGTCATCAGAGAGGATCATCTGCTGTTATCTGCACCTGGGCCCACTTCCCAGCAAGGGGAAGAGCTTGCAATCTAGAAAGCAATACATTCTGAAGCTTGCTTCAGTCCTACCATCATATTCCCAATGGCTAGCACCACAGCTGGCACTTAGTAGGTAAAAACACTAATTGAATGAAATGAATGAAATAGAACTTTTATTATTGGCCACTTACATTGCATCATATAGGCTTGTAACTCTAATGTCCTATTTTCTGTCTGAGACCCTTAGCTCACCTTCTCTTTTTTGTATTTCCTGCCACATTGTGGGACATCTGCTTCGGTCAGTGATTATACTACATATTGATTGAAACATTTCAAAGTTTATGCTGAAAAGATGATCCATAATTTTCTACTGCAGGGTTACATTCATTTACTCTCTTAAGGCCCTAGAGTACTTTTTCCCCATAGAGCAGATTCATGAAGAAATTTTATTAGATTTGATTTTACAAGAGAAAACAGTTCTGTTTGGTTTGCAAGGAAGTCAGTAGACTCAGGTTGATTAAAAACCTCTTTTGCAAAGTGCAGTAGCAAGAATGGAAAATGTAATAAAGTTGAAATCAGATACATAACTTTATTTTTACTTTTTAGTATCATTATAATTTCCCTCTTGGAGATTGCTTCATTGAAGAATAGTTTAATTTACTTTCTATAATGACTGATTCAGGCCAAGATGGCTGACATGTTCCTGCTAATTTCTCTCAGTAGCAGAGTAGAAGCATGTTACTCATGTAAGCAGGGCCATTTAGCCTTACATGATGCTCAGTCCTATTGGTCATCATGTTGACACTGAAGGCTGTGGGCACTGCTGAGGCAATTGACTTCTTGGCTGATCACAGACCTCTGACAAGGCTTTTATTATTTTCTATTCTTTAAAAGTTTTTTTTTTCAATTTTAGATAGAGAGAGAGTGCTAGAGGGGGGGGAGAGAGAGAGAGAGAGAGAGAGAGAGAGAGAGAGAGAGAATCTTAAGCAGGCTCCATGCTTAAGCCCCAATGTGAGACTTGATCCCATGACCCTGGGATCATGACCTGAGCCAAAATCAAGAGTTGGATGCTCAAATGACTGAGCCACCCAAGCACCTCTCATTGTTTTCTTTTTGCATATGGAAGAGAACCTTATGGTGTAAGCCACCCTGAGCTGCTAGGAATAGTGCCTCTGCCAGGCAGAATTGTGGTCCCCCAATGTGCCCACATCCTAATCCCTGTGCTATAGACTGAATGTTTGTTTCCTTGAAGTTCACCTGTTGAAATCCTAACCCCCAATATGATGGTGTTAGGAAGTGGGCTTTGGGGAGGTAATTGGGTCACGAGGGTACAGCTGCCATGAATGGGATTAGTGTTCTTATAAAAGAGACTCACTCTTCTGCCATGCGATGACACAGTAAGAAGATGGCCATCTATGAACCAGAAAGCAGGCTTTCACCAGATACCTGTAGATCTACTCCCTTTCACTCAGTTTGGCCATCCCCTCATTCTCCTCCTCTCTCTTTATGGATCTGTTTCTGCTTTTTGGTTGTTCATTCATTTGTTTTGTTTTTTATTTTTATTTAAAAAATTTTTAATGTTTATTTTTGAGAGAGACAGACAGACAGAGTGTGAGCAGGGGAAGAGACAGAGAATGAGACATAGAATCAAAAGCAGGATCCAAGCTCTGAGCTGTCAGCACAGAGCCTGATGTGGGGCTGGAACTCAGGAACCAGGAGATCATGACCTGAGCCGAAGTCAGACACTTAGCCAACTGAGCCACCCAGGTGCCCCCAATTGTTTTGTTTTTTAGATTCCACATATAAGTGAAATTTGTCTTTCTTTGGCTTATTTCACTCAGCATAAAACCCTCCAAGTCCAACCGTGTTGTTGCAAATGGCAAGATCTTATCCTTTTTTTATGGCTGAGTAATATTCTCTCTATATATGTCACATCTTCTTTATCCACTCATCTATTGATGAGTACTTAGGTTGCTTCCATATCTTGGCTCTTGTACATAATGCTGCAATAAACAAAGGGGTCTATGTAGCTTTTCTAATTAGTGTTTTTGTTTTCTTTGGATAAATACCCAGTAGTGGAATTACTGGATCACATTGTAATTATATTTTTAATTTTTCGAGGAAGCACCACACTGCTTTCCACAGTGGATGTGCTGGTTTGCATTCCCACCAACAGTGTACAAGAATTCCTTTTCTCCACATTCTCACCAATACTTGTTATCTCTTATGTTTTTTTCTTTTTTTCTTTTTCTTTTTATTATGGCATTCTGACAGGTGTAAAGTGATGTCACATTGTGATTTTGATTCTCATTTCCTTGATGGTTAGTGATGTTGAGCACCTTTTCATGTGTGTGATTACTGATTTTTTTATGTTTATTTATTTATTTTGAGAGACAGAGAGGGAGAGAGAACATGAAAGGGGGAGGTGCAGTGAGAGGGGGAGAGAGAGAATCCCAAGTTGGCTCCACACTGTCAGTGCCGAGCCTGACTTGGGGCTCAAACTCATAAAACGTGAGATTATGACCTGAGCCGAAATCAAAAGTCAGATGCTTAAATGACTCAGCCACTCAGGCACCCCAAGATTTTAAATGTTAATTTTGTCATAAGTTTTATCATTATGACACTAAACAGTGTATTTGTTTTAATTCCTGTTATTAATATAGCATGGTTATCTACTCATAATTACAAAGCATCATAGTTACTGGTTAATATGATAAGTTAATATTTATTTACTTTGGACACACTCTTAAGAGATTGGCTACTGATCTTAATCTTACATGAGTTGAATATTATTGTAATTTGTGAAGGATACCTGTTTATGAAATAGTGGCATTGCATGTCAGGGGCTCAGGGTTCAGAATTACATAGACCTGGTCTTAAATTCCACATTGCCATTTATAAACTCTTTGACATTGGGAAACTTACTTCACCTCTCTATCTTTTTTTTTCTTTTTAATATGATTAACAATAATACCATCTTTATAAAAGATTTGTTGGGAGATAATAAAACAATGCATTTCAAAGACAGCACAGAGGAAAAAAAAGGACATATTATCTATGATTATGCATGAAGACGATTGCATAGACAATGCTCAGTAATGGGAGAAGCATTAAGTGCTATTTTCCTCCCAATATCTACACCTCCTTTTTAGTCAAGAGCCTTGGGTTTTAGCTGGCACATTGCTGTTAAAATTTTTCTAATATCTTTTGCACATAAGATACTCTCTTTAAATGGAAGGAGGTGGAAGAGTGCCCTTTATTTTCTTCCTTTTGCTAATTTGAAAGACCTGTGTAATGGCTGGAGCTTCACCTTCCATATTGGGGTATTAGGGCAAGGGCTATGCTTGGACATAATTACATGTGGAAGTAGAAGCAATGTGGATCCTTGACCCTCTCAGTCAGCTGCCACACCAACCAAGACTTAGAGAATAAAATAAACTTCTGGCTTATTTAAGCCACTCTTTGGGTTTTGTTTCTTTCCTGTCTTTTTGTTTTCTTTTTTTGTTACATGCAGTTGAATAGAACCACAAAACATTATTTGCTTTATGAAAACCAAAAAGCAGATTTTAATTCCTAAGACTTTCTAAAAGTTTCAGAAATATCTTTGTTTTGTAGACATAAATCAAAATGGTAGGAGGAATAAAATCAGGGTGTAGATGATATTGAACAAATTGGAAACAATGAGTTTTCTAGGAAGGTCAATTCAGTTATAAATGATACGCTGACACGAGTCCCTCTGCAAGTAACACTAGAGAGAAAAAAAGGAAGGGAGAGGAAAACCACACAGAAAGCCTGGAGAGTGAGAAGGTAGCCACAGGTCAGATGAGTTTTGGTAGGAACACTGTATAGAATGTATGTCCAGTTGAGGGCATAAGTGTAACAGCATGCATTCCTTTCCTTCCTATCATTGTGAGTTTGCTTTATTTCTGGGGCTTAAGCAAAAGGCCTGGTTTGTGTGTGTTATTAGGCTCTGATAAAATAAGATGGTTCCTATTTATTTTTCTTGTTGTTTATAGACTTGTGGCATCAACAGATTATGGTATTAACAAAGGGTATACTTTCATTTTTTCAAGTATCTTCAAGGGATCAGGGTAAATGAGTTGGAGGCAACATAATGCAGGCAATGCCAGTAAGTATAAACTGGCTATCAACCAGAGTCTGGTTTTTATGAAAATAAACTCCAATTGAAAGATCAAACAAACTTTAAAATTGAGAGACAATTGGTGGATTACTGTAATAAAATACTCGGGTTTATTTAGTTGAAAATGGGGTGGGTGTGGAGACTGAGGGTGTGGAAAGTAGAGCATCTCTCTTATTTATATTCATTTTTTTTGTTTTGTTTAGTTTTTAAAAAATTATTAGGCTTACAATTTAAGCAAGCAAAAGGGACAACCAGCTGTAACACTGGATTTTTGTATCCTTTCCTTACCATAGGCAAATCTGTCTACTTCAGTGCAATGACTGAGTTTGAGCTTTCTTTGTAGATATTTGTAAACAAATAGAGCAATTCTCAGATTCCAGAGAACAGTATATATAGTAAAAAGAGGCCAACGTGTTTTTTCCCTTCAACACATTCTCCTGCTCACCTCTCACCCACCAAACTGTGTAATTCCAAATGATGTCTCTTCCTGTATAATAGTATGGGTTCATAGGTCACTCAATCTGTGCTTTCTTTCAGAAGTGACTCTCCATGGGAGCTAAAATCCAAATATTTGCACACACATTTGAACAATATTAATGGAGAAATTTAAGCAAGGATACAAGAACATATGGTTTTACAAGCTCTCAATGATAGCGTATATCATTCAAAAAATTTAAAACCTAAGGGCCAGTTCCTCTTCCTTCTAAATGTCCTTATGTTTCAGTTTTCCCCAAGATAATGCCTTTTGTGGTCCCAGTTTCTCATTTTCAGTTCACTCTACCATTTTTATATAGTCAGTCTCAAGTTCCACGATGCTCTGTCAGCATGAACACATCTCAGAGTCTCAGGGTTCCTCTCCTTTTTTAGAAATAGAACTTTTATTTGGGGATTAAAAAAATATCTTTTAATTAGACACTGTACATCTAGATATGTTGATGCTTTGAAGAGCTATACCTTGATAAGTGGACTTATGATGCATTTCTTTTGGGGAGTTCCATTTGGAATCAAGAGTTAAGGAACATGAGGGATGACCAGCATTGAGGGAAGTAATCTCACTTGTTATTTTTTGTATGAGGATTATTATAGTGGTTTTATCATCTGTGCCTTTCAAAATTTAGAACAATAAATATTTTAAAGCCTCTACACAGAAAATGAAACTATGGAACTCCCCATATTGCATCTGAGGGCTAATATGGCATTTTATAAATAGGCATATGATGTCTAAATTACTTGTAATATAAACTGAAAGCATCCTTGGCTTTTCTGATGGTTGCATATGATCCAGAATTATAATTATGAATAATGCATTGAGTTTTGTTGTTCTCTATGATTGCCTACTTTGTTATGCAGGGAGGGATTTCCACTACAGTGTCCCAGACTTGAATTGTATAGTTTCTTTTTGTAACAGCTGCCCCCAGAATTATATCAGCTCACTGACGATATTCATAGAAAATAGAAATCCTTACTCCCTATGCTTAATGGAGACACAGTCTCAATTTAATATGTATTATAACCTCCAGGTCATAAAACTTCCCTGTTTTAGACAAGGCTTGTCAAATCACAAATACTTGAATCCTTGATACATTTTTACAAAGAAGAAAAAATTTTATTCATCATCTGGAGATGAGCAAGGTTGAATTTTTATAAAAATAGGACAAAACATATAAAAGGTTGGGGCTAACTATATGTATCACTCAAACATAATTTGTTTAATATTTTAGCTTTCTAGATTCCATAAGAAACATGTGTTGTCCTCAGTCTCTATTAGATTCAGGGCAAGGGTTTGTTTCAAGGATTGTGTAAGAAAAGAATGGACTTTGGAACCATCATTCTAGGTCAGGTGATGGACAGCATTAAGGATGGCTTATGGCATAGTGCTTTACATTTTCCCTTCTTTGTGGCTGAATAGGCTCCAGAATCTGGACCACTGTTAGTCTGTAGGTAGAATTAGGTAGCTCCTGTCATGGAGGTTGAAGAAACACAGAGCAGGAAAGTAGGTGGTGGTGTTGGTGGTGATGAATAAATTAATGGCTTCTGTCTCCACCTTCCCTCCAGCTCAAATTTGGGCCAATATGTAGGAATTAGGTACATGTAGATCAAAGCATCATATTTATTACTGACAATACCTGGGTCGGAGAAAGTAACTTATATCTACAGACAAATGAGGATGTTAATGCTTGTCTGCATTAAATTTGAGATGGGTTGGATATAGAAGGTGAAGGGAAAAGAGGAAGCAAGAATAATTCCTAGGATATAACATTGAATACAATGATACTTCAATTGGAAAAAAGAATAATTCCTACTTTTTTTTGGACTGAATAATTAGATAGATGCTGCTGATGTATTAAGATGGGGGAAGGAGTGGGTTTAGGAGACCATGGGAAGAATCAAGAATTCTGTTTTGGTTGTGTTAATTCTGAGATGTCTGTAAGACTTCTATGTGGAAATGTTAAGCAGAAAGTTAGTCTTTGATATGGCAACTTGTGCTAATTCTTTATGTTTTAGGGAATTCACAGATTCAGGGAATAACTGAATTTCAGAACTTGAAAAATATCTCGGAAGGCATATAGTTCATTTAATCTGAATTCAGAATGGTGGCAGACCTCATTGAATATACCCAAAATTGCTAAGATTATGACATGGGTTGTTTGATATCTAGCTCTCATTGTAGGACTTAAGTTTTTTCAATTATGGATTTTTAGTGGACACATTCTCTCCTCATATGCCAAATTATCTTCTAATTAGTCATTTCAGTCACTATTGGAAAGCATGGATCGCAAGAAGTGGTTTAGGCATTAAGAGATGATGTAATAAGACAGTAGAAAGGGGTATTTGATATTAGTTCTTACTTCTAAGGCAGTTCCTTCCATATTCAAGGGACTATTCCCAGAATTAGAAATGAAGAAAAAGGAAATAAGAATATATGACATTTCTCTTACTTGTTAACTATACATTTGTAGGCATTATATGTTGGGTCTGCCCCATGAAACCTGTATATTTGAACCAGTTCTCTCTACACAATTAATTAACCAAATATTTGATTACTACTTACTTTTTGCAAGATATTGGGCTAAACATACTATTCTTTTTTTTTTTTAATTTTTTTTTCAACGTTTATTTATTTTGGGGACAGAGAGAGACAGAGCATGAACGGGGGAGGGGCAGAGAGAGAGGGAGACACAGAATCAGAAACAGGCTCCAGGCTCTGAGCCATCAGCCCAGAGCCTGACGCGGGGCTCGAACCCACGGACCGCGAGATCGTGACCTGGCTGAAGTCGGACGCTTAGCCGACTGCGCCACCCAGGCGCCCCTAAACATACTATTCTTAAAAGCATTTCAGCTTTAGTTAGATGGCTAAAAATTTGAAGACTAAAAAGAGAAAGATTATGGATCAGCTATGAATGAAGTAAATATTCTTTTCTTTTAGATTATTTTTTTAATATGTTTATTTATTTTTGAGAAAGACAGTGTGAGTGGGGGAGGGGCAGAAAGAGGGGGAGACACAAAACGTAAAGCAGGCTCCAGGCTCCGAGCTGTCAGCACAGAGCCTGATGCGGGACTGGAAGCCTCCAACCGCAAGATCATGATCTGAGCCAGAGTTAGATCCTTAACTGACTGAGCCACCCAGAGGCCCCATATGTATTCTTGATAGACTTGGGAAGGTGGAAAGGTGGGAAGATACTTGGCACAAGAGGCTTGGATGTGTCCTTCTCTTCCTCCCCATCTTGTGTTACCTATTTTACAGGCAAAAGGCAGGACAGGCTAGTTGAAGAGCAAAAAGGAGGAACTATTTATTTTGCAATAGAGAGAAAATTCTGGGACATTTTAGTGTCAGAATGATGACTGAATTAGAGAGAGATGAACAATTCAAATGCTCTTCCCCATAAATTTCACTCAGAAGGGAAATACAAGACAGATAGTTTCACTTAGAGACAAGACTACACCAATCCTAAGAGACAGGACACATTGATACCAAAGTGACAAATGCAATTTCAGCTACAAGAAAGCTGTGTCATCTGCCGACTGAGCCGATGACGTGGCTAAAATATGGTAAAGAGTGAAGAATTGAAAAGAAAGCTCTAGCAGAGAAAGAAAGGTCTGCAGAACAAAATCTGAAATTAGCTCAAGTAATAAAGTCGTGGACTAGTGGTTTCTCCATTAATTGCTTCTAACTTTGGCATAGTGCATAATAGCATCTTGCCTTTTATACCAACTTGTCAAATAGATTATTTAAATGATGAAAAATCATAGAAAAATGATGTAAATTTATATTTCTTGCTTCTGCAAAGGATTAATACATGACATTTAATCTATTTATCAGGTCAGTGTCACCATAGGTCATTTATACCTGTTTTTACCAGTAATACCTGTCCTAGGTTGAAAACTACATATTAGAGATTTTGCCTTCTGCCAAATTGTGAAGCAGACATTGGTTTGTTGTTGTTGTTGCCATTTCTTCTTCACCCTCTTTTGGGTGCCAAGTGCCTCATTTCATTCATTTATTTAATTTAGTCATAAAACTTTTATTGATTATGGCTATGTGCAGGACACTGTTGATTGCTAAAGAAGATGCAAATTGAGTGAGGTAAATGATATGATGGGTATATACAGCAAGTGTAGGAAAACATGAAGAAGAAACTCACTTGCCTATGATTCCCCCAAAATTGCTTTTCATTTGCATTTTTGTGTAATACCATTCACTTCTGACAATTGACTGAAAAAGAGTCTAACAAAATGAGAAAAAAATGTAAGTTGTTGGGGATGCTGCTAATCGCCTTTCTCATTATACTTTTCATGAGGATCCCCAGAAGATATTCCCATCTGCCCTTAATACCAAGAACAGTTACACTTCCACTGGCAAAATTTTATTTTATGGACAATGTAAATGACAATGTAACTGACAATGTTTCCTTTTCTATTTAGCAAAAGCCAAGCATAGTATGTAATTTGTGTATCTGCCTGTCTATCGCCTCTCCTCCTTCTATATTTATTTCAGTCTTGATTCACTTCATATTTATTTGTCTTTTATTTTCACTTAAAGTATAGCATATATATATAAAAGTACACAAGTGATAATAAATATCAATGAATTTTTCACGCATTGATTTTTACACTATGTAACCATATTCAGATTAGGAATTAGAGCATTACTATCACAGCAGAAGCCTCCCTTGTTCTTCCTCACAGTCATTACCCAATCCTTCCTGAAAGTGAACTATCATCTTGACTTCTATTACTGTAGATTAGATTCACCTGTTTTGAAATTTATATAAATGAAAAGATACAGCATGATTTTTTTTAAATGTCTGGCTTCTTTCATTCAACACTGTATCTGTAAGATCCATCTATGCTGTTGCATATGGTAGTAGTTGGTTCATCTTCTTTGCTATATGGTATCCATTATAATGTTAACAGACATTGGAATTATTTTCAGTTTGGGGCTTTTATGAATAGTGCTCCAGTGAACATTCTTGTACATGTCTTTTGCCGAAAAGACATATTCCTATTGAGTAATCTGAGGAGCACAGCTGCAAGATCATAAGGTAGATATGTCAAAATTTTCAAATGTTTTTGTATCAGTTTACTCTCTCATATTAGTGTGTTCCATCTACTCTATTTCCAACATTTAATATGGTCTACCTTTGTCATTTCAGTTATTCTGATGGATAGAGATTGGCATCTAATTGTGGTTTGAATTTGCATTTCCTGATAACAAATGACGTTGAGCATCTTCTCAAATGCTTACTGGCTATTAGATGCTCTTGTTTCCTACCAGTGTTTATGTGTACATTTAAAGTTGGGTGTTCTGACTTTCTCTTATTGATTTATAGGCGTTCCTTTTACATTGTGTATGTAGAACTTTTGTCCAATATAAACTGAAAATTGCTTCTGTTATTCTGTGGCTTGACTTTTCATTTTCTTAATGATGCCTTTTCATCACTAGGGGTGTCCAATTCTATAAAATCCAATTTATCAATCTTATATATGTCCTAATTAAAAACTCTTTATGTACCCCAAGATCGTAAAGGTATTTTACTGTGGTTGTTGTAGGACGTTTACATTTAAACTTAAAAAAACCTCAATCAATCTGGTACAATAAATTTGGTGTTGATATTTATGTATGGTGCAGGTAGTAGGGGTCAGCATTCATTCTTTTTTACATATGTATGTCCAGTTAACTCAGTACTATTAGTCATATTTTCCTCAATGATTTGCTCTGACACTTTTGTCAGAAAGTAAATCACTGAATATGTATGGGTCTGTTTATGGACTCTTCCTTATTCCATTGGTTTATTTATCTTTTATTCTGCCAATACCATACTTTCCTAATTACAGTAGCTTTTTAATGTCATTTTGATATCTGATAGTATAAGTACTAAAAAATGTAGTATTTTTGACATTGTCATATTTGTTTTTGGGATTTTTGCATTTCCACATATGATTAACATCAAATTAATTTCCACAAAAATTGGGATTGAATTGAATCTGTAGGTCAATTTGGAAGAAAAAAATGACATCTTTATAATCTTGTCTCCCAATGCATAAAACTAGTTTATTCCTTCTATTTCTCACAATAACATTTGAAGTGTTCTATGTAGAAAATTTGCATATCTTGTTAGATTTATTCTTGATATGAAATTTTTGATGCTATTAAAATGGTGTTTTTTTATACTTTAATTTTGAATTGTTTGTTGCAGGTACATAGAAATGCAGTTTAGTTTTGTATAAACTTTGATCAAGGAATCTTGGTAAACTTCCTTTCAGTTTTTAAAAGATTGAATAATCATTTGTGTGTTATTTTAGTTTTCAACATATACAATAATATTAACCATGAATAATGGAAGATTAATATCTGAGGCTGGATTGTTTATCATGGGAAGGCTTTAATTACAAATATAGGTTCTTTATTGGGTATAAAATTATCCAAACTTTTTATCTTTTCTTGTATCCATTATTTTAAGTTGTATTTTCCTAAGAATTAGTCCATTAGAGCTACAATTTTACGTATTGCCGTAGTCTGTTCAGGCTCTTAAAACAAGATACCACAGACTGGGTAGCTTTCCAACAAGTACTTATTTCTTACAGTTTGGGAGATTGGAAGTTTGACATCAGGGTGCCACCATGGTCAGGTGTTGGCTGTCTTCTGAGCCAGACACTTCTTGTATCCTTATATTGAAGAAGGGGCAAGGTATCTCTGTGGGATCTCTTTTATAAGGCACTAATCCCATTCATGAGCACTCTACCCTCATGACTTAAGCACCTTCCAAGATCCCACTTCCTAATATCATCATCTTTGGGGATTAGTATTTCAACATATAAATTTTGAAAGGGCATAAACATTCAGACCATAGCATATATATTGGCATACTCCTTTTCATGTATTTTCAGTATATTTAGGTTCTGTTTCCATAATTGGCTATTTATGTCTTTTCTAATTTTTATTTTTAACTAATGCTATTAGGAACTTATACATTTTATTTATTCTTTCCAAAGAAACAAGTTTTTACTTTGTTAAATTATCTCTGGGTTATGTTTGTTTCCTATTTCATTGATTTCTGCTCTTGTTTATTTCCTTTTTTCTTTTTTGGGGAGTTATATAAATTTGCTAATTTTATGCTTTCCTTGAGATGGATATTAAATCATTGATCTTCAGTCTTTTTTCTTATATATGTATTTAAATCTTATAAATGTACTATTAAACAAACTTTGGCAGAATTCCTCACATTTTGATATATAGTGTTTTCAGTATCACAATTTCAAAATACTTTACATTTTTATTGCAGTCTCTTCTTTGACACATGAGTTTTTCAGAAGTGCTTATTTTCCAAATATTTAGGAATTTTCTGGTTAAGTTTTGTTGCTGATTTTTGGTTTAAATTTATTTTGGTCAGAGAAAATATTTTATATTATTTCAAATTTCTAAATTCTGTTGAGATTACTTTAAAAACAGTTTATGGTCAATTTTGGTTAATAGTCTGTGTGCACTTGAAAAGACTATATTCTGCAGTTGTTGAAATATATACTCTATATATGTCAATTAGGTTAAGTTTTAAACTGTGTTATTAAATCCTCTATGCTTATGAACTTGTGTCTGCTTTTTTCTTTTGGATGCTGATAGTGGTGTGTTAAAATATCCTACAATAATGTACATTAGTCTGTTTACCCTTTTAATTCTATAAGTTTTGCTTTAATAATTTTGAGGATACATTAGGTTTACACAATTTATAATTTTACCATTGGACCAAAACTTTTGTCCTCAAAAAATTATACTGTTGGGGCACCTGGGTAGCTCAGTCAGTTAAGCGCCCAACTTTGGCTCAGGTCATGATCTTGTGGTCCCTGAGTTCAAGCCCCACGTAGGACTCTGTGCTGACAGCTTGGAGCCTGGAACCTGCTTCAGATTATGTGTCTCCCTCTTTCTCTGCCCCTCCTCTGCTCATGCTCTGTCTGTGTCTCTCAAAAGTAAACAAACATAAAAAAAATTATAATCTTAAAGAAAAGATTTCCCTATAATAAAAAACAAGTAGTCCAGTTAGGTTGTTGCATAGTGTGGAAGAAAAGTTAGGGAGAATAAAAAGTTATTGAATATTTTTTGTGAGAGGGGTGATATGAGCAGAGCTGAGCTTTAAGAATCTTAATGTGGCTGTTGTATCATGCAGTGTGGATTGCATACAAGACAGGTAGAAGCAGAGCGTGTGTTTTGGAGCCTGTAATGGTAGCTCAAGTGAGTATTTCCCAACAATGATTAATGATTCACTAGGGAGCTTAGTCCAGAAGGGATATTGGGGTCGATTTATATGTATTAATGGAGAACCTAATTATTTGAATTTTTCTTTCTGTGTGGGTCAATTTGAAAGCCTCCTAATTTCTATCCACTGAACATGTAAGGGAATTAATGGAAAGCAGATGAACATGCTTGTGACTCAGTTACTCAGATTGATCCAATAGTTTTTTTTTAATCATTTGTTGTTTAGTTCATACCCATAGTTGACCATTACATAAATAATGTTTATATTGAAATATAACTCTTTAATGAAAAATATCCATTATAATATGCAATTCATCGCAAGGTAATTTTTTACAAATCTGTAATCTTACCAATTTGCAGGTGATCAAAGATATTATTTAGGATATCAAAATCTTACCAACGTGTCACTAAACAACATTAAAAACAAAAATATGGTGATTTTTAAATTTCATTTAGTGTGTCATTTATTGGGAATAACATCTATTCACTGCCTTAGCATCTTATTTGTGGAGAAGTTCTTACAAACAGAATGCTGAAAATGTATTTCTCCTCTTGCTATATAGACACAAAATACAAAAACTATAAGAATGAGCCAGTTTACTATTTTAAATACAAGATTTATAAATGTGATATCAAGAAGTATTTTAAAACTTATTACTGATATACCACATGGTAAATTTAATGCACATTTTAATGTACCATTCATTCCCAATGTAAATATTATTAAGAAGAATTGACTTTAAACTTAAAGGCCCTGTCAGCAATTATATATCTTAACTCAGTCAGTGGAATAAGAACAAAGGTCTGAGGGTTGTGTTGTGCATAAAATGCACTTAGTCCAGTATTTGTTGGTCTGGGATGGTTATATTTCTTTTTTGTTTTTAAATTTTTTTAAAGTTTTATTTATTTTAGAGAGAGAAAGACAGAGTGCAAGTGGAGGAGGTGCAGAGAGAGAGAAGGAGACACAGAATCTGAAGCAAGTTCCAGGCTCTGAGCTGTCAGTACAGGGCCCAGTGTAGGGCTTGAACTCACGAACGCATGAACAGTGAAATCATAACCTGAGCTGAAGTTGGATGCTTAACTGACTGAGCCACCCAAGCGCCCCATGAAATAGCTATATTTCTTAATGCACTTTATTCTTTAGGGCTTGAGAGTTATATACAATATATTGGTAATACAGAGGCTGATTTTATGTCCATGATTCAGACCAATGGTTCCTGACACATATTCAGTTAGCCTATAGGCATGATTGTTCTTTTTAAAGTTTTATTTCCCCTAGAGGGATTAGTTCACCTTTCCAAAAGTATGTTGTGACTCATTCTGTTGTGAGATTTCTGTTCCAGAGTATATTGCTGATCTCTGTGCTATGTTTGGAAGTATCTTATTTTGCCAGGTATATAATTATAGATTGGCAGTTATATTCTTCCAGTGTTTTAAAGATATTCTTCTGGAATGCGTGGTTGGCTCAGTCAGTTAAGCATCCGACTCTTGATTTTGGCTCAGGTCATGATATCACAATTAGTGAGTTTGAGCCCCACGTCAGGCTCTGTGCTGACAGTGCAGAGTCAGCTTGAGATTCTCTCTCTGCCCCCCTCTCTCTCTGCCCCTTCTCTGCTTGCACTTGTGCATACATGTGCTTTCTCTGTCTCAAAATAAATAAATAAACTTAAAAAAAAAGTATGTGTATATATACACACACATATATATATACACATATATATACACACACATACATATACACATATATATACATATATATGTATGTATGTATATATATATATATATATATATATATATATATATATATAATATTTCCATTGTGCATTCACCTCCATCATTTCTTTTGAACAGTCAGCTGTAAGTCATAGTTTTGCTCCTTTGGAAATAATATGTATTTATTTTTCTGGCTGCCTATATAATTAGTTTGTCTTTGTAGCAGTTTTATTCTAATATGAAAGGTGTGTTTACCTTGTGGTTTATTCTGATTGTAGATTATCACACTTGTTGAATATTTGCCTTGATGTATTTCATCATTTTGGGATAATTTGAGTTTATTATCTTCTCACATATTTCGTCAATAACATTATTTATCACTCTTACCTTTTTGGGACTCCATTACACCTATGCTAAAATTTCTCACAGTGTCCTTTATATTGATTATGCTCTTTTCTCTATTATATTTTATTTTTCTCTGTGCCCCAATAAGAATATTTTATACAGGCCTATCTTCCAGTTCATTATTTCAGTATTTCATTATGTTCTGTGTGATATTATAATTTTTATTTAGTCTAAAACTTAGTTTTTCACTTTTAGAATTCCAATTTGATATTTTCATGCATTCTTCATCATGTACTTCCTTGAAACTTTAGCTTTTGGCAGATAGTTTAAATACAAGAGGAGCATTTTATTCTAAACAGCAAAAAATTGATTTGAAGCTGTGCTTCAGTCCTTTTAAGGCATGATATGTTTTGGTTTGCCCTTACTCCTATGGGGTAGTCTTTTAGGGATTCCAGCTGAAAACCTGGGATGATAAACCAGGGCCCATCTACCTTGATGGGCCCTGGATTCCAATTCTTACCTCCCTACCTCCATGAGACTGTCAAATGTTTTATTTAGTTTTTCAACTTCTTAGCTAAGTTATTTGGAAGCACACAGCTGTTGCTTAGAAATAAATAAATGCTTTCAAGAGAAAAGCAGCAGTAAAATGCCAGCAGTTAACTTTAATGTTTTTCCTTTCTTCTTGGATCTTGGTTCCTTGCTGTTCTGGTGACTTTCTGAGGGCTTCAAATAGATTTATCTGTGTATGTGAGTGTAGTTGTTCTCTATAGATTTGTATGCTACTAGAACCTTCACTGTATTTTGTGTGTGTTTTTTATCTGTCTTTGTAAACTACCTCAAATGTTTTCTGTAATAGAGTTATGGAAATGTAAAGGGCCAAATCTATAATAAATAAGACAGTATAATATTGGCAGAAAGATAGGCAGATAGTACAGTGGAACAAAATAGGGTACAGAAACAGACTCACACATAAAAACAGTTAATTGATTTCTGACAAAGGTGTCATGGAAGTACATTTGGGGAAGGATGATATCTTCTATAAAAGATGTGTTAATTGGTTGAAATGAAAGGAAGTGTTAACAGTTACTTCATATCACACACAAAACTCAACATTAGAGTGTAGACGTAATTTTTACAGGTATAACTATAAAAATTCTGTAATAAAATGTGTAAAAATCCCTTCACGGCGTTGGTATAGGCAATGATTTTTTAAGCATAGCATCAAAAACCTAAATGATAAAGGAAAAATATCATAAAACCTCTTACAAACAGCAAAATATACCAGAAAGTAGATGATACTTGTAATGGATACAAATGGATATTTATAATGACAAGATTTGTATCTTGAGTATAAAGAAATCATACAACTCAATACAATAAATAAACTGACTTGAATGGGAACTTCACAAAAGAGGATATCCAAATTGCCAATAAACATATGGAAAGTGCTTTTACCTCACTAGTCTCCAAAAAAATCCAAATTAAAATTATGATGAACTGTGAACTCAAGAATCAACAAGAAGCAAAAGGTGGAAAATACCAAGTATTGAGAAAGGTATGGAGCAACTAGAAGTCTTGAACTCTGCTAGTCGGAGTACACTGCCTTAATCACTTGGGAAAGCGTCTCCTAAAGCTGGATTCCATTTAAATAAAATTTAAAAAACAGGCAAAACTAACTATTGTGTTAGAAGCCAGAATAGTGGTTACCTTTCGAGCGATAGTGATTTGGAGGGGGCATATGCAGGGCTTTTGGCTACTGAGAGAGTAGTCTGTCTTGATCCAGATGCTGGCTATGAGTATCTTCACTTTGTGAAAAATCATTAGGTGGTTAACTTTAAAACTATGTACTTTTGTTATCTATGTGGTACTTCAAGAAAAATATCTTCAAGCATAGATTATAAATAATCTATAATTTTTATAGATTAAAAAACTTAACAGAAAATAATAAATTTCAATAAAGTTTCAATAAAGATTTGACATTTGAGTTACAATTTGAAGAATAGTTTTGAGTTCTCCAAGGCAGATCATTTCAGGCAAAAGGAAACATCATTATGGTATTGTCATACCATGTTGCTTCTCTTTTCTCCCCCCTTTCTGCATTCTGTCCTCCCTTTAAAACTTACGTATCGGGGCGCCTGGGTGGCGCAGTCGGTTAAGCGTCCGACTTCAGCCAGGTCACGATCTTGCGGTCCGTGAGTTCGAGCCCCGTGTCAGGCTCTGGGCTGATGGCTCAGAGCCTGGAGCCTGTTTCCGATTCTGTGTCTCCCTCTCTCTCTGCCCCTCCCCCGTTCATGCTCTTTCTCTGTCCCAAAAATAAATAAACGTTGAAAAAAAAAATTAAAAAAAAAAAAAAGATAAAGATAAAACTTACCTATCTTGCATATTTTTTCTTTAGGGACTATTTACCTCTACATAGTTTAATATGTTAACATTCACAGTTGGGTTGTAGACTTAATATATTCAAATAAGTAATTGATATGGAAATTTCTTATATCTAGGCAGACAGCTGGGGAATTTTTTTTTTTTTTAATATAGGAACCTCTTTAAAATCACACTGTACAGGGTACGGCTATTTTAGCTCACATCAAGGGTGAATGCCTACAGTGCCTGGCATGTTGTCATACATTAATAGGAATTTTCAAATACTAAAATGGCACTTATCATCATTAGCTTTCTCTCCAGAAGGGTCTCAACATATTCCCAATGAGTAAATTTTACCATTAGCATCATCACAATGTTTCCTGCATTTGCTGTGGCTTATTAATGAAATCCAGATTTTCTCAAAGATGGTTTAAAGAAGCAAAGTAATAAAGCATATAACTCTTGTTTAAAAATTGCAGAGAAATATTAACATCATATAATAGGATAGATCCTATTATGGAACCTATTAATGGTTTTGCAGTAACTTGGTTTCATTAATAATTACACAATTGATTCTGTAGAGAATGGAGAGAGAACAGAAAAGATTTTTTTTTTTTCAGGTTTCTTTCCCTGGTTGGAAGTAAAGGTATAAGACAACCAAGTTGATGGTGTTAGAATTAAAGTGTCAAAGCTGACAATTGAT
This sequence comes from Felis catus, assembly GCF_018350175.1. Taxonomy (NCBI): domain Eukaryota; kingdom Metazoa; phylum Chordata; class Mammalia; order Carnivora; family Felidae; genus Felis; species Felis catus. Next base: position 41,755,233 of record NC_058379.1, read on the forward strand.
TATTTAAATAATAATCTATTTAAAGAGTTATTTACTTAAAATAAGATTCTTTAGGGCTAGAATTCATTAAATAGAAATAACCTTAAATGGGATTCAGAGGTTTACAATATATTTGCTTTTCTGTGCATTCTTGCTACACTCAGTTTATTTTTCTTCTTCCAAAGAATCTAATTTTGTAGGGTAATTTGACCTGATGGGGGCAGTGTGTGCCTTTCAGTCTCAGATGGAGTCTAAATCCCGTTCAAGGGAGAAAAGTAAGTTTAAGTGAAAAATACCCTACAGTGCTTGCAGAAAGGCTGCAATAGGCAGCTGATGACTTTACTGGCTTTGAAATGGCAGCTCACTTATGAACAAAACCAAAAAAGGATCAAAATGAAAAATCAAAGTTTTGTCAGGTTTTCCACGGTCCAGTGGAAGAGCTGCTTGTCAAAAGATTATTTTGTAAAGCTATCTAATAGTCTTTCCCAAGCCTCTTTCTTAATGCAGTCAAAACAGAGATAATGAGGTCTCCCCAAAGATCAGCTTTAAGAACAGCTAATGGATTTTTAGGCATTCCCCATAGTCATGATTTGCTTATTAGAAATATACAGTTCTCTGCACATGTGCTTGTCCTTATCTTACTCCTTCGATTGGAATGTGAGCAGAAAACTCTCTGTTGCATTAACTTGGGAACTTTTACTTTTCTGAGGACTATCACTCCAGCCAAGGTTATTCTGAGTGTGTGGGAAGCTCTAATGATCAATCTGGAAAGCTTGTGTGGTTTTTTTTTTTTTTTTTTTTGCCTTTGTCTAAGACAAATATATTTTCTCTTTCAGCCTCTTAGGCATGAGGCAAAAAGAAAAATGGACCTTATGTAGGCAGCACCATATTCCCTTATGTGTCCTCATATTCCCTTCTCACAATACCTTATTATGATGGTTCACATTGGCCAGAACTGCCCATTTGGAGTCCACTAATTTTATTTTCCGATGCAGAAAGGAGAAGCCATTTACTGAAATGAAATGGTGTCTCTTACTCCAATTCCTATATACTTTCTGAAGTGCTTCTAACTGCAAATGATTAACACTATCAGGACTCATTTGTTCATAGGTTAAGGGTATTTTTTTAAAAACCTTTTTTGCTGTGAAATATAAAAAGTGTGCAAATAAATACCTAATAAAAAGAAACACAGCATAATAGTTTACCACAAAGAAAACAACCAGATTTTAAAAAAAAAAGAACATTATCTGTATCCTGAAAGTTTCCCTCATGTGTCTTTCAAATCCCTAACTCCTGCTTCTTCCTTAAATATAACTAATACCCTGTTAATCATGTCTTTGCTCTTCTTTCTTGCTTTGTTTCCTAAGCACGCCCTCCAGGGATCCTCATCCTGTAACTCTTCATAGTCTTGTTGCTATCCACTACCTCTAAACAGATTTTTTAAAAGTGTTTAGGTTTTCTAATTGCTTTCATAAGAAGGGTTAGTTTGTACTACCCAGCCCAACATTCCAGGAAACAGAACTTCATTTATTTTTTAACTCAACAAATATTTATTAAGTGCCTACAAATGAGGTACTATGCTAAGAGCTTGGGATATAATTGGGAATAAGATAGATGCACTTCTTGTTCTAGATGGGAGTTATAGTCCATTTGCGGGGGGAGGGTTCACACAAGTAAACATTACAACACTGGTTTTCAAAGTTCTGCCAGCTATGAAGTAACATTACATAAATCATATTGAGATAGAGATTCTGAGGTGCCTACCTTGGGATAAAGTTGCTCTAAGCCCTAATCTCCTTACAATTTCAGCCTGTTTCAAAATGGAAGCTCTTTAAATATCTGCCCATTTGTCCCATTTGTAGTGCTCTTTTCTGAAGCATTTCTTTTATAGAACAGGAACTTAAAGAAAACCTCAGGCCTGTTCACATAACCCATTTCTCTAGCTTACCTTGCAGGCGCTACATACAATCAGGAAGCCAAAAGGGACATGAAATAGACTTCAGGGCCCAAATTATAACCAGCTTCTGCCTGCAAAAACCAAACCAGACCAGACCAGTCTGAGACCCAGTGGACGCCAGCCCTGACCTTTTACCACCTTTCCCCTCATTATAATGCTAAAAATCATGCCACAGGTGGAGACCCAATATGCCAAGAAAACATGCAGAGTATGGAGAAGCATGTTGTATTGATTGTGCCTGTGTACCCAACTTCCAGTGTTTCCCCACCCCAGGATGCTTAGATGGCCTTCCTTTCCTGCCTTAGCCTCTTCAAGAACTGCCCCTGCAGAGCAGGCTGATACCTCTGTTTCTGTGCTGTCTCCTTCATGCCTGGGCATAAGCTTGCAATGAACGCTCTCCATACCATCCTTGGCCTTGTGTCTCTTTCTATGTTCAAGAGCAGAGAACCACAAAGTCGGTAAAAATTTTATGAAAATAAAATGAGACAATATTAAAATACCCAGTAAACATTGATTTTGCAGTAACACTTCCCTTTGCAATAAAATTCATAATAGGACTTTTTATAGTGTTTTAGAATTTCAAAATAGATACCCTATACTACACACACACACACACACACACACACCACCCCTTAGGACTATTCAGAAATACCATTTATAGTAAATCTAATATTATAACCAGGATGTGCTTGAGCTGGGAGATTCTCATTACTATGTCTGATGAAGAGGTATGGTTTGTTGACTGTAATTTCCTCCCTCAGCTTAGCTATCTCACTTGTTGCCATTCCCTTTTTAATTTTAAACTTTTTAGGCTTTCTTGTATCCCCTGTCATTCATCTTTTCTAGCCCTTTGCCAATCTCCAAGTAAAGTCTGCAAAAGTCCCTGGGTAATTCTCGCTCTCCAGTCTCTATTTTTGGGGGCACCCGGTCCTGCTTTTGGTGCTTGTGAAGAGCTGACACTTGTCTAACCTCCATGGCAATTTCTTTCTTACTAACAGCATTCTCTCTGAAATTATATTCCAACACATCTCTCTCCCATTATACCAAGGTTTCTCAATCTGGAATCGGCTTAACAGTTACATAAATCCCCTAAAATTTTGTGCAAAATATGACTTCTATATGGATATATTAATTTTCCTAGAAATGACGTATTTTAAAAAGCACACTTTTTATTGTGGAAAATGTTGAACAAACATAAAGTAGAGAGAATATAACATGTTTCCACATACCTGTTATGAATATTTTGCCACTCTAATTTCACCGATCTCTTACTATTTTGTTTTCCTGGAGTATTTTAAAGGAAATCCCAGACATAATCATTTCTTCCACAGAGACAAGAATGCATCTCCAACTCTTAGTTTTTTTTCCTTATATGACCTCCATGCCTTACGACAGCTAGCAAAATGGACAGTGAATTCCTTAAGCTCATCTAATTCTAGCCAATATTCAAATCTCTTTGTTTCATTTATGTCATTTTATAGTTGGACTATTTGACTTTTTTTGAATGAGATATTTTAAAAAATTATTATCAAGACAGTTTTTTTAGTGCAGATTAAAGTTCATAGCAAAGCTGAAGGAAAGGTGCAGAGATTGCCTATATATTCCCTACGTTCTCTTTATCAACACGCCTACCAGAGAGTGGTGCATTAGTTAAAATTGGTGAACCTACATTGACATATCATAATGACCCAGAGTCAGTAGTTTACATTAGGGTTCATTCTTGGTGTTATACATTCTGCGGATTTTGACAAGTGTACGATGATATGTATACATCACTATGGTATCATACAGAGTATTTTCATGGCCATAAAATTTTCTGTGACCTGCTTATTTATATAAAAATTCACATAAGAATGTCCCCCACCTGGACCTGGCAACAACCAATCTTTTTTACTCCTCCACAATTTTGCCTTTCCTAGAGTGTTATATTTTTGGTATCATATAGTATATAAACTTTTCAGATTAGCTTATTTCACTTAGTAATAGGCATATATGGTACCTCCATGGCTCAATAGTTAATTTCTTTTTAGTGGTGAATGATATTCCATTGTCTGGATATTCCACAGTTTATCCATTCACTTACCGAAGGACATCTTGTTGCTTGCAAGTTTTGGCAATTGTGAAAAAAACTGCTATAAACATCTGTGTGTAGGTATTAATGTGGACATAAGTTTTCAACTCCATTGAGTATATACCAGGGAGTATGTGGGAAGGATCATATGGTAAGAGTATATTTAATTTTGTAAGAAACTGCCAAATTGTCTTCCAAAGTGGCTTTGCAATTTCCCATTCCCACCAGCAATGTATGAGAGTTCCTGTTGCTCCACAACTTTGTCAGCACTTGGGATTGTCATGTTCCAGATTTTGGCCATTCTAAAAGAGTGTAGTGGTATCTCATTATTGTTTTAATTTGCATTTTCCTCATGACAAATGAAGTGGAGCATCTTTTCAAATATATATTTGCTATCTGTATAATATGTTTGGTGAGATGGACTATTTGATTTTAGAGTCCAATTATCTTTTGTTTTGTTTTTTTTGGTTTTGTTTTTATTTTTTCAAATTTTTATTTAAATTCTACTTAGTTAACATATAGTGTAGTAATGGTTTAAGGAGTAGAATTTAGTGATTCATCACTTAAATATAGCACCCAGTGCTCAACCCAACAAGTGCCCTCCTAGATACCCATTGCTCATTAAGCCGATCCTTCCCTCCCCCACCTCCCATCCATCAACCCTCAGTTTTTTCTCTATAGTTAAGAGTCTCTTATGGTTTGCTTCCTTCTCTATTTTTCCCCCTTCCCCTATATTCATCTGTTTTGCTTCTTAAATTCAACAGATGAGTGAAATCATATAGTATTTGTCTTTCTCTGACTTATTTCACTTAGCATAATACACTCTAGCTCCATCCATGTTGTTGCAAATGGCAAAATTTTATTATTTTGATGGCTGAGTAATATTCCAGTGTGTGTGTGTGTGTGTGTGTGTGTGTGTGTGTGTGTGTACACACCACATATTCTTTAATATTCTTTATCCATTCATTAGAAAATGGTATGGTCCAATTGTTTAAATTAGAATTTAAACATAATTCACCATTTGTCTGGTAAATATCTAAAGTCTCTTTATTTTCTAATAATCACCTTTTCCCCTTATTTTGTTGTTAGGTTATATGAGAAACTGAATTATTTATTCTATACAATATCCCATTGTCTGGATTCGAATGACTGCCATCTGGTATTGTCATTTAACTTCTAATTCCTCTGTCCCTGTATTTCTTTCTTTAAAACCACAAAAGGCCCCGAATAGCCAAAGGAATTTTGAAGAAGAAGACCAAAGCAGGAGGCATCACAATCCCAGACTTTAGCCTCTACTACAAAGCTGTCATCATCAAGACAGCATGGTATTGGCACAAAAACAGACACATAGACCAATGGAATAGAATAGAAACCCCAGAACTAGACCCACAAACGTATGGCCAACTCATCTTTGACAAAGCAGGAAAGAACATCCAATGGAAAAAAGACAGCCTCTTTAACAAATGGTGCTGGGAGAACTGGACAGCAACATGCAGAAGGTTGAAACTAGACCACTTTCTCACACCATTCACAAAAATAAACTCAAAATGGATAAAGGACCTAAATGTGAGACAGGAAACCATCAAAACCTTAGAGGAGAAAGCAGGAAAAGACCTCTCTGACCTCAGCCGTAGCAATCTCTTACTCGACACATCCCCAAAGGCAAGGGAATTAAAAGCAAAAGTGAATCACTGGGACCTTATGAAGATAAAAAGCTTCTGCACAGCAAAGGAAACAACCAACAAAACTAAAAGGCAACCAACGGAATGGGAAAAGATATTCGCAAATGACATATCGGACAAAGGGCTAGTATCCAAAATCTATAAAGAGCTCACCAAACTCCACACCCGAAAAACAAATAACCCAGTGAAGAAATGGGCAGAAAACATGAATAGACACTTCTCTAAAGAAGACATCCGGATGGCCAACAGGCACATGAAAAGATGTTCAGCGTCGCTCCTTATCAGGGAAATACAAATCAAAACCACACTCAGGTATCACCTCACGCCAGTCAGAGTAGCCAAAATGAACAAATCAGGAGACTATAGATGCTGGGGAGGATGTGGAGAAACGGGAACCCTCTTGCACTGTTGGTGGGAATGCAAATTGGTACAGCCGCTCTGGAAAGCAGTGTGGAGGTTCCTCAGAAAATTAAAAATAGACCTACCCTATGACCCAGCAATAGCACTGCTAGGAATTTACCCAAGGGATACAGGAGTACTGATGCATAGGGCCACTCGTACCCCAATGTTCATAGCAGCACTCTCAACAATAGCCAAATTGTGGAAAGAGCCTAAATGTCCATCAACTGATGAATGGATAAAGAAATTGTGGTTTATATACACAATGGAATATTATGTGGCAATGAGAAAAAATGAAATATGGCCTTTTGTAGCAACGTGGATGGAACTGGAGAGTGTGATGCTAAGTGAAATAAGCCATACAGAGAAAGACAGATACCATATGGTTTCACTCTTATGTGGACCCTGAGAAACTTAACAGGAACCCATGGGGGAGGGGAAGGAAAAAAAAAAAAAAAACAGGTTAGAGTGGGAGAGAGCCAAAGCATAAGAGACTGTTAAAAACTGAGAACAAACTGAGGGTTGATGGGGGGTGGGAGGGAGGAGAGGATGGGTGATGGGTATTGAGAAGGGCACCTTTTGGGATGAGCACTGGGTGTTGTATGGAAACCAATTTGTCAATAAATTTCATAAAAAAAAAATAAATAAATAAAAAATAGAGAGAGAGAGGGGGAGAGAAAGAATCCCAAGTAGCCTCCATGTTGTCAGCATAGAACCAACATGGGGCTCGATTTCATGATCTGTGAGATCATGACCTGAGCTGAAATCAAGTCAGACACTTAAACAACTGAGCCACCCAGGAGCCTCTGTCCTTGTATTTCTTATATTCTGTAAACCAGTCCGTTTACAACCGGTTTACAGAATATAAGAAATACAGGGACCCCGTTTACAACTGGTTTACAGAATATAAGAAATACAGGGACAGAGGCTCCTGGGTGGCTCATTATTCTATTCTTTTTTAAAATATTGAAGTAAAAATATTATTTTTTCAGAAGATGAGAATAAAAAATTCATAAGCATATCTGAAATGTATGCCAGAATTAAAAAACCAGTAATTGTGCTTTTAGATCTAAAAGATTTAAATGTATATCCTAATAGTTTGATACACATACATATTATCAAAGGATCTAAAAGATTTAAATGTATATCCTGATAGTTTCATACACATACATATTATCAAAGGAGTCCTCCACCTCCCCCTCCAATCTAGTTAATTAACACATCCATCACCTCACATCTTTCTTTTTTCTTTTTCTAATCTTTCACATTAGATCCTTGGGCCTCATTTATGTATAACTGAAAGTGTGTATACTTTTACCAGTCTCCCTATTTCACCACTCCTCAGACCCTGGCACCACTTTTCTGCTCTGTGTTCCTGTGAGGTTGACTTTTTTTTTTTTTAATTCCACCTATAAGTGATGCCATGTAGTATCTTTCTCTGTCTTGCTTATTTCACTTAGCATAATACCCTCAAGATCAATCCATTTTACTGCAAATGATAGGTTTTCTTTTCTTTTCTTGTGACTGAATAATATTCTATTGCATATATAAACTACATTTTCTTTATCCATTCATTCATTGGTGGCCACTTAAGTTGTTTCCACATCTTGGCGATTGTGAATAATGTACAGTAAATGAGCATGCTGATATCAATTTGATACCTAGTCATATAGTAATTCATATAGCTGGGTCATATAGTAATTCTGTTTTTTCATTTTTTGAGGAATTTCCATATTGTTTTCTGTGGTGGCTACAACTATTTACATTCCCATAACAGTGCAAAACAGTTATGTTTCCCTTCATTCTCACCGACACTTATTATTTGTTGTCTTTTTGATGATGGCCATTGTAATAAGCATGAGGTGATATCTCATTGTGGTTTGATTTGCATTTTCCTGATGATTAGTCATGTTGAGTATCTTTTCATGTATCTGTTGGTCATTTGTATGTCTTTGGAAAAATATTATTCAATTCCCTTATCAGGTATATGATTTGAAAATATTTTCTCCCATTCTATAGGTTGTCTTTCAATTTTGTTGTTTCCTTTGCTATGCAGAAACTTTTTAGTTTGATTAGTCTTTTTTAATTTAAATTTTGCTTCTGTTACCTTTGCTTTTGGTATAAAATAAAAAAAATCATTGCCAATCAATCATTTTCAAGGAGCTTACAACTTATGTTTTCTTGTAGAAGTCTTATAGTTTCAGAACTTACATTAAAGAACTTAATCCATTTTGAATTGCAGTGTAAGATAAGAGTCCAGTTTCATTCTTTTGCATGTGTCTATACAGTTTTCCCAACACCATTTATTGAAGAGACTATTCTTTACCCATTGTATATTCTTGGTTGCTTTGTTTGTCGTAAATAAATTGACCATATATGCATGGGTTTATTTTGGTCTCTCTGTTTTGTTCTACTGATGTGTTGTCTGTTTTCATGACATTAGCATATGCTTTTGATTACTGTAGCTTTGTAATATAGTTTGAAATCAGCAAATATGATGCCTCCAGCTTTGTTCTTTCTTAAGATTGTTTTGTCTATGGGGGTTCTTTTGTGATTTCATACATATTTTAGGATTATGGTTCTATTTTTGTGAAAAATGCCATTGGCGTTTTGGCAGGGTTTGCACTGAATCTAGAGATTGCTTTAGGTAGTATAGACATTTTAACAATGTTAATTCTTCCAGTCCATGAGCATGGAATATCTTTCCATTTGTTTGTGTTTTCTTCAATTTCTTTCATCAATATCTTATAGTTTTCAGTGTATAGGACTTTTATCTTCTTGTTTAATTTTATTCCTAGGCATTTGCTTATTTTTAGTGCAATTGCAAATAAGACTGTATTCTTATTTTCCCTTTGTGATAATTCATTGTTGGTGTATAAAAATGAGACTGATTTGTCTGCAGTCATACTGTGTCTTGAAATTTCATTGAATTAGTTTAATTCTAAAGTTTCTTTTTTTGAGTCTTTAGAGTTTTCTATATATGATGTTATGTCATCTGCAAATAGAGACAGTTTTATTTCTCCTTTACAATTTGGATGCCTTTTATTTTTCTTGCCTAATTGGTATGGCTAGTATGTCCAATACTATGTTGAATAAAAGTGGTGAGAGTGAGCATCTTTGTCTTGTTCTTGATCTTAGAGGAAAGCTTCAGCTTTTCACCATTATGATGTTAGCTGTGGGCTTGTCATATGTAACCTTTATTATGTTGAGGGATGTTCTCTCTATACTCATTTTGTTAAGAGCTTTTATCACAAATGGATGTAGAATTTCATCAATTGCTTTCTCTGCATCTATTGAAATATATGATTTTTATCCCTCATTTTTTGATGTGGTTTATTACATTGATTGATTTGCTGGTGTTGAACCATCTTAGCATCCTTGGAATAAATTCTACTTCATTATGATGTATTTCATTTTAATGTAGAGTTGAATTCATTTTGCTAAGATTTTGTTAAGGATTCTGCATCTATGTTCATCAGGTATTGGCCTTTAGTTTTCTTTTGTTGTTGTTGTTGTTGTTGTTTTCCTAATATTGGTATCAGGGTCATGATGGCCTTGTAAAATGAGTTTGGAAGTGTTTTCTCCTCTTCTGTTTGTTTGCTTTTTTCTTTTTTTCCGAAGAATTTGAGAATGACTGGTATTAATTCTTCATTGACTATTTGGTAAAATTCAACCGTGAAGCTGTCTGGTCCTGCATTTTTGTTTGGTGTGAGGTTTTTGATTACTTATTAAATCTCCTTACTAATAATTGGTCTATTCAGATTTTCTATTTCTTTATGGTTCAGTCTTGATAAATTATATGCTTCTAAAAATGTAAACTTTTTTAAAAAATGGATAACGCAATTTGTTGGCATAAAATTGTTCCTAGTAGTCTCTTCTGATCCTTTTTATCTTTGTGGTATTAGTTGAAATGTTTCCTTTTTTATTTTGAATTTTATTTATTTGATTCCTCTCATTTTTTACTTAGTGTGTCTAGCCAAAGATTTGTCTATTTTGTTTATCTTTTCAGAGACTGAGTACTTAGTTTCATTGATTTCTTTTTTTTTTTTTTAGTTTCTATTTTATTTATTTCCACTCTGGTTTTTATTATTTCCTTCCTTTGGATAACTGTGGGCTTAGTTTTTTTTTTTCATCCTAGTTCCTTGAATTGTAAAGTCAGATTATTTATTGAGATTTTTCTTATTTCTTAATATAGGTGTTAATTGCTATGAACTTCCCTTTTAGAGCTGCTTTTCCTGCATTTAATATTTTGGTTTATTGTTTTTCCATTTTCATTTGTCTTAAAATATTTTTTGACTTCTTTTCCGATTTCTTCTTTGACTCATTGGTTGTTCACTATCTTGTTTAATCTCCATATATTTGTGAATTTTCCAGTGTTCTTTTAATAAATTTCTACTTTTATATCATTGTGAATGGAAATGATGCTTGATATGGTTTCAGTCTTCTTAACATTATTAAGGCTTGCTCTGTGGCCTAACATGTGTCTCTCTTGGAGAATGTTCCATGGACATTTGAGAACGATGTATATTCTAATGCTGTTGGATGGAAAGTTCTGCATATGTCTCTTAGTTTATTTGGCCTATACTGTTATTTATATCTGCTGTTTCTTTATTTACTTTTTTTCTGGATGATCTATCCATTGATGATCTATCTACTTCTCCTTTTTGCTCTATTAGTATTTGCTTTATATATTTAGGTGTTCTGATGTTGGGTGCATATATATTTGTAATTATTATATCCTCTGGATGAAATGGAACTTCTATCATGATATAATGACCTCATTTGTCTCTTGTGATAATTTTTGAACGAAAGTCTATTTTTTCTTATATAAGTATAGCCACCCCTGCTTTTTTGTTACCATTTACATGGACTATCTTTTGTCATCTCTTCTTTTCAGTCTATGTTTGTCCCTAAAACTAAAGTAAGTATCTTGTAGGCAGCATATTATAGAATCTTTTAATATTATAGAATTTTTTAATGTTTTATATCTATTCAGTCACTTTTTGTCTTTTGCATAGAGAACTTAATCCATTTACATTTAAAATAATTATTGATAGGTAAGGACTTACTGTTCCATTTTGTTAATTATTTTCAGTTTTGTTATACCTTTGTTCTTTTCATCCTTGCTGTCTTCCTTTGTGATGATAATTTTTGTAGTGGTATGCTTTCATTCCTTTTACTTTATCTTTTGTGTATCTGTTTGATATTTTTTCTTACAATAAGTCTTACATAAAAAAAATTATAGTGATAAGTCTGTTCTAAGCTTTTAAAAACACTACTTCAACCACATACAAAAACTCAACGTTTTAGTGCCCTCCACAGTTTGTGTTATTTATGTCACAATTTACATTTTTATATTGTTTATTATTGACAAATTACTATAGTTTTGCTATATTTACTACTTTTGTTTTTTTAATTTTCAACAAGAATTAAAAGTGATTTGCACACCACCATCACAATATTAGAGTATTTTGAATTTCAGTATGTATTTACTTTTTCTGTTGAGTTTTATACTTTTAAATGCTTCCATATTACTAATTAACATCTGTTCATTTCTACCTGAAGACCTGCCTTTAATATTTCTTTGACGTAGTTCTAGTGGTAATGAACTTCTTCAGCTTCTGTTTGTCTTGAAATATCTTTATTTCTCCTTTATTAGTGAAGGACAACTTTGCTAAGTATAGTATTATTGGCCACTCTTTTTCTTTTAGAATGATGAATATATCACCAAGGTTGTGAAATGCATCACTCTCTCAACCTGCAAAATTTTTCCTGAGAAATCTGCTCTTAGTCTTATGGAGTTTTCCTTATATGTGATGAGTCAATTTTCTTGTTACCTGGTACTTCTGACTGACTGGCTATAAATCAGAGACTTCCACGACTCTCTCACTGGGTTTGATTAATTTGTGAGAGTCGCTCACATAACTCAGGGAAACATTTTATTTGCTTGATTATCAGTTTATTATAAAATGATATAACTTAAGAATAGACAGATGAAATTCTGTATAGGTAAGGTATGGGAAAATGTCATGGAGCTTCCATCCTCTTTCAGGTGTGCCACTCTTCTGAAATTTCCATATGTTCACCAACCTAGAAGCTTTCCAAACTTTGTTCTTTTGGGTATCTATGGAGGCCTCATTACATAGGCAGAATAATTAAATTATTGGCCACTGGTGATTGAACTTAATCTCCAATCCCTCTCCTCTCCCTAATGGTCAGGCGGTGAGACAAGAAGTTCCAACCTGTCCTCAACTCACTCAGATCCTTAGGTACTTTCCAAAAGTCACCTCATCAGCACAACAAAAGATACCTCTATTGCTCTCATCATTTAGAAAATTCTGAGGGCTTTAGGAGCTCTGTTCCAGAAATGGGAATAAAGATCAAATAGACATTTTTATAATAAGTCACAGTATCACACATACAAAAATAAAATTAGAGATAGTGTATATCAGTTATGTAGGTTGCTAATAAACTTCAAATTGTAAATGAGGGTCAGGTTGACAATTTTTTCCACAAGGAAAAATGGTCAGCATAGATCTATTGGCAAAGCAAGCTCCAACAATGTTGTAAAGCAGATTTACTTATTCCCAATGTACCTTCAGCTCCTACTCTTCTGGTCTTTTTTCAAATCATATATTAAAAAACCTCATGCTCATATTAGATTTTTAGGGCATCCCACTGTGGTACTTTACATTGCTGGACTCAAAATGATATTTTTTGTGTATGGTTTTCTCAGAGTTCTCTTCTTTCTTTGCTTGTATGGAAAAGGAGTAGTGTTGTGTGAATTCCTGAGTAACATTTTAATTGGAGAATAATGGACAAAATATTTTAATCCAAATAAATCATTTTCATGTTTTGTTTTTGTAAATCATGGTAAATCAATGGAATGAGAGCCATTATAGAGAAAGAAAAATCTTTCAGCATCTTTAAATCATCCACAACTTTCTTCATGTCTTTGTGAAGGTCTGAAATAGCTAAATGAGTTGTTCCAGTTGAATAGGTGAATTTTGGCTAATGTTTGATTTAAAATTCTAGTCAAAATCCTGGGAAAAGCTTCTGACATTAAAACTGTTGATGTAAGGGGCACCTGGATGGCTCAGGCAGTTAAGTGTCTGATTCTTGGTATTGACTCAGCTCATGCTCTCACAGTTTGACCTGCACTGGGCTCTGTGCTGATGGTATGGAAACTCCTTGGAATTTTCTGATTCCCTCTCTCTCTCTTCCCCTCCCCTGTTGCTCTCTCTCAAAAGAAGTAAATAAATATACTTTTAAAAAACCTGTTGACATAGGTAAGTTCTATTCACAACCATACGTCATAGAAATCAATCTTCCTAACACTTGCATACAATTTTCTTGAATAAGGAGCATAAGTCTATGGAAAGACTAAAAATTAGTCAGATTTTCGGACAATAAAAATAAATAAAAGGCATCTAACTTGGTAAGGAAGAAATAAGACTTTCACTCTTTGCAGATGACATGATACTTTATATAGAAAACTCAAAAGACTCCACCAAAAAACTGCTAGAACTGATAAACAAATTCACTAATGTTGCAGGATGCAAAGTCAATGTACAGAAATCTGTTGCATTTCTTTTTTTTTTTATTTTAGAGAGCATGCTGGTGGAAGGGGGGGGGGGAGAGAGAGAGAGAGAGAGAGAGAGAGAGAGAATCTTAAACAGGCTCCATGCTCATCACAGAGCATGACAAGGGGCTTGATCCCATGACCTGGGATCATGACCTGAGCCAAATTCAGGAGTCAGGCACTCAACCAACGGAATCACCCAGGAATCCCCCCCACCCCATTGCATTTCTGTACACCAGTAATGAAGCAGCAGAAAGAGAAATCAAGGATTATCAATCCATTTACAATTGCATCAAAAACAATAAAATACCTAGGAATAAACCTAACGAAAGAGGTGAAAGACCTATACTCTGAAAAATATAAAACAATGATGAAAGAAATTGAAGATAACACAAAGAAATGAAAAAATATAGCATGCTCACCCTCCTCCCCTCTGGTAACCATCAGTTTGTTCTCAATTGTTAAGAGTCTGTTTATTGGCATGTTTTTTTTCTCTCTCTTTTTTCTCCTTGCTTGTTTTATTTTTTAAATTCCATATATGACTGAAATCATATGGTCTTCATGTAAACATATGAGATACAATAATTTTGTATAATTAGATATCCAAACTTCAAAAAAATACAAAAACACTAATTCAAAGGGATACATGCACCTCTGAATTTATCTACATAGCCAAGATATGGAAACAGCCCAAGTGTCTATCAGTTGACAAATAGATGAAGAAGAAGTAATATACATATATTACATATATTACATATATGTACATACATATACATTGGAATATTATTCAGTCATAAAAAGAGTGAAATCTTGCCATTGGCAATGACATGAATGGAGCTAGAGAATATAATGTTAAGTGAAATAAGTCAGTCAGAGAAAGGTAAATACCATATGATTTGACTTGTATGGAATTTAAGAGACAAAACAAATGAGCAAAGGGAAAAAAAAGAGTGAGGGAGACAAACTAAGAAACAGACTCTTAACTACAGAGAACAAATTGATGATTACGAGAATAGAGGTGGGTGGAGGGATGAGTGAAAATAGTTGATGAGAATTAAGGAGTGCACTTGTGTTGAGCACCAGGTGTTGTATGGAAGTGTTGAATCACTGTATTATATACCTAAAACTAATGTTACACTCTATGTGAAGTGGAATTTAAATAAAAACTTAAAAAAATAAAATAAAAATTAGTCTGAAGTTAATTAAACAAATGGAAGAGAAAATCACATTTATGTGTATAGTGGTCATATTCCTTTAATTTTTATTTCATTTCCTATATTAGTATTGTGTTTTCTCTTTTTAAATTCATTCTTGCTAAAGGTTCATCAATCTTATTTACCTTTCAGAGAACCAGCTTTTTGCTTCATTGATTTTCTTTATTGCTTTCCTTATTTCAAAATTCCAGTGAAGGATGAATAAACATTTAGAAGTTTTTTGCCTTCTTGTGAAGGATAATATCCTTCTTTATTCCTGAAAATTTTCTTTGCTTGGAAGTTCACTTGGTTTGATATTAATAAAGTCACTTCAGCTTTCTGTTGATTAGTGTTTGCAGCCTACCTATATCATTATATTTGAAGCAAGTTTACTGTGGAAAACCTAGAATTGAGCCTTTTTTTCTCAATGTTGACAATATATCTTTTAACCAGTGTGTTTAGACCATTTACGTTTATTGCATTTATTGATACTTTTGGATTTAAGTCTACTATTTTGTTAGTTGTTTTTTATCTTCTTTTCATCACTACACTTTTTCTCTTCTCTCTGACACTCTAATACATGGCATGAACCTTTTGCTACTGTCCCACTGGTCCCTGAGTTTCTATTCATCTTTTAATTTCTTCTTTCTGTTGCTCAGATTGGCTCATTTCTGTTACACCATCTTCAAGTTCGCTGATTTTTTGCTTTATTATCTTAATTCTGCTATTGAGTTTATCCAATGTATTTTTATATAAATTATTTTGCTTTTCAATTCACCCTTCTCTATACCTTATATTTATTTTCCAGGTTTTTTTTTTTTATTTTAACATTTGTTTCAAGGGTGTTTTCAATTGCTAGTGCATGTATTTTAGTCTTTGCCCATTAATCTAACAATTGTGTTATCTTGGCATTGATTTCAATTTATTTGTTTTTTCATGTGAGTTGAAATTTTCTTGGTTTATCATTTGTCAGGTAATTTTGAATTATATAGTGGATATTTTGAACATTACATTTTGAGACTCTGAGTCTTATTTAAATTCATGGAGAATGTAGCTTTTTTTGTTTTAGCAGGCAATTGATTTAGTTAGATTCAGACCACAAATTCCTACCTACCTGCTGTGGGCTATGGTATCAATGTCAGTTTAGTTTTCAAAGCAGTGGGGCCTATAGTAACTTCAGATCTTAAAGTCTTTGGTGTACTGATTAGGATCAGAGTCCACACAGATGCAGGTCAGGAGAGAGCTCAGGAGTTCATAAACAACTTTATGAATTTTTTTTGCCAAGGTCTTCCCTCACCATCCTTTCCTTGGTGCTTTTTGATTCCCTGAGCCCCATTTTTGATCCTCTGTCTGGAAACCTGGAAATTTAGTGACCTTCTTTGTCATGTACTTTTGTGATTGGGCTCACATTCTGGCCCAATAAGAGGGAAGACAGAGAGAGGAAAAAAGCAACATGATTTTGTCCCACCCTCTTTCAACTTCAGCTTTGCAGAACAAGGAATAAGGTTTCTTGCCTTAGGATTTAGGGCTCTTACAGGATCTCCTAGCGATTACTGTTAATCCTGCCATGGAATTTTTGGGGGGCTGGAACATGGCAGAAGGAAAAAAAATATTTTTTCCCCCACCTGAACATTAAGAGTTTCCTTTCCTACTTCTTAGCCAGTCTAGAATGCTTCTCCTGGAGTTCAGTCTGTCTGTGCCACAGTGCTTACTTCTGGGTTTCAGGCTTCACTGAATTCAAGTTACAGGCTGCTGGAGAAGAAGAATGGTAAATTCACCACTGATTCTGTGCTATTTCATATTAAGATGTTCTTCCTTGATGTACCTGCAACTGTTTATTTTTTTAATGTTTGTTTATTTTTGAGAGAGAGACAGAGACAGAATGCAAATGGGAGAGGAACAGAGAGAGAGGGAGACACAGAATCTGGAGCAGGCTCCAGGCTCTGGGCTGTCAGCACAGAGTCCGACATGGCACTTGAACTCACAAAGCATGAGATCATGATCTGAGCTGAAGTCAGACACTCAACTGACTGAGCCACCTGGGTACCCCTGCAACTACTTATTTTTAGAGTCTTCAAATAGTTGTCCAATGTCTTCTTTCTGGGTTTTATAGTTATATTCAGTATGAAAGAAAGAATGAAGCATGGTTACTCCTTTTCATCGTTAATCACAACCATGAGCTAAATGTATAATTTTATTTACTTTTTAGAAAAGTTTATCTATCTATTTATTTTGAGTGAAAGAGAGAGCACAAGTGGGTAGGAACAGAGAAAGAGGGAGAGGGAATCTCAAGCAGGCTCCACACTGTCAGCACAGAGCCCAATGCAGGGCTCTAACTCACAAACTGTGAGATCATTACCTGAGTCAAAATAAAGAGTAAGATGCTTAACTGAGTGAGTCACCCAGATGTCCTTAATTTTATTAATTTTTAATGAATTTAAATTTAAATAGCCACTGTGACTGGTGGCTACCATATTACATGGCACAATTTTAGAGTGCCTGATATTTAAAAAAATTTTTTTTTGTTTATTTATTTTGAGAGAGGGAGAGAACAGGACAGGGGTAGAGAGTGAGGATAGAGAAAGAGAGAGAGAGAGAGAATATCCCAAGCAGGCTCTTCACTGTTGATGCAGAGGCTGATGCAGGGCTTAAACTCACAAACCACGAAATCATGACCTGAGCTGAAGTCAGATGCTTAACAGACTGAGCCACCTAGATGCCCCTAGAATGACTAATACGAAAGCAATTGTGAAGTTCACAAATTCATTAGACTCTACCATTTCTCTAGCAGAACTAGAATATGCCTTATGGTAAAATTACTAATCAAATTCTGTCAGGAGACCATGGAAATCCTTTATAAAACAAAGATGGAAGATTTCAAAGAATGAAACAAGCTTCATGATTTTCATAATATCATGTTTATAATTAGAAACATCAAATGCTGTGCTATTCTTAACTCAAGAGTGTATAAATACAGAGATAATAGGAAAACTTCTGTTACTCATTTGCATTACCAGAGAAAAATTTGGTAATAAGGTAGTCATCTCAATGAGTAGGTCCTGATGTAACTCAGAGCAGAAGAAACCATTCAGTTTCTTTCATTAGATGATGAGATTTCATTAGATGATGAAATTTCAGTAGTTTCCTAGTTGTTTTATCTGGAACACAAATCTACAAATGTATAAAAAAAATAGACAGTGACTTTTTATGTACCCTAATTTTAAACTTCAGCTTTTTTTTTTTTTTTTTACGTAGAAATTTTACGTACAAAGGGAATTGGTGATTAAATGCAGACACTGTCACAAGTTTGGTCCTGAACCCGCATTTCCTATAAAATTATTT
Source organism: Felis catus (assembly GCF_018350175.1). NCBI lineage: Eukaryota > Metazoa > Chordata > Mammalia > Carnivora > Felidae > Felis > Felis catus. The sequence continues at coordinate 41,773,438 of NC_058379.1, forward strand.
TTCCTTAGCAAATTACAAAGTGACCATAAAAACATGATAGATGATAGAATTCACTTTATTTTTAGGATTCAGCTAAAATGGTTTTTTCAATTTTGTGTCCTTGGTACAATGTTATGATGAAGAATAAAACTGAAGAATAACTGTTCTGTAATGACTCTTATATACCCTTAGTGGTTAAAGCCCTTTGGGAATTGATGGTAAACCTGCTTAGGCTGAATTCTGGGCTATAATTTCAGGCATTCTTGGACAGCTTTTGTATTGTATTTATGATTGTATGTTACTTAACTATAGACATGTCCTAATACCATATTTATTTTTTCTGTTGTTTAAATTGAATCAGGGACACATGGGTGGCTCTGTCAGTTAAGTGTCTGGCTCTTGATTTCAGCTCAGGTCATGATCTCATGGTTAGTGAGTTCAAGCCCTGCATCAAACTCTGCACTGACAGCATAGAGCCTGTTTGGGGTTCTCTGTCTCCTCTCTATCTGTCTCTCCCCACCTCTCAAAATGAATGAACATAAATAAAAATACATATTTAAAGCTAGTGATTATTAAATATCAATTTCCACTACCAATGATTTAAGTAGATCTAGGAGAAATAGATGTTTTCTCCTGGATATTCATATATTGAAAACATGTCTCCATTTTCCTTTTCATTTTGTCTAATTTAATTTTGTATAGAGTTGGGTAGAAGTAATAAGAAAGCAGAAAAGCTCAGACAAATGTTGATTCTAGTTTTGTTTCCAGTAATTCTACATTAATCAAAATTTATTTCATAGTGATATATAAGTTGGCTTGACAATTATGGAACCTTAAGTAATACATATAAGGGGATGATTGTACTGAAGCAAATATGGTCCTGAGCATCACAAGTCATACTCAAAGATTTTTCTTGGGAATGTTTGAAGAGTTTTCCAAAGTTTGGAGCTCTGGAAACCTGAAATTACACATAACCAAAATATGCCTATCTTCCAAGAGCACTATTCTTCTCTTCCACAAGTATATGTTGAGTGTCTACTCTCTTGTAGACACTGGGGATATTACAGTGAAAATTGACAAAATTTTGTTTTTGTGAAAGTCACCTTATAGTTTATCTGCAATTTATGCCTTTTAGTACTTTGAGATTGATTATAGAACCTCATTGACTGGGTACCATAAGTACTAATGTTCTGGAAAAATTGCTGCCCACATTTGTATATCACAACTTCTGGAGATTAAGCATGTTTCTTACTATATGTTCCAGAGTCTCCATATAGATATTCTTGAGTATATTTTGTTTTGTTTTAATACAGGTCATTTTACAAAATGACCCAATGTGATTCTTTTAGACTCTCTCATAGAGACAGATTTTATCTTTCTGATACTGACCTTTTTGGACCTCATGAAAACCCATACATAAGATTTTCTTTTTGGCCTAATACTACATAAGTAGTATGTACATAAATATGTAGATGCAGGACAAGAAAGATCCTATTACTCAATGTAAACTGGTCCTGAGAAATAAGATATCCAGGAAGGTGAGAAAGTCAGTTATGATAAACTATAATCATTTTTGCTTTTATTCATCAAAAGGGCATTTGTGACCCCAATTTACAATGTGAGGTGGATGGGGGATATTTCACCACACATCCACCAGTTCTCTGGATACTTAAGGGTATCCTATATATAATTCAACTCAATTCTGACACTGTCTACCCAGATAGCATCAGATTCCACAGGTTGAGGTTTCCATCTCACAAGACCATTCTCCCTCCACCTCAACTACCTACCCACTTCAGTTGCTAGTTGTAAGCCCAGGTTGTCACCTATGTTTCTGATTGACTATAAATGAGAGGTTCCTACCATCCCCTTTTTGGGTTTGATAAAAGTGGCTCACAACTCAGAGAAACATTTTAGTTACTAGATAATTAGATCAATTATAAAAGGATATAACTCAGGGACAGCCAGATGGAAGAGATGCTGCCTAGGGCAATGTATGGGGAAAGGGTAAGAAAATTCCACACTCTGAGTGCATCACTCTCTCTAAATCTCCATGTTCTCACCAACCCAGAAGCTCTTCAAACCCTGTCCTTTTGAGTTTTATGGAAATTTTATTACATAAGCAGGATTGATTAAATTGTTACCCATTGGCCATCAACTCAACCCCCAGACTCTCTGCTTTCTCCAGAGGTCAAGGGGGTCAAGGAAGAAGACAGAAAATTCCAACTTTCAGATGGTAGGAAAGTCACCTCGTTAACATAACAAAACATAACTTTATCACTCTCAACACTTAGAAAATCCTGTGTTTAATTGAATTTAATTTTTATTATATTATTTAATTTTATTTTTTTAGAGCATCCAGTATAATTTATTTTATTTTTAAAAAATTATTATTATTATTATTATTATTATTTTGATGTTTATTTATTTTTGAGAGAGACAGAGTATGAACGGGCTGGGGCAGAGAGAGGGAGACACAGATTTGAAGCAGGCTCCAGTCTCTGAGCTGTCAGCACAGACCTGACACAGGTCTCAAACCCACGAACTGTGAGATCATGGCCTGAGCCGAAGTCAATTCTTAATAGACTGAGCCCCCCAGGTGCCCCTTATTTATTTATTTTTTAAATTTATTTATTTAAATTCAAATTAGTGACATACAGTATAGTATTGGTTTCAGGAATAGAACCCAGTGATTCATCACTTATGTATAACACCCAGTGCTCATCCCAAGTGCCCTCCTTAATGCCTATCACCCATTTAGCCCCTTCTCCCACCCACCTCCCCTCCAGAAACCCTGTTTGTTCTCTGTATTTAAGAGTCTCTTATGATTTGCCTCCCTGTATGTTTTCATCTTACTTTTCCTTCCCTTCCCCTATGTTCATCTGTTGTGTTTCTTAAATTCCACATATGAGTGAAATCATATGATATTTGCCTTTCTATGAATGATTTATTTCACTTAGCGTAATAGTTCCTAGTTCCATCCATGTTGTTGCAAATGGCAAGTTGGCTGCAAAGTGGTACAACCACTCTGGAAAACAGTATGGAGTTTCTTCAAAAAATTAAAAACAGAACTACGCTATGACCCAGCAGTTGCACTACTATGTATTTATCCAAAGGATACAAAAATGCTGATTTGAAAGGGCACATGCACCTCTGTTCCACTGTTTATAGCAGTTCCATCAACAATAGCCAAAGTATGGAAAGAGCCCAACTGTCCACTGACTGATGAGTGGATAAAGAAGATAAACCTACAGACATACAAGGGAATGTTACTTGGTTATCAAAAAGAAAATTCCAAATGTTTTAGAAGCTCTGTGCTAGAAACAAGGGCAAAACCCAAGGATATATTTATAATTAAAAATACAAAATCACACTAACTAATGGTTATTATCTATAGGTTTTTAGGACACTAACCATCCCTAAAAATGTAAATGCAGTGTAATGTTCTGTCAGATGTCTATGTTTTAAAGTCAGTTTATTAAAAGTAGTGAATCACATGAAGTTCTAGAAGTTTGCCCAATTCACTAATCCTGACATGGAAGACAGCTTACTGATATGAATGCAGAGAGAAGAGCCCTGAGACATTAGAGAATTGGAGGTGATGTTACATATATCATGTGGGAGTAAAGATGTTTACCTCATTGCTAGGCTGCCCCTTTGATCTCAAGATGACAAAGAGGCTGAGCTTTCCCTCTTTCCTAATGGGCACATTAAAAGGAAAATAATGAACAAGTGAATCTGGACTGTGACATTAGAAGGAGGTTCAAGTAGACAGGATGTTCAGGTCAAGAAGCTTTGGTGGCAAGTACCAGAAAGCTGGCTGTATGGTTTTGAGGACTAGGGTAGGATGCACATTTTTGGAAAGTCTTTGGCTAGAGAACTAAGGTAGAGCTCTAGTGTTGTACTTATAGAGGTACTGGGCATAAAATGAAGGCATGGGCCTAGGACAGAGTAACAAAATAATAAATTCTAGTAATCCAGCTACTGGAAGAAAGGTATGATATTCCAAAAACATATTTCTGAATGTCTCTTCTGTACCAGATACTGCTTTACTGAAGAAAATGGGCAAAGTGACTGCCCTCATGGAGCTGACCTTTTAATGAAGAGAGACAGAAATTAAACAAGATGAACTTGTAAAATAGGTGGCATTTTGAATGGTGATAAGTGCTATAGAAAAAAAACAGAGAAGTAGATAGAGTATTATTAGAGAGTTATGTGTACAACTTTAGTGTGGTTAGGAAGGTCCTCACTGAGAAGGTGATACTTGAGAAGGGTATAAGATTAAAAAGTGACTAGCCTTGAGGTGGATCATGCTGAGTTTCTTTTGTGGTATTAAGCAATTACCTGATTATAGATAGGAACAATCTCAGGGTCTGGAGTAGTGATGAAACGGTGGGGTTCTTAAGTGGTCCCAGCTTTGAAGATTAGGAACTCTGGTTCATGGAGTTAAGAAGTCCTGTTTATACAATAACCATGAAGAAGTGAAAGAATTTCAGAATCTGCTTGATGGATCTGACTGATGCACCTGGCCAGATTGGGCACTGGTACTCTTAGGAAGTGAGGGACCTGGAGAAAGAATGCTAGGTAAATCAGTAAGATTGAAGTCAGTAAATGGGATGAAGGAATGGCTAAACCAGAAAGGCTAGAAGCAAGATGGGTAACAGGAAATCTGCAGGGATAGCTTCCTGTGCTAAGCTTTCAAGTACCATCCAGACTAATCTATTGGCCCCACCCTTCAGGTAGATCTTTCTTGAATATAAAATACTCACAAACTTGGGGCGCCTGGGTGGCGCAGTCGGTTAAGCGTCCGACTTCAGCCAGGTCACAATCTCACCGTCCGTGAGTTCGAGCCCCGCGTCGGGCTCTGGGCTGATGGCTCAGAGCCTGGAGCCTGCTTCCGATTCTGTGTCTCCCTCTCTCTCTGCCCCTCCCCCGTTCATGCTCTGTCTCTCTCTGTCCCAAAAATAAATAAACGTTGAAAAAAAAATTTATAAAAAAAAATACTCACAAACTTAAGGTGAATTTTATGGGTTATATACTCACCTCTTAACAGTAGATCCACATGCTCGAGTCTGACTTGGGTAAGATTGCCAGATAAAGTATAGGATGCTCAGATGAATTTGGATTTTAGATAAACAATGAAAAATCTTTTAGTATAAATATGTCTCAAATATTGCATGGGATATACTATAGTAGGTTTACTTATACTAAAAATTTATTTGTTATTTTTGTGAAATTCAAATTTATTTCAGTATATTTTTGTTGCTAAATCTGGCAACTCTATATGTGAAGCTCATTTGGAGGTCCAGATCCTGGTGAGCCAGACTTGGAGATATGTGGGGAAGTCAAGACCTCCTTTCTCTTCAGTAGCTTTTTGGTTTTTAGAGATATTAGCATCCTCCATATCTGAGGTCTTAAAATGGACACTTAACAACTTTTTAGAAAACTCTGTTTACAGGAATGGTGTAATTAATGGCTGGTGATGAATTGTATTCCTTGGGAGCAGCATATAAACTTTTAGCACCATAGAACTTATGTAAGAAATATAAGATTGAAGTGGTGGTAGGAGTCCTGAGCCATACCTAATGGGTCTCCCTTTATCTTCTGTGGTGATGATTCCTAAAGTGTGTCTGTGAAAACCTGGGACTCTTTCCACTGCTGAAGCATCAAGAATTGGCTAAAAAGATCACCAGTAATTAAAAAAAAAATCCCCCTCTACTGTGTTTGGGAGCAAGCATTCTAAATACTTAGGTAGGGATGAAGGGATCTAAAGGGATGAGACAATTTTTTTCTAAAGAAAATGATTTTAAATGGAATATATTTCTAATGGTGAGAATATCTGGGAAAAATATATTAACTTTATCAAGGAGGGAGTTCTCTCTCCCCACCACCCACACTTTTCTTTTTGCCATGATAGCTCTCATTATAGTGCCAAAGTTATTTTTTTCATAGAGAATTAGACCCTATTTTATTCCTAGCACAAAAAAATTGTAGCATGCATTTTGATTTGCTTTTGATTAAATTCTCACCCGTTTTGAAGATCTTCAGATAATTGCTGAAAGAGTCAAAGGTTACTTAAGAATATTGAAGTACATCCAGACAATACATATGGTATTTTAATTAATCTTCATATAAATTTCTATCGGTGCTTCCTGCTGTTGTCATTGTTGGATAGTTTAGAAGACATATGAACATACTTAATTATAGTTGGCTTTAGTGTGGGCAAGGTCATGTGGAAAATGCTATTTTGAGGAATCAGATTTATACTGTGATTCTTAGAATTCACTTTGAGAATCATCTGTTAAAATCAAGTGTACTCCCAAATTAGGGATACCATGTTTATTTCTGACTTCTTTCCAAGTTAAGATGCTATGTAGATTTGATATAATAGAATACATAATGGAATGTATTATCACAGAATAGGCTTTGGCAATCCTAATTTAAGCAAAACTCAATGCTGGACAGTTCAAGCCTTGGTCTTAGGCTGCCCCTTGTCAGTATTCCTCCCCCATTCTTTCCTTTCTCTACCCATTTCCTCTTATCCTGTCCCATCCATTTCTTTTCCTTTCCTTCTTTTCTTTCTTACTTTCTCCCTAAATGATCTTATCCATTCCTGTCAATGTCCCCTTTCCCTCCACCCAAGATAAATATCCCTGGTACTTGATTTTACTCTTACTACTGACAATCAGAGTATGGGCACGTGGACTAGGCAAATCAGGTGCTGGTGCCTGTGTTTGAATTGGAGGTTAGTGACTCAAAGAAGCAGGAGCAGTAGAGATAAACTCTACTGAGTGGAACAAGCAGCATCCAAATCTATATCCTGGGGGAAGTCTGAACTGTGGTGCCAGTAGCTGTATCCAAGGCCAGCAGTGGTGGCTGGCAAAGCCTCATAAGAGGAACAATGGCATGATTTTTAGTGTGTTCTTGGCTGACCAGCATTCTGTGATTTTTTGTTTATTTTCTGGGTGTGTTTTTCCAACCTCCTTGGTAATTCCATGAGCTGTTTCAATACATTTTAATAATTTCTTTTCTACTTAAATTCACAGAGTTTGTTCTTATTGTTTATTGATTGCCATGATTCCCAGATTAATAATTTTATCCCAGACTTCTTTTCTGAGCTTCAAATTCAAATGCCAACTTAAAATTTTCACTTAGATGTTTTACACTGGAGTCATCTCACATTATGTGTCAAAAACTGAACTTGTAGGGGCACCTGGGTGGCTCAGTTGGTTAAGCTTCCAACTCTTGATTTCAGATCAGGTCATCATCTCATGGTTTGTGAGATCAAGCCATGCGTTGGGCTTAGCACTGACAGTGTAGAGCCTCCTTGGTATTCTCTCTCCGTCTCTCTCTGCCTCTCTTTCTCTAACAAAATAAATAAATATTAAAAAAAAAACCCTGAACTTGTATCCTTCTCCCAGTTCTCATCTTTCCCCAGTCTTCCCCATTCTACCCTTGATTCACTCCAGTTAGGTTGGTATCTACTGAATGGTGGATTCACTTCTATGTGGCTGCTCCAGGCCAGAGACCAGCAAATAGCCAGAACGACAGAGGAGGGGGAATGAAGACCCTCTGAGAGAGGATCAAAATTAACTTCTCAGGGAGCTTCTTCACTTGTGTCTGACATGTGTCTGTGTCCATCAGTGTTACCATGAGACACCCGTGGATACCTCTCCAGCTTGTGTTCATGCCACTCTTGTCTTTGTGGACTGTGTCAGACCCACTGGTCATCCTTCAGGTTCTTGAACAGGCCAAGTTCTTTTCATTATGTGGCCCTTACACAGGCTGGTCATTGTGTTTGGCAAACTCTTCCGTTCGCTTCACTAACTTCTTTCCATCCTTTAGTTTAAATAATATTTCTTTGTCTTCTCTGATCCCTAAAACTAAATTATATCTCCCTGATATTGTCTTCTATTTTCCCCTAGGCAGTAACTAGAGCAATCTGAAAGTCTGTATTTCATTTAAAAGTCTGTATTGATTTGGGTCTGTATTCATTGGTTTAACATCTGCTTCCTCCACTAGAATACATGCTTCCTGAGGGTAAGGACATTGTTTCCCCAGTACATGCATGGTGTGAGGAACATGATAGATGTTCAAGAAATATTTTTGGAAGAATGAATAAATAAAGGAAAATCTTACATTTGGGCACTGGTGGTGGTGAGGAGAGGATAAATTACAAAGGAAGCTCCATTGCTTCGTCTCTTTCATTAATTTATCAAATTACATTCCTACCTCACGAAGAGGTCTTTTTGAATAGTAACAGTGCCAGTTCAGGACAAATATAATCTGATAAATATTTATATGGAATATTCTAAACTTCTTACTGCTTTGCCTTTGTTTTTTTTTTTCAATATATGAAATTTATTGTCAAATTGGTTTCCATACAACACCCAGTGCTCATCCCAAAAGGTGCCCTCCTCAATACCCATCACCCACCCTCCCCTCCCTCCCACCCCCCATCAACCCTCAGTTTGTTCTCAGTTTTTAAGAGTCTCTTATGCTTTGGCTCTCTCCCACCCTAACCTCTTTTTTTTTTCCTCCCCCTCCTCCATGGTTTCTGTTAAGTTTCTCAGGATCCACATAAGAGTGAAAACATATGGTATCTGTCTTTCTCTGTATGGCTTATTTCATTTAGCATCACACTCTCCACTTCCATCCATGTTGCTACAAAGGGCCATATTTCGTTCTTTCTCATTGCCATGTAGTACTCCATTGTGTATATAAACCACAATTTCTTTATCCATTCATCAGTTGATGGACATTTAGGCTCTTTCCATAATTTGGCTATTGTTGAGAGTGCGGCTATAAACATTGGGGTACAAGTGCCCCTATGCATCAGTACTCCTGTATCCCTTGGGTAAATTCCTAGCAGTGCTATTGTTGGGTCATAGGGTAGGTCTATTTTTAATTTTTTGAGGAACCTCCACACTGCTTTCCAGAGTGGCTGTACCAATTTGCATTCCCACCAACAGTGCAGGAGGGTTCCAGTTTCTCCACATCCTCTCCAGCATCTATAGTCTCCTGATTTGTTCATTTTGGCCACTCTGACTGGCATGAGGTGATAGCTGAGTGTGGTTTTGATTTGTATTTCCCTGATAAGGAGCGACGTTGAGCATCTTTTCATGTGCCTGTTGGCCATCCGGATGTCTTCTTTAGAGAAGTGTCAATTCATGTTTTCTGCCCATTTCTTCACTGGGTTATTTGTTTTTTGGGTGTGGAGTTTGGAGAGCTCTTTATAGATTTTGGATACTAGCCCTTTGTCTGATATGTCGTTTGCAAATATCTTTTCCCATTCTGTTGGTTGCCTTTTAGTTTTGTTGGTTGTTTCCTTTGCTGTGCAGAAGCTTTTTATCTTCATAAGGTCCCAATAGTTCATTTTTGCTTTTAATTCCCTTGCCTTTGGGGATGTGTCGAGTCAGAGATTGCTACGGCTGAGGTCAGAGAGGTCTTTTCCTGCTTTCTCCTCTAAGGTTTTGATGGTTTCCTGTCTCACATTCAGGTCCTTTATCCATTTTGAGTTTATTTTGGTGAATGGTGTGAGAAAGTGGTCTAGTTTCAATCTTCTGCATGTTGCTATCCAGTTCTCCCAGCACCATTTGTTAAAGAGACTGTCTTTTTTCCATTGGATGTTCTTTCCTGCTTTGTCAAAGATAAGTTAGTTGGCCATACGTTTGTGGGTCTAGTTCTGGGGTTTCTATTCTATTCCATTGGTCTATGTGTCTGTTTTTGTGCCAATACCATGCTGTCTTGATGATGACAGCTTTGTAGTAGAGGCTAAAGTCTGGGATTGTGATGCCTCCTGCTTTGGTCTTCTTCAAAATTACGTTGGCTATTCGGGGCCTTTTGTGGTTCCATATGAATTTTAGGATTGCTTGTTCTAGTTTCGAGAAGAATGCTGGTGCAATTTTGATTGGGATTGCATTGAATGTGTAGATAGCTTCCGGTAGTATTGACATTTTGACAATATTTATTCTTCTAATCCATGAGCAGGGAATGTCTTTCCATTTCTTTATATCTTCTTCAATTTCCTTCATAAGCTTTCTATAGTTTTCAGCATACAGATCTTTTACATCTTTGGTTAGATTTACTCCTAGGTATTTTATGCTTCTTGGTGCAATAGTGAATGGGTTCAGTTTCTTTATTTGTCTTTCTGTTGCTTCATTGTTAGTGTATAAGAATGCAACTGATTTCTGTACATTGATTTTGTATTCTGCAACTTTGCTGAATTCCCGTATCAGTTCTAGCAGACTTCTGGTTTAGTCTGTCGGATTTTCCATGTATAATATCATGTCATTTGCAAAAAGTGAAAGCTTGACTTCATCTTTGCCAATTTTGATGCCTTTGATTTCCTTTTGTTGTCTGATTGGTGATGCTAGAACTTCCAACATGATGTTAAACAACAGTGGTGAGAGTGGGCATCCCTGTCATGTTCCTGATCTCAGGGAAAAAGCTCGCAGTTTTTCCCCATTGAGGATGATGTTAGCTGTGGGCTTTTCATAAATGGCTTTTATGATGTTTAAGTATGTTCCTTCTATCCCGACTTTCTCGAGGGTTTTTATTAAGAAAGGGTGCTGGATTTTGTCAAAGGCCTTTTCTGCATCGATTGACAGGATCATATGGTTCTTATCTTTTCTTTTATTAATGTGATGTATCACATTGATTGATTTGTGAATGTTGAACCAGCCCTGCATCCCAGGAATGAATCCCACTTGATCATGGTGAATAATTCTTTTTATATGCTGTTGAATTCGATTTGCTAGTATCTTATTGAGAATTTTTGCATCCATATTCATCAGGGACATTGGCCTGTAGTTCTCTTTTTTGACTGGGTCTCTGTCTGGTTTAGGAAACAAAGTAATACTAGCTTCATAGAATGAGTCTCAAAGTTTTCCTTCCCTTTCTATTTCTTGGAATAGCTTGAGAAGGATATGTATTATCTCTGTTTTAAATGTCTGGTAGAACTCCCCTGGGAAGCCATCTGGACCTGGACTCTTATTTGTTGGGAGATTTTTGATAACCGATTCAATTTCTTCGCTGCTTATGGGTCTGTTCAAGCTTTCTATTTCCTCTGATTGAGTTTTGGAAGAGTGTGGGTGTTTAGGAATTTGTCCATTTCTTCCAGGTTGTCCAATTTGTTGGCATATAATTTTTCATAGTATTCCCTGATAATTGTTTGTATCTCTGAGGGGTTGGTTGTAATAATTCCATTTTCATTCATGATTTTATCTATTTGGGTCATCTCCCTTTTCTTTTTGAGAAGCCTGGCTAGAGGTTTGTCAATTTTGTTTATGTTTCAAAAAACCAACTCTTGGTTTCGTTGGTCTGCTCTACAGTTTTTTTAGATTCTATATTGTTTATTTCTGCTCTGATGTTTATTATTTCTCTTCTTCTGCTGGGTTTAGGCTGTCTTTGCTGTTCTGCTTCTATTTCCTTTAGTTGTGCTGTTAGATTTTGTATTTGGGATTTTTCTTGTTTCTTGAGATAGGTCTGGATTTCGATGTATTTTCCTCTCAGGACTGCCTTTGCTGCATCCCAAAGCGTTTGGATTGTTGTATTTTCATTTTTGTTTGTTTCCATGTATTTTCTAATTTCTTCTCTAATTGCCTGGTTGACCCACTCATTCTTTAGTAGGGTGTTGTTTAACCTCCATGGTTTTGGAGGTTTCCAGACTTTTTCCTGTGGTTGATTTCAAGCTTCATAGCATTGTGGTCTGAAAGTATGCATGGTATAATTTCAATTCTTGTAAACTTATGAAGGGCTGTTTTGTGACCCAGTATGTGATCTATCTTGGAGAATGTTCCATGTGCACTCAAGAAGAAAGTGTATTCTGTTGCTTTGGGATGCAGAGTTCTAAATATATCTGTCAAGTCCATCTGATCCAATGTATCATTCAGGGCCCTTGTTTCTTTATTGACCATGTGTCTAGATGATCTATCCATTTCTGTAAGTGGAGTGTTAAAGTCCCCTGCAATTACCACATTCTTATCAATAAGGTTGCTTATGTTTATGAGTAATTGTTTTATATATTTGGGGGCTCCTGTATTCGGTGCATAGACATTTATAATTGTTAGCTCTTCCTAATGGATAGACGCTGTGATTATTATATAATGCCCTTCTTCATCTCTTGTTACAGCCTTTAATTTAAAGTCTAGTTTGTCTGATATAAGTATGGCTACTCCAGCTTTCTTTTGACTTCCGGTAGCATGATAAATAGTTCTCCATCCCCTCACTCTCAATCTAAAGGTGTCCTCAGGTCTAAAATGAGTCTCTTGTAGACAGCAAATAGATGGGTCTTGTTTTTTTATCCATTCTGATACCCTATATCTTTTGGTTGGTGCATTTAATCCATTTACATTCAGTGTTATTATAGAAAGATACGGGTTTAGAGTCATTGTGATGTCTGTATGATTTATGCTTGTAGTGATGTCTCTGGTACTTTGTCTCACAGGATTCCCCTTAGGATCTCTTGTAGGGCTGGTTTAGTGGTGACAAATTCCTTCAGTTTTTGTTTGTTTGGGAAGACCTTTATCTCTCCTTCTATTCTAAGTGACAGACTTGCTGGATAAAGGATTCTCGGCTGCATATTTTTCCTGTTAAGCACATTAAAGATCTCGTGCCAATCCTTTCTGGCCTGCCAAGTTTCAAAAGAGAGATCAGTCACAAGTCTTATAGGTCTCCCTTTATATGTTAGGGCACGTTTACCGCTTGCTGCTTTCAGAATTTTCTCTTTATCCTTGTATTTTGCCAGTTTCACTATATGTCACGCGGAAGATCGATTCAAGTTACGTCTGAAGGGAGTTCTCTGTGCCTCTTGGATTTCAATGCCTTTTTCCTTCCCCAGATCCGGGAAGTTCTCAGCTATTATTTCTTCAAGTACCCCTTCAGCACCTTTCCCTCTCTCTTCCTCCTCTGGGATACCTATTATGCATATATTATTTCTATTTAGTGTATCACTTAGTTCTCTAATTTTCCCCTCATACTCCTGGATTTTTTTATCTCTCTTTTTCTCAGCTTCCTCGTTTTCCACAACTTTATCTTCTAGTTCACCTATTCTCTCCTCTGCCTCTTCAAGCCGAGCCGTGGTGGTTTCCATTTTGTTTTGCATTTCGTTTAAAGCGTTTTTCAGCTCCTGGTGACAGTCCTTAGTCCCTGATCTCTGTAGCAAGAGATTCTCTGCTGTCTCTATACTGTTTTCAAGCTCAGCGATTAATTTTATGACTATTATTCTAAATTCACTTCTGTTATATTATTTAAATCCTTTTTGATCAGTTCATTAGCTGTTGTTATTTCCTGGAGATTCTTCTGAGGGGAATTCTTCCGCTTGGTCATTTTGGATAGTCCCTGGCGTGGTGAGGACCTGCAGGGCACTTCCCCTGTGCTGTGGTGTATAACTGGAGCTGCTGGGCAGAGCTGCAGTCAGACCTGATGTCTGCCCCCAGCCCACCGCTGGGGCCACAGTCAGACTGGTGTGTGCCTTCTCTTCCCCTCTCCTATGGGCGGGATTCACTGTGGGGTAGCGTGGCCCGTCTGGGCTACTTGCACACTTCCAGTCTTGTGGTGCTGGGGATCTGGTGTATTAGCTGGGGTGGGTAGGCAAGGTGCACAGGGGCAGGAGGGGCAGGCTTAGCTCACTTCTCCTTAGGTGATCCACTTCAGGAGGGGCCCTGTGGCAGCTGGAGGGAGCCAGACCCGCTGCCGGAGGTGTGGCTCCGCAGAAGCACAGTGTTGGGTATTTTCGCGGAGCGAGAAATTTCCCTGGCAGGAACTGGTTCCCTTTGGGATTTTGGCTAGGGGATGGGTGAGGGAGATGGCGCTGGTGAGCGCCTTTGTTCCCCAACAAACTGAGCTCTGTAGTCCTGGGGCTCAGCAACTCTCCCTCCCTTTGTCCTCCAGCCTTCCCGCTTTCCGAGCAGAGTTGTTAACTTACGACCTCCCAGATGCTAAGTCCCGCTTGCTGTCAGAACACACTCCGTCTGGCCCCTCCACTTTTGCGAGCCAGACTTGGGGGCTCTGCTTGGCCGGTGGGCCGCCCCTCCACTCTGGCTCCCTCCCACCAGTCCCTGCAGCACGCACCGCCTCTCCGCCCTTCCTACCCTCTTCCGTGGGCCTCTCGTCTGCGCTGGGCTCCAGATACTCCATTCTTCTAGTCTTCTGGTGGTTTTCTGGGTTAGTTAGGCAGGTGTAGGTGGAATCTAAGTGATCAGGAGGATGCGTGGTGAGCCCAGTGTCCTCCTATGCCGCCATCTTCCCCCACTGCTTTGCCTTTCTTAGCCTTGTACATGTGGGTACAAGCAAGAAATGCTAGTCTCCCAAGAGGCCTCTTTTGTAACCCCCAAATGGTGTTCATGAAGTTAATTACTTACCTAGAGTAGTACTAAGTTACCCGTCTTTCTTACCATCTCTGCTTCTCTTCCTGGGTGCTTTTGTCTGTCTAATGTTGGTGAGTACAAGATTTTAGTTAGATCAGCAGTGGATTCCCCTTGGAGCTACTGCTTATTCACTACTTTGCACTTCTACCATTCATAGCAGCCTTCCTTTTCAGGTTGTACTTTTCAGGTTCCTTTTTCACCTTCATAAATGCTTCTACTTATGTGGCTCTTTCCAGAATTGCTAAAGACCCTTGTTATTTATTGGAAAAGGATATACACACACACACATATACACTTACACACACACACACACACATACACACGCACATATATGTGTATGTATTTGTGTGTGTGTGTGTGTGTATATATATATATATATATATATATATATATATAGTATACAGGCATCTGGGTTCTTCCACCTTTCTTCCTTTTTCAGATCCATGATGGACTTAGAAGACCACCCACTGTGTCATGGTCTTCCTATTTCCCACTCTGGGGCTTTACTTTTTAGTCAGGAAACAGCAGAGAGGAACCACCCATTTATCTTCAAAGAAGGGTGGAGTACAGTATCCCCTTGATTCCTCAGCACTGAAGCCTTCTCCAAGGGGAAAGACATTGGTCCCATCGTCTTTGGGGATCTTCTCTTTCAGGAAGCCACAGTATACATCTATTTGCCCAATCATCCTGACAGCCTGACCATCCTGAAATAGGGAAATGCACTTTTTCTCCTATATTTAGCTTTGTCCTATGCTTTCTGGCTTCCAGGTAAGCATGTAGGTCACCTGGGGCCATTTGAAAAACATAGTCCCCTCAATCCCTGAACAGCTCCAGAGAAATGGGTTACAGATATGCACAGAAAGTTTAATTCATCAACTTCTTGAAAACATCAGTCCTTTTACAACTTAACTCAGTAACTTCTGCTATTTTTTTTAATATGAAGAAATACATTTTCTGATAAAGAATTGTTAGGAATCGTCTGAAACCTATGAAAAGTGTTTGAGTGACGAGAGATTCTTCTGAATTAGTTTGCAGATTGCTGGGGCACAGTTCTCTCTGATGACTATCTAACTGTTGGATTCTCGAGAATGTCTGCTTCTTAAAAATTGTAGTGATATACCCTCTAAGACTCAGGATGATGATTTCAATAATTGTCTCTAACAGAGAGCACTTCTGAGGAATGAGTGATTATGAATTCTAAGTCTTAGAACTAAAAATATATGATCATAATACATTTTATTTCAACTACTATAAGCAATATTTTTATGGATTGTATTATTCTTTACTCATTTAAAAGTGTGTTTAAGTCTGTAATACCAACACTAGTGGGGATGGATAGTAACATTGACCACCCAAAATAATGACTTATTTTAAAATCAATGACATGCTTTCTAGCAGAGTAGCAGACCTAACCTATCTATTTATCTTTTGTTTGGGCTAACATTAAAACAATTTACAATCCTTGAACTTATGCTAATGAGTTCTAAAGTAAAGGATGTGTAGGTGTTTTGTATTTGAAACTCATGAGGGTCCTCAAATTTTTCCCAGGTCTAGCCCCTTACCTATCCCCGTCTTTCCCATACAACTTTGACCATCAACCATCCTCTCATTGCTCTTGCATCTTTGGTTTTTACTTTCCATTGATCCTTTCTTCTAAGCCTATGAATATACACACCAACATCCCCAAGTCTAAAACATTACACACACTAATTGTTTTGAACCTTATTTTTCTTCACGGTGTCTCAACTCTCTCATTTCTTTAACTGTTAATACTTTTGAGGTCATGATATATACTATCTACCTTCACTTCTTTGTATTTTACTCACTTTCCAAGCATTTAAAACTTGTGTTTGCCTTAACTTCTATGTTAGTTTCCTATGGCTACTATAACAAATCACCACAAACTTGGTGACTTAAAACAGCACAAATTTATTCTCTTACAGTTCTTGAAGATGGTGTTGCAAAATCAGGATCACTGGGCTGAAACCAAGGTGTTGGCAGTAACTTACTCCCTCTAGGGACTCTAGGGAAGACTCTGTTTCATTGTGTTTTCCGGCCTCTAGAACTGTATTCTTGGCCTTTTTCATCTATTAGTGACCATCTGTATTCTTTGGCTTATGGCCCCTTCCTCCATCTTCAAAACTCAGTGTAGCATCTTCACATCTCTCTCTCCACTGATGTCACTGCATTATGTTCTCTCTTCTGTATCAGCCCTCCTTCTGCCTCCCTTCTCTAAAGACACTTCTGATTACATTTAGGCCCCACCCAAATAACCTAGCATAATCTTACCACTTAAAAATCGTTAACAATCTGGAATTTTGGGAGGCTATTATTCAGCCTACCACATCTTCCAAGAAATAAGTTCATCAGATTCCTAATCACAAACCTGATGGCATTAGTCATCCTTTTTTTTTTTTTTTAACCTCTGTGTAGGAATTAACAGGGACTGTAGCTTCTTGAAACACCCCTATGTCTAGCTTCTGTGTCAATACTTCTGTTTCTCTGACAATTATGTTATGTCCTTCTCTTACTCTCACTTCTAAATGTAGGTTTTCCTAAATATTCTCTCCTTAATTTCTCCTTTCTTGCTTTCTGTACTACCTTCCTTGACCATTTATCCACATACATGACTTTTTTAATCTTCATAAACTGTCTAGATACTCTTCAGGGCTCTGGCTCCCATTTCTAGGTGCTTGCTGGACTTCTTTTAGACAGGTAAACTTGAGGTTTAGTAATGAGACTGAATTCATTACCCAGCTCTCTAAACATCTTCTGCCTCCTTAATTAGCATTGCAGTTAATGACTCCAACATTCAGAAGAATACCAAAACCTCTTTATCTTGATTTGTCTTGGTCACTACCTTATTTCACATCCTAATTGCTTCTGATCTGAGCTATATCAGTAATTTCCTAACAGATTTTCCTCCTTGTGATTTTAGCCATTCTTTACTTCTAGAATCAGCCTTCTCAAGCCTGGCTACAATGTGTAAATTTTGCATTAAAAATTCTCAATGCTCTCTCCTTCTCCCTATCAGCATATTCTGATTAAAAACCAGATTTATGACCTTCAAGGCTCTCTCCAACTTGATTTCAAGTGTAACTTATAAACATACCCCCCACCTTTGTACTCACCTTATGTCCTGCCACAACTTGCCAAATGTGGAGAGTTGATGTCTCTGGTGCTACTGCTTATTCTATTATATCCATTTCCTCATTTTTCTTTATGAAAATCTTACAATGCATACCTCCAGGCAAAACATAATATGCATGATAGTATGCTTTAAATTTAAATAATTATTCAATATTCTCCTTGTTTTGC
Organism: Felis catus; assembly: GCF_018350175.1. Classification (NCBI taxonomy): domain Eukaryota; kingdom Metazoa; phylum Chordata; class Mammalia; order Carnivora; family Felidae; genus Felis; species Felis catus. The sequence continues at coordinate 41,791,104 of NC_058379.1, forward strand.
CTTTGCATAGAACTAGTATTCTTTGATGGATTTCAGTAAGTAATGCCCTTATCAAAATTGGAGGTCCTGTATGACTTTTCTATTAGTGAAGAGATGGTACCACTTAACTAAAGGCCTAGTTTAAGTCATTCATTTTTTCATTCATTCTTTCTTTATTTTATGCAGTAATTCTACAACTCTTTATTGAATACCTACTATGTGCTGGACACTCTTCTAGGCACTGGGGGATAAAACAAGCAAAGCTAACAAGGTGTCTGCCTTTCTGGAGCTTACAGATTAGTGAGGAAACAGTACTAATGGAATACAGCAAAATAAAAATCAATGATGTCTGTGTCAAGAACTAAGAAGAGGTGCCCACTTTTACTGTAGTGTATTAGTGGAGTGCTGGCCTAGTCTGGGGGTTCATAAAAGGAATCACTGAGGAAATAATGAATGACTAGCAAAGAAGAGGAAAGCATTCTCAAATGCCTTTATCTACAATTTATTATTTTTTTAGTTTAAGGTTTTTGTTTAAATTCCAGTTAGTTAACATACAATGTAATACTAGTTTCAGGTATAGAATTTAGTGATTCTTCACTTACATACAATGCCCAGTGCTCATCACAACCAGTGTCCTCCTTAATCCCATCACCCATTTAACCCATCCCCCAGGCTACCTACCCTCCAGAAACCCTCACTTTTTTCTCCATAATTGAGTCTGTTTTATGGTTTGTCTTTTTTTTCACCCTATGTTCATCTGTTTTGTTTCTTAATTTCCACATATGAGTGAAATCATGTGGCATTTGTCTTTATCTGACTTACTTTGCTTAGCATAATGCTCTCTAGTTCCACCCACGTCATTGCAAATAGCAAGATTTCATTCCTTTTTGTGACTAAGTAATATTCCGTTGTGTATATATACCACATATTCTTTGTCCATTCATTATTTGATGGACCTTTGGGCTCTTTCCATAATTTGGCTATTGTTGATAATGCTGCTAAAAACATTGGGATGCATATATCCCTTTGAATCAGTATTTTTGTATCCTTTCGATAAACACCTAGTAATGCAATTGCTGGATCGTAGGGCAGTTATATTTTTAACTTTTCCGGAACTTCCATACTGTTTTCCAGAGTGGCTACACCAGTTTGCATTCCCACAAACAGTGTAAGAGGGTCCCCATTCTCCACACCCTTCCAACATCTGTTGTTTCCCGTGTTGTTAATTTTAGCCATTCTGACAAGTGAGAGGTGATATCTTGTAGTATTGATTTGTATTTCCCTGTTGATGAGTGATGTTGAGCAACTTTTCCTGTGTCTGTTAGCCTTTTGTATGACTTCTTTGGGAAAATTTCTATTCATATCTTCTTCTCATTTCTTAGCTCAGTTATTTGTTTTTTGGGTGTTGACTTTTATAAGCTCTTTATATATTTTGAATATTAACCCTTTATCAGATATATCGTTTACAAATATCTTCTCCCATTCTGTAGGCTGCCTTTTAGTTTTATTGATTGTTTCCTTCACTGTGGAGAAGATTTTTATCTTGAAGTCTTGATACTTTATTTTTCCTTTTGTTTCCCTTGCCTCTGGTGATGTGTCTGGTAAGAAGTTGCTTCAGCCAAGGTCTAAGAGTTTGCTGCATGTGTTCTCCTCTAGGATTTTGATGTTTTCCTGTCTCACACTTAGGTCTTTCATTCATTTTGAATTTATTTTTGTGTATGGTGTAAGAAAGTGGTCCAGTTTCATTCTTCTGCATGTTGTGGTTCAGTTTCCCAACATCTTTGTTGAAGATGCCATCTTTTTTCCATTGGATATTCTTTCCTGCTTTGTCAAAGATTAGTTGCCCATATAGTTGTGGATCCATTTCTGGGTTTTCTATTATTTTCCATAGATCTGTGTGTCTGTTTCTGTGCCAGTACCATACTATCTTGATCACTATATTACAACTTTGTAATATAATTTGAATTCTGGAATTGTGATGCCTCCAGTTTATTTTTCTTTCTTTCGTTCTTTATTAATGTTTGTTTATTTTGAGAGAGAGTGTGTGAAAAGAGAGAGACAGATAGACAGACAGAGGAACTGAAGGGGGCCTTGAGCTAACAGCGGAAAGCCCAATGCGAGGCTCAAACCCGTGAACTGTGAGATCATAACCTGTGTTGAAATCAGACGCTTAACCAAGTGAGCCACCCAGGTGCCCATCCAGATTCTTTTTCTTTTTCAAGATTCTTTTAGCTATTCAGGATCTTTTGTAGTTCCATACAAATTTTAGGATTGATTGTACTGACTCTGTGAAAAATTCTGGTTGTATTTTGATAGGGATAACATTAAATGTGTGGATTGCTTTGGGTAGTATAGACACTTTAACAATTGATATTCTTCTGATCCATGAGCATGGAATGTTTTGTCATTTCTTTGTGTCATCTTCAGTTTCTTTCATAAGTGTTTTTATCGTTTTCAGAGTACAGGTCTCTTTGGTTAAGTTTATTCCCATGTATCTTTTGGTTTTTGGTTCAATTGTAAATGGAATTGATTCCTTGATTTCTTTTTTCTGCTGTTTCATTATTGGTGTATAGAAATGTGACAGATTTCTGTATGTTGATTTTGTATTCTTTGACTTTACTGAATTCATGTCTCAGTTCTAGCAATTTTTTTGTGTAGTTTTTTGGGTTTTCTAGATAGTATCAAATAGTTAAAGTTTGACTTCTTCCTTGCCAATTTGGATGCCTTTTATTTCTTTTTGTTGTCTGATTTCTGAGGCTAGGACATCGAGTACTATGTTGAATAACAGTGATGAGAGTGGACATCCCTGTCTTGTTCCTGACCATAAAGGAAAAGCTCTCAGTTTCTCCCCACTTAGGGTGACATTAGTTGTGCATCTTTAGTATATGACCTTTACGGTGTTAAACTATGTTCTCTCTATCCCTACTTTGTTGAAGATTTTTATTAAGAATGGATGCTGTATTTTGTCAAATACTTTTTCTGCATCTATTGAGAGGATCATATGGTTCTTGTCCTTTCTTTTATTAATCTAGTGCATCATGTTGATTGATTTGAGAATATTTAACCACGTTTGCAACTCAGGAGTAATCCCACTTGATTGTGGTAAATGATTCTTTTAATGTATTGTTGGATTCAATTTGCTAGTATTTTGTTGAGAATTTTTGCATCCAGGTTCATCAGGGATATTGTCTATAGTTCTCTTTTTTAGCGGGGCCTTTGTCTGGTTTTAGAATCAAGGTAATGCTGACTTCGTTGAGTTTGGAAGTTTTTCTTACATTTCTATTTTTTGAAACAGTTTGAGAAAAATAAGTATTAACTCTTCTTTAAATGGTTTATAGAATTCTCCTGGGAAGCCATCTGGCCCTGGACTTTTGTTTGTTGAAGGATTTTTGATTACTGATTTAACTTCTCTGGTTATTGGTCTGTTCAAGTTTTCTATTTCTTCCTATTTGTTTTGGTAGTTTATATGCTTCTAAGAATTTACCAGTTCTTCCAGAATGCCCACTTGTTAGCTTCTACTTTTTCATAATATTTTATTATAATTGTTTGTATTTCCATGGTGTTGGTTGTAATCTCTTCTCACTCATTTGTGAATTTGTTTATTTTGATCTTTTCCTTTTTCTTTTAAGTAAGGCAGGCTAGAAGTTTATCAATATGATTAATTGTTTTGAAGAACCAGCTCCTGGTTTCATTGGTCTGTTCTACTGTGTGTGTGTGTGTGTGTGTGTGTGTGTGTGTGTGTGTGTGTTTCTGTATCATCTATTTCTGCTCTAGTCTTTATTATTTCCCATTTTCTGGCTTTAAGCTTAATTTGTTGTTCTTTTTCTAGCTCCTTTTTTTTGTAATATATGAAGTTTATTTTCAAATTGATTTCCATACAACACCCAGCGCTCATCCCAAAAGGTGCCCTCCTCAATACCCATCACCCACCCTCCCCTCCCTCCCACCCCCCATCAACCCTCAGTTTGTTCTCAGTTTTTAAGAGTCTCTTATGCTTTTGCTCTCTTCCATTCTAACCTCTTTTTTTTCCTTCCCCTCCCCCATGGGTTTCTGTTAAGTTTCTCAGGATCCACATAAGAGTGACACCCTTTTACACTTTCACCTGTTTCACTTTCACTTTTCACCTATCTTTCTCTGTATGGCTTATTTCACTTAGCATCACACTCCAGTTCCATCCATGTTGCTACAAAGGGCCATATTTCATTCTTTCTCATTGCCACATAGTATTCCATTGTGTATATAAACCACAATTTCTTTATCCATTCATCAGTTGATGGACATTTAGGCTCTTTCCACAATTTGGCTATTGTTGAGAGTGCTGCTATAAACATTGGGGTACAAGTGCCCCTATGCATCAGCACTCCTGTATCCCTTGGGTAAATTCCTAGCAGTGCTATTGTTGGGTCATAGGGTAGGTCTATTTTTAATTTTTTGAGGAAACTCCACACTGTTTTCCAGAGTGGCTGCACCAATTTGCATTCCCACCAACAGTGCAAGAGGGTTCCCGTTTCTCCACATCCTCGCCAGCATCTGTAGTCTCCTGATTTCTTCATTTTGGCCGCTCTGACTGGCGTGAGGTGATATCTGAGTGTGGTTTTGATTTGTATTTCCCTGATGAGGAGCGACGTTGAGCATCTTTTCATGTGCCTGTTGGCCATCCGGATGTCTTCTTTAGAGAAGTGTCAATTCATGTTTTCTGCCCATTTCTTCACTGGGTTATTTGTTTTTTGGGTGTGGAGTTTGGTGAGCTCTTTATAGATTTTGGATACTAGCCCTTTGTCTGATATGTCGTTTGCAAATATCTTTTCCCATTCTGTTGGTTGCCTTTTAGTTTTGTTGGTTGTTTCCTTTGCTGTGCAGAAGCTTTTTATCTTCATAAGGTCCCAGTAATTCATTTTTGCTTTTAATTCCCTTGCCTTTGGGGATGTGTCAAGTAAGAAATTGCTATGGCTGAGGTCAGAGAGCTCTTTTCCTGTTTTCTCCTATAGGGTTTTGATGGTTTCCTGTCTCACATTCAGGTCCTTTATCCATTTTGAGTTTATTTTGGTGAATGGTGTGAGAAAGTGGTCTAGTTTCAACCTTCTGCATGTTGCTATCCAGTTCTCCCAGCACCATTTGTTAAAGAGACTGTCTTTTTTCCATTGGATGTTCTTTCCTGCTTTGTCAAAGATAAGTTAGTTGGCCATACGTTTGTGGGTCTAGTTCTGGGGTTTCTATTCTATTCCATTGGTCTATGTGTCTGTTTTTGTGCCAATACCATGCTGTCTTGATGATGACAGCTTTGTAGTAGAGGCTAAAGTCTGGGATTGTGATGCCTCCTGCTTTGGTCTTTTTCTTCAAAATTACGTTGGCTATTCGGGGCCTTTTGTGGTTCCATATGAATTTTAGGATTGCTTGTTCTAGTTTCGAGAAGAATGCTGGTGCAATTTTGATTGGGATTGCATTGAATGTGTAGATAGCTTTGGGTAGTATTGACATTTTGACAATATTTATTCTTCCAATCCATGAGCATGGAATGTTTTTCCATTTCTTTATATCTTCAATTTCCTTCATAAGCTTTCTATAGTTTTCAGCATACAGATCTTTTACATCTTTGGTTAGATTTACTCCTAGGTATTTTATGCTTCTTGGTGCAATAGTGAATGGGTTCAGTTTCTTTATTTGTCTTTCTGTTGCTTCATTGTTAGTGTATAAGAATGCAACTGATTTCTGTACATTGATTTTGTATTCTGCAACTTTGCTGAATTCATGTATCAGTTCTAGCAGACTTCTGGTGGAGTCTATCGAATTTTCCATGTATAATATCATGTCATCTGCAAAAAGTGAAAGCTTAACTTCATCTTTGCCAGTTTTGATGCCTTTGGTTTCCTTTTGTTGTCTGATTGCTGATGCTAGAACTTCCAACATGATGTTAAACAACAGTGATGAGAGTGGGCATCCCTGTCATGTTCCTGATCTCAGGGAAAAAGCTCTCAGTTTTTCCCCATTGAGGATGATGTTAGCTGTGGGCTTTTCATAAATGGCTTTTATGATGTTTAAGTATGTTCCTTCTATCCCGACTTTCTCGAGGGTTTTTATTAAGAAAGGGTGCTGAATTTTGTCAAAGGCCTTTTCTGCATCGATTGACAGGATCATATGGTTCTTATCTTTTCTTTTATTAATGTGATGTATCACATTGATTGATTTGTGAATGTTGAACCAGCCCTGCATCCCAGGAATGAATCCCACTTGATCATGGTGAATAATTCTTTTTATATGCTGTTGAATTCGATTTGCTAGTATCTTATTGAGAATTTTTGCATCCATATTCGTCAGGGATATTGGCCTGTAGTTCTCTTTTTTGACTGGGTCTCTGTCTGGTTTAGGAATCAAAGTAATACTGGCTTCATAGAATGAGTCTGGAAGTTTTCCTTCCCTTTCTATTTCTTGGAATAGCTTGAGAAGGGTATGTATTATCTCTGCTTTAAATGTCTGGTAGAACTCCCCTGGGAAGCCATCTGGTCCTGGACTCTTATTTGTTGGGAGATTTTTGATGACTGATTCAATTTCTTCACTGGTTATGGGTCTGTTCAAGCTTTCTATTTCCTCTGATTGAGTTTTGGAAGTGTGTGGGTGTTTAGGAATTTGTCCATTTCTTCCAGGTTGTCCAATTTGTTGGCAAATAATTTTTCATAGTATTCCCTGATAATTGCTCGTATCTCTGAGGGATTGGTTGTAATAATTCCATTTTTATTCATGATTTTATCTATTTGGGTCATCTCCCTTTTCTTTTTGAGAAGCCTGGCTAGAGGTTTGTCAATTTTGTTTATGTTTCAAAAAACCAACTCTTGGTTTCGTTGGTCTGCTCTACAGTTTTTTTAGATTCTATATTGTTTATTTCTGCTCTTATCTTTATTATTTCTCTTCTTCTGCTGGATTTAGGCTGTCTTTGATGTTCTGCCTCTACTTCTTTTAAGTGTGCTGTTAGATTTTGTATTTGTTTTTTTTTTTTTTTGTTTTCTTCAGATAGGCCTGGATTGCGATGTATTTTCCTCTCAGGACTGCCTTCGCTGCATCCCAAAGTATTTGGATTGTTGTATTTTCATTTTTGTTTGTTTCCATGTATTTTCTCATTTCTTCTCTAATTGCCTGGTTGACCCACTCATTCTTTAGTAGGGTGTTGTTTAACCTCCATGGTTTTGGAGGTTTCCAGACTTTTTTCTGTGGTTGATTTCAAGCTTCATAGCATTGTGGTCTGAAAGTATGCATGGTATGATCTCAATTCTTGTATACTTACGAAGATAAGTACTTATGGCTGTTTTGTGACCCAGTATGTGATCTATCTTGGAGAATGTTCCATGTGCACTCGAGAAGAAAGTATATTCTGTTGCTTTGGGATGCAGAGTTCTAAATATATCTGTCAAGTCCATCTGATCCAATGTATCATTCAGGGCCCTTGTTTCTTTATTGACCGTGTGTCTAAATGATCTATCCATTTCTGTAAGTGGAGTGTTAAAGTCCCCTGCAATTACCACATTCTTATCAATAAGGTTGCTTATGTTTGTGAGTAATTGTTTTATATATTTGGGGGCTCCTGTATGCGGTGCATAGACATTTATAATTGTTAGCTCTTCCTAATGGATAGACCCTGTGATTATTATATAATGCCCTTCTTCATCTCTTGTTACAGCCTTTAATTTAAAGTCTAGTTTGTCTGATATAAGTATGGCTACTCCAGCTTTCTTTGGCTTCTAGTGGCATGATAAAGAGTTCTCCATCCCCTCACTCTCAATCTGAAGGTGTCCTCAGGTCTAAAATGAGTCTCTTGTAGACAGTAAATAGATGGGTCTTGTTTTTTTGTCCATTCTGATACCCTATGTCTTTTGCTTGGCGCATTTAGTCCATTTACATTCAGTGTTATTATAGAAAGATACGGGTTTAGAGTCATTGTGATGTCTGTATGATTTATGCTTGTAGTGATGTCTCTGGTACTTTGTCTTACAGGATCCCTCTTAGGATCTCTTGTAGGGCTGGTTTAGTGGTGACAAATTCCTTCAGTTTTTGTTTGTTTGGGAAGACCTTTATCTCTCCTTCTGTTCTAAATGCCAGACTTGCTGGATAAAGGATTCTTGGCTGCATATTTTTTCTCTTCATCACATTGAAGATCTCCTGCCATTTCTTTCTGGCCTGCCAAGTTTCAGTAGAGAGATCGGTCATGAGTTTTATAGGTCTCGCTTTATATGTTAGAGCACGTTTATCTCTAGCTGCTTTCAGAATTTTCTCTTTATCCTCGTATTTTCCAGTTTCACTATGATATGTCGTGCAGAAGATCGATTCAAGTTACGTCTGAAGGGAGTTCTCTGTTCCTCTTGGATTTCAATGCCTTTTTCCTTCCCCAGATCCGGGAAGTTCTCAGCTATGATTTCTTCAAGTACACCTTCAGCACCTTTCTCTCTTCCTCCTCTGGAACACCAATTATGCGTATATTATTTCTCTTTAGTGCATCACATAGTTCTCTAATTTTCCCCTCATTCTCCTGGATTTTTTCATCTCTCTTTTTGTCAGCTTCTTATTTTTCCATAATTTTATCTTCTAGTTCACCTATTCTCTCCTCTGCCTCGTCAATCTGAGCCATAGTTGTCTCTATTTTATTTTGCTGTTCATTGATAGCATTTTTTAGCTCCTCTTGGCTGTTCCTTAGTCCCTTGATCTCTGTAGCAAGAGATTCTCTGCTGTCCTTTATACTGTTTCCAAGCCCAGCGATAAATTTTATGACTATTATTCTAAATTCACTTTCTGTTATATTGTTTCAATCTTTTTGATCAGTTTGTTAGCTGTTGTTATTTCCTGGATGTTTTTCTGAGGGGAATTCTTCTGTTTGGTCATTTTTGATAGTCCCTGGAGTGGTGCGGGACTGCGGGGCACTTCCCCTGTGTTGTCTTGAATAACTTGCGTTGGTGGGTGGGGCTGCAGTCAGACCTGATGTCTGCCCCCAGCCCACCGCTGGGGCCACAGTCAGACTGGTGTATGCCTTCTCTTGCTCTCTCCTAGGGGCGGGATACACTGTGGGGTGGTGTGGACCGTTTGGCCTACTTGCACACTGCCAGGCTTGTGGTGCTGGGGATCTGGCGTATTAGCTGGGGTGGATTGGCAACATGCACGGGGGTGGGAGGGGCAGGCTCAGCTTGCTTTTCCTTCGGAGATCTGCTTCGGGAGGGGCCCTGCTGCACCGGGAGGGAGTCAGACCCGCCGGAGGGATGGATCCGCAGAAGCACAGTGTTGGGTGTTTGCAGCGTTGGGTGCAAGCAAGTTCCCTGGCAGAACTGGTTCCCATTGGGATTTTGGCTGGAGGATGGGTGAGGGAGATGGCTATGGCGAGCACCTTTGTTCCTCGCCAAGCTGAGCTCTGTCCTCCGGGGCTCAACAACTCTTCCTCCCATTGTTCTTCAGCCCTCCCGTTCTCCGAGCAGAGCTGTTAGCTTATAAACTTCCAGATGTCAAGTCCCGCTTGCTGTCGGAACACACTCCATGCAGCCCCTCCTCTTTTGCAAGCCAGACTGGGGGCTCTACTTGGCTGGCAGGCCCCCCCTCCACCCCAGCTCCCTCCTGCCAGTCTGTGTAGCGCACACCACCTCGCCGCCCTTCCTACCCTCTTCTGTGGGCCTCTCATCTGCGCTTGGGTCTGGAGACTCCGTTCTGCTAGTCTTCTGGAGGTTTTCTGGGTTATTTAGGCAGGTGTAGGTGGAATCTAAATGATCAGCAGGGTGCGCGGTGAGCCCAGCGTCCTCCTGCGCTGCCATCTTCCCAGGATCTCCTTTCTAGCTCCTTTAAGTGTAAGGTTAAGTTGTATATTTGAGATTTTTCTTGCTTCTTGAGATAGGCTTGTATTGCTTTACACTTCCTTCTTGTGACCACTTTTGCTGCATCCCAAAGGTTTTACACCATCGTGTTTTCATTTTCATTTGTTTCCATATATTTTTATTTCTTCTTTAAATTCCTGGTTGACCCATTCATTCTTCGTTCTTCTTCTTTTTTGAGAGAGAGAGAGAGAGAGAGAGTGAAAGAGAAAGAACGCTAGTGGAAGTAAGTGGCAAAGTAGTTAAGGAGAATCGTAAGCAGGCTCCATGCTCAGTGTGGAGCCCGACACATGGCTTGATACCATGTCGCTGGGATCATGACCTGAGTCAAAATCAAGAGTCAGACGCTCAAGTGACTGAGTCCCCCCAGGTACCCTGACCCATTTAGTATTTAGTAGGATGTCCTTTAACATCCATGTATTAGTGGTCTTTCCAAGGCTTTTCTTGAGATTGACTTCAAGTTTCATAGTGTTGTGGTTGGAAAATATGCATAGTATGAACTCAGTCTCTTTGTACTTGATGAGGCCTGATTTGTGACCTAGTGTGTGATTTATTCTGGATAATGTCCCATGTGCATTTGAAAGGAATGTGTATTCTGCTGCTTTAGGATGAAATGTTCTGAATATATCTGTTAAGCACATCTGGGCCAGTGTGGCATTTAAAGCCATTGTTTCCTTGTGGATTTTCAGTGTAGATGATCTACCCATTGATGTAAGTGGGGTGTTCAAATCCCCCTATATTATTGCATAATTATCAATAAGGTCTTTATTATTTGATATTAATTTTATATATTTGGTGTTTCAATTTTGGGGAATATAGTTACAATTGTTAGATCTTCTAGTTGGATAGACACCTTTATTATGTAGTGCCCTCCTTCATCACTTCTTACAGTCTTTGGTTTCAAATCTAGTGTGTCTGATATAAGTATTGCTACTCTGGCTTTCTTTTGACATCCATTTGCATGATGAATATTTCTCCATCCCCTCACTTTCAATCTGTAGGTGTCTTTAGGTCTAAAATTAGTCTTTTATAGACAACATTTAGATGGGTGATGTTTCTTTATCCATTCTACTACACTATGTCTTTTGATTGGAGCATGTAGTCCATTTATATTCAGAGTAATTATTGCTAGATATGAATTTAGTGCCATTTTTATTCCTTGTGTTGTCATTATTTCCGAAGATGTTCTCTGTTCCTTTCTAGGCTTTGTCACTTTTGTTTTTCTTTTTCCCACTCAAAGACTCCCCTTTAATATTTCTTGCAGCGCTGGTTTGGTGGTCACAAACTTCTGTAGTGTTTGTCTGGGAACCTCTTTTCTCTCCTTCTGTTATCAATGATAGCCTTGCTCAATACAGTATTCATGTCTGCAGATTTTTTCCATTTAGCACATTGAAAAAATCATGCCACTTTCTTCTGGCCTGCCAAGTTTTTTTGGAGACATCTGCTGCTAGCCTTATTTGCCTTCACTCTAAGTTAGGGACTTCTTTTGTATTGCTGCTTTTAGGGATTTTTTTCTTTATCTCTACATTTTACAAATTTAATTACAATATATCTTGGTGTTGGCCTGCTTTTGTTGATTTTGATGGGAGTTCTCTGTGCCTCCTGGATTTAGATGTCTGATTTCTTCCCCACATTAGGAGGTTTTCAGCTAAAATTTCCTCAAATAAACTTTTGGACCCCGTTTCCCTCTCTTCTTTTGGAACTTCTATGATAGGGATGTTATTATGCTTTATGAAGTCATTGAGTACCCTAAGTCTACTTTTGTGATCCAAGATTTTTCTTTCCCTCTTTTGTTCAGCTTCATTATTTTCTACAGTTTTATCTTCTATATTACTTATTTGTTTCCCTGATTCTTCCATCCTTGTGGTCATTACATTCTATGGTCTCAAAGTCTTGACTATTGTATTTTTCATTTCAGCCTGATTGGTTTTTAGGTCTTTTTTCTCTGCAGTAAAGGACTCCCTGGTGCCCTCTATGTTTTCTCAAGCCCAGATAGCATTTTTATGATTATTTGCTTTTAATTCTGGATCAGACATATTACTTACATCTGTTTTGATTAGATCCCTGGCTGTGACGTTTTATTGTTCTTTCTTTTGGGATTCATTCCTCCATCTTGCATTTTGTCTAGGTTTCTGTTTTCTACTGTGTTTTAGGAAAGCCTTTTGTTTCCTCTTCCTGAAAGTAATGGCTTTATGAAGTGGTCCTAAACTGTTCTGGGCCTGGTGCTTCAGGAAATGCCTCTTGTGTATGCTGTGTGCACTCTGCTGCTGTATTATGTCTGTTCTTTCCCTTGGATCAGTCCTCTGCAAATTCGTCCTTGCCTGCAGTGGGGAGTGTTTGGACCTTGGCCAGAATGTGGCAAGTTTTAACTAGGTGTGTTGTGGTAGGTTTGTTAAAAGAGACCGTTTGCTATTTACACTAGAGGTGAAGCTTTACAGAATTCTGTGCTCAGTTGACATGATGTGTGTGAGGTTTGTGCTGGTCTTCTGGGGGAGTGACCCAGTGCCGTAACTCTCAGGCACACTTGCCTGGGAAAAGCAGCACCTGCAGAGTGCAGGGGGACAGTGCTTGGTGTAAGCAGTTTAGGCCACCACTCTTGGCTCTGTGTTGCTTACTAAAGTTAGTTTATGCTAAGGGGTGGGGGAGGAATAAAATGGAACCAGCCAGTTCCCAGGTCCCCTGAGAGGGGAGTTTGTGTCTGCTGCTGTCCAGGAAGCACTTCCAGAAGAGCAAAAAATAATCTCCACTTGTGCGTCCCAGGCATCTCTTAGATTTCTGCCTTCACCCTGTTTTTGGGCTGTCTGCCTGCCTGACAGCTCAATTCACCTTGGGGTCTATTCCAGGCAGACTGATGCTAAGCTTTAAAACTCCAAACTTTAGGGACCTGAGTGGTAGGGTCCATTGCTGGTCCTCTGGGTGAGGGTCTCACTGCCCTGGGACAGATGCAGGTTTGTCCCAGAAGGACAGTTGCACCAAAGTACAGGTGCATGGAGTTAGGAGTAAAGCACAGCAAAGAGCCAGTGCTCTTTGTTCTGCCCACAGCAAGCATCTTTATACCTATGCTGGGAGGTGGGTGAGGGAAATGGTGTCCACTGGCTCTTTTGTCCTCAGAGAGGCAATGCCACCTCTCTTAGATGTGCTCCAAGAAGGGGGAACTGTATCTCCCAGTGTGTCTCAGGAGATCTGGGAATCACACCATCTGTCCCCTCCCCCCCCACCCCCCCCTCCCCACCCCAGGCTATCTGCCCTCCTCCTCAGAGGCACTGCAGTGCCCTCAGGACTTCACACCAGCCATGCCACAGACCGCTAAAACTACAACCTTTGAGCGCCCCTTGTGGTAACAACTCTTGACATTCAGCCCCTCTTGTTTCCCCATCAGTGGTTTTGAGGAAGTGTTTTCCTTGTGGGATCCCCTGTGTGCTCTTCTTTCTCTATCTCTCTTTCACCTCTCTTCATGACTGGGCTCCCTCCCTTCTGCAGTATCCACAATCCATTTCTCCCCCAAACCAGGTTTCTGCATCTCCTACCTTCTGCTATGTGGCCTCTTCTGTACTCTAGTTGTGCAGTTTGTTCTGCTAGCCCTCAGATTAATTTCTTAGATACTCAGAATGATTCAATATTTATTTAGCTGTGTTCAAGGCATAAGACAAGAAGTCCTACATCTCTGCCATCTTAGCTCCTCTTGCCCTTATTCACATATTGCACAGAGATTAATTGGGAAATGAAAAACCCACCTCAAATATATATTTAAGTACTAATTGAGAGTGTGAAGTTTGTTAGGTGTAGAAATTATATCCTATGAATATACCTATGAAGATACAAAGCTATGTTAGGGCCAAAAGTGGCACTAAGAGGTAACATTGAAGTTGTAATGAGTGAACTCAGGTATAAAATTCTTTACAATGCTATGTGGGATCACATAAATAGCTCTATGAGAAAGGTTTATATGTTTTGCTTTTCCAAGATGTTTCCAAAGTGTTCCATAGATACAATTCTGGTTTCCTCTGGAACACCTAGCTTGCTCATTGTTTATGCAACAGCTGCAAAACAATTTGTTCCTTTAGTTTAGTTTTCATTCTCTTTTAACTCCTGAATTCAGAGAGTTAAGTGGTCATCATACTCCATATTTATCACTATCATCATCATCAATGTACAACATGTCTGTTTCATTTTATTTTATATTTTCCTCCATCTTCCTTGATTCTTCCTGTTTCATTGCCCATACCACATATCTCTTTATAATATACGTGTATTCTATGCAGTGCATCCAAATGAACTTGCTATTGACAGCAACCTGCTCTTCACTTCTGGTCTTAAAGGTCAAAACTCTGCTAGTGAGTGTCAGTGAACCCACCTCTCAGATCCCTCTGGACTCCATCCTTCCCTCCATGCATACTTCCACTCCTTAGTCCAGACATTTGCTCTTTATTTCCTGCTCCATTGTAACTGATCTCCCTAAGTGGTCTTCCTAACTCTAATCTTATTTGCCAAATGCAGCCAAAATGATTTTTCTAAAACACAAATATGGTGATGTCACCACTCTGCTTTAAAACCTTCCATTGTTGCATTTGCTGATGAAAGTCCTTAGAATAGTGCTAAGGCTCCTCACATTCTCACCCCTGTCTGCAATCACTGTACCTTTTCATTGGCACCCAATTTGCCTACATATTGAGCTGCTTGGCAGTCTCCCATATATACTTCTTGTTTCTTGCCTCAAGAAATGCAAAGATGACCAGAAAAAAGATATTACAAATAGAGAATCCAGCAGCAGAACAAAGGTACCCAGGAGAATCATTTGATTTTAAATTGGTATACACTTAATCATATGCTGTTTATTCTACACACATAATGGACCCATTGGTTACAGTCATGAAGTATTAAGACTACTGAAATTGATTTTTTTTAATTAAAAAAATTTTTTTAATGTTTATTTATTTTTGAGACAGAGAGAGACAGAGCATGAATGGGGGAGGGCCAGAGAGAGAGGGAGACACAGAATCTGAAGCAGGCTCCAGGCTCTGAGCTGTCAGCACAGAGCCTGATGCGGGACTTGAACTCATGAACTGTGAGATAATGACCTGAGCTGAAGTCGGATGCTTAACTGACTGAGCCACACAGGTGCCCCTGAAATTGTTTTTTAAGTATATAATTAAGAGCATGAAATTCTGATAAATCTTCCAATTTAGTTTAAAATAATTTTAACAAATCTATAATTTGACAAACATATGTAATAAATATTCTTATATAAGTGAAGCAAAATCTTGCAAAGAAATGTATAGAAATGATCATATTCCTTATATGATTTCATTGATTGGAAATAAAGCCTATTTTCAGCCTCACTGTGTTACTTGCCAGTTGCATCTTGAGATTTATCTTTCATCTTGTTATTTACAAACAAACCTTAAAAATATGAAAATAATCGGGTTGAATTTTGTAAAGAAAAGGATTTCAAATAATGAAAGCATTTTAAAATTCATTTTTAATATTGAAACACAGGCATATTTTATTCGATGCATTTTAACATACACCCCCAACCTAAATGTTAGTTAGTTCCCTTTTGATTTGGTTCCCCTGAGCTGAGTTAAAAAATGCCCTTGACACAGGCTGCAGTAGACTAGGTTTATGCCTGAGTGTACCTTATGTCCTGGACTCTGTGGTCATATGTGTTACGTTGATAACTTTGAGATGGATGGAGTAACTGTAGGCCAGGTTAACATCCAGTTAGCCTACCTGCAGCAGTACTGTCTTCAGCCTTAATTTTCCTGGAGAAGGATAGTGATCTTCCAGAAGGTATGACTGTTGCTCAACTAAATATTATCAGCACATCTGGGCTTCCAGGTGAGAACCTTGCCCTAGGGGATGTTGCTGATTACTCTGCTGTGGACCTTGGCTGCCCTGGTTTCCTTCAATATCCTTTACTACAGAAACCCCATTTGACTTACTCACGTTGTACCTGGGTCTAGCCTTTCTGTCAATTTTAATCTTTATCAATAAGGCCAAAAGATAGGTTAAGCATTAAATACATTTTGTTTGGGCATGCCTGGCTGGCTCAGGTCAGTAGAGCATACAAACCTTGATCTCAGGATGGTGAGTTTGAAACCCACGTTGTGGGTAGAGTTCACTTAAAAAAAAAATTGGGGTTGAATCATGGTTTCTCTTAAATAATTAGCTTAAATTAAATTAAATTTAATGACAAGCTTGTGTCATTTGTTAAATGGTAAGAAGATTTGTATTTATATTTTGAAATCTTAGGCACATTAAAATTAAATATATATTTATTTAAAATGAAAATATGTCTTTTTACTTTAAAATCACTTCTATGCCTGGCGAAAGTGCTTATTCAAAGTTCCTATGGGAATAAACACAATTATTTAGGAATGGGAAAGTATTCATAATTCAAGAAGTTGGGAAATGCTGGCTTAAGGGAAAAGCAGTGCTATGCTAAACTATACTATTCTTGGTGGGCAATGAAAAGAGAACACGAAAATGAGAGACCTTTCAACACTACCAGATTTTATAAGCATGTAGTAAAAAATCCAGGGGTTGATTCTACACAGGTAATTAGTGAGATTAGACTCCAGAATTCTCCTCTATGTTTTTTTTTGTACAGAAGCAGTGTTAATTGAAAATTGTCGCTATGTACTCAGCCGTATGCAAACAGAGCAAAATGTTGCTTTTACAAATTCAATGTGCTTGCTGTCCTAAATGTGATTTCAATTTCAGAGAATTTTACAGGAATAACCAGCATTGGCATAATATTATTCACGTCCATTATAAAAAATTATTTGCACCGAGGCCAAGTGCATTTCCAAAGTTCATGCTTTCGTCTACTTTTAATACTTCAGAAGAGTTTATGAAGACTTTGAAAATATCATTTAAAAATAATAACGGAATGAAGATACCAGCTAACAAAAGAATATCTTACAAAGTTAAACTTTTTTTTTAGAGCCTCATAAATTAGCCTTGCAGTGTAGAAAGATCAGAAATTGGAAGCTCTGCTTCTGTGAGGACTGACAGCCCTAATCAATAGATGTAACATTTTCACACTTTGCTTCACCTAGAACTAGAAATTGTATTTAAAATGCCCTCAGAACAATTCTCCTCTTCTTCCAGGAAATAAGACCCAGCTTATAGAAAACACCACAGCTAATGTTCAGTCCCTGAACGTAAAAACCTCTTACTGAGGATAGTGACCAAGATGTATCATAGATTTTGAGAACAAAAAGCTGATTTTTATGTTTAAAGACTGGAGACTGGGCAATCGGTACTGGTATTAGTGGAAAGAAGACAGCAGCTAAGGACTAAATATTTTAATCACAAAATGTACTTGTTAAAGCTGGGCTGAGAAGTGACAAACCCTATAAAATCCATTAGCCATTTAAAATTAACATCTCTTCTAATCTGCAGAAAGGAATAGGAGAGTAAAGAGCCTTATTTCATCTTTCTAAACGGGATATTACTGCTTGAGGAATTGCAAAATCCAGAATCAGTCTGGGAACCAACCATAGCTTATAGTTTTAGGGGGAAGAAGAATGTGGAATGTTTGTAACCTCTCCCGAAATTGAGCGAAATGAAACCCAGTCTTATTCTGTTGTGAACACACAAATTCTTCCTAAAGATTTGTCACTTTAGTGCTCCATATTGGCTGGCAAAATGCTAAATTACATCAGTCTTTCTTCTGTGTTCCTTACTCTTCTGTCTTCCACTCAAAAAAAGATGTCTGACCCATTGGTAATATTTATATCTGCTTTCACAATCCTTTACCACTTTGGAGCCATTTAGAACATTTCATACATCAGATTGCTATAGGACTAATTAGACTTCTGATCAATATAGCAGATTGATCTCATGTGATGCACACTGAAACAGAAATGCTAGGTAAAACATTGTAGAATATTCATAGAAACCATAAAAACATATTTAATAGACATAATGGAATTTAAAAGCAAGATAGGGAGATTTCTAGGTGCCAGAAATGAAGTAGGATTCTTTAGTAGTTAAAGGAGTTGAATCTGCATGGTACGTGTTTCAGATGCTGGGGTAGAATCCTTAAAGGGGACTGGAAATCTTTGCTAATCAGCTTGCTATTGTGACCAAAAGTAAGCTGTCCACTCTAGGCCAATGGAGTGAAAAGACACTGAAACAACAAGACTTCCATTTAAAGATGTAAGGCCATATCTGTGAATATTTTATCACGACCTTACTTTGGGAACTCCAATTAGGTTTGATTTTTGCAATTCCAGTATCAGCTCCATAAAGCTTCCAGAAAATTTCATTTTCCCTATATTCTCTGAGATGTGCCATTTAACTTGTACCATTCTGAATGCCTTCAATTTTTTTTGAAACTTCGCAGATTTTTTCAAAAATATTTACCTTCTTTAAAAAAATTTTTTTATAGTTTATTTATTGAGAGACAGAGAGAGACAGAACATGAGCATGGGAGGGGCAGAGAGAGGGGGAGACACAGAATCCAAAGCAGGCTTCAGCTTCTGAGCTGTCAGCGCAGAGCCCAACGCAGGGCTCAAACTCACAAACCGTTGAGATCATGACCTGAGCTAAAGTCAGACGCTTAACCAATTGAGCCACCCAGGCATCCCTTGAAACTTTGCAGTTCTAACTTTACCAAAATCCTGTCTTGGACAATCTGTGGCCATTATCACTTGAAATATTGCTTCTGCTCTGATTTCTTTCCCCTTTGGGACTTCAGTTATAATATATGATATTTTTTTCACTATGTCCCACATGTCACTTATACTCTTTCCTGCAATCTTCAATGCTTTTTCTCTCCGTTTTTATTTATGTATTTTCAACTGACCTATCTTCCAGTTTTAATAATTCTTTCTTTTGCATACCTTATCTGTTGGTAATCATATCCACTGAGTTCTTAAGTTTAGTCGTTAAGGTTTTTTCAAGTCTATAACTCTTGTTTGATAATTTTTCCAATTATTTTGAACATTATTCATTTTGCCATATGTTATGAGTTATTGTAGATTTGTAAAGTTTAATCTCTGATAATTCTAATAAATATCTGACCCTTGAGTCTGTTTTTGTTGTGTATTTTTCATTTGAATCCTTTTCTTGGTGTGCCTGGTGCTTCTTATGGAATATTGGGCATTGTGTATGATACATTGTAAAGGCTCCAGATAATGTTATCTTCCTCCTGTGAGGATTCTCTTCATCATCTAGTAGCTTGGAAAAGTGGTGGCAGATTATCACCTTAATACAATCAGGGATTAAAATGACTAAAGACTTGGCTAGAGTTTTGTTGTTGCTTTCCCCTTATTCCTAGGGTTTAGACCATGAGATTCCGTATTTGGTGTATTTGTTAAAGGTCTTTTAAATGACATTGAACTCTATGATCAATGATCAAATGCATCCTACTTTAGTAGGGATTTTGTTTGTCAGAAGCCACTTTCTACTTCTTCCCACACCTTCCCACCTTTAGTAAGGTGTTTCCAGTGACCTGCTCTAAGCCTCCACAGGACATTTGAATCAAATGGGAAGCTTAAAAAAGTACCCAGTCCTAGGTTACCCCGAAGACCAATTAGAATATTTGGAGGTGGGACCTCAGCACCAGTATGTTTTAAAGTTCTCCAGTAAACCAAACTGCAGTCAAGGTTGAGTGCCACTGCCCTAGACATCCATAGTTACCATGGTGGGATTGGTTTCTGAGGAGTCATGTGAAATAGCATTAGTCATCCATCAAAATACTTTTTGTTATGTGTTCTTAAAACTCTTATATTTGCTTTGTTTTATATTTTTCATTTTGCCAATCCTATTTATTTGTCAGATATTTACCTAGCATCTAGCACAGATATTTGCCAGCACTATGCTACAAGAATTTAATATATATTAAATAAGATTTTCTTTCCTTTAAGTATCTTACAATCTAATGAGTAGAGATGGGCTCATAAGCAGTGAATTCACAGTGTGATAAGTTCTGTGACAGGAATAAGCACAGTGTGAGGCACCTAAGCTAATCTTAGGGGATGATAGGTTTCCTGGAGGAGACATGATAAAGAAGATGGAATAATTCAGGCAAAAAGCACGGTGGAAAGAGGAAGAAATGGCACAGATAAAAGGAACAGTGTAGGCAAATTCTTGAGGCAAATATTACAAGGCACACTTAAGGAACTGCAAGTTCCCTTGACCATGTATTTCTCCTCCCTTTCAGTCATTTGCCACTTGAAGAGTTATGTTTTCTGATTTCATTGTCTCTATGTATCTCACTTGCTCTCAGCTATTTGTGTGTCTCTAGATTTTTATCATCTATCTGGATTTTGAATTAGTCAGTTTGGGCTAGTGTTCTTTCCTTCCCCTTCCCCTTCCCCTTCCCCTACCCCTTCCCCTACCCCTTCCCTTCCCTTCCCTTCCCTTCCCTTCCCTTCCCTTCCCTTCCCCTTCCCCTTCCCCTTCCCCTTCCCCTTCCCCTTCCCCCTTCCCCCTTCCCCCTTCCCCCTTCCCCCTTCCCTTCCCTTCCCTTCCCTTCCCTTCCCTTCCCTTCCCTTCCCTTCCCTTCCCTTTCCTTCCCCTTCCCCTTCCTCCCCTTTCCTCTTTCTTTCTTTCTTTCTTTCTTTCTTTCTTTCTTTCTTTCTTTCTTTCATTCATAGCTTGGTTGATTTGCTATTTAGATATATATATATTTTTATTTTTCCTGGATACTGTATCTTGTTCAGATATGTATCTTTGAAATTATTCATAATTAATTGGTGCAATAAAAATTGTGAATTTACTATGTGCTGGACATATTTCTAGGTACTGGTAATATAGTGGAGATGTTATAGCAAATACTCGGCACCCAGGAAGAGACAAGCACCAACCACTCGGGAATCAGAAAAGACTATTTATGTAGCACGAGTGCTAGCCCAGTGGAGTCATCTCTAAAGGCTGAGGATCCAGCTCAGGTTTTACTGATCTTTTTTACATATGTGCTTCTGGGTTGGTTGGGACTAGTATAGTCAAGCTTCAGGCTCCTGGCTGCTGTTGATGCAAGAGGCAAGCAAGAATACAGAAACCAAAAGCATGCAAGGGGAATATCCAGCCTCAGACATCTGGCTCGCCCTTTTATTTGCGTTTACCAGGTTTCCTTCTCATTCTTCCCTTTTGATTTTCAAGCTTCTGTAGCAGACTTTAGAGAAGTCAGTCATTTTTAGAGAAAATCAGTTTGTGGGGGCCAGGGAACCCTTTACTGCCGTGGGAGGAAGGATGAAGACTGTTCTGGCTTCTTCCTGCTGGACAAAGATGAAGGGAGGAATGTGACAGCTAGGGTTCTTTGCTCAAAGGAGAGTAGTGACAGCTAGAATGGTGCAACTGGAGCATCATCTGGAGTTTTATAGCTTCCAGGCTAGAGGGAACAAATCTGGTTAGCATATTAAGAATACAAGGACCAAACAGGAGGGCTATGAAAAGCACTGGGAGAGGACCAGCTAAAGGGAGGATCCAGGATGCCCTGTTCCATATGTTGCTCTAAGAGTTCCATGAGTCTGCTAATTTCTGCCTCTGTTTGTTGATTTGTTCCCTTACCCAGTGGTGTCAAGTTTAGGGTAGAGCCAAGGGCCCGCAACTGTTGCCTTAGGGTTAGGTTGCCCCCCCCTTTTTTTTTAATTTTTAATGTTTATTTATTTTTTTTGAGAGAGAGACAGAGTGCAAGTGGAAGAGGGGTAGAAAGAGAGGGAGACACAGAATCTGAAGCAGGCTCCAGACTCTGCGCTGTCAGCACAGAGCCCAACGCGGGGCTCGAACTCACAAACCGCAAGATCATGACCTGAGCCGAAGTCGGGCATTCCACCAACTGAGCCACTCAGGCGCCCCTAGGTTGCCTATTTTTATTTAGATTCCTCCCTATTCCCTTGATAATGGGGGAGGGTACCCATAAAGAATTTTATGAACGGAGAACCCCATCTATGTATTTAACTTCCTATTTGCAGCTGCAGTCTGCCTTCCTGAAGGTCCCTTATCTCTCCCTGCCTAATGTTAATCCTTTCCCTATTTATTCCTTCCCCTGGAATAGGGCCTGTAACTGCTGTTAGGGAATAGGGATAATGACTGTTCTGGCTTCTTCAAACTGATAAAGGATGGTGTGGGGATACAGCAGTTAGATACACCCAAGGTAGGTTGAGTGGCCCACAGTATGGTTCTACAGGAAGGCTGGCAGGCATGAGGCAGCATAAAAATTAGCTGACACAAAGAGAAAAACACAAAGATTATATTGCCCAGCAAGATAGCATCTTAAAGTAATGTCCCCAGTTCCCAAACCAGTCAAACAATCTAGGAGAGACCCTAAGTTTGTCCAATTATTTCCAAATGTCATCTATTAGTTATAAAACTCTGTGAGAATTATCATTTATATTGAAACAACATATGTCAAGAAATCTCTCATAACCCAGGTGATGGAGGAGCTGTAAGTAATCACTGGTGGCTCTGTTCTCCAAGAGTTTGGCCCTAACTTCCTTAATTTTTAAAGCATCTAATTATTGTGAGGTGTTATAGTTTAGTGGAGTATAAGCAGGCAGTTTGTTTTATTTAGAATTGTAAAACTTGCAAGAGCTGGGAGTCCTATTAGAGAAAGAGTCAAGGTGACTGTTATATCATACCTCACAGGCTGAGCTATCCTTGACAAATTTTTTTTTAGTAAACATCCTTTGGGCCATTTGATAAATTTTATCTCTCCGTAAATGAAAGGTCTGATGCAGTGCTTTAATGATCTTTTAGTTCTGTAAGCTTAGTAACAGTAATTGCCCCAGCTCTGTTTGTAATCATCCCAAGGGCTGGAGTCAGTATCCATTATTTAGACCCCAGTTTATTTTCTTAGGAGAGTAGGTGGGATTGAGTCTCCTTTAATAATTGATATAGCAGGAGAGCTATTTTCTGAACCCTGGCATCCACAGCCTATAATATCTAGTAATTCCCAAAAACTCACATAATTGTTTATCTGTCCTAGAGTTAGTAGCACTATAGTCTCTAATTTAGTTATAATGTCCCTTTCTAGCAAGGGAGTAAGGCTCTCTGGCATTATCAGGAAAGAATGAGAAAAAATTAAGTTTCCCCTGTACATCCCAGGGGCTGAAAGAAAAATTTAGTTAGAAGTTTTCCAGAGATGCCTCTAATCGTCATGCTGGCATTTGGATAGTTGGCCTGGAGTGGAAAGGAGGACAAAAAAGGTGGCTCCGATATCAAGAAGGAAGTGAACTGGCTTTCTAGCTACATGAATTTTCAGAGTTACCTGAGGCTCTGGACTTCCAATAGATGGTTGGTTCCGGGAGCCACCCTGAGGAGCCCAAGGTCCCATCAATCCCTTCCAGGGACACTGGTTATCTGAGCCCTCACAGATAGAGGTCTCTGAGGGCATTCAGGATTTCAGTGATTGGCTGACACAAAGGGCATGGCTTGCCAGGCTTTGACTTCTGTGGTTTCTTCTGAGGGCAGTCTTTTTCCAGTACCCCGAATGGCCACATAAGTGGCATTTCATGCCAGGACCTTGGGAATTCTAGTTTGACATAGTACATAAGGCCACAACTAAGCCCTCATATATATATTTTAATCTTGGTTGTAATATACCCAGTCGACAGCTTGTAAGAGCTCCTCCAGGGACCCTTCCAGGCCAACAGGCAATTTTTGCATTTTTTCTGAATATCTAGGGTTGATTGAGTGACAAATTTGTGCTTTAAAATCATCTCAGCCTTAGGGGTGTCAGGGGAGATAGCTATATATTTAATGAGAGCCTCCCTCATCCTCTCCAGGAAGGCCATTGGGCTCTCATTTTGTGTTTGTAAAATATTGGCTTATTTAGCATAATTCAAGGGCTTAATCTTAGATTTTCTTAAGTTTTTTCAAAACATAAGCTTGGAGGTGGCAGCAATACCATTCCCCAATGGGATGATCATAGTCTCAATTAGGATCTTGGGGTAGAACTGCCTGAGCTCCAGTAGGGAGCTAGAAGTTCCCTATAGGATGTCCAGTCCCATGGTAATTAATGAGTTGCTCATCCCCATATCTCTTAGCTGCTGCCTGAACCCCACATTTTTCTGTCTCATTAAGAGTCTGATTTAACAAAAGCATTATATCTTTCCAAGTCAACTCAAAAACATATATAATGTTTTGAAAACCTCTGTATACTTATCTGATCAGAAAATTTACCTAGATCTCCTTTTATCTGTCTTAAGCCTTGTAATGTAAAGGTTTCTTCTTCTGGCATTCTAGTTTTTTTGTAAGGGAAACATTCCTGTTGCATTACAGGGAAGGCCTAGAAAAGGTGGGCAGCAGGGAGAAGAATTGCATTCTTTTTATATAGATTCAGGACCCAAGGAGGAGGAGGTAGAGGTGGAAGACTTCCCTTCCTCCTTCTCTAGGTCTGCTTTGGATACAGGCAAGGGGCCCTTAGTTGTTTCCTCTCCTGTTTGCGGGACTTCAGAAAGGGTTGCCATTAAATCAGGATCCACCTTACATTGCTTACATATATTTTGATTTTTTCTTAAGACCCCAAAACAATGAACATAGGGGAATTCTCCCCATTTCCCTTCACATTTGCAAAACAAGTCCAACTGTAGGATAGTATTGTCAATGATATTTCCCTCTGGCAGCCAGGTTCCCTCCTCCAGTTTGTATTGGGGCCAAGCCTTTGTGCAAAAGAAAATGAATCATAATGCATTCCAAAGGAATAATGGCCTTGGTTGGGAATTACCCATCTGTAGGAAAGAGGAAGAAAGGCTTCCCTCATCTCAATTTCCTATAGCTGGCCAAGAGAAACCTCATCTTCCAGCTGTCTTTTCGCTGGCTATGTGACTGGCAGCCAAAAGCCCTGTTGGTCTCACAAGGTGCTGGGAGTAGTTGCTCTTACCCAGGCTTGACCTTACCTCTGAGAGATGACCTGGTCTTCCCCAGTTTCTCTTACCCCTCCATTTCCCTCCTGCAGGATCTTGAGGGTATTGGCTGTGACCAAGCAAAACTTCCCTGGTTGTCATAGCATGCACTAATTTTATTTTGGCCCAACAGTAACTTACAAATTGATCACTGGCCATTGAGGGAGGGAATTAAAGGGCCGAAGTCAAGGTCTATTTCCCTGCCTTTTTCAACAATGCCCACGTAAATATGTTCCAGCCATGTGGATATCCATTGTCAGCATACGATGGGCTAAGCTTAGTAAAATTGCTCCCATGTATCTCAGTAAAAGCCCTTCATATATCATCCATCCCTCATATGGCACAAGCATCTATTCCTCTGCTAAACAGGAACAACACAAATGTGGAGGATTTAGAGGCCAGCACCAATGGTATTGCCATCATTTTCCCAGCCTTGGGTCAAAGGAGGAGGACATTTAATATTAACCTCGTATACTTTTAAAATCCATTTATTTTAACCTTAGTTCATCCTGACCACACATAAAATTCCTTCCCAAAGATTTCCTTTCATGAACCTTCTACAACTTTCCTTTGCATTCAGATTTTGTCTCAAGCCATTTCTCTACAAATAACCATCTCATTTGGGACAAAATTACTTTCTTTTACCTTCAACAAAAATATGTTTCCATTCCTTATATCTTTTTTCACATCTCTTACTTTTCTACATACAGAGTTGCTTTCCTTATTTCCATCAGTTTTAACTACATTTACCAAAATTTTAACTCTTAGAAACCTTAGTTTCCAGTTAAACTAAGTAGTAACCAATTTCGAACCCTATGTTACATCAGAAGTCTTTGATGGCAAACTTATGAATCCATTAGGCGTAAAGTAAGTTTTCCTACAGATTCAAAATATCCTTAGTTTCTCTGTAACAAGTCAGAAGCACAAACCTATATCTAGTAATTACTGCTTTAGTCTCTTATCTCAAATATCCAATGAATTTAATCTCAATTTATCATGCAAGCAAAACTTTAATTTTTTAGGTTACCAAAGACTTTGAAAGCTATCTTAACAATTACCCATGAACAGTTTGAGACAGACAAATTAACCATCATTTTAATCACCTTTTGATGACAAATTGCAACACGATAACAAGAGCTTATTTGACCTTCAGAAAACCTTAGGTGGAAAAAAGTTTTATATATTTAATGCTGATGACTCTAAAGATACGTCTATCTTAAACCAACAAACTTAAATCTGTTTAAATACCACATATGTTCCATCCGTGTCCATTTAAAAGTTAATCAATTTGTTCCCCATTGTCTAATTTTACCTGGTGCACCAGTGGGGAAATCTGAAGTGGGTGGTCTTTGCTCCTCAACATCTAGGGTGGGAGGAGGAGCTAAATGGTGCCTGAGGCATTGAGGCCAGTTTTGCAGGCCACACCCCAGGTGGTGCAGAAACAGGAGTGGGGGTGGACGGAGAGAAGGGAGAAGAGGAGAGATGCCACCAGGAAGTAGAGAAAGGGGGTTTCCAGTTTTAAATCTTGTCAGCTTGGATAGATGAATAGATGCCATGTTTTTTTTCCTTTCCACCAACAAGAGGAGATATGCAGTCCATGTCAGGCCAGAGAAGACAGGGAATTTTCCTGAAGCAAAGGGAGTTTCAGCAGCTGCTTGAGAATATTTCTTAAAGTCCCCATTCTAGGTAGAATGACTAGAGACAGTTGGCTCTAACAGTTGGTTTTGAGGAATTTCCCCCCTCCTAATATCCTAGATGGGATCCCTCCCAATGTATGGTGTTTCAGGACAAACATGAGGGAAGAGATAACTTAGTCTTCTTGGCCACTCCCTTTGTAGGGATTTAGACACCTCTTAGCATTGTCAGGTCAGTAGAAACCCCTGACTTGGATCAGGCCTCTGTGGACCTGATTCTGCCTTGAGCCGTATGAAGTTGTCATGGAATTGCAGGGTAGGACCCACTCAGGCTCTGTAGCTGAAACCATGGAGCACAGGCACTCACACACATGTTCAGACAGACCGCAGACTTCCATCCAGTACTTCCCTGTCCTAAGTGGTGATTCTGTCACCTGGGAGGTGTTCAAGCTCCCCTTCCACCTCTAGGGTGGGCCTGAATTCGGTCCTGGGTCCCTGGGGGATATTTATCTGATCTGAAGTCCTGTCCTGGCAGAATTTTCTGATTCCTCCTAGAGTCTGTTTAAGCACAGCAGTAGCCAACTATTGTTGGTCCAAGTGAAGGTCAGGGTCCAGTGAAGTCACAGGCGATGTGCCTTTCTTTCCATTACAGGGGCCCGCAATAAGTGGCCTCTCCACTGGCCTCTGACAATGGTGACTCAAGGGGCCAGTGTGGGTGTTGGCTTCCTGGCCAATGCACCAAAAATGTTATAGCAAATACTCTGAGCCCAGGAAAAGAAAAGCAACAAGCAGTCAGAGAATCAGAAAAGACTGTTTATTTCATACTGGTGCCAGCCCAGCAGAGTCACCTCCAAAGGCTTAGCATCTGGCTTGGTTTTTACTGATCTTTTATACATATATGCTTCCGGGTTGGTTGGGACTAGTGTAGTCATGCTTCAGGTTCCTGGCTGCTGGCTGATACAAGAGGCAAGCAAAGACTGCAGAAGCCAAAAGCATGCAAGGGGAATAACCAGGCTTGGACATCTGGCTTGCCCTTTTGTTTGTGTTTACCAGCTTTCCTTCTCAGAGACATAGCATTAAACCAAACAGACAAGAGTTCCTTTTCTCATAGAACTTACACTAATTGAAGATCATTCTTTTTTTTTTTTTAACATTTATTTATTTTTGAGACAGAGAGCATGAACAGGGGAGAGTCAGAGAAAGAGGGAGACACAGAATCTGAAACAGGCTCCAGGCTCTGAGCTGTCAGCACAGAGCCTGACGCGGGGCACAAACCCACGGACCGCAAGATCATGACCTGAGCCGAAGTCGGACGCTTAACCGACTGAGCCACCCAGGCGCCCCGAAGGTCATTCTTAATAACCTCTGGCTACTGACCAAGAGTATGTTTTTGAATCTCCCCATTAGGTTAAATTCCCAATATCGTCCAGCATTTCTCATCTTGTTTTTGAATTGCACATGCATGATCTATTGCTATTTGTGTTCTTCATGAGAAAATGTTTCATGTGTCCTATGTCAGCACTGAGGTAACATCCAGAACCTTTACAGGGCCAATAAACTATAGCTTTAGTTGCCACTTGTTTTTATAAATAAAATTTATAGGCACATGGCCATGCCCATTTGTTTAGGTATTATCTTTGACTGTTTTCAGGCTACAGTAGCAGTTGAGTAGTTATAACAGAGACCATATGACTTACAAGTCTAAAATATTTACTATCTGTCCCTCTAAGAGAGTTTGTCAATCTGAGTCTATTCTAGATCATTTACCATAGGTTTAAAAATTTTTTTAATGTTTATTTATTTTTGAGAGAGAGAGAGAGAGAGAGAGAGAGAGAGAGAGAGCGCACGCACACACACGTGCACGTGCATGAGTGGGGGAGGGGCAGAGAGATAAGGAGACCCAGAATCTGAAGCAGCCTCCAAGCTCCAAGTTGTCAGTGCGGAGCCTGACATTGGGCTCAAACTCATGAACCATGAGATCATGACCTGAGCTGAAGTCGGATGCTTAACCACCTGAGCCACCCAGGTGCCCCTACCCTAGGCTTTTAACACAACCCTCCTGAACCCTCATTCTATGATACCTTATTTCTTTAATTTAGTAGGCATATAAAGATTTGGTTCCAGACCACCACAATAAAGTGAATATTGCAATAAAGTGAATAAATGAATTTTTTTGGTTTCCCAGTGCATATAAAAGTTATGTTTACACTATACTATAAAGTATACAATAACATACTTAGTTTAGTGTAGCCACCTTCAGTAATGATCTTAGCTAGGTCTTCTGGATAACTTGTTGAAGCTTCTATATCAGTACTTGCTGCTTCACCTTGCACTTCGATGTTAGAGAGATGGCTTCTCTCCTCAAACCTCATGAACCAACCTCTGCTAGCTTCAAACTTTTCAACTACAGCTGGCTCCCTCTCTCAGCCTTTACAGAATTGAAGACAGTTACGGCCTTGCTCTGAATTAGGCTCTAGCTTAAGGGAATGTTGTGGCTGGTTTGATCTATTCAGAGCAATAAAACATTCTCCATATCAGCAATAAGGCCATTTTGCTTTCTTATCATTTGCAAGTTCATTGGGTTAGCACTTTAAATTTCCTTTAAAAAGATTTGCTTTGCATTCACAACTTGGTAACTGTTTGGCGCAGGAGGCCTAGGTTTCAGCCTATCTTGGTTTTCTACATGCCTCTTCGCAATGCTTAATCATTTCTAGCTTTTGATTTAATGTGAGAGATGTGTGACTCTCCTTTTCACCTGAACACATAGAGGCCATTGTAAGATTATTAATTGGCCTAATATCAATATTGTTGTGTTTCCGGAAATAGTGGGGCCTGAGGCGGGGGGGAGAGATGGTGGAACGCTGGTCTGTGGAGCAGTCAGAACACATACAACATTTATTAAGTTTGATCATTTTATATAGGCACAGTTCATGGCACCTCAAATAATTACAATAGTAACATCAAAGATCACTGATCACAATTCATCATCACAAATATAACAAAAATGAAAAAGTTTGAAAAATTGCAAAAATTACCAAAATGTGACACAGAGGCACAAAGTGAGCATATGCTCTTAGAAGAATGGTGCTAACAGACTTGCTTGATGCAGGAGTGCCACAAACCTTTAATTTGTAGAGACTGCAATATCTGTAAAGTGCCATAAAGTGAAGTGCAATAAAATGAGGTAGGCTCGTATTAGGATAAAGAACAAATTTGGGCTGTTAATATTGCAAATGTGCTCAGTTTGCCAACAAGCAGTGTTGTCTCAATGCAATGGCCTGAGAGAGGAGGTTGCAGCGTAGGTGTGTGTTCCTCCTATTCTCAGTTCAAGAATTCCAGAAAAGTTTGGCATTCAGACTAGGCTGAAAGGAGAAAATATTTTCCATTTACCTTCCTGCCCTCATGAATGTCTGCAGTGGGACTTACAACACCAAAGGTTGGGTTCTGGGGATGTAATTTTGCCTGGATTAACTGCTTGAAGAGGGCAGAGATTGCTGTATTTTCTAAACTCTCTGGGTGTTGGGTGTGCAACATATTATATGCACCAATTTTTTTTGAATTTTAAAATAATGGGACACATGAGAAGCTGATTTTAATTCTGAGGTCCTGAGGAACCACACACATTCTGTTTTTTTTTTAATGTTTATTTATTATTGAGAGAGCGAGAGAGACAGAATATGAGTGGGGGAAGGGCAGAGAGAATGGGAGACACAGAATCCAAAGCAGGCTCCAGGCTCTGAGCTGTCAGCACAGAGCCCAATACGGGGCTCAAACTCACAGACTGTGAGATCATGACCTGAGCCAAAATCAGACGCTTAACCGACTGAGCCACCCAGGTGCCCTGGAACCACACACATTCTTAAGAAAGATAATAACCCAGGCAACAGCTGCTGAAATAACTCAAACATACTTGGGTTCAGAATAAGACATCTCTCTCTATGCCTGAGAAGCATAAAAGCTTTTGAAATAATGATAATAATGATTATAGAACTTTCACTTGACAATTTTGGATTTTAGTTTCTTTGAACTTTTACTTTTGAGATCAAGAAAATTTTATTTAGTGCTATAATGATTTTGGACATTAAACCCACAGGAGCAAGGCAATTTGATTTTGGATTGAGTTGCTTTGGACTTTAAATTCTGTGTACTTTAACTTGTAAGGAAATTTAATTTGGGGACATTAATGTCTCTCTAGGAAGAGACATTAATTACAATGGAAGGTAATTTGTATTCAAATGTATAGCTCTTACATGTGGTAGCATTTTTTAAATGGTGTATCTTGATGTTTTTATTTAATCTCCTTGCAAAATCTTTGATGGCCTATGTTAGAATGTGGCCAGACATAGCTTGAAATGAGAAATGTAGACATTATATTGCCTTAGAGTCAATTTAATTGGTGACCATTTTTAAAACATTCTAGCAGCAAATTCGGTGCTATTTACCAGTGTTATCAGGAGGATCCACAAAACAATCATGGCTAGTATTGGGGAAGAGGGTTCATGAAGTTGATATAGAACTGCCATAATAGATTTCTGATCTCCTATTAGAAAGGAATAACTACTATCCTGGTTGACTGTAGGTCAAATGAATTAACAGAACAAATACTTCTCAACTTCTCAGGTCTTCTTGTGGAGGTACTTCCCTAGAGTAAGTTTCCTGACATTTTGTCCCATGGAGCAGGAGGGAGATTCCTGATAAGTGGTTGACAATTACTGATATAAGTTTCTTGGTTGGAGCAGAGCTAATATGTTACTGGAGATTCTGTTTTCTCTTTTTCTCTTTCTACCCCAGATTAGGCTTTTGTGCTCGGTGCGCTTAAACTTCCTTGTGGCTTTCTCAAGTTTTAGACTTACAGAGAGTATTGGCAAGTCCTAGAATTCTTAGTCCTAAATCACAGTCTCCAAAATATTTGTGTCAGTAATAAAAGTGATATTTTGATTTGCATTCTGTTTACCTCTCATGGGTTTAGAACTTGTGCAAGAAAGAGAGGGGTGTTATGTATTTGACACATTGAGAACTCAGCCTTAGATTTTTTTGATTTTGCTGAACGCTGGTCTTCTAGCTTAGTTTCCTAACTTGATCTGCTTACAACTTGATCTTTTTTTTTTCCTATAGTATATTATCTGTCAATTGTCCTTATAACCATCTTAGTGTCAATAAAGAGAGATATGATTGTACTCTTCATTTGAAGTGAAACTTGCTAAAAATTATTTAGGAAACATTAACAGTAAGGTGGAACAATGTATTGGGCTTGTGTAAATGGATGAAATAAACTTTGATTGGATGGATTTGGAACCTTTCAGGTATTAGACATTGTGTATATAAAACATTCATCTACTTCGGTTGAATTTTTCACTCTTTTTTCCAAAATTTTGTTATCATACAGATGGAGTAAAAGAACATTGGATTAAATTCTAACAACCGTATGGTTGTAAATTCTCATATCTCTAATCTAAACCCATCCTGGGAACCTGCCCACATGCCAAGGTTATTGCTTTTTAGTTTGTTTCTGATCACCTTTTATTACTTTAAGAAATGTCTGAATCCAAACTTTATAGATAGCAAATTCCACATAAAATATATATAGATATAGTTCTTAATGTTCTTTTGTAGCTTCTTGTTTCCTTACAACCTAGAAAGCACATCATTTCTTTTCATATTGAAGAAAAATCACACCATTAAGTTTTAATGTTCAAGATATTTTATAGTTGCTAAAACACACTTCTGATTCTCTCTCATTCATTACATATGGTTTGGGGGATACTACAGTAAGATTTTTAGGTTTGAGTACATTTTTTAAAGATCATGTTTTAACATGTTTTACAATTATGTGTTTTCATGGCCTCTAATTTGTAATTTGTTGCAATTAAATGAAAGTATAGGAATGATTTTTTATTGATATGTAAATAAAAACCCGTGAATTTATTTGACCCAGGTGACAATAATGGAAAATAAATTCAAGTGAAAACTGTGATCAAATTATAAGTGAATGTTTTTTGTCTTTTTTTTCCCTATTGCTATTATGGATTCAAGGGGTCCAGTTGCAGAAATATTTAATTTCTGAGTTTTCTTCTTCAAATATTCAGCAGTGTGAAAGTAGTTTTTAAAAGAATAATGTTTCATTTGTCAGCTAGCCACAAACGTTTCTACCTATTCTTGAAAGAGTAGCAAATATGCTTTACATCATTTAAGATATCTATGAAGAATTTACCTTGAAAGATGGAAAAAATATTTCAAAGGTAAATATAACACAAGAACTGGCAAATCTAGTTCTCTACCCAAGGGAAACTAAAAGCTTGACATTTGTCAGCTAGTAGTTACATTTTCAACTGAAAATAAGAAAATACAGATGAAAGAACTATGATTTCATGCAAGTCATGAACAAAGTTGTCATTTATTTGAGAAACATTACTGTCTTGTGTTCAGGGCATGAGTCTTATTACTGTATATTTGTCTTTGTAAATACAGTGTCAGTGCATCTAAGAGCAAGAAATGATTTTGTTTCCACAGTCTCAAATGAACATCACCCTCTTGATTTTCTTCATTTTAATGGGCTTTGAAATGATCATCGGGAAGTGGATCACATCTCTAACTGCCAAGATGCAATTTGGTCAAAGAAGCTGTTTAGCTTTCATCCTGTAATCAGAGCTGGTGATCTAAGAAACATAAAGATCTCATATTTGCTGGGTGAGTACTAATTAAAACTACCAACAGAGTTCAAACATCTACTTAATGCATGAGTTCATGTGGAGAACTATTCAAGACCAGCTTATCAGGTGGTAGGTTAATGTTGAACATTATGTATAAACATCAGCACACCCATACACTGTCTTTATTTTTTCTCCTTGAAACAATGACAATATTGCATCACTCTTTCCCATTATTTTTGGAAATACTTGAAAACTGAGACATATTAACAGTATCTGCTGCACTCCCAATGTGAGCAAGTCAGTATTAAAATGCCCTTCTCAGCTATGCATCAGTGTGGGAGAAGATGAGGGCTTTTATTTTAGTAAACCTTTCATTTAAATATAACATATTAACAGAAATGGATAGGGATATTAGCATTTAGTTAGATGGCTGCTGAAGTTCTGAAAATAAGCAATCCTTTCAAATATTTTTTTAAAAAAATCAATGCTTTTAAGAAATTTAATTCAGGATTGGGGTAAGTAATGATGGGAAGTATAATAGAGGTGACTAGTTGATGTTTTGAGTTCAAATTCAGGCTCATCCATCTTCTTCTAGCGTGTGACCTTTGAGTAAACTAAATAATGTTCTTAACATTTCTTTCTTCATCTATAAAGTAGGAATAGATTCAGTTTGTATTTTTTTCATTGTGGGGCAAGGATTAAGTCAGTGTATAGAAGTGTTTTAGCACTGTGTTTGGCACATAGCCAGA
This sequence comes from Felis catus, assembly GCF_018350175.1. Taxonomy (NCBI): domain Eukaryota; kingdom Metazoa; phylum Chordata; class Mammalia; order Carnivora; family Felidae; genus Felis; species Felis catus. The sequence goes on from NC_058379.1 coordinate 41,824,810, forward strand.
ACCCAATGTGAGCTAAAAATGATATTAACAACAGTAATAAAAATGCTAATAATAGTAAGGAGCAGAAAGGGTTGGGAGGAGTAGTCTGCTTTTAAGGGACAGTAAGATTTATGGCATTTCAGGGTACCAAGATAAGATGCATTTTAGTGATTCAGGAAAATGAAATTTGGTGTGGTGAATTTGAGATTGGCTATTTTGGAACCTGGAATTTCATCCTTAATCAGCATCCCTGGGGATAGTGCATTCTCAGACATAAAACATGGTGACCTGTTTCTGACAAATTGGAATAGTGGCAAGGATAGGACAGGGGAAGATGTACAAGGACTTAAGTCATCAACTGACAAGGGGAGAGGGTATTTTTATTCATTTATGTTATTATCATTTATTTTTTTAGCTTTAAACTTTTCAAGGTGATAATTCAAAGAAAAATGATCAAAAAAAAGGGGAAATAAATGATAGGCTAAAATAGAGGAATGAAAAGAGATTTAAATGTTAGGTTATGTATCTTATTGTTTTTAATGTAAATACATGATGTTTAAAGACAATTTAGGATATAGTTGTTTATTGTCTCAGCATTTCTACAGGCTTGTGGTGGAGCTCAAGAATATGGATTTTTGGATACCTGGGTGGCTCAGTCAGTTAAGCATCTGATTATTGGTTTCGGTTCAGGTCATGATCTCACAGTTTCATGAGTATGAGCCCTGTGTAGGGCTCTGAACTAACAGCATGGAACCTGCTTGGGATTCTCTCTCTCTTCCCCTGTCTCTACCACTCCCCCACTTACACTGTCTCTGTCTCTCTCAAAATAAGTAAACTTAAAAAAAAAAGAATACAGAATTTTAACAAGCACCACAATTATTCTAGCACATATGTCCTTGGACCAAACTCTGAGAAACTCTGTCATAGACTTTGCTACTTACAGCGTGGTCTGTGGACCAGCAGCCTCGGCCTCCCATGGCAGCTTGTTAGAAATGCACAAACTCAGGCTCCATCTCAGACCTACTGAATCAGAATCTACATTTTAAAAATATCTCCATGGTTTGTTCACGCACAGTAACATTTGGGAAGCTCTGATCCACATGCTTCTCAATTCCTCAGTGCCACTGTGCTGATGTAGGGGCCACAAACCCCTAGCTGCACAGTATCTGATGCCAGCCGGGATAGCGAGCAGTTTTATTTCCTTTTTTAAAGATGAAAGTTTTGATCAGTGACCTGAGCCCATCCAGCTCTGGAATTCTTATATTTTAAGAATTATTCTAATAACAACTTCACTGAATATTAGTTCCTTTATTTTTCCTTCAGCTTATTTATTTTCCCAAGTACTTTTCATTTCTCTGGTTTCATGTCAGCTTATACTGAGCTCCTTTTCAGAATAAAGCCTTCAATAACTGACTGGATACTTTTCTTCGCACATTGTGACAACTGGTTCCTTCAGATTCACTCCATCTCTCCTGTATTTGAGAGTTCATCTCTGTTTTTTTTTCTTTTCTCTCCTTTCTTCAAATGTTCTCTGCCTGTTTTGCTATTTTACTCTCATTTTCAAAAACAAAAATGTTCATGAATATTTAAAAAACACCAAGTGAATAATCCCCAATAATGACTAAACAAACATCTAACAGATTTTTCATAAATAAGAAATAAGCCTAACAGAAAATGTATGCACTTAGTAGTGAGTCATCACCCATGAGCCTGGCCACTGCTATGTGCATAGTGCTGAGGGCATACACAGACGAGAAGACAGCCTTTGCTGGCAGCCTAGTGGACATTTCAAATATACAAACTGTAAAGTTCTTTTGTTCGGTAAAAGTAGAATTGCAAACCGTGGAAAATTAAAGTTCTAGGAAAACCTATCCATTGTTTCACCAAAATAATCTTTTCTCTTATTTTTCTCTCATTTCTCTTATTTTCTTCTACTTTCCTTTTCTCCTTCCCTTTTTTCTTTTTCCCCTTTCTGTTTCCTCCCTTGCTCTTCCTCCTTTTCCTTTTTGGTTTCTTATCTTTATCAGACTCAATTTTTTCCTTCCCAAGTAACAGCACAGATGCAATATAAGGCAACTAATGAATACTTCATCTTGCTTTTTAAGGTACTTAATGACACTCTGATCATTCAGCATGCGCAAAATCCAAATTGGGTGAAATCAATCCTGTGGACATTCTCAATAGAGTGAATTTTCTGTTTTGCACTTTTAAGTTCTGTGTGTGATACTTCTGAGGATTTACAGAAGGTTCTAAGGAACAACCCATATTTCTGAATTGCAGCTGGTTTATCACACTCAAGATTAATAATATAGTATCTATACTCTTAACTGGTTTTTCAGGCATTTAAAAAACTTCTCAAAAGTATTTAAAGAGGTTAAAATATGTAAGTTAAAATGACACATGTATTATTTATTTTATTATTATTATAGAACATCCTCTTTGTTTAAAGAATGCAATTGTGATATCTGTAAGGGAGTTTGGAATAATTGAGAACACAGGGAACAACAACCAAAAAACAAAACAAAACAACAACAACAACAAAAAGAAAAAGAGAGAAGGGGCATGAGTTTCTTCAGGGAAAATGCAATATAGAAATCAATAGTAGTGGTTTCATAGAAACAGATGTAGCTAAATTCTTATTTTATGCAGCAGCTGGAATGGCAAATAGAATTCCCAGCTCTTGGGAAGGGAGGTAAGGGACAGACTCAAATCTGTTATAGGAAACTTACCAACCTTCCTTGATTCTAAGACACACAGTTTTCCCTTACATTTTATCATCTCTAAATTGTGTTAGCTCTGACAACAGATGGGCTGCTACTGTTTAACTGGTAGCATTTACCCCCTACATCTAGGGGCCACAAACCCCAGGAGTTTGGTGTGGCTTAGAGACAATGGTTACTGACATTCAGTGAAGTACAAGATGTAGTGGTGATTTCAGTGATATCTAGACATATTCTAGCCCCCATCCAAAGTATTTGAGGATTTCAGCTGCTTTTGTTGCTGATGCCAAAACTTTTATTAATAGGATATAATTTACTTTGTAGCCTTTAACCATGGGTAGGCACACATCAGGTTTTATCACTCATCTATTGCTTTGTTTGAATGGGTTTAGCAGAGTTTCTGATTGCCATGTTCTTTGCAGTTAGTTTTGTTAGCAGAAGGTATTGATATGGAGGAGCACCTGATAGTGCCTTATTCCACCACTATTTCTTATCATTAACCCTCATTTTTTAGGAACAAAACTGTATTTAGCCTTAAGGTGCAGACTCATCCTAGTTAATAACAGAGGCATCTGAAAATTAACAACACAGGAAACAGTAGATATTGGTGAGGATGTGGAGAAAAGGGAACCCTCTTATACTGCTGGTGGGAGTGTAAACTTGTGCAGCAACTCTGGAAAACAGTATGGATTTTCCTCAAAAAGTTAAAAATAGAGCTACTGTACCCAAGGTATACAAAAATACTGATTTGAAGGGGCAAGTGTGCCCCGATATGTACAGCAGCATTATCAACAATAGCCAAAGTATGGAAAGAGCCCAAATGTCCATCAACTGATGAAAGGATAAAGAAGATGTGGTATGTATATACAATGGAATATTACTCAATTACCAAAAATAATGAAATCTTGCCATTTGCAATGATATGGGGAGCTAGGGAATATTATGCTAAGTGAAATAAGTCAGTCAGAGAAAAGCAAATGCCATATGATTTCACTAACATGTGGAATTTAAGAAACAAAACAGATGAACATAGGGAAAGGGGAGAAAAGAAATGGAGGCAAACCATAAGAGACTCTTAAATATAGAGAACAACCTTGGGGTGTGAGAGGGGAGGTGGGCAGGGAATCAGCTAAATGGGTGACAGGTAGTAAGGAGGGCACTTGTTGGGATGAGCACTGGGTGTGTACGTGATGAATTGCTAAATTCTGTTCCTGAAACTAACATTACATCTTAACTAACTAGAATTTAAATAAAAACTTAAAAATAAAACAAAAACAAAGGCACCTGAAGAATGAACAATGCTATAACTAACAAATCTTTTCACTTATCAGAATCAAAGGATTCCACACCTGCTTCTTTGGTCACAGACTTACAATGTGTTCTTATCACTAGACTCTTGAGGAATGCTGAAGCAAGTGAGCTGCCCAAAGACCAGCTACACGACAACAAATGATGTAGTGACAGGGACACTGGCTCTGCAATCAGAATTGGCCATTGGATTAATTCCTCTCCTTCCCCTGACATCCATTTTTCATTTGAAAATGGAAATAATGTTGCCCTGCTTACCTCCCAAGATTGTTGTGAAGGTCATATGGAATGATATATATTAGAGCACTTGCTAAATTTCCAGTTTTAAGGGAAGGTTAGAAGTTATTATTATATCCAACCAAGAGGATAAGGAGAAATAAGAGAAAGTTTTGCCAGTTTATAGATTAGAAGTATAATCTTTGCATCTGGTTCCATTGCTTTGATCATGTTTCATTTTCCACTGTATTCCAAATATCAACAATTGAAGACTGTTTCCTGAGGAAGTGGGAGGCCAGTTTAGGTATCTATGAGTTGTGATTTGATAGAGGCTCTGGGAAATTACCTGTGTGACAGGGATTTGTTTTCATGGTACCTCTAAATCATTGTCGCCTGTGCTCACTCTGTCCAGGCACTTAGTACCACATGGACAGAATGTGATAAACATTGTGTTCCAGGGAATTACTGTATACAGATGTCTTCATGTGCAATTGCCCCTAATTAGTCACTTGAAGTCAGTAACACAGAGATATTTTGGAGCATTCAGCAATTCTTGGGAAGAATTATAAGTTCCTAACTAAAAAGGAATCTTGGCCCCTTTCATGGCATTACCCATTTCATGAGCTCTGTAGACTCAACTGGTGATTACCTTTGACAGTGTGAGAATAAAATCAAAGGATCTATTGATATTTTCCACAGGGTAGTTTTTAAAGTTTAGCTAATGTTGGGACACCTGGGTGGCTCAGTTGGTATAAGCATATGACTCCTGATTTCGCCTCAGGTTATGATCTCAACAGTTTGTGAGTTTGAGCCTCATGTTGGGCTCTGCACTGACAGCATGGAGTCTGCTTGGGATTCTCTTTCTGTCTCTCTACTCCTCCCTGACTTTCATTCTCTCTAAACAAATAAATAAGTAAGTAAGTAAATAAATAAATACATAAATAAATTTAAGGTTTAATAAATGTTAATTAACCATATATTATGTGCCAGGGTATTACTTAGCATTAGGGAGAGAGATGTCTAAGACCCATTCTGTTCACTCAAGGAGTTCACAGTCTAGTTTTACCCTTGAACAACTGTAAAAAATAGGACCATATAAGGAATACTTTGTGAAGTAAGGGTATACTGACAGGCAAAGGACCTCTTAAGAAAAACTTTTTAAGATTTGTATCTTTTGAAGGGAACTTAGAAAGAGTCTCTTATTTATGAGTACATCTTTATTAGATATTAAGTCTTCTTATAATGTTAAAAATAATTTATTTTGATATTGCATACTTCCTTAAGCATATATATTCCTGTATACCCAGATCATTTTATGGAGCTTTGTAAATCTCTGTCAAATCATGGACTAAAGTCCCTTTAGCTTTTTGTATTCTGAGCTACCATTTTCCAACTTAAACTCCATAAAAGCTTTTGATTCTTTTATGGCTAGCAAGTATCTTTCTTCAAGCAACAAAGAGGTCTTTCCAAGTATCCAAACTTCTAATACTGGACATGTCTTTAGCATTGCTTAGAAGGGCGTGTTGGGGCTGTGTATATTTTAGGGCTATAGTCTGCCAATTGAATGTGCCTTTGTTCTTTCCCTTATATACTTACTTCTCAGTATAATTCTCTCAGAGACATTCTGGCTATCTCAGCTGTGGTACTCCTGGCACAGGCTTATGTCTTTGAACTTCAGAGATCTGAAAACAAGAAAGTTCGTGTGATGCTCCACCAAGAGTTCAGGAATTCTCTTCTGTACTCGTCCAAAAATGTTTGAAATTTTTTTTTAAATAACCAGCCTCTTGAAATGTAGGGGAACGTCACTGTTTTTCTTGATGCTTTGCACTTTACAATGTATCCTTAAAAAATAGGTTAAGATGTGAGTTCTTAGATACTTGATGTATTATTCAGAACAAATTCGTTTGAAGATGCATCAAGACCTTACCATCGGAGCTGCTTTTTCATGTATCCTTTGTTTTAATTCACTCAGTGTTTGGGTCTTAGAGTCTAGAATTCATGGTGATGTGCTTACCCTATTGGGGAAAAAAATGCCTTTTGAAACATCATTCAAAAAAGCAGAAGGCTTACTCTCCTTCCTTTGTAGCCTTCATTTAAAGATCCTAGTTAATTGAGCCTAGTTAGAACTATCATGTGACCTGAAAACTGTGCCTGAACCTGTTTAGAACTCCGTGTGCACTCTGTGTCATTTAACCATTACCGTAAGCCAGGGCAAAGGGATTCTTAGGATCCCACGTTGTTATTCATGGAATAATGGCACTCATATCCCCACAGGGTTAAAATATTTCATTGGACACTTTATGCCTGGAAATTACTTCCTAATCTTTAAAAATTATACTCAATAACAATCTAGAATTTGGAATACTTTTTAATTCTATCTTTTGCATGTTTGACTAGTATCTTTGTTCAGGTTGCTATAACAAAATACCACAGACTAGGTAGTTTAAACAACAGAAATTTATATCTCACTGTTCTAGAGGCTGGAAGTCCAAGATCAAGGTGCTGACAGATTCAGTGTCTGGTGAGAGCTCTCTTCCTGGTACAGATGGCCACCTTCTTGCTTTGTCCTCACATGGCCTTTTCTCAGTGTGTGCTCATAGGGAGACAGAATGGGGTTTTTGTCTCTTTCTCTTTTTATAAGGGCAGTAATCGCATCATGAGGGCCTCACCTTCATGACCAAATCTAACCTTAATCACCTCCCAAAGGTCCCACTGCCACCTACCATCCCACTGGGGATTAGGGCTTTAACATATGAATTTGGAGGGATGTGTGGAGGTACACAAACATTCAATCCATAGCAACTAGCAACTAAAATGAAACAGAACAAAATGAAATGGAGTCATCATGTGCAAAAGTTTCTGAAAAAGTTGAATTGGACATAGAAGAATGAAAAATATACCTCATGGATATTAACATTGAAGTGTTATGAAATCAGACTCAAGCAATCTTAAAATGTGTTTTGTTACGGCCCAGCATGGAGGCAATGCTTTTGACCTTGGTTGTTACTTTGTAAAATGATATATCCAGGGCAGTATGATAACCAAGAAAAAAAAGCCTCCACATTGGCCCTTTGCCTGAGAACACAACCTTAGAGTTATGTTGCCAAATCAAAGCAGTCAGCATGACGTCAGAAATCATGCTTCAGTCTGCAAGAGGTGATTGTGAATGGGAACAGTCACCAGGATCATTACACTTGGTGAAACCCATTCAATCTGACTTCCTGTGTGACAAAGAAAACCTGATGGAGGCTGGATCTTTTCCCTTCAACAATGTGCTTGCCACCCACTCGGCTCTCTGCTTCCTTACAATAACATGTATTTGAGATGAGAAGTATAGATTGACTCTTTGCACCTCATTAAGCTCATCCTTCTGTCTTCCAAGCAGGGGTTTATAAAAACTGTGGTAACTGCCTGAAATTTTGTCACAGTCCACTGAATAAGTAATTTCAGTTTTTCAAAAAATATTCATAGCAGTACTGTATGAAACATTTTATAGCAAAGTTTTGGCTTATTCACAATGTTTTAGTGACATAACCGGGAAATAGCAGAGTTCCATTATTCCCATATTCTGTGTGTGTGTGTGTGGGGGGGGGTGTGTGGGTGGTGGGTGGGGTGTTGGGGAGGAGATGCCTGATACCTGGCAGTCATGGAAACAGCATGATTTAGTTTGCTAGTGTGTTTCTTTATAGTAGAATTTTACTGAAGAATGCAGAAGGATACTGTGGAAAGAATTCTAACCTTGGTTTTATCTCTTCCTGTTTTGTGAACTTGAATTAGTCATTTGGTTCTTCTGATCTGGAATTCAGTTTCTTCATCTATAAAAAGCAGACTTGGATTAGATAAATTCTCCGCTTCCTTCTACCCCGAAACCCTAGCATGCTGTGACTTTACCATTAAAGTCAAAGCTTCATGGAACAAGCATGAACTTGGGAGTCAGACAAACTTGGATTTTTATCCCTGCTGTTTCTTATTTCCTCTGTGAACTTAGGAGTCTTTGCCCTTGTGATGGCCCATTTCTTTATCTTTAAAATTGGAATTCCAGGAGCACCTTGGTGGCTCAGTTGGTTAAGCATCCTACTGTTGACCTGAGACCAGGCCTTGATCTCAGGGTCATGAGTTCAAGCCTCACAGGCTCCAGGCTTAGCATGGAGCCTACTTAAAAATAAGTAGAATAGGGGGCACCTGGGTGACTCAGTCGGTTAAGCGTCCGACTTCGGCTCAGGTCACGATCTCGTGGTCTGTGAGTTCGAGCCCGCGTCGGGCTCTGAGCTGATGGCTCAGAGCCTGGAGCCTGCTTCCCATTCTGTGTCTCCCTCTCTCTCTGCCCCTCCCCCGTTCATGCTCTGTCTCTCTCTGTCTCAAAAATAAATAAACGTTAAAAAAATAAAAAAAAAATAGAATAGAATAGAAAAAAAAGGAAAAGAAAAGAGGAGTTCCAGCATCCCTTCAGCATGGTTGGGAGATCTAAATATATGTCAGGTAGGTAGTATTGTACAGATTAGGTACTCAATATTGACGGTTATGATTATTGGCATTATGATAAAGACTACTGTTCTTTCAGTTTGGTAAAGAAGATTCTTCCACCTGAGGTTGAACTGAGCTTGGCACATGTGGTTGAATAAGGAGGTGATGGTTGAAAGGCCAAGTGATCCTGGTAAGTGGTTTGTGATGTTGCCAACACTTGTAAAGCATTTGGATTTGGAGACCCTATGTGTTTTGTTTATTTTTGTTCTTCTTGATTGTTTAAGAAGGTATTTCAAATAAGTCCCCCCTGTCTCTCTGTTTACCAGCTGTCACAAAGATAAGCTCAAGAATTACATGAGAACAATCAGTACAGAGCCACATAAATCTTATTTACCTCTTTAAGTAGCCCTATTTCTTATGACACTTAAACTTCAAATGTGGACACCTTGTTGTCCTGTGATTTCACTCTACTATTAACAAATAATAGTTTTCATTTGTTGGACTCTAATTATGCCAGACCTGCTGCTTTTATATGATGTACATATACTTCTACTTCCATTTTCACAAAACTCCTCGAGTACTTTTGTTGTATTTTCCAAATAAAGAAACCAAGGCTTGAAATGGTTGATTAGCTTATCAAATATTCAGCCTTGAAGTTAGAGGAAATCCATGACTGTTTCTAAAATTTGGGTTGTTTTTACTAAGATTTACTACATATATAAAATCAGCCATTCAATTTTTCCTGTTTTTATGTTTAAATAATAAATTGAACTGAAGAATTATATTCAATATTTTGAGTTTTTGTCAATTACCTGACATATCTAAAAACACCGTGAATAGGTTGTCTCCAAAATAGCTTAAACTTTGCTGACTGTAATGTTTTGCCAAATCAACTCATTGTAGAGATGAAACTACAATATTTTAAGTACCATATAATAAATCAGAGGCTGAATAAGGATTCCAGTTTTGGACTCTGAGTTTCCCATCTGCTCCTTAATCCCCAAGCTACCTGAGGTCTAAATTTATATGGAATATGAATCTATATTGGTCTTGGAATAAAAATAAGAAAGGGAAAAAGGTGCAGATTTAATGATGTCAGGGATTAGGATCTTAAACTTTTTTTAACCTTAAATTGCTTTTAGTCTGTACCTTCTTTGCCTGAAAATATGGGCATTTTTCTGTGTTCAATTCACGACTATATGTCATATATTTTTAATATTAATAATATTCTTTATGGCTCTTAACAAATCTTTAAAAGCCTGACTTGAACATGGAAGATATAATGTATGAAGTTTATGGATATCATTTTAGTTGAGCATCCACTAAAAAAGGCTATAATAATAATTATGAATAAATACATTCAGGAAGAGAAAGATGGCAGATAGAACCTTAGCCACTTCAACTAATAGAAGAGAATGATTAATACCAAACCTGGTAAATAGCACAATAAGCAATCCAAAGCATCATAAAATCCCAGTGAATTGTGTATCACTCAGATTCCTATAGCAGTAATGCATCATAACAAACAAAGCCTAAATTTCATTGGCTTAAAATAACAATGGTTTATTTCTTGTTCCTTGCTTTGCTGGTCAGCTAGTGTGGGTATGTCTCAGGCTGTGGGTTGAGTTCAGGTCTGCTTCAAAATTCTTTTGTTCTAAAGTCAGTGGTTATTTGAGGCTTTTTTGTCTCATGGAGGGTGTCATAATTTCAATGGGGAAGACAGAAACATGTGATGCTTATAGCAGAGAATTGATAGTTTCACTTCCACTCACATATCAGAGAAAACAAGTCACATGGGTGAGTCCACTTCATTGGCACATTGAAGTATTTGTTATGGTTCACCATACAGTGAACCGTGATAAGGATATGGAGGGATGAAAAATTGAGCAAATAATAAAATCCATACGTAATGACTAAGTGAAGCTTTCTGAAGACACAAAGAAAGTAGAACCATAATGTTTATAATTGTGCATCAGTGCTGTTTCTACTCACACTGGGACTTGGCTATTGTTTGCTTAGTTCTCTGGAAATCCCCCAAGGAAAAAGTGGATAGGAAGAGAGAAGGAAAAAAAAAGAGGGTATTCAAAGAAAAATTTCCACCTGGTTAAGAGACTTGTATTCCGGTAGCATGAATGATTTATTGAAGTGTGCAACAGAATCAGATTAGCCCCAGAATGTTGGAGGCTGTCTATGAGACTGACAGACTGTGAACTACTCTGCTCATTTGCATATGTACTCAGTGCCTCTTAAGTTCACAGCATGGAGCCGGGTGCTTTGGAGAAAAAGGGAAGTATTGGAAATTAGGAGAGAATTGAGTAAATCCAGGTAAGAAAAGATGTAAAGAGAAAGTCAGGTGACAATGGATGGACTAAGGAGGGTTGATACTCAGGCACTAATGTTCCTGAGGAAGGAGGGAAGTTTGAGAATTCCTGTGCAGGGGAGGAAAACATCTTTTTCCTTTACTTTTCTAAGTGAGGAGGCCCTAGGAAGAGAAAAGAGAAAAGCACACACATTTATTTAATAGAAGTTTCACTTTACTTGGAGCCTTGATGAGGAAATAAAGAACTGAAGAAGTGGTTAAACCTGAGTGTTTTTGTGCTAAGTTTGATGAAGAGTCATGGAAAAAATGTGATTGGACAGGAAAGAGTATGAGCTTAATGCAGTTTTGGGAGAAACGGCGAGAACTATACATTCACATTGCTCTTGTGTTCCCAACTGTTTAGAGGTAAAGATACTCCTTTCAGTGTAGGGAGGACACCTTTCACTTGAGGGTCTGTGACCTGCTTCAGGAAAGGTCAGAAAATCCTTCCTGCACCTGTTGTTTCTCCAGTTCTTTCAGCTTGAAGTATTCACTATGCCAAAGTGCCACGTTTTGGGACAGCTTGTCCTGAATGTTGTCACCTGTGATGAGAAGGGGAAGACAGTGGTGCAGGAGTTTGTGATTCAGTCACTTAGCAAATATTTATGAGTCTCTTTCATGTTCCAACTTAGGAAGTATGTGTCAAGAATACAAAGAACACATAGTCCTTATCCTCAAGTCACTGAGAAACAGATGGGGACCATACAAGTGAATGGACAATTATCAAGCAGCCTTTTAAGTGCAGAAGTGATGGTAAACATAAAGTCCTTCAAGTGTACAAAAAGATATGTAATTAAGACCTCAGAAGTTAGTAGGGACTTCTAGGACCAACTGACATTATGCCAGGGTCCAGAAGGACTTTAGATGATGATATAGGCTTCAATACAAGAAAAATATGAGTGATGGCAGAGGAACAAAGTTTAGAAGTAGCAACAGTGATCAAGGAGTCAACAGTATTCTGAATTTAAATTGGGGAGAGTGCAAGAAGGGATAGCAGGTCTTAAAAGTTGGGGAACAGGTTGTGGTATCTAAACCCTTTACTTCTCAGGCAGAAACTGGAAGTTTTGAGTTCCTTCCTGGTGTATGTTATGCTGGAGGTGGGTTTTACGGCAAGATTGTGCCTCAGTTTTTCCTACCCATTTTGATGTACATTTTTTTTTTTTTATCATTTACTCAGTCTTTAGATGTCACTCAGCTAAGTTTCTGGATTTTTTAAAAAAATTTTAATGTTTGTTTATTTTTGAGACAGAGAGACAGAGTGGGAGCAGGGGAGGGTCAGGGAGAAGGAGACACAGAATCTGAAATAGGCTCCAGGCTCTGAGCTGTCAGCACACAGCCTGACGCAGGGCTCGAACCCACGAGCTGTGAGATTATGACCTGAGGTAAAGTCCGATGCTTAACTGACTAAGCCACCCAAGTGCCCCTGGATTTTTTTTTTTTTTTTCAGAGAGAATTGCTCCATATGTAGCTTTGGTTTTGGTGTGTTCCTGGAGGAACTGAGTTCACAAATCTGCTATTGTCACTATTTTGAACCAGAACTCCTTTAAAAAAAAATTTTTTTAACGTTTATTTATTTTTGAGACAGAGACAGACCATGAACAGTGGAGGGGCAGAGAGAGAGGGAGACACAGAATCTGAAACAGGCTCCAGGCTCTGAGCGGTCAGCACAGAGCCCAACGCGGGGCTCGAACTCAGGGACCGCGAGATCATGACCTGAGCCGAAGTTGGACCCTTAACCGACCGAGCCACCCAGGCGCCCCCAGAACTCCTTTTAAAGTCACATTCATTTTTAAATTAATTAATTAATGTGTCCCATTTATTTGTATATTTATTTAACTTAAAAATTTTTTTAACATTTATTTATTTTTGAGAGACAGAGACAGAGCCCAAGTGGGGGAGGGGCAGAGAGAGGAAGACACAGAATCAAAAGTAGGCTCCAGGCTCTGGGCTGTCAGCACAGAGCCCAATGTGGGGCTCGAACTCAGGAGCTGAGAGATCATGACCTGAACCGAAGTCAGATGCTCAACCAACTGAGCCACCCAAGTGCCCCATATTTATTTAACTTTTATTCCAGTATAATTAATGTAGAGTGTTATATTAGTTTCAGGTGTACAATATTGGGATTCAACAGTTCTGTACATTACTCAGTGCTCATCATAAGTGTACTCTTTAATCTTCTTCATCGATTTCACCCATCCCTCCACCCACCTCCCGCATGGTAACCATTAGTTTGTTTTCTATAGTTAAGAGTTCGCTTTTTTGTCTCTTTTTTCTTTGTTTGTTTTGTTTCTTAAATTCCACATATGATTGAAATCCTATGGCATTTGTTTTTCTCTGACTTATTTCACTTAGCACTATACACTGTAGATTCATCCATGTTGTTGCAAACGGCAAGATTTTATTCTTTTTTATGGCTGAGTAATATTTCATTGCATACACACACATACATACCACATCTTCTTTATCCATTCATCTATCAATAGACATTTGGGCTTCTTCCGTATCTTGGCTATTTTAAGTAATCCTGCAATAAACATAGGGGTGCATATAATTTTTTCAAATTAGTGTTTTTGGATTCTTTCGTAAATACTCAGTAGTAGAATTATTCGATCATATGGTAATTCTATTTTTAATTTTTTGAGGAAGCTCCATACTGTTTTCCCCAGAAAGCCATATTCCTTTTAAATGTTATCGTCTACTACTTTTTAACTAAGCAACTATCTCATTAAGATGTCCTGCCTCTTCAAGTGCTTTGCATAATTTTGAGGAACAAGGGAGTTTGGTATGCATTGCCCTTACCATTTTTTTAAACATATGAGACTTACTGATGTGGTATTGAAATATATTAGAGCTAGATGTAAGTGAATATAGTGAAATGGGTGAAAATATGTTTTGTCCTAGGTCTTATTTAGAAAGATGAGGAATAGTGAAGTGAGCAGACATTTCTGAGGCAGAAAGAATGAAAAGGAAAGTTGAAACAGACATTCATTTTTATATGAATGAATGGTGAATTATATAAATGAAACTCAATAAAATAAATGCAATAAATACATTGTATTATAAGCCTAGTTTTAGTAATCATACTTATAGCAGTGAGTCAATACATAGAAATCCCTTTACTGGTAGAGTCTCCAGAGTTTGGCTTACACCCATGTTAAGCATGCCATTAACCTGCATGTAATTAATCATTTACAGGGATAAAAAGAATGTAAAATAATTTACAGGAAAAGTTTACTATAGTTCATAAATATTTTGTTTTGTGTGTGGGACAGTCTCAAAGATATTCTACGGAAAATAAGGTCTTATAAAATCGGTAAAATAAATATGGAAAAGTCTAGTACTTTAAATGAAAATCAATCCCTATATTGAAAACTGAATTGACTGAGAACATGTTAAATGTATGAAAGAACTAGGAACTAATTAAATGCTGGTGTCCAGGAGATCTTAAAGATCTCATCTGATGATAGCCTTTTCTTATATCTTGAGCCCTTTACCCAAAACTTCCCACCCACCCAACAGATCTATTAAATAAACAAAAACCAAACAAACAGCTTTGTTAGGTTTTTCTGTTTTGTTTTACCATAGGTTTTGAAAATGGGAATTTAAAGGATATTTAGTGAATAAGTAATAAAAGGAAGGAGTGGTTAAAAATATAGTGAGGAAATAATGTATGAAATTCAGGTTTGGTGGAGATCATCTGTCTTAACGTGACCTTAAATATGACTTTCCTACAAATTGAGGAGAAAAAGGTTTTTGGTGAATTTTCAGACCTATGCTTTAAAACCTCATTACATTAATATTTAACCATTTTACTTCACGTTTGGGTTGCTTCTACTTCCCTCTGAATTTGGGCTGTTATGGCTTAAAGTTTGAAATATTGTAAATATTATTGCAGTTTTACTGCTTTTAAGTTCCATAGCTACAAGTATGTTCAGAGTGCTTTTTCATTATGGGATAAATTTGTTGAGATTCTTCTAAATGCTTAATCATAGCTCTGGCAACTTAGGGTATTTTTAAAAAAATGAAAATAAATACAGAAAGTCTGGATAAAGAAGAAACATGGAATTAAAAATGTCAGGGACTAAAAACTTAGTGAAAGGGGACATTTAATGTCAGATAACTTGGGGTAGATCCCAAAATCTTTACCATATGCAAGTGACAGATATTTTAGTACACAGTATTATGAACTGGTACAATTTTGGCCCTAGACTGCCTTGTGCCACCGCCTCATGTTATTAATTAGGAAATATAAGAGCCTTTTGAAATCACAAAACTATTAGAATCAAGGCTCCAGATTCCCAGTCTCAGGCTTCCCTGTTGGCATAGGGATATCGTTTCCTTGGCATGAACAGTTGGGTGAGAGGCGCCTGACTTGAGTAACTGCTCACATTCATCAAATATTTTTGTGGGGACTTTAGGTAAATTACTTATTATATGCATGCCTTAATGTCCTTGTCTGTAAAAATCAACATAATATTTGTTTTCTTAAAAAAAAAACTCTAAAAAACATTATACAGATTAATGGGGAAATGGCACCAAAAAACACTGTTTCTTATCTAGGAACTTAGGAAGTTAATTGAACCAGATGATAGCTCTGAAAGAGATCCGCAACAATTACCGGACAAGATGAGAACCTTCTTCTTTACTTTTTCATGCTGGCTTGAGTTCATTCTCTGAAACTCAGTACTTTGGAGTCAGCTTCTCTTTTTGCTTCTGGTAGGGGGTGGTACAACTGCTCCATATCCCATAGTCACCTATGCCTGCTGCTAGTATTTTCTTTACTGTGTTTATCAGTCTTCCTCCATGTAAATGACCTCTTTGATGTTGGACACTATGTTTAATTTATCTTTGTAACCCAAATGCCTTGCACAGCATCTGGAACTAAGTGGATCAAAACAAATATTTGTCAAGTCAATGAAAAAACCCAAGATGTTTTCAGTATCTGAGTTTGCTGGTGATGATAGGCAAGCATTTAGACATAATGGTCAGTATGTATGAGGTTCTAGATTATTAAAGTAAATTTCAAGTGTAGGATAACCTCTCTAATTCTAGAATTAGATTTAAATTAGAATTGCCATTTCACCCCCTGGTAAAAAAAAGTTTCTGTTTAAAATCACTCACCACAGTAATCAATTGTTTATATCTGCTGGTAAATGCAGAAACAGAAAGAGAAGCGCATACATGATCAAAAAATATGGAAAGGGAAAGAAAGGTAAAAAATATGGAAAGGGAAAGAAAGGTAAATTCAGGATAACACTATTTATATGAACTGAATCTATAATCATCATTGCAGTCAATTTCACAGTAATAAGTATTTGGCATCAGAATGTCACTCACATTATATATATATATATATATATATATATATATATATATATATATATATATATATATATATATGTTATTGTAATATTTTTTGTGGGGATAATGAAAGCATTTATTCTTGAAGACATATTAATGAAAGATCTGAATAGTGCATATTATAATCAGTTTTCTAATAAACAATGAAATAAAACACATGCTTATTTGACTAAATTGCATTTCCGGTTATATGTTAGAGACATTTAAAATGGAACCAGAAATTAATGCCCAGTGGAGACAGGAGTTGAAGGAATTAAAAGTAAATATTATATATAAAGCTTAAAAGTACTGTTTTCTAGGGTACAAATAAAATAAAGGTGCTAAAAGCTAATGCATCATTGAAGACTCAATATAGATTGTAAGGACTTGGCTCTTCACTGACTATAAAAGTAATTTATTAGAATATAGATCAGACTGTACCACAGAGAGGGAAAATTTTCAAGGCATCAGGTGGTAGTTGGACAGGATGACCTTTATCGTCCCTTCCAACCCAGAGATTCTGTAAATGGATGAAATCCCAATAATGAGGAAGGTGCTAATGACACACCATAGTGCCCTCTATTTTTAAAATGAGTATTTTAAATGTCAATATGTTATTTGTTTTCAATGTCTCCAACTTTTATCATGAAAAAAAAATCCATGTTACCATTTCTCATTCAAGCTTCTAATGATAGACTGTGACCTTTTTCTGGGGGAAAAAAAAAGGCCAAGTCTGTCTGAATTCTTGTTACAAAGAAGTAATGCAAATGAAAGAGGTTCCAATTCCCCAAAGGCTGCTAAATGACACCCTCCAACTATAACCTGCTGGTCTCCAGAGGGTAATTAAATTGCAGATCGGGAATATATCTGTGATTTATTTTTAGGAGACCAGGCTGGAGAAAATAAAATACACCTGACCTTTAAGTTTTTAGATTTGTAGGGGAATTATTAGCGAAGTTATTTGTGACTTTAAATTTTCAGTGTTTGGTAAGAAATGTCAATCAGTTAACAGTGCTGTTTGCTCTAATGGAATCTTACTGGTAAATTATAGACATGGAACAAGAAACTATACTGAAATTGCAACAATAGTTTGCTGCACTAAGCATAGATATTATGGCCCAGTTTATGAGGAAGTGTCCTTAAAATTTATAGTTGTATGTGCACCTTGGCAAATAACAACATGAAACTGATCAGAATAGAGGAAGTCATTCCAAACTTGGCCAATGGGCAGAGGAGAGCAGTCCTTAGGTGAACTAGTGTCTACTATCTGTTCTTGGTAAACTCTACTAAAATGTGGAGATATTGTATACAGTGGTTGATCTTTTAAAAGAGTTTAAAATGTTTAATGTATGAACTTAAAATTTTGGCATTTTATTTGTCTTTTCAGAATGTAGATGAGAACGTATTTGGTTAATATGCCAGCTTTAGTTCATTGAATATGAAACATTTATTAAATAGTTTTTTCTTAGGTGTGTGGGAAGATATAATTTAAATTTGGAAACAAGTTTTTATTTTACTAAATTCATTAAAGTTTTTCTTTATATGTTGCCTAGGGGATCTGAGGAGGGGGATTAAGAAAAACAGGTGTTTACAATTTAAGGAGACATCTTACAGATAGCAGCTTGCAGAACTTCTAAGTGTGGGTGACTGCTTTGCAAGTTACAGGATACCAAAGTAAATATTGGCTTTGGGAAAGAGAATTGTGATTTTCTTCCCAGAAAATCTAAAAATGTTTAGATACATGGGATACATGAAAAAAACTGGGTGTTCTCCATTTTGAGTTTAAGAATAACAGAATCCTGCACGTAAAATTCCTTTTGTGGGGATTCTAAGTTCATGAGATAATTGTGTGGAGAACGTGAAAGAGAGGAGAAAATTAGGAAATGTATCACTCTTGTTTTTTGTAAATAGATAATAGGAATGAGTAAGAATTAAAATGTAATATTTAATCACAGTTAGCCCCAACTCCCTCCCAGATTAATAGACTTGCACATTTCTGACTTGAGGTTAACATCAGAAGGAAAGGGTACATTATAGAAGGTGGTGGCTCAGGAGTGCTCCTAATTTAATGTCCACATGGGGGAAAATTTAATGTTCCTGATGGGAGAAAATTGGAATTGCCAGAGATGTTATAGAAATGTAAAAAAATTAAAATAAGCTATGTAAATTGTGAAACATATTCCACAGCTCAATTTACTCTGTGGTAGGGTAACAATTATAAAATTTCCATCTTGCTAATAGAGACATCTACCTCTATCACATTAAATTATCTTTGCCTTCTCCTTCCCTTGCAATTATATTTTTTCATGCTTACATCTATGTTCTAAGTGTGAATGTCCAAAATTAAGCTACTGCTGTTGCTGTTGCTGCTTTAGCTCCTACAAAGGAATCTAGCACTTTCTATGTGATAAGTCTGAACTAAAGAAAGACTTTACAAGAATTTAAGTTCTTTGAGTCTCTCAAAAATCCCATGAAGTCAGTAGTTTCATTAATTTCCTTACAGGAGTGAGGAAACTGAGGCTTAGAAGGATTTGAGGCAGACAGTTCAGCTGCTTAACTCACATCTTAACTTCTGTTCCATAATTTCTCAAACTTTAATGACATTTGCCTTTAGAAATTTTAGAAGTTTAAAAGCCCTTGTCTCATCCTCATTGTAAAGACTCAGTCAGGACCTTCTTTCATGGAATGCTATTTCCTGACTTCTTTCATGTTATACCCATCACCTTACACTTGATCTCTGAGCCTGGCTGTCAGGAGAAGACTCTAACTTTGTCTGTACTCTCCTCCTCCCAGGATGAGCCCATAAATGTGTGTAATCTATTAATTATTAATTAAACAACCATATGCTTGCCTGCTATTGGATGCTAATTTGGAGGACCCCAAAAATGCGTAACATCCAGCCCTTGCCATAAAGATGGGGAGGCAAGGGGACAGGCATATAACTCAATAACAAAATTATTATTGTTCATTTTCTTCTTGTTAAGGAGGACTTTGTTGGTATGAAATCCAGACTGCCTTATTTTTTCTGGCAGATGCTCTGCTTTAATCTGGTTATGCCTTTCTAGCTTAACTCCTCCCACCCCCCACTTATAGCTCTAGTATTGTATTCAGATTCATTTATTTATTAAATATGCTGTGACTATACAGGAGTTTTAGGAGACAAATAATTCTTCTTTTTCCCCACCTGTGTTTAGAACCACTAATATAGACATAGAGGTCCAACAAATGGAGATAAAATGTTTTATAATATCTGTAAAGTTATCTGGAGATTGAGGCTGAGGTCAGGCAAGTGAGTTTGTGGATACACCGCCTTCCTCAGTGTAACAGGCAGCCCTGGGAAACCACAGACCAAGGGGTCTGGCCCCTGCTACTGCATAGTAGGGAGAAGACAATACATAATCTCTCATCTAATACACAGATCATGAAGAAAAGAGAATGAGACAGGACAAGAGCTGAGCGTGGCTGGTTTGTTCTAACTCTAACCCACCAGTTAGAGGGACTAGGGTGAGGGGTGCTGGAGAGAGGCCAGGAGTATCATCTAGTGGAGGTCTCACTGCATAGACATGGGTGGAGCAAGGAACAAATTTTCCCTACAGCACATTAGACCGCATTGAAAGATGTGGTTAAAAGATCTGAATCAAATGAAAAGCCACATAGAGAAATAGGCAGTTCTAGTATAGGGAGGTTCATTTTTTCCCCAAATTTATTGAGGTATAATTGACAAATAAAATTTTAAGGTATTTAAAGTGTCCACTGTGATGATTTGATTTGTGTATATATCATGATAGGATTTCTTTCATGAATTAACATATCCATCACCTTACATATCTACCTTTTTTTTTTTCTCTTTTGGTGGAAACATTTAGGTTCTACTCTCTTAGTGATTTTCAATTATACAATATAGTGTTACCAACTACAGTCACCATTTTATATATTAAATTCTCAGATCTTACTTATAACTGAAAGAAAGTTGGTACCGTTTACCAACTTCTCCCTGTTCCTAGCAACCACTTTTCTATTCTCTGTTTCTATGAGTTCACTTTTTTTTTTTTTTTTTAGATTCTACATATAGATGACATCATCTGGCTTACTTCACTTAGCATAATGCCCTCCAGCGTCATCCATGATGTCACAAATGACAGAATTTCTTTATTTTTATTTTTATTTATTTATTTCAAGTGTTTATTCATTTTGGAGAGAGAGAGAGAGGGAGACAGAGAGAGAGTAAGAGTGAGCGGAGCAGGGGCAGAGAGAGGAAGGAGAAAGTCTCAAACAGGCTTTGTACTGTCAGCTCAGAGCCCAATGGAGCTTGATCTCATGAACTGTGAGATCATGACATTAGCCAAAATCAAGAGTCAAATGTTTAACCAACTGAGCCACCCAGGCCCCAAGATTTCTTTCTTTTTAAAGGGCGAATAATATTCCATTATGTCTATATATACCACATTTTCTTTATTCATTTGTTGATGGCTACCTACGTTGTTTCCATACCTTGGTTATTGTGAATCATGCTGCAGTGAACAAGGGAGTGCAGATATCTCTTTGAGATAATGATTTTGTTTCCTTTGGGTATATATCCAGAAGTAGAATTTTAGATCATATGGTAGTTCAGTTTTTAATTTCTGAGGAAACTCTTTACTATTTTCCATAGTGGCTGTACCATTTTACATTCTAGGGAGGTAGTTTTGTAATACAGGTCTAAGTGTTGTAGAATGTGTCATAGATAGATTCCTAGAGGAGGTGACACTTGTTGACTCTTGAGGAAGAAAGATGAGTTTGCCAGAGAAACAGCAAGGGGGGCAGTGCAAGCATGTTCCAGCAGAGGAATAAATAGCACACATACAGGTTCTGAGGCTTTATGTATTTGGAGAATCGAAACTGCTTAGATATTATCAGAGTGTAACTGTCAAAGATGGGATAATAGGTCAGAATATGAGGCTGGATGGTAGGCAAAGTTGGTTGATTCCCTATCCCCTGCTTCCGAGGGTAGCGGTATTTGGGACCGTTAAGTGTCTTCTCTTGGAGCTCTGCTCATTGGCCTAACATTGTGTAACCTGGTGAGAGATTCTTAAGGCACCTTTGCTTTAAGTGTAGGTGGAGCCTTTTCTCTTTCTTTAGTTATGTCAGCCTCACAATCCTTGAGATCATGTAACCCCTATGTTGTGCTACCAGGAAAGTCAGATGCAATTCTAAAGAAAAGTTGAGAATAGGAAGCAATTTCTAGTTTAAGACTAATAGCTTCTCCTAATTTTGGCTTAGTTTTTATATTTTTGTGGTAGATTAGAAAATTCCATTGCTTTGACAGTCAACAGTGGTCACAAACGCTGGGCCCAGATGGCTGTTTACTGCCAGTGCTGCATTGATGCAATCACCACTAGGTGGACTCTAATACCACAGCTTTTTCAGTTCCAAACCAGGCTGACTTCTGAGTAGGGTGATAGCTTGCTTCATCCCCTGAGCATAGAATGTTATCCTCATAGAATATTGGAATATTAGAATTAGAATATTAGAATAATAGCTCACAGAATAGCATCCTGCTCTTGGAGGACTGCATCATGGAGCCTGGCAGATAGTTTGGTGTGCTTAGCATTTCAAATTTATAGAACTGAAAACGTTGAGAGGTTTGGAGGATATATCTTCATTTCTTAGTTTTGTTTGGCCTATTGAAATTCTGTGCCAGAGCAAGCTAAAAGTTATATTTACCACTTGAATTCATTATGCTGACTTTTTCATAAGGAATTATTCTTTTTGATAGTAACTTGTATATATGTAGTGTTCAATAATTTTTAGAAATTTTTCCTATACATTAGGAAAATAGATTCCAGTACAGCAAATCAATAAGACAGGGCAATGTTTATTTTCTCCATTTTACAGAAGTGGATACTGAGGCTTACAGAAGCTAAGTTGTATCTCTTAGATCAGTGCTGTCCCAAAGAAATCTAATGCAAACCATATATATAGTTTTAAATATTTTGAGTGCCACATTAAACAAAGTAAAAAAAAAACAGGTGAAATTAATTTTAATAATATCTTTTATTTAACCCAATGTGTCCAAATGTTACTATTACTGCATGAGATATTTTATATTTTTCTAAGTAAACCTTTGAAATCCAGTGTGTAATTTATACTTAAGACAGGTTTTAATTCAGACTAGCCACATTTCAGGTGCTTGATAGCTGTAAGTGGCTAGTGGCTACTGTATTGAACAGCACAGACTTAAATAAAGACTGTACGGCTGATTTTCTATTGTGCACTATATTGACCCGCTACTAGTTTGGGTAAATGGGGTGGGGTTGTGTTTCAAGAGTTGTAATAAATCTAAACCACTTCATTACAAACTTTTTCTTGTTTTGCCTGAGAACAACATCATTTATCTTTGTATCACTTGATTATTTCCATAGGTGTGGTCTGTGAGCCCTGGAGTAGCTTTCCCTAGTAGAGGAATTGAGTAGAAACCCACAAATAATGAGCAAAGAGCTGTAACCGACATTCCTTAAGTAGCCAGTTAGTAATGAGTAAGTTCACCTTTGTATCTTAGGAATGAAGGGGCATATCCAGTAATATCAACTTTGTGTGAAAATGCTTATATAAATGATTTTTCATAAGGAAAAATTTCTAAATGAAATTAAAATTTCACATCTAATCCTTCTCTAGTATTTTTCTTTACTTTGCCCCTACTATTTTCAGTCTGTGTAGGCCAAAATTTCATTTCTATTGATTGTTTAGTGTGGGTGGAATAGGTTGGCAGACATTTTTATTGACTAAATGAAATATATGCCTTCATGAGATTCATCATCTCTTTTCCTGAAATAGCAACTCTACATTTTCCAGGTAGCTAAAAGGGAAAAATCTCAGCTTTAGAATTTTATTTCTAGTGGTTCAAAGACCGAAAATCTTAGATTTTCAAATATGTATGCTTGATTCCAGGGGGCTCCATTCCTTCCCATCAGAAAACCAAAACCAAAATAAAACAAACCAACAAACCTCAAATACTTTATTTGAAAAAAACTTCCAGAGAGAGAGTATTTGGGATTTCCAGATAAAAGAGCTGTTGTTTCCAGTCCTTCCAGACTAAAGACTAAACTTTACTTTCTCTTAAGTGTTTACACAAGCTGGTCCTTTGTGCTGTTGCCAACCATCTGTAGTCACTGGCTAAGACTGACCCATTTGATGAAATTTCTAGTTCCTCTTATTAGAATTAACTTTTTCTTTTCCTGGGTTCCCATAATACTTTGTTTGTATTTCTGTTATAGAAAATAATTACAGGGGCATGTGGGTGGCTCATTTGGTTATGTGTCTGATTCAGTTTTGGCTCAGGTTATGATCTTGGGGTTGTGGGGTCAAGCCCTGCATGGGGCTCCACAGTGGGCCCGGAGCTTGCCTAAGGTTCTCTCTCTCTCCATCACTTGAGAGGTTTCTATTCTTAAAAAAACAACAACAACAACAAATTACATTGTCTTCTATGTTATATTAGGTTGATCCAAATGTGATTGCTGTTTTGTTGTAGGTATACGTTCACTTTCAAATTCTTCAACCTACCATAATTACCTTATAGAATTCTGAATACACACACACACTCATATATATCTAGGAGGCAGAACCTGTGTCAGGTTAACTTGTGAATATCCCATAGCATCTTGGCTATGGTAGCCTTTCAGTAAGATTTGTTTAGTTTGAACTGAATGAAATAAAAATGGAATGCATGTTGGGGAAACAGAATCATATAAATCAACCCTCTTCTCTATAAAACTCATAGACTATTAGTGCCTTGCAGGTTTTGAATTTCAAAGAAATTGACAGACTTCAATTTGATGCTCTGATATGTATATTTAAGGAGAGGATGCCAAAAAAATTGGAAGTAAACATATTCCAGAATTTAGATAATGCTAGTTTTAAGCAGGGAAGCTGTTGTATTGCTGATAAATGGGTTGAGTGCATGTACTATTTTTATCTAAGTGATTATATATATATATATATATATATATATATATATATATATTTAATAGATCCAGTTTGGAGTGAAACCTTCAACAAATTGAGAATAAGAAAAGCTCTTTCTAGTGGCAAAACAATTGGTCTGAGTGATTTATCAGACTAAACTGACAATGGACAGTTTTTTATTTATTTGTTCATGTGTGATAAAGATACATGCAGAAATCATGTGTTACCTTCCTATTCTATTTGTATATTGAAATTTAATGAAATCATGATTTAAAAAGCCAGATAATTTCAAAATCAAACTATCCTTTGAATTTGCTATTTTTTCTGTGTACACCTGTTCAGGATGTGCAACAAGATTATGGCGGCGGTATTTCTTTACATATCTGTGCCAAAACAATTGCATTGGAAATTCAGAAGGAAGAAACATCTGTGGGTTTTGTGTATCTGACATGATTTTTTTTTTATGAGTCAATCTAGTCATTTTGAAATTCAAGGTCTCTGAATTCTCAGTTAGACCTTGGTCTCAAACTGTGGCTAAATAGAATATGAGTCAAATTGTGTAAGATAAAGTTCATACTTTGTCTTGGGCAGCTATATATCACCTCATGTGGCCATGGAAAGAATATTACACTAAATGTCAAGAATGGGCTCTGGTTATGCTGCCCAAATTTTCCTTTAGAGATGAAGGTCTTATTCCCCAGCTGCTGGAAGTGGTACTGGCAGATACCCCTCAGCTCTTAGAGACATTTTTGGGAAGTGCCTTGACAGAGAAGATCTACATTGTCCAAGGTCATATCCCTTCCTGGAGAAACCTGTATCCTATGAATGTCAATGTAAAGGTATAACATTCTGTACTTCTCATTCCAATTCAGGACAAGAAGGGTCATTTAAGTTTCAGAGCCCCTGGCTGGGGGAGCAGGGGATCAGCTGAGTTGACTTTGGATTTGTTGAAGCCAAGTTCAGCCTTTGCCCAACTCTGCTTCATTCCCTTCTTTTCATTTATGCAAGGATTGATCTCAAAATTTTTTCCAATAGATTTCCTGTATGCTCATTTCTGTCTCAGAGTCTATTTTTATAGAGCCCAATTTATGACAATTTCAAATTAGGAAAGGAGAGAAGTTCCGAACTGATAGAAACTTGAATAAGACTTCAGGCTAAAGAAAATTTGCAAATTACCAATTCTTTCCATATTGTTGATGAAAAGACCTAGATGCCTTCGATCAATTGCCCATAGTTGCTGATACCACATCAGGGACTTGACTTCACAGGTCTTATTATTTTGGCTGCAGAGCTGATTAGAGGTTCTTCCTGTTGTTTGTGTTCCTGTCTAGCTCGTTCTAGTGTGAAGTCATCTATCTATCTATCTATCTATCTATCTATCTATCTATCTATCTATCTATCTATGATCTATAAGTGTTCCAGCAAATCAACTCAACTGAGTGATTTAATAGGTCCAGAAAATTCTCCAGAGGTAATGTCTAAATTTGAGTCTGAGGATATCCTGAAACATTCTGAGTTGTCAGAAGTGGTTGTTGTTTGCTCTGGCATTTGGAGTTCATTGTAAATAACTTGAAATCCCAGTCATTCTACTGTGTTTTGTGGGGGATATCTGAATAGAATGAGAATGACACTTGGACCATTTCATGCAAGTTGGAGTCTTCTGGATCCATCACTGGAGACACGCCTGGGCTTGCTTTTGCAGTTTGCTTCAAGATAGTATAAAACTTACTGGGCCACTGATGGGTATTTTCTTTTTGTACTGTACATTTATTTGAATGACCTCCATATGACATAGAGCAAGTGGCTCAAGGCTGGCTTTGTTCTCAATGCTACCATTCTGTGTGAAAATTCACCCAGCAGAGGCAGTCTCCTATTTTGAGCTCTCTCTCTTTTTCTTTCTCTCTTCTGTGTTTTAATATGAGTCTTTTATAATTATCTTGGAAGATTATTATTAGTTGTTGCTTTAAGAATTAGTCCAATTATCTGAATGAGCCAGCATTTCTGTTGTGAGAAGTTTAAGAGAATAGTCAAACTTATCCTAAATAGATCTTATCTGTTGCCATTGCTAGTTTGACCAGGCTGGTAAGAAGAAACTGCTGTTTCTGAGTTCAGAAAGCAGATGTGGGGACTCAGAAGAGTATGGAGAAACATGATATTCTCTTTACATTTCTTTAGGTGTTACATCTATAAAAGAAAGCAAATCCATTTTTTTCTGTGTTCCTCAAGAAAACAGATCTAGGATTAGTGGGTAGAAGTTAGAGGAAGACAGAGGAAACACTTTCTAATAAATATTGTCTCAAATTGAAATGGTCTTACATGGTAATGAGTGTAATCTGATTAAAGTGTTCAAGGATAATTGAGGTATACACCTGAGATATTTTCTCTTGGATGGAGAACTGGATGGGGTAGTCCACTTTGTTGGTGCTCCACAGTGATCATATCTTCTGGTATTTACACCGTGTGCAATCTTCTTGGTTAGTAATACTGAGCTCAGCCACGTGGCTACATCTCACCATTGGGAACATTGGCAAGCATGATCCAAGCAGAGGCTTGCTGAGTGCTTTTACATTGGAACTTGTCATCTGGGAACACTCCCTCTTGGGAGCAAGATGTTGTACCATAAAGAACTTGGGCTGGAGTACTCAACTATGAGAAGCTATTGGAGGGAGGCTAAGCTCCCAGTTGAATGCAGCCACATGAGTGATTTCATACCACAGACAGCAGAAAAACTACCTAAGTAAGATTAGAATCATGAGACATAATGTGTTGTTGTTGTAAGCCACTAAATTTGGGGGTGGTTTATTATGCAGGAGTATGTAATGGAAATACTGAATATGTTATATTATCTCTGGGATCTCTCCAATTCTTATGCTCTCCAACAGATTGTAAACAGTGGGAGAAATAACTTGAAAAAGCATATAGTTATAAGGTCCCCTCCGAGGTACTGTGTTTCATTCCTTTGCCTTGGGGAAATGTTCATCTAAACTATCTCTACTTTGTGACAATCTTACAAGTACATACATATCTCCCACAAAATCCTCCCTCATCAATCCTCCTGTTCTGATTAATCCTGATTGGCAGATTGTGTAGACATGGGGATGGTATTCTGGCTTCAAGTTGAGGTAAGAATGAAGATACCAAAACCTCCCTCAAAATGTAACATTTCTGAAACTTCAACAGATATTAAATGTAGTTTAATCAGCATTGATTGATTCCACACTGTTTTCTCATCTACTACATGAGGTTTCCATAGCCACTTAGTGGGGAAAAAAAAGGAAAAGTTAAGCAGAATATAAATGAATCATTGTGTCCATTTTAAAATTAATTAGATAGGATTTTATATTTGCCTTATGATTTTTCTTAGTAACTATCATTTGCTATTTCTTTTCAAGAAATTCTTTGCTAATCAAAGTTTATTTTTTTGTCCTTCCCTCTGGAGTTACAAACCAGCAGTATAAGCGGGAAGATACAGATATTCCTTGATGTGTTTGATTTATTTTGGATGTTGTCAAATTCACAGATCAGAGCAGAAGTTTGATTTTAGCTTAGGCTTTAGAAAATTTTTTATTTATAGAAAACCATGATAAGGAAATTTTTTTATGATGTCAATATAGAAAAACATAGTCTTCTTGTATATTGTACCTTCACTCATTTACTTTTGGGCTATAGTGAGAAAATATGTTTTGTTATTGTTGTTGTTGTTGCTAATTGTTTACTTAAGTTGGGTGATTAGTACCTTCTCTAGTTTGTTCAGTCCATGTTTTGGGGTTCCTTAAAACCTGTCCCACAAACTGGCATTAAAAATACTGCTGTGAGTAGTGCCTGTGTTCGGTTAATGTCTACTGGTATAGTCAAGACCCCAAGTTTGGCCCCATGAAATGGCCATTGTCCACTGGTTCTTAACTTTCAGCTGGGCCATAACCCTAATCTCACCTTACAAGTGGAGCACCTGCCATCACAAAGGAAATGAGATAAGGGACCAAGGATATCTTAGGCATAGTCATCATTTCTTCTAGAAAAGTACCTAAACATGGAGGTCCTGTTTCAATTTGAAGCATACTCCATGAGATAAACTGAAGCAGCACATTATAGCACATCTTGTAGAGGAAGTGTGAGAGGGAAACTGAAATGATGACAAGAAGAAGCTGGCTCCTTTCCTCACAGGCTAGTGAAGGACAGCGGTGACATTGTCCCATTCACTCAATATTGGCATCAAAACTCTGAGGGATTATTAACAGAGTACAGAGGGTAGAGATACTGCCCAAACCGGGAGGCTAGACCTTGGGTTAGGTCATGGTCTGCTCTAAGAGAGAAGGCTTGAATGCCAACCTCCAAGCCTCTTTGGTGCTTGAGCTCCATTCTTCAGCAGAATGGACATTCTTACACAGTCATTTAGGATCTTGAAAAACTACATTTCCTATGGTATGCCTATTCTTTCATAAGTTTACCTCCTGTAACCAAAGTGAGAACCTCATCACCAATAACAAAACATAACCATGGTCCTCATTTTCTTTCTTCCAAACTCTTTCCAACTGACTAAGGACCTGACTTGCTTTGCTAACCCATTCCTAGGGTAAAGAGTGAAAAAGTGTGGCACATTGTGTGTACGTGTATGTGTTTAGCAGGTAGAGAACTTGAAGGGACAGTAGCTGTTGTTATTCATTATAAAGCTAGTCAAAGTTTGTACATTTATAACAGAAATATCAGATGTCATATTCTTTACCATTATGTATCTTTAAAGTCCAGTTTATCTTTGTCTGAGGGGAAATCGTGTTATTTTAATTGCTGTATTTACACTAAGGGAATATTAAAAATAGCTTGAAAAGAATAAAATAGCTAATACTTGTTGAATGCTTACTGTGTTCTACACACTTTATTACCCAATTTATTCTTCTAACAAACCTATAACATTCTGTTATTGTCCATATTAACAGCTAAGGAAACCGAGGTGTAGAGAAATCAATGGAGCTTGTTCAAGGACATTCTGGCAGGCTAAAGATATTCACAAATTCTTCAACACTCTCCCGCTGAGGGAAGTTCCCTCTCCTTGAAACTCGTGGACTCCGTGTCTGCTTTGACTAATATAATATGGCAAGGATAACACTTTGCCATGGGGTCCAGGCCTTAAGGATTTGGTAGCTTCCACTTCCTGTCTTTTGGAACACTTGCTCTAGGATTCCTGAGATACATGTAAAAGTCTGATAACTCTGAGGTCATCATGCTGAGAGGAGGCTGAAGGGAGCCAAGTGGAAGGGTCATGTATAGGAGGATTGATGCTCAGTGAGCCCCCAGTTGTCATGGCTATGGCTCCCAGCTGTTCAAGTCACCAACTGAAGCCACAGACATCATGTACATGTCAGAATACTTGACTCATAGATTAGTGAGTAAAATAAATGATTAGTGTTTTAAACCACAGAGTTTTAGGGTCATTTGTTATATAACAGTAGATAAGCAGAACAGTTATTATGTATAATACAAGCCAAATGGATTTAACCCAAGTGATTTGGTTACAGAGTACATATGCTCAACAAATATTCTATATAATATATATGGTACCCAGGATGTTGTGCTATTTGAGTTCAAACAGCAAGTCTCCCACCTCTGCAACACCCTGCATGGACTTTTTCTTTAGCCTGTTTCTTTCTTCTTCAAAGCCCTACTACTACCTGACATCTTGTGTCCTCTGTTCATACTTATTTAGTGTCCATTTCCCTACCCCTCACTCAAATGGACAATACACAGGGCAGAGGTTTGCCTGTTGACTGCTATATCCCTAGAACCTAGAATAGTTCTCGGCATGAAGTAGATATTAAATATTTTTGATTGAATGAGTAAATGATAGAAATGTTTCATTTTAAAGTGAGCGAAATGGGAAATGCCTTTTGTTTCAGTCACTTGAGACATTCTGTGTAGCTATTCTGGTTTACTCTTTAGGGGGGAGAGAGAGAAAGGTCAGAAAGAGAGTCTTACAAATAAAATGGATGATATATTAACCTCATAAGACAATTACCTGAGTCTAACCCAGGCAAAGAAAAGAAAGAATGGCAAACAGTAAAAAAGCAATTGTGACAAGCTGCATTTATTGAAGATGATATTTTTTCTGGGTACAAATCTGTTAGTGAAATCTGCAGGGAGGATGTGCAGCAAAGCGTCATCCCATAGAAGTGATCTATCCCCTGGGGGTGGCTCAAATATGACACCATTCCACTTGGAAGAATTTGAGTAATGACAGGATGGCCTCCAAGAGTTCCATTGGCTTGAATAATTGAATAGGCTAAACTAAAGCAAGAAAAATTAATTTGTGGGTTAAGGAAGAAAGATAAGGAAACTAGACCTTTCTAGGAACCCTAGAGCAAAGATTGACCTCTTCAGATTCCAGTGAGGTATTAAGGAAAATAAATCTAAGTGATAGTTAGCTGTAATATATGGTAAGTTGAAAGTATGACATAAATGAGGTCCTATTATTATAGCATACCACTGAAAGAGATTTTGTAAGTGACTTAGAGGAAATGAACTGTTCAATATGGAGACGGTGACAAGTTGGGAAATGCCTACAAATAGAGCCTCTCTCAATCAAGCGTTTGCTGGTCTGTTTTGTGTGTTAGTCATTCTGGCTTCCAGAAGAAAGAGTTAAGCCTGAATGATGTAACAGATTTAAACACTTCAACAAGACGAAAAAGTGATCTCACTGAGAAGTTATCAGCTTCTAAATCAATTGAGGGGGCTGAAGCCAGACCAAAACTAAATATATTCAGGTAGGTGTGCAGCAGTGGGAACTGGGAAATTGCTCTCCAGATGGCGTGGGTGAGTATTAAGCTCCCTCAGGAAATTTAAACAATTCTCTGTGGGCACATAACTCACGTTTCATGATGTGAATTCTAGAATTGTTTTCAAAAATTGGCACATAAAGCCAAAGCTGTAGCAATAGTCTAAAATAAAGACAAGAATCACTTCCTCTAAACACAAATATCCAGTTCAACATTTATGAGAAAAGAGAAGTTGGGTGCCATTCATTTGGGGAGCTGAAAGTCAAGAGGTTATGTTTTGTTTTACTTAAAGAATTGAGTTATTTTCTTTCTAATTACACAATTATATCAGATATGGCAATCATGAAGTATAGTTTGCAAAAAGTGCCACATGTTTCACTGATTCCATTGCCTGGATAAGCACAATGAAATGTAGATGTCAATAGGTTGGGCCAAGAATTGAGAATTGATTTACCAGAGGGCCACTTTAGCCATATTTGTTTATTTACTGCCCTCAGAGTATATTAAAAACCCTGATCCTCCTCCATTTATATCATTTGTTTTAATTAATCTCCAAAAGACAAGGACCTATGCAAGTGTTTTCAAAATGAAGATATGGAAATTCTAACATAATTGTCATTCATATATTTCCACAAATCTTTTAAAAATATATGATTTGTGTTTTTTATCAGAAGATAGGTATGTGATTGAAATGACTTTACTTATTACTATATTCTTATAGTTGTTGCTATGTCCAAAAAGGAAACAAAAAGCCTATTAAAGAAGAAACTTGTTCCATTTACATCTGCAGTATGAGCAATAATAGCTAATTCATTCTGGGTGTTACTTATTAATACATTAAATTCTATAGCTTTGTGGCTGAGTAATGATAACAGTCAACATTGACTATGTAGTTTTACTTGTATCAACTCATTTGATTCTTATATCAACTTACTCCTATTTCATAGATGAGAAAATAGAGGCACAGAGATGTTGGGTAACTTTGCTGAAGTCGGGAGCTGGTAGGTGGCAGATCTGGCATTAGCATACAGCAGTTTGATTTGTAACCCAGTCTGTGCTCATATTAGGCTATGATGCTTCTCAAACACTGCATGTGGCAATTTTGCATTATACTGAATTAGTATATTAATGTTGAAATAGTATCATTTCATCTATTAAAAGTAAAGATGTTTTCTTTCTGTTATGCTCTTGATGCAAAAAATACCAGATTTAAAATTTTATGGCTCATTTGGAAGATGTCTTAAAACAAATAGATTTCTTTAGGTTGATGTGAAGTAAATGCTGGTGGCTGGGTTGGGGGGAGAGGGTACAGGGGAAAGATGGCTTAACCATAGCAATTTGTCAGAAAGGAAGTTACTCAAAGTGGCATTTTAGAGTGCTGCAGTAGAGTTCATAACATGCTCCTATAATGTACAGTTCATATCTGCTCTTGCTACCTATAATGAGTGTTATAGAAAGAAAAATAAATAGGCATATTCTGGAACCCATGTTGTTTTGTGTAGTTGTAAGAATTATGAATAAACTAAAATATATTGCCACTTCACAGTTGGAGAAACTGAGGAGTAGAACCTGCTTCAAGATGTTAAGAGAGATTAGACACTAAGCCAGAACAAACATTTAGAATTTTATAAAATTAGAACTTGAGAGATTACAGTTCCCAACCATCTTATGTTGCAGTGAGAAAATAAGGCTTGATGGTTTTATAGGCTTTTTATTTTGAATGTGTGTAGGTACTTGTGTATTTATAAACCTTACCTGGTTCCCCCAAACCCTCAAATACAAGTAGAGTACAGAAAGGCTTTTATGAACAAGACAAAATAAAGTTAGAATGCTAAGCTATAATGACAGGTGAAGTTAGAACACAAAATGAATGAGTTCCCAAATGCTGTTGGAGG
The DNA here is from genome assembly GCF_018350175.1 of Felis catus. Taxonomy (NCBI): domain Eukaryota; kingdom Metazoa; phylum Chordata; class Mammalia; order Carnivora; family Felidae; genus Felis; species Felis catus. Next base: position 41,857,799 of record NC_058379.1, read on the forward strand.
ACCATTTGGCTTTCAATTTTCTAGCAACAAACACTAAGACAGAAACACAAGCCACAGTGTTCATATGATCAGAATAGCACAATTATTCCTGGTTCTGAGCCCTGAGAAAATTTATTGTAAAGGGCCACACAAAGAATGGTGTGTTTATAAATGAATAATATCCTTAAAACATAAATACCATAAGCTTCATAGGACTGTTTCTTCACCTTCACTCTCTGTAGGCTGTTAGAACAAATCAGCACAATATAGCAGGATAATTTTATGAGCCACTGAAGCAATGCAGACCAGGTATGAAGGTGTCCTGATGTCCTCTTAAGGATGGATTTTCAAATTTTAGAAGACATACAGACAACATCTAATTCAGGCAGTTCTGAAGAATACATATTTCTCTCAATCAAGCTTTTAACTAAGTATTGAGTAGCAATGAGTTTGACATTATCCTCTCGAATAACTGTTTCAAAAGTAGTCTATGTTCTGATGAAAAGAAGACCCACATACCTGTAAGCATCAGAGTTCTCTGAACTGGGGGTAAGCTTTCCACACTGCAAGAGCTTTTGTATTCCCTTTTACACATATTTTCCCCAGCCCAATATTTATACTTCATCTTTTTAATAATGTATTTTTCCATGTAGAATTATGGGTTTGCATGTGTTAGAGTAGGAGGCCACTCCAACTCCATGGAGTGATGGATTGAGCAAGTACTGAGGAGTAAGCCAAGATTTCTCCTAAAAATAACTTTAAGTTTATTCCAGCTCATGAACAGATGGGTGACCGAAGCCCTCAAAACATGGCCACAAGAATTTTAGTTTGGAATATTTTCAAAGTGGGTGTTAACAAATGCCCATCATGGCCATAAAAATAAACCTCAGGAAGGGATTCATAGAACATCTAAATGTTGAGCAATGTAATTTCCTACAGAATGCTCCCAGATAAAACGATTACAAAATATACCCCTCATGCCTGAATGAAGTGTGACCATACATAACCACGTATAGATCCATATGAATGCATCCATGGTGATCATGTGGTCTGGTGGCCTGGATAGTCCTGGATAATGCCTGTTGTCCTGACATGATTCTTAATAGCACTTTCTTTATTGTGAAAAGTGTTTTGGCCCTTTTGATGCTTTTTGGTTACATTTGTAATTATAGAAGATGTTTACTGAAAATCTTGTACTAATGTTAAGTATTTTTATAGACTTTTTGCTTTCATGTTTCATACTGGCTCTGGCCTCTGAATTTGGGGAGATGAAGGAAAAAATGATCATAAAAATCTTTTAAAAAATCCAAATTTTCATTTCAACATAATGTTGAACATCTTTAATGTGTGTGTGTGTGTGTGTGTGTGTGTGTGTGTGTTTAGTGTGTTGCTCTAATTGTCAACTTTGTAGGCATTTCAATGTTGTAAAGATTCATTGCCATTGTAAAGGTCCTGAAATTGACTATTTGTCTCTGAAGATGTAATTAAACCAAATGAAGTACTTCCATTGGAAGGCTTATGCTGACCCTATAGCTATATGTTAATTCTCTAAAGGTTACATAAATATATAACTTTTGGCACACATACAACAAAGTATCCTGGATAAATTAAATGATCACACTATTCTTACCCGATTCTTGTTTTGGGGAGTCAATGCTAAGGAGAGGTACATATAAGCTGCATAATCAGACACTATTTTTTATTGAAGTATAATTACATATAATATACTCGTTTCAGGTGTACAATATAATGCCTTAACAATTCTGTACATTTATCAGTGCTCATTCTTTATGATGGCCATTGTTAATAGTGATCTGCTGTACCCTGTGTAGAATACTAATTTGAGAAACCAAAGCTCCCAATTTATTGGTGAGAACTTGCTGTACATTTGAGATAACCATTATGTCCTTAATTTGTGGACAGAAGGAGTAGCTCTTTAAAACAATAAATGGATCACATCTTGAGTACTACTAGATCATGTAAATATATGAGGAAGAATTTGAGCCCATAGTTTGGAATGTTCCTTGAACAATTCTGAAAGAAAAAAATCTTCCCCAAAAAGCTTTATATAGATTGAACTTTAAAAAATAATCAGCAATACAATATGAGGAAGTAGTGTCCTAATATAATCCTAGAGTTGGCTGGGATTCACAAAGTTCAGAGCAATTGACCTTGGTTTGTCCAGCTGGGACAAGTATACATCTTAAGGGTCAACTTGAATCTGAGTTTGAATGACCACTTTCACTAAATTTATAGTCTACTAACTTGTTTCACATTAAGTCCTATTGTTATATCTAGGCCCAAAGTTAGGCCCTTCCACAAGGATTCATTTACCCAAGTTCTTTCAAGGCATGGAGATTTAAAATTACAGAGAAAAATCCTGTCTCCAAGTGTTATGACTCAGTTTCTTTGTACAGATGCTAATAAAACTGTAATTATGGGTGTGCTAAAATATGAAGCAGTGAGTTTGGTTGAATTCTTCCCATTGGTGGGGAAACCACTTGTAATTACTTTCCAAGGACCTTCAGGACTCCTCTAACCTGAGATAGAATTGATCATGCCTGTTTCGTGTGCTCAGTGAATATTCCATTTCTATCTGTTATTTGTATTTACCACTGTAACACCTTGAAGTATTTGGGTATCCATTTCCCATCAGACTTTAAATTCTCCACTAGCAAGGATGGTGACTTATTTGCTTTTGCTTTTCCAACAATTAGCACAGTGTTTGTGTTGAATCAATGGAAAGATGTGTTTTGTCCATTTCTCTGACATTTTTATTTAAAAAAAATTTTTTTTAACGTTTTATTTATTTTTGAGACAGAGAGAGACAGAGCATGAACGGGGGAGGGGCAGAGAGAGAGGGAGACACAGAATGGGAAGCAGGCTCCAGGCTCTGAGCCATCAGCCCAGAGCCCGACGCGGGGCTCGAACTCACGGACCGCGAGATCGTGACCTGGCTGAAGTCGGACGCTTAACCGACTGCGCCACCCAGGCGCCCCTCTCTGACATTTTTAAATAGCATTTTTTTAAAGTCTAAAAATTACATCACAGACATCTACCACTCATATTTACTACATATTAGTTTTGCATTTTGCCTTAGATAATTTTATTAAAAACAATTCTTTTTTTTTTTTTAGAGAGAGAGAGAGAGAGAGAGAGAGAGAGAGAGAGAGCACCTGAGCAGAATAGAGGGGCAGTGGGAGAGAGAGCATCCCAAGCAGTCTCCACTGTCAGTGTGGAGCCCGACACAGGGCTCAATCCCATAACCCTGCGATCATAGCCTGAGCCAAAATCAGGAATCAGATGCTCAACCAAATGAACCACCCAGGTGCACCCAGATAATTTAATTTAACTTAATTTTTTATTTTTTTTAACGTTCATTTATTTTTGAGAGAGAGTCAGAGTGCAAGTGGGGAAGTGTGGGAGAGAGAGGGAGACACAGAATCTGAAGTAGGCTCCAGGCTCTGAGCTGTTAGCATAGACCCCCAACATGGGGCTGGAACTCATGAACCGTGAGATCATGACCTGAGCCAAAGTCAGATGCTTAACTGACTAACCCACCCAGGCACCCCCAAAGGAAATAAAACTTTATAGCTATAACTAAGGCTTCTTGCCACTGGGTTTTCATCCCAGAGATTACGAGTCTCCTGAAATTGATTATACCATTTCTGGCACTGATTTTTACTTCTTTATTCATATACCAATGTGTATCCATAAAAACAGCATTGTTCAAAGTGTTTTTAAATTCTTTACATGAGTGATATCCTATAAATATTTTTGCAACTTGCCTTATTAAATTGATATTTTCTCTTCAATATTCATCTATATTGATACATATAGATGTAATTCCTTCATACCAATGGCTGTATTCTATTATGTGAGTCCACCATGGCTTATTTATCCTTTCCAGTATTGATAGACATATTAAGGTTGTTTTCAGATTTCCACAATTATGAATCGTGTAAATAAATACCCTGGTACATATCTTACTGAGTACATAAGAATTTTTAGAATATACAAATATTAAAATGAATTTCTGGATTTTCTGGCTAATCACATTGTTAATTCTCTAAGGTAGTATAATCATTTGCACCATCATAAGCTGTGTATATTGTGTATATGTTCTTATTTCCCTATTTGACCATTCTTGGCATAATCCAACTAAATTATTGTCAACATGAGAAATGTGAAACATCTCATTGATAGTGAGATGGGAAATCTTTTCATTTGTTTATTATACATTCATATTTTCTCTTCTGTGAATTGCCTATTTATAATCTTTTTCCATTTTTCTATTGTTTGTCTTTTATTATTGAGATATTTATTTATTGATGTATTCTTAATCCAAATCTATTGTCAGCTACATGAGTTGGAAACATATTTCTCAGTCTGTAGTTTGTATTTTAACTTTAAATGGGTCTTTTGTCAGGCAGGGATTTTAATGCAACTAAATTTCTTAGCGTTTTCCTTTATTTTGTGGGATTTTTATGCCTCGATTAAGACATCCTTTCAAACAGAGAGACAATGCATATTGTCTTCCAAAGCTTTTAAAGTTTTGCTTTTCATATGTGTGACTTTAGTAAGTTAGAAACTAATTTTCAGCATGAAATGAAGGAAAATGAAAGGGTCTAGTTTTATTTTTTTCATACAGTGTTATTATTTTTCACCACACCATCCTCCCTTCACTGATTTGAAAGTCACATGCCATACACCAAGATTTCATATAAATGGATATCTGAGTTTTAGCTCTTGATTTTGTTCTGTTGACTTATTTATATGTCCCTGCCCCAAAGGCTTTTTAATTTTGATAATTTTACCTTTTCAATATGTTATGCTATCTGGTAGGGCAAGTTCATTCCCTCATATTCTTTAAAATTACCTTGACTATTCTTGGCCTTTTATCCTTTAGTATGAATTTTAGGACCATCTTTTCAAAATCAATGAAAAACACTGCCATGGTTTGGGAAGGATTACACTGCATTTATGAACTAATTCTAGAGGAGTTGTTACATATAATTTCCATATCTGTGACCATGGTCTATTTTTTCTTTTATTTAGTTTTCTTTTTTAAGTTTATTTATTTATTTTGAGAGAGAGGGAGAGGGTGCGCAAGCAAGCCAGGGAAGGGCAGAGAGAGAGGGAGAGATAATCCCATGGAGGCTCTGCATCCTGGATTCAGGGCTTGAGCTCATGAACTGTGAGATCATGACCTGAGCTGAAACTAAGAATCTGATGCTTAGCTGACTGAGTCATCCAGATACCCCTGGTTTTTTCATTTAATAAAATTTTGTAACCTTTTGTTCCATAAAGGTCTAGAATATACTTTGTGGAATTTATAATTGTCTTAAAATATTTGTTAGTGGTATATGGGAATCCTTAAAAATTAAATTTTCTAATTACTTTCTTATCATGTATAACAATTCTGTTTATTTTGGTATATTGTTTTTAATTGAGGTGAAACCACATGACATAAAATTAACCATTTTATTTTATTTTTTAAAATATTTACTTGTTTTTGAGGAAGAGAGAAATAGAGAATGAGCAAGGGAGGGGCAGAAAGAGAGGGATACAGAATTCCAAGCAGGCTCTGCATTGTTAGCTCTGCCCCATATGGGGCTCGAACTCACAAACTGTGAGATCATGATCTGAGCCAAAACCAAGAGTCAGATACTTAACCAACTGAGGCACCCAGGCACCCCCAAATTAACCATTTTAATGTGTGCAATTCAGAGTCATTTAGTACTCTCACAATGCTATTCAATCACCACCTTTATCAAGTTCTAAAACATTTTCATCACCCCAAAAGAAAACCTCATACTGAATAAGCAGTCACTTCCCATTTTCCCCTCACCTCATCCCCTGACAACTACCTATCTGCTTTCTGTCTCTATGAACTTATCTATTCTGGATATTTCATATAAATGGAAACATGTGGTATATATCTCGCTGTTTTCACTTAGCATGTTTTCAAGGTTCAGCCATGTTATAGCATGTATCAGCACTGTGTTCTTTTCTTATGGATAAATAATTCCTTTGTATGTATATATCATGTTTTGCCTATCTACTTATTCCTTGATGGAGATTTAGCATGTTTCTACCTTCTGGTTATTGTGAACTGTGCTACTATGAACATTTGTGTACAAGTATTTGTTTGAGTGCCTGCTTTTAGTTCTTGTGGGTAAGTGCTAGGAGTGGAATTGCTGGGTCTAAGGTAATTCTGTCTTTGACTAAAAACAATTTTTGTTTTTAATTTTTATTTTTGAGAGAGAGAGAGTGAGAGAGCATGAGCAGGGGAGGGACGGAGAGAAGGAGACAAAGAATCCAAAGCAGGCTCCAGGCTCTGTCAGCACAGAGCCTGATGTGGGGCTCAAACTCAAAAATCGCGAGATCATGACCTGAGCCAAAGTCAGACGCTTAGCCATCTGAGCCACCCTGTGTTTGACTTTTTGAGGAGCTGCCAAAATATTTTCCAAACTGGCTAAACCATTGTACATTTCCAACAGCATGTGTGAGGGATTCATTTTTTCCATAACTTGTTATTATTGTTTTAATTATAGTACTCCTCATGGATGTGAAATGATATCTTACTGTGGTTAACATTTGCACTTCCCTAATGACTAATGATGTTGAGTATCTTTTCATGTGCTTGGCCATTTTTATATATCTTTGGGGAGAGTCTATTCAGATTCTTTGCCCATTTTTAAAAAATTTTTAAAAATTAAAAAAAATTAATTTTTGAGAGACAGAGAAAGAGTGTGAGCAGGGGAGGAGGAGAGAGCAAGAGAGACACAGAATCTGAAGCAGGCTCCAGGCTCTGAGCTATCAACCCAGAGCCTAATGCAGGGCTTGAATTTATGAAGTGGGAGATCATGACCTGAGCCAAAGTTGGATGCTCAACCAACTGAGCCACCCATGCACCCTGGTTCTTTGCCCATTTTTAAATTGGTTTGTCTGTATATATACTGGATACTCTATAGTTATCAGATATAAGATTTGCAAATATTTTCTCACAATCCATAGATTGTATTTTCACCTTAAGAGTATCCTTTGATATACAAAAGTTTTTTTTTTTTAATTTTAATGAAGCTCAGTGTATCTACTTTTTTCTGCTGTTGCTAGAACTTTTGGTGTCATATCTAAGAATCCAGTGCCACAACCAAAGTCATAAAGATGTACCCCTATGTTCTTTTCTATTAACAGTTTTATAGTTTTAGGTCCTATATATACCTCTTGCTTTAGGTATAAATTTGTTAAATTTATTCTACAGATCAGATGAATTGATATGGCTTATCACTCTAATTCTCTTTTAAGTATTATCTTTAGTTTAACTACTATATTAATTATAATTTTAATAGAAAATTTTCCTTCCTAAAATTTACACATACTCTTTTGGTGTCAGCTTCTTGTATTTTGAATAGTTTTTTTAATTTTATATTTTTTTAAAATTTACATTCAAATTAGTTAGCATTTAGTGCAAGGATGATTTCAGGAGTAGATTTCCTAGTGCCCCTTACCCATTTAGCCCATCTGCCCTCCTACAACACCTCCAGTAACCCTCAGTTTGTTCTCCATATTTATGAGTCTCTTCTGTTTTGTCCCCCTCCCTATTTTTATATTATTTTTGTTTCCCTTCCCTTATGTTCATCTGTTTTGTCTCTTAAAGTCCTCATGAGTGAAGTCATAATGATTTTTGTCTTTCTCTGACTGACTAATTTCACTTAGCATAATACCCTCCAGTTCCATCCATGTAGTTGCAAATGGCAAGATTTCATTCTTTTTGATTGCTGACTAATACTCCATTGTATATATATACCACATCTTCTTTATCCACTCATCCATTGATGGACATTTGGGCTCTTTTCATACTTTGGCTATTGTTGATAGGGCTGCTATAAACATGGGGGTGCATGTGTCCCTTTGAAACAGCACACTTGTATCCCGTGGATAAACGCCTAGTAGTGCAATTGCTGAGTCATAGGGTAGTTCTATTTTTAGTTTTTTGAGGAACCTTCATACTGTTTTCCAGAGTGGCTGCACCAGTTTGCATTGCCACCAAAAATGCAAAAGAGACCCTCTTTTTCCGCATCCTCGCCAACATCTGTTGTTGCCTGAGTTGTTAATGTTAGCCATTCTGACAGGTGTGAGGTGGTATCTCATTATGGTTTTGATTTTCATATCCCTGATGATGAGTGATGTTGAGCATTTTTTTCATGTGTCGGTTGGCCATCTGGATGTCTTCTTTGGAGAAGTGTCTATTCATGTCTTTTGCCCATTTCTTGACTGGATTATTTGTGTTTTGGGTGTTGAGTCTGATAAGTTCTTTATAGATTTTGGATATTAACCCTTTATCTGATATGTGATTTGCAAATATCTTCTCCCATTCCATCAGCTTCCTTTCAGTTTTGCTGATTGTTTCCTTCTTTGCTGTGCAGAAGCTTTTTATCTTAATGAGGTCCCAGTAGTTCATTTTTGCTTTTGCTTCCCTTGCCTCTGGAGACATGTTGAGTAAGAAGTTGCTGTGGCCAAGATCAAAGAGGTTTTTGTCTGCTTCCTCCTCAAGGATTTTGATGGCTTCCTGTCTTACATTTAGGCCTTTCATCCATTTTGAGTTTATTTTTGTGTATGGTGAAAGAAAGTGGTCCAGGTTCATTCTTCTACATGTCACTGTCCAGTTTTCCCAGCACCACTTGCTGAAGATACTGTCTTTATTCCATTGAATATTCTTTCCTGCTTTATCAAAGATTAGTTGGCCATACGTTTGTGGGTCCATTTCTGGGTTCTCTATTCTGTTCCATTGATCTGAGTGTGATCAGTTTCTTCCCGTTTCAGTTTTGGTAGTGTATATGTTTCTAGGAATTTGTCCATTTCTTCCAGATTGCCCATTTTATTGGCATATAGTTGCTCATAACATTCTCTTACTATTGTTTTTATTTCTGCTGTGTTGGTTGTGATCTCTCCTCTTTCATTCTTGATTTTATTTATTTGGGTCCTTTCCTTTTTCTTTTTGATCAAACTGGCTAGTGGTTTGTCAATTTTGTTAATTCTTTCAAAGAACAAGCTTCTGGCTTCATTGATCTGTTCTTCTGTATTTTTGGTTTCAGTAGCATTAATTTCTGCTCTAATCTTGATTATTTCCTGTCTTCTGCTGGTTTGGGTTTCATTTGCTGTTCTTTTTCCAGCTCTTTAAGGCATAAGGTTAGGTTGTGTACCTGAGATCTTTCTTCCTTCTTTAGGAAGGCCTGGATTGCTATATACTTTCCTCTTATGACCACCTTTGCTGCGTCCCAGAGGTTTTAGGTTATGGTGTTATCATTTTCATTGGCATCTATATAGTTTTTAACTTCCTCTTTAACTTCTTGGTTAGCCCATTAATTATTTTGTAGGATGGTCTTCAGTCTCCAAGTGTTTGTTACCTTTCCAAATTTTTTCATGTGACTGATTTTGAGTTTCATAGCATTGTGGTCTGAAAATATGCACGGTATGATCTCTATCTTTTTGTACTTTCTGAGGGCTGATTTGTGTCCCAGTATATGCTCTACTCTGGAGAACATTCCATGTGCATTGGAGAAGAATGTATATTCTGCTGCTTTAGGATGAAATGTTCTGAATATATCTGTTAAGTTCATTTGGCCCAGCGTGTCATTCAAAGTCATTTTTTCCTTGTTGATTATTTGATCAGATGATCTGTCCCTTGTTGTGAGTGGGGTGTTGAAGTTTCCTACTATTATGGTATTACTATTAATGAGTTTCTTTATATTTGTGATTAATTGATTTATATTTTTGGGTGCTGTCACATTTGGCGCATAAATATTTACAATTGTTAGGTCTTCTTGGTAGATAGACCCCTTCTGCATCGCTTGATACAGTCTTTATTTTAAAATCTAGATCGTCTGATATAAGTATGGCTACTCTGGCTTTCTTTTGTTGACCATTAGCATGATAGATGGCTTTCCATCCCCTTACTTTCAATCTGAAGGTGTCTTTAGGTCTAAGGTGGGTCTCTTATAGACAACATATAGATGGATCTTGTTTTCTTATCCATTCTGTTACCCTATATCTTTTAATTGGAGCATTGAGTCCACTGACATTTAGAGTGAATATTGAAAGATGAATTTATTGCCATTATGATGCTTGTAGTGTTGGAGTTTCTGGTGGTGTTCTCTGGTCCTTTCTAACCTTTGTTGCTTTTGGTATTCCTTCCTTCCTTCCTTCCTTCCTTCCTTCCTTCCTTCCTTCCTTCCTTCCTTCCTTCCTTCATCTTTTCTCCCCTCAGAGAGTCCCCCTTAAAATTTCTTGCAGGGCTGGTTTAGTGGTCACAAAATCCTTTAATTTTTGATGGTCTCAGAAACTTTTTATCTCGCCGTCTGTTTTGAATGATAGTTTTAATGGATAAAAAATTCTTGGCTGCATATTTTTCTGATTCAACACATTGAATATGCCCTGCCATTCCTTTCTGGCCTGCCAAGTTTCTGTGGATAGGTCTGCTACAAACCTGATCTGTCTTCCCTTGTAGGTTACAGACTTTTTTTTCCCTTGCTGCTTTCGTGATTCTCTCCTTGACTGAGTAATTTGTGAATTTAACTGTGATGTGCCTTGTTGATGGTAGGTTTTTGTTGAATCTAATGGGGGTCCTGTGTGCTTCTTGGATTTTGATGTCTGTGTCTTTCCCCAGGTTAGGAAAGTTTTCCACTATGATTTGCTCACATAACCCATCTACCCCTATTTCTCTCTCTTCCTCTTCTGGGACCCCTATGATTCTGATGTTGTTCCTTTTTAATGAGTCACTGATTTGTCTAATTCTTAAATCATGATTTTCGCCTTTATCTCCTTCTTTTTTTCCTGCTTCATTATTCTCCATAAGTTTGTCCTCCATATCGCCGATTCTCTGTTTTGCCCCATCCATCCTTGCTGCTGCGGCATCCATCTATGATTGCAGCTCAGTTGTAGCATTTTTTATTTCATCCTGACCAGTTTTTACTTCTTTTATCTCCGCAGTAAGGGATTGTAGTCTATTTTCGACTCCAGCTAGTATTTTTATTATCGTGATTCTAAATTCTGGTTCAGACATCTTGCTTGTATCTGTGTTGGTTAAATCCCTGGCTGTCATTTCTTTGTGCTCTTTCTTTTGGGGTGAATTCCTTCATTTCATCATTGTGGAGGGAGAAAAGGAATTAATGAGGTAAAAATATTAAAATTAAAAAATTAAAAACAAACACACACAAAAACAAATCGAATAAATGATGCTGGATCCTAGGTGTGTTTTGGTCTGGGTGTTCAAAGGGGCTTGACAGATTAGAGAAAAATGGGAAAAGAAAAAAAAGGAAATAGTTTGAAAATTTGAAAAAATGAATACACTGAAGTAGACTAAAATGAAATGATGCAAGTAAAGTAGAATTTGAAAAAATTTACACAAAAGTAAAAAAGTATAGTTGACAAAAAAATAAAGAAAAATGTTTTTAATAAAAATTGAAAGTAAAAATGAACTTTTTCTGCATTCAAGAAAAAGAAATGAGAAAGAGAAAAAAGAAAGAAAATTGAATAGATGGACCAGCGAACAGACTGAAATACGACTGAAATTACTTGTTTTCCCCTAGAAGTCAAACTATGAAGCATTTTATAGTTCATAAACTAAGCTGGCAGAGATTTGTGTTCCTGAAGAGCCAGGTTGGCCTACTTGGGAGGGGCTTAATGTAATGGCTCTGTTATCCATTAGATGGTGCTTCTTAGCTTACTGGGATGGATTGTTGTGGTGCTTGTAGGTGTTTATGTGCGTGTGTGGAAGCAGTGAAAATGGCGTCACCCAGTCTATAGTATCGGAACTGTGTTCTCCTGGATCACCAATCGTGCACCTGTAATTTGTCCTCAGCTCCCATCCACTCCCCGCTTTTACACAGTCTGTGACCATGCCCCAGGCAGCACCTCCCTCCTGAGTTCTATCTCAGATGTGGCTGTTTTTCCTAACCCCTTACTTCTGAAGGACTGCGACTTTGACCCGTTTTGCCCCTCTGTGGGAAGGTCTCACTGAGCTATGGCCAAATGTCAGATGCACCCAGGAACGCTTGCTGGACCCTGCTGCTGCCGGTGCCCTGAGATTGGGGTCAAGTGCCAGCCCTCCCTAGAAAAACTTCTCAAGACAGTGTATAGCAGCTGCGTTTCAGGGATTATGGAAAATCATGCACACATCTGGCTCCAGGCTTCACCCTTAACAACCTTGTTCCAGCATCAGCAAATGTGGACATTCTCTGGGGTCTGCTGGGACCAGGGGGCCTCAACAGTCTCTACCAAATGTCCTTTCAGCAGTGGAACTGCTTTTCCCTGTGTGGCCCAAGAATCTCCCAGATGCCACTGTGCTCCTGGGGATTCACCCTTCCCATCAGAGCACCACCAGCTATCGAGCTGCAGAGTTGCAGGCTCTGTGCTCTCCTTGTTTACAGTCTTGATGGAATTTAAACCCTGTACTATCTCCTTTTCTTTTCTCCCTTTTCAGTTTAGTCCCTGTGGCTGTTTCCAATTTTTTTTGGGGGGAGAGGTGCTTTTCCTGTACTCCCCCTTTGCCCCCCACTGTCTCCCTCCTCCACCTTCAAAAGTGGCTCCCTGCCTGCCACGGTTACTTGCTCCCCAAGTTCACCTCTCCATGTCACATACCTGCTGAATGCTGTGGTTCAGGTTGTGCAGATTGTTGTGTTAATCCTCAAATCAGTTTTCTAGGTGTGCAGGATGGTTTAGTGTTGGTCTGCTGTACTTCATGGACAGGAGACACACAAAAATCTTCCATGTTGTTCTGCCATCTTGGCTCCCCCCATACATACTTTTTTTAATAGAATGCTTCTTTCAGTATATTTTCTATTCCATATTCAATATCCTTATTTTATTTGAAACATAATTATTTTAGCATACTTTGCAGATTAGTATATTATGTCAACTTTTTAGTTGTGCTAATGCTCTTGGTTTTTTGTATGCTAATTCTCATAGTAAATTGCTTTCTTGAGTAGTTTATGATTCTTGCATTGTGAATTTTGCAAGCTGGAGTTAATATTTTTCATCAATTCTGAGGATTGTGAATGTGTTTTCCAGAGTAGTCTGATTTTTGCTTTAGGTGAATGTATGAAGAACCTCACCAGCCCAGGACCATTTTTAAATTAATTTCTTGAATCAGGATTCTCACACTCCTTATGATACCTCCTATCATGTCAATTCATATTTGATATCTTATTTACCTATACATGTATGTATGTATGTATGTATGTATGTATGTATGTATGTATGTATTTACTTATGCCCACAGTCTTGCAGAGATTTACTTCTTTGGGTGATATGGTTTTCTAGTCCCATCTGAGGGGCCAGATTTTCTAGGACACTGGATTTTGACAGATGATATCAGCCTGAGCTTATTTCATAGCTTTGAGGCAGTTGTCTTATTAGTGTTATGTTAAAGTCCCAACTCCTTGCTTATAGGGTCTGTCTCATCATCTGATATGCCTACTGAGCTATCAAAGTTCCCTTGTACAGCTTTACAACCCTGACTTTAAGTTACTCTTCATTTCTGGTACTTGAGGATTTTATTCACTTATTTAACAGACTTTTATCAAGCAACTACAGTGTGTCAGGTACAGTTCTGGAACTTGAGCTGTATCTATGAATAATTAGATATTGTTCCATCTTTACAAGTTTATATTCCAGTAGTAGATATTAAAAAGTAGACACAATAAAAAAGTAAATTATATAGAATCTTAAAAAATGGTAAGTAATATGGAGGAGAAAAGAAGAGCCAGATAAAAGGATCAGGAAGGGTGGAGGAAGGGAGGCAAGTGTTTTCAGGGTACACTTCATGGAAAGGTAAAATCTGAGCAAATGTTTAATGCAAATTATGTGAGCCAAGCAGTTTTCTAGAGGAATAGTGTTTCAGACAGATGAGGCAGCAAAGTAAAGGCCTCTGTAAGTGAGATACTTTGTGCTTTCTAGGAATAATTTGGAGGCCAGTGTTTCTAGAGCTGACTAGTTAAGAGGGAGGGTGCTAGGATATGAAAACAAAGAGACAAAGGGAGAGGACAGATCATGTAGACCGTGACAGTTCTTGTAAAGACTCTGGCTTTTAGCTTGATCTGTGACAAGAGTAGCAATGTGATCTGACTTAGGTTCTAAGAAGACTGCATTAGCTATGTGTTGAGAATAAATTATAGGAGTCAAGGGTAGACATATGGAGATCTGTTGTGAGGGTACTAAAGCAATCTGGGAACAAGATGATGAAGCTGACCAGCATGGTAGCTGAAGAAGTGATAAGAAGTTACATGCAGCATGGTTTCCTGGTGGATTGGATGTGGGCTTGGAGAGAAAAGAAACAAGGAGTTAAGGACAACTCTTCTCTTTCAGCTCAGTTATGTATATATAATATTCATTATTACTATTTCCTTAAGTCTAGCATTCCTCTCTGATATTTGGGGCAGAGTAGTCCTGCATTACTTCAGCTAACTATATTCTTGACTAGAAGTCAATGAAATGAGTTTTAAAATGTCATCTTCTGTTTAAATGCATCTTTAAAAGTTTTGTTGTATATTCTTAGAAGTTTTGGAAAGTCCAAGCACTTTAAATAAAGTGTCTGAGAGAGCTGAATTGTTTGATCCTTTTGAGGAGCTGCTAAGGATGTACTCACTGCAAATGGATGGGAACAACAGCAGGTAGCTCTCTGTGATGAGAAGGGTTCTTAATCCCTCAGACATTTCCTGGCAAAGAAATACATATTTGGACAAAAATATAGGCAGAATTTTCATCTGAATGATTGGCATATTGCAGATATAGGGATTTTCTTTTTCTTTCGTTTTTCTTTCAACAAAGGGCAAAAAACTCAGAGTAATTAAAGACTTTCTTTCATTAGGTAACAGAGTTCTTTTACTTGAGAGAATCAACAAAATATTCCATGGCAATAGGGCTTTTTATATTTACTGTGATGTAATTGCTTGGTAAATAGTGTCTGAGGAAACCAAGTAGTTTGGGTCAAGAAACCGTAAATAAGACACCACCCAATAGAAAAAAAAATCAAAATCTTTTTTAGTATTTTTTTGGAAACATTCAACAAAATTCATCCTTACAACCTAAGGTGAATATAGCAAGACATTTATTCCTCCTGTGATAGCCACTTCTTTCTTTTGAGAAAGCCATTTCAGTTACTGGCCAAAAATGTTAGCAGAATAAAACTGTGGGTATGGTAGCATATAGACATCTATTCACACGTGTGCAGTGACCACCCTTTCCCACAGACATTCAGTAAACAGCAATTCTCCCACCCATGGTTTCCAGGGCTTCTCCTCTAGTACTTAACTTCTATTTCCCTATTGAGCTTGAAATGGAAAGGGATCAAAGCAAGGGAACTTCTTTTTCAGAATGTTGGTTATGTCAGAGGGATGGCAAATAATATAATATTTACTCCACATAGTTACTCTTCTCAAATCCCTTAGAATATCTAAAATTTACTGTTTATTTAAAAAATAATTTTGATCTTGACAGTGTCTATAAACAGCTTGTTAATACCCTCTTATTTTGCCTTAAGGACTGTGGTTCCCAAACTTTATGTTAGGTCTGCCTCCAGGATTGTGATTCAGTGGGTTTTGAGTGGGGCTCCAGATTTACATTTCTAACAGGTTTCCAGTGTGTGTGGGTATTCAGGTGGTATTGGGTGGTGGGTTGTGGAATTCCTCAGTCCTTGTCTTCTTCAAAGAAAGAATTCAGTTGATAGACTTGATAGAGAATTAAAGTAGCAAAAGTTTTCTTTTAATGTTTATTTATTTATTCTGAGAGAGAGAGGGAGAGAGAGCAAGCGAGCAAGCTAGGGAGGGGCAGAGAGAGAGGGAGAGAAAGAATTCCAAGCAGGCTCCTTGCAGTCAGCACAGAGTCCCACAGGGGATTCGAACTCACCAACCATAGTATTGTGACCTGAGCTGAAATCAGGAGTTCTGTGCTTAATGATCAGAGTCACCCAGGCACCCAAAGGTTGTTTTTTGTTTGTTTGTTTGTTTTGTTTTTTTAGCAAAACATGACAGTATACTCCAGAGACAGATGAATGGGCTGCCCAGCGGATGAGTAGTACTGCCCTGAGTTTCTCATTGTGTTATATTATGGGGGTTTGTTTGGTCTCCTCGCGCTCATCTTGTTATTATCGTTCCACACTCAGATCCACCTTGGTTTCCTCCCCTCCAACATTTTGCCCAAGTTTGTGTTAGCTGTTTTTCCACAAGCACCCAAGCACAACCCATGGGGGTGGGGGTGGGACCCAAACCATAATACAAATGGTTTTATAATGATATTATAATAGCCTGTGGTTACTAGGGGAGAAGGTCTTTCTTAAGTGTGCATGCTTTAAAGTTGGAGAAGTCCCTGTAGCTGGTATATTCTGCTTATCACTTGTATTAAACCATAAAAAGAGGTTAGTCTAAAGGAGATGGGGGAGTCTGTGGGCGGAGACCTGGTGGTCACTGGCAATTGTCCATCTATCATTTTTCTTTCTCGCCTCTTTCTCATGCCTCTATACCTGATAACTGTCCACTCTAACATAGGAGCCATTCTTTGACTGTCTCAGGTTAATGAATTTCAAGCTTGAACGTACCTTCCAAACCATGGAGAGCTTTAAAAAATTCCATATAACTGACTACACCCCAGACTAATTAAATCAGAATTCTGGGGTGTGTGGAGTGGGGGGCAGTGAGACCTGGTACCAGAATTTTTAAAGCTTCCTGAGTGATTCCAATATGTGTGGAAGTGTGAGACCTCTGCCTTAAGGTCTGCTGACTGGCAGCTAGATGCACTTGGCATAATTTGTGATTACCAGTAAGCTGCCTGTGCACCTGGGCTAGTTTCACAAGGTCTCCATGAACTCCTCCCTGGAGTCAAAGTCTTGTGTGAAATGAGAAATAGGACAGCACTATGCAAATATAGTGCTCTCATCATCAAACTTGCAGCAACATTTTGACGTGTATGGCTTTAACAAAGGGTAGAAATTTCTCCATGTGTCACTTGGTATGAAACTAAAAATTAATTATTGGAGCTGAATTTTGCACACTAGCATAATGAAGAGGGAAAAGATACTCTTACTTTCAAAATGTCTTTTTGGATTCTGCTGAAACATTATGATATACCTCAGGATCCCCAAATTAACTTTTGTGAATATTTAGACTGTTTTATGTAGAACCAACTTAAAATGGGCAAACTGATTATAAATTGATTTTATTTAAGATACAGCATTAGGTTTCTGTTTCTTTGTCATTGCTGAAGTCACTAGAAACTTTCTCATCAAGAATGTCCCCCTTGACATTGGCAGATAATTGTAATATATAAAATTATAAATAAAAATATATAGTTAGATGAAACCATAGAAGGCTTACAGGCCATTCTGAACATAAATTAGTCAAGGATTTATAAATTTTTTGATGACACACAATTTTTGAGTTTAAGAGAAGCCATGAGTTTATGCACTTGCTGTGTGACCTTGGATAATTCACTTAAACTTTTTAATGCTTAGTTTTTAATCTTCAAATTAGGGTTAATGACATCTACTAATGAGTGTTGAGAGTATAAAGTGAGATATATACATAACAATGTTTGCTAAATATAAATTTATCATGTTCAAGATAAAACACATAAGTAGGATAATTGTTTTTCAGTAAATGCTAACAGTGTAAGTGAATATTCCCTAGATGGTAAGACTCTTGAGAGTAGGGGTTATATTTGTATCTCCACTATATAGCACAGGTCTTGGGACACAGGAAAAGCTCAATTAATGATTGCTGAGTAAATCACCATCTAGACATTTTAACTTAGTCCCTTCTATGACCAGTAACACAAGTTTATGTGAAACAAGGTAGTAAGCTAGAAAACAAAACTTTTCGTGGTGTGAATATAACTGATCTCTGAGGATTAAAGTTCTGCATTTTCCCTCATTAGCACCAGAATCTAACCTCCTCAGTTAATGGGATCAGAGACAAATTTATACATATACAAGCTACATCTTTCCCTTTTGTGCTATGAGCACTCCTAATTTAAGAGCCAAATAGCTAGTGGAGAAAAATAACTTTTATGTTATCCGAGGGATTGGCAGTTGACATGTTTCATTTTCCTATGGCCTAAACTGCTTGTCTGTAAAAAATTAGACATTGGATAGTGAGTTACTAATCTTTTTAGACCATGTGATTGAGAACATACACAAAATAAGCACCTAAAAATTCAGTGATTGATTCTTTGTGAAGCACTTATTTTCTGTAGCACATGGAAAATATGCGGGAGCCAGAGTGAAACCCTGTATCGTCATCACCTTGGGTGCTTATCTTTGTGATACTGAAAGCAAAAATATGTGTGTGGGAGTGGAGGCAGGGATATCAAGCTGATTCATATATTTCTAGGCATATGTGGGGATAGGTAGAGTAGGGCTACAGAAGCCAGTTTATTAAATTAGGAATAAGGAATCTTGTTCTTAATTTATTAAAGGTCTATTATCAAATTAAGAACAAGGAAACTTTAAAGGAGATAAGTCATCCTGAAGGAAAGGAAATTGAGAGAATATAAGTTGGGTATAAGAATAATTTATTGATAATTTGAAGGGATGGGAAATTTTATGTATGACCCATTCCCTTGTATTCCTAGTCCAGGCTTGTTATCAACTGAATTGTGTACCCTCCCCACCCCCATTCATATTTTGGAGAACTAACCCTTAAAGTGACTATATTTAGAGATAGGGCCTTTAGTGAGGTACTTAAGGGTAAATGAGGTCCTAAGGGTGGGACCCTAATCCCATAGTACTGCTGTCCTTACAGGACTGCTGAACACAGAGAAAAGGTCATGTGAGGACACACTGTATTTAGCTGAAGAGAGAGATCTCACCAGAAACCAATCCTACTTTGGAGACTTTTCGACTCCAAAACTGAAAAAATATATTTCTGTTGTCTAAGCCACCCAGTCAGTGGCATTTTGTTATGGTAGCCCCGGCCTACTAATTCAGGGCTCTCTTAGTCTATTCATGCTACTATAACAAAAATACCATGGACTGAGTTGATTAAACATCAAACACTTATTTTTCATGGTTTTGGAGACTGAGAAGTCCAAGATCAAGGTGTCAGCAGATTCTGTGTCTTATGAGGGCCTGCTTCTTGATCTATATATGGCAGTCTTCTTGCTGTGTCCTCCCATGGTAGAAGAGGTGAGAAGACTCTCTGGGGTATCTTTTATTTTATTTAAAAAATTTGTTTAAATGTTTATTTATTTTTGAGAGAGTGAGAGCACGAGTGGGGGGAGGCACAGAGAGAGGGAGACACAAAACCCAAAGCAGGCTCCAGGCTCTGAGCTATCAGCACAGATCCTGACATGGGGCTCAAACCCACAAGATGTGAGATCATGACCTGAGCTGAAGCTGGACACTCACCCAACTGAGCCACCCAGGCCCTGCTGGGATATCTTTTATAAAAGCACTCATCCTATTTATGGAAACTCCACCTTCATGATCTAATCACCTCCCAAAGGCCTCGCTTCCTAATATGCTGACATTGGGGGTTAAGATTTCAGCACTTGAATTTGAGGGGACACAAACATTCAGTCTATAATAAAGGCTATTTTAGGTTTGTGTTTGAACCCTAGAGAAAAAGGGGTAATTGTAAAAGAAAATACCTATATTTAAAATTTATCTAACAGATCATAACAGAGGGTAGCACAAAAATGGGGATGAGAAGAATGACTCACTTTCTAGTCAGAGCACCTTAAAAACCAAAAGTGACCACAGTGGCATGAATGGGGAGAGTCCCAGGGGCAAAACTAGGTAACAGCACAGCAGCATGCCTTGGTACATTGAAATCACTTCCATGCAGTTGAGCTTAGCACAGCTCATCTTACCTGACTACCAGTTGGAGATCAAACAGTGTCTGTGGGATGGCTACAGCAGGGGAGACCCTGGTTGTTACAGAGACAGAGACCCAAACTCAAGAGAGAAAGGGGAACATGAGTAAATAAGAATTCATTAGGAGATGGTTCAAGGTGACAGCATAGGAAGATCCTGAACTCACCTCTTTCCATGGACAAAACAAATCTACAGCTGCATTTGGAACAATTCCCTCTGAAAAAGGCTTGAAAACTAGTTGCATAGTTGCTCCACAACAAAGGATGAAAGAGCCACATAAAGGTGGATTGGAGAGGCAGAGATGAACTTTCACCAGCTTCTCCCCCACCCCCCTTGTGGAAACCCACAATTTGGAGTGATATCACAAATATGGGGCTTCTCCATGAGGAGAGAGAGAGGTGTTTCTGCCCCACATCAGGCAACTCAACCCATGGGACCTATGCAGAGGGACAAGCCCCCCAAAACTGAAACCCAGGAAAGCATAGGGTTGTGGGAAATGGAGATTCCTCTCATAGAGGGTTCATGCATGGATTCACTAGCCTTGGGACCCAGCACAAAAGCAGCGGTTTGAAAAGCATCTAGACCATATGTGAATGAGATTTATTTTCTAATCTTAAAATGTCTGCCAGAGGAGCAAGAGCCTATTGGGATTCTCTTCAGGGACAGAGACACTGGTGGGCACAGTATTTTACTTTCTCCCTCTAGCTTGCTAGTGCCAGCATTAGCAGAAGCCATTTTTGCACTCCTAACCTGCTAGCACCAGTTGGTGCGCCTACTCAGCACTGCTCTTATGGCCTCACTAAAGCTGCCAGTTTTTACAACTGTTGCCAAGGGGACACCTCCAGACTCCCTGGTCTGGAGTCCAGTAGGGTCTATAATTGCTGTCCCACCAAACAGTATATATTTTCATACATTCAAAGTGGCTGCCTGGGGGACTATCTTCCAATCAGCCTGAATCTAGGTGCTGACTGAGACCCTCTTCCCTCTGTAACACTCATAGATCTTGGCACACAATTGATTCCTATCAATAACTGGCACCCATCAAGAGTAAATCAGGCTGTTTAGACAATCAAAAAGGTTTGAGAGACAACCAAGAGCTAGGGCACATTTTGATTATAAAGTTTATCTCCTACACAGGACCACTTCAAAACTGGGAGAACTAGCAGTTTTGCCTAATACATAGGAAAAACCAGAGTCAAGCAAAAGGAAGAAACAAAGGAATCTATTCCATAAAAGGGCAAGAAAAAAAAAAAAAAACCTTAGTAAAATGCAGATAAGGAATATACTTGATAAAGAGCTCAAAGCTCACTGGACTTGGGAGAAGAATGGATGAACACACAAGAACTTCACAAAGAGATACAAAATATAAGAAAATACCAAACAGAAGTCTTAGAGATGAAAAATATACTAGAGGGTTTCACCAGCAAACTAGATGGAACAGAAGAAAGTATCAGTGACCTAGAACAGTAGAACTTAACCAAACAAAGCAGCAAAAGAAAAAAAAAAAGAATTTTAAAAAGTGAAGCTAGCTTAAGCAACCTGTAGGACAACATCAAGTGGAATAACATTCACATTATAGGGATCCCAGAAGGAGAAGACAGAGAGAAAGGGACAGGAAGTGTATTGAAAAATATTGCCTGAAAACTTACTTAATCTGGAGAATAAGACACACCTCCAGATTCAGGATGCCTAGAGAGCTCCAAATAAGATGAACCCAAACGAGTTAATATCCAAAATACCTAAAGAACTTATCAACAACAACAAAAAACAAATAATCTGATTAAAACGTGAGCAGAGAACCTGAATAGACATTTTTTCAAAGACAAATGGCCAACAGACACATGAAAAGATGTTTAATATTACTAATAATCAGGGAAATGCAAATCAAAACCACAATAAGATATCACCTTATATATCTGTCAGAATGGATGGAGACAAAAAGATAAGAAATAACAAGTATTGATGAGAATGTAGAGAAAAAGGAAACTTTGTACACTGCAGCCACCATGGAAAACAGTGTGGAAGTCTCTCAAAAAATTAAAAATACAAATACCATATAACCTAGTAATTCCACTAACTGGGTATTTACTGAAACAAAACCAAACCACTGATTGAAAAGATATATCCACCCCTATGTTTATTGCAGCATTATTTACAATAGCCAAGATATGGAAGCAACCTAAGTGTTCACAGATGGATGCATGGATAAAGAAGATGTGGTATATATAATGAAATATCACTCATCCAGATAAAAGGATGAGATCTTGTTATTTGCAACAGCATAGATTGACCTAAAATGCATTATACCAAGTGAAATAAGTCAGAGAAAGACAAATACCATATGATTTTACTTATATATGGAATCTAAAAAACAAAACAAATAAGCAAAAGCAGAAACAGAACCATCTATAAATATCAAAAAACTGATGATTGTCAGAGAGGTGGGAGTAGGGGGATTGGAAAATGGGTGATGGGGAGTGGGAGATATAGGCTCCCAGTTATGGAATGAATAAGTACAGGGTTAAAAAGGTACAGCATAGGGATTATAATCAATGGTATTGTAGTAACGTTGTGTGATGGCAGATGGAAGCTACACTGTGGTGAGCATAGCATAATGTATAGACTTGTTAAATCATTATATTGTACACCTGAAACTAATGTAACATTATGTGTCAACTATACTTTAATTAAAAAAAAAGATGAATCCAAAGGGAATGACACCAAGACACATTATAATTAAAATGTCAAAAGTTAAAGATATAATCTTCAATGCAACAAAACAACTTATTATGTACAAAGGAACTCCTATAAGACTATGAGAAAATTTCTCAGCAGAAACTTTGCTGGCCAGAATGGTGTGGCATGATATATTCAAAGTACTGGTTGACAAATGGAAACTTCCAACCAAGAAAACTCTACCCAGCAAGGTTATTATTCAGAATTGAAGGAGACATAGAGAGTTTTCCAGACAAGCAAAAGTTAAAGGAGGTTATCACCATTAAACTCGCCTTACATGAAGTGTAAAAGGGACTTCCTTAGGCTGAAAAGATAGGAAACTAATCACTAACAAGAAAACATACAAAAGTAAAAGTCTCACTGGTAAAGGTAAATATACAATAAAGATATGGAACTAATCACTTATAAAGCTAGTATGAAGGTTACGAGACATAAGTAGTAAAAATAACTTTAACTACAATAATTAGAGGATACACATAATAAAAAGATTTAAAATATGATACCAAAAACTTAAAACATGGTGGAAGGGTAAAAATGTGAATTTTGGGGGGTGTTTTCAAACTTCACTTGCTATCAATTTCAAATAGATTGTTATATATAGGCTATTATATGTGAGTTTCATGGTAACCAAAAGCAAACACCTATAGTAGATACACAAAAGATAATAAAAAAGGAATCTAAGCACAACACTATAGAAAGTCATCAAACTGCAAGAGAAGAAAGTAACAAATAAACTACAAAATAGCCAGAAAGTAATTAACAAAATGGTATTAAGTACATACTTATCAATAATTTCTTTAAATGGAAATGGACTAAATTTTCTCACCAAAAGACATAGAACAGATTAAAACAAAACAAAACAAAACCCATGTGTGCTGCCTACAAGATACTCACTGAAAATGTAAGGACACACATAGGCTGAAAGTGAAGTGATTGAAAAGGTATTTAATGCAAATGATTAGCCAAAAGGCAGTTGAGATAGCTATACCTACATCAGACACAATAGACTTTAAAACAAAAACTAATAAAAGACAAAGATGGGCATTACATAATGATAAATCCCAAAAGAAAATATAATGTTTGTAAATATGTATTCAACCAACAAAGGAGCACCTAACTATACAAAGCAACTATTAACAAACCTGAAAGGAGAAATTGACAGCAATTAAATAATACTAGGTGCCTTTAATATCCCATTTACATCAATGGATAGATGGCAGAGATCATCCAGACAGATAATCAATAAAGGAACATTGACCCTAAATGATATATTAGACCAGATGTACTTAATAAACAGATATATGTGTTCCATCAAAAAAGAGCAGAATACATATTCTTCTTAAGTTCACATGGGATATTCTCCAGGATAGATCAAATATTAGTCTACAAAACAAGTCTTCATAAATGTAATAAGATTAATATGTCAAGCATCTTTTCTGAACACAGTGGCATGAAATTAGAAATCAATTACAGGAAGAATACTAAAAAATCACAAGTATGTGGAGATTAAACAGCATGCTGCTGAACAACTAATGGGCCAATTGAAATCAAAAGAGGAATAAAAAAATACCTTGAGATAAATGCAAATGGAAATACAACATACCAAAATCTATGGGGTACAGCAAAAGCAGTTGTAAGAGGCCTACCTCAAGACCCAAGAAAAATCTCAAATACACAATCCAACTTTACACCTAAAGGAACCAGAAAAAAGAACAAAGTCCAAAGTGAGTAGAAGGAAAGAAATGAGAAAGATCAGAGCAGAAATAAATGAAATAGAGACTAAAAAGACAATAGAAAAGTTCAATGAACTAAGAACTCATTCTTTGCAAAGATAAACAAAACTGACAAATCTTTAGTTAGACTCATTAAGAAAAAAATAGGGTTCAAATAAGATCAGAAATGAAAGAGAAATTACAACTGATACAAAATAAATATGAAGGATTATAAGAGACTACTATTAACAATTATATGCCAACAGATTGGACAAGCTAGAATAGTTAAATTCCTAGAAACATGCAATTTTTTAAGACTGAATGATGAAGAAATAGAAAATCTGAATAGATTGATTACCAGTTATGATATTAAATAAGTAACCAAAAAACATCCCAAGAAAAGTCCAGGACCAGATAACTTCACTGGTGAACTCTACCAAACATTCAAAGATTTAACATCTATTCTCAAACTCTTCCAAAAATTGAAGAGGAGGGAATAATATATCCAAACCCATCTTATGAGGCCAGCATTATTTTGATACCAAAACCAGACAAGGAGACCACACAAAAAAGGAAAATTACAGGTTTGTATCACTGATGAATATAGGTGCAAAAATCCTCAACAAAATATTAGCAAACTGAACTCAACAATACATTAAAATATTCATATACCATCGTCACATGGGATTATTTCAGGGATGCAAGGATCCACAAATCAATCAACATGATATACTACATTAACAAAATGAAGGATAAATGCATATGATTAATTCAGTAGGTGCAGTAAAAGCATTTGACAAAATTTTGCATCGGTTTATGATAAAAACTCTCAACACAGTGAGTATAGATGAAATGTACCTCAACATAATAAAGGCCATATATGACAAATCCATATCTAGCATCATAGTCCACAGTGAAAAGCTGAAAGATTTTCCATTAAGATCAGAAGCAAGACAAAGATCCCACTCTCACCACTTTTATTCCACATAGTATTGGAACTTCTAGACAGAGCAATTAGGTAGGAAAAAGAAATAAAAGGCATCTAAATTGGAAAGGAAGAACTAAAACTGTTACTATTTGCAGATAATACGATTTTACATATAGAAAAATTTAAAGACTTTACCTAAAACTTTTAAAACCTTACACCAAATACTATGAGCCTCTGATGAATGAAATTGAAGAAGACACAAATGGAAAATTATTCCATGCTCTTGGATTGGAAGAATTAATTTGTTATGATGTTCATATTACTCAACACAGTCTACTGATTCAATATAATCCTTATCAAAATGCTAATGACATTTTTCACTGAAATAGAACAAATAATCCTAAAATTTGTATGGAATCACAAGACCTCAAATATCCAAAGCAATCTTGAGAAAGAGGAACAAAGCTGGAGACATCACACTCCTTGATTTCAATCTATATTGCAAAACTATATTAATCAAAACAGCATGGTATGGCATAAACAGAAACATAGATCAACGGAACATAAGAGAAAGTCCAGAAATAAACCCATGCATGTTTGATTAATTAATTTATGACAAAGGAGGCAACAATATACAATGGGGAAAGGACAGTATCTTCAATAAATGGTGCCATCAAAGCTGGAAAACCACATGAAAGGAATGAAACGACCACTATCTTATAGCATATACAAAATTAACTTGAAATGGATTTAAGACTGAATGTAAGACCTGAAATCATAAACTCCTGGAAGAAAACATAGGTAGTAAAATCCTTGGCATTGGTCTGGGCAATAATAGTTTGGACCTGACTCCAAAGGCAATGGGAACAAAAGAAAACAAACAATTAGGACTACTACAAACTAAAAAGCTTCTGCACCTTGAAGGAAATCATCAACAGAATGAAAAGTCTACTTATTGAATGGGAGAAAATCATATATCCAATAAGGAATTAATATCCAAAATATATAAGGAACTCACCCAAATCAGTAAGAAACTAATGGGTTTAAAATGGGCAGGAGATTGGAATAGATATTTTTCCAAATAAGGTATACAGATGGTCGACAGACACATGAGAAAATGCCCAGTATCACTAATTATCAGGGAAGTATAAATCAAAACCTCAGTGAGCTATCACCTCATATCACCTCTGTCAGAATGGCCATTATCAAAAGGACAAAAAATAGTAAATGTTGTGAGGATGTGGAGAAAAACCCTTGTGCACTTTTGGTTGGAATGTAAATTGGTGCAACTAGCATGGGAAACGGTATGAAGGTTCCTCAAGACATTAAAAATAGAACTATCCTAAAAATCATCCAGCAGATACACTTCTGAATATTTATACAAAGAAAATGAAAATACTGATTTGAAAAGATATATGCATTTCTATGTTCATTGCAACATTATTTACAATAGCCAAAATATGGAAACAACCTAAGTGTCATAGATAGATGAATGGATAAAGATGATGTGATATATGTACATACATACCTAATGGAATATTACTCAGCCATAGAAGTAAATAAAATTTTGTCATTTGTGACAACATGGAGGAACCTTGAGGGTTTTATGCTAAATGAAATAAGTTACATAGAGAATGAAAATTCCTTAGGATTTCACATATATGTGCACGTAAAATACAAAACAAATGAACAAATGAAACAAAACAAAACTCATAGATACAGAGTAAAGATTGGTGGTTGCCAGAGGGAAGGAGGTGGGTGTATATATGAAATGGGTTAAGGTGATCAAGAGGTACAAACTCCCAGTTATAAAATAAGTCATGGGGATATAATGTATAGCATGGGACTATAGTCAATATTACTGTGTTAAATATTTGAAAGTTGTTAAAAGAGTAGATATTGAAGGTTATCATGAAAAAATGTTTTGTAACTGTAAAGTGATGGACGGTAACTAAACTTATTGTGGTAATCATTTTGAAGTATATACATATATAGAATCATTTTGTTGTATATCTGAAACTAATATGATCTTATATGTCAATTATACTTTAGTAAAAAACAAAACAAAACTAATTGCTTCTCCGGGACACATATGAGACACCTCCTGGAAGGCTCCTAAGATAACTGGTGATGAAGAAACTTTGAAATGATTTTGTTTTTAAAAAATTTTAGGGGCGCCTGGGTGGCGCAGTCGGTTAAGCGTCCAACTTCAGCCAGGTCACGATCTCGCGGTCCGGGAGTTCGAGCCCCGCGTCAGGCTCTGGGCTGATGGCTCAGAGCCTGGAGCCTGTTTCCGATTCTGTGTCTCCCTCTCTCTCTGTCCCTCCCCCGTTCATGCTCTGTCTCTCTCTGTCCCAAAAATAAATAAACGTTGAAAAAAAATTAAAAAAAAATTTTTTAACTTTTTTATTCATTTTTTTTGAGAGAGAGAGAGAGAGAGAGAGAATGAACGAGCAAACCAGTAGGACAGGGGCAGAGAGAAAAGGAGACACAGAGTCCAAAGCAGTTCCACATTCTGAGCTGTCAGCAGAGAGCCCTATGCAGGGCTCAAACCCATCAACTGCAAGATCATGACCTGAGCTGAAGTTGGTTGCTTAACCAATTGAGCCACCCAGGCTCCTCAAAATCATTTTGAGATTTTGAAGTAGTAGTGAGTGTGAGTTTATTTCATTAACTTAATGGAACAACGTCATGGCACATATAGTATGGCACTATTAACATAAATGTTGTAGAAATTGGCATCATGAGGAAACTAATCTTTGTAAGATGCCTATTAAATATTAGGTAGTGAGCTGTTATCTGAATTATATCTCATTTTTGTATAACAATTTTGCAAGCTAGTATCATTGCCCCTATCTTTCAGTTGATGAAATTGGGCCTCAGGAAGGTTATGGAGTTCACCCAGGGTCACCTAGGTAGTGTCTCTGAAAACTAGAATACAAAGTAGCTGTGTTTGACTCCAAAGTCCATATTTAACACACTGCCATTCATAACCTGTGAAAATTTCTGTGATTTTTTGTTTTGTTTTTCCTGTTGTGTAGAGAGGAGGAAATATAAATAGTTGTTTTAAGACATTATAAAGATAATGCAAACATTTTCCATGTCCCCTAAGTTGTGGAAGGACTTTGTCTACTGCTAGTGTCGCGGAACATCATTGTTATTCCTTCATTCATGGTATAACTGAGCTTTTACTGTGTTCTAGGCACTGAGGATGTAGTGATAAAACAGACATAGCCTTTTCCAGTTATGAAATGAACAAGTCAAGGAATAAGAGATATACCATAGGGAATATAGTCAAGGGTATTGTAATAGTGTTGTATGGTGACAGAGGGTAGCTACACTTGTGGTGAGTGTGATATAATGTATACAGTTGTTGAATCAGTATGTTGTATACCTGAAACTAATGTAACATAGTGTGTCAACTATACTCAAATTACAAAAAAATAGACATAGCCTTTCCCTTATATACTTTGGAAATATTAAGCAAATTATCATATCAGTAAAATATGTAATTAATTTTTTAATGTTTATTTTTGAGAGAGAGTGAGCAGCAGGGGGGCAGAGAGAGAGGGAGACAGAGGATCTGAAGCCAGCTCTACACTGACAGCAGAGAGCCCCATGTGGGGCTTGAACCCACCAAATATGAGATCATGACCTGAGCTGGAATTGGACACTTAACCGACTGAGCCACTCAGCCACCCCAGTAAAATATGTAATTAAGCATGGCGATAATTGCTCTAAAAAAAATGGTCAGGAGAGGCATGGAAGAATAACAGAGATGAGATTTAGGTGGAGAGGATGGAAAGGCTTCTCTGTATTGAGATCTAAGAAAATATCTGATAGATGGGTGGGGTCGTTTAAGTGAGGCTTTGGGCAAACTCACCTCCAGGAAGGCAGAAAGAACATGTAAGAAAGCACAGGAGAGAATAGACTTGACTTGTTTCAGGACCAGAGTGAAGGTCAGTGTGGTTGGGATATAGCAAGCGTAGAGGAAAGCTGAAGCTCCAGATGGAAGCGGGGGCCAAGTTATTTGGGCCATAGAAGCTCATGTTAATGATTTAATATTTTATTTTAAGTGTAATTTACCTTGAAAGGACATTGAAGGCTTTCGACCCAGGGAGGTAGATGGAGTATATGATCACATTGGCCATTGCATGGAGAATCAATTGGAAGGGGGCAAGAAGGGAATTGTGTAGTAAGTTAGGAGGGAGAAGATGGCAAGGAAGACTGACAAGTGGATACCAGAAAGGGAAGAAGATAATGCCAACTAAAGAAGTCAACTGCTGAAAAAGGCAGGTGTGGTCTACTGCTGAAAGGAAAGAGGCAGGGACAGGAAGGTGAGAGACTGAAGCATCCATGCCATCTAACTAAATAAGGATAAAAGTGAAGACAAGGGGCTGGCAAGACAAAGTGAAGGCTTCCCTGTGGCTGAGGACTGTTGAAGGAGATGCACTTGAACAAAGAGGCTGAAAAAAAGGTTTTGGTTATACTATTGACTTTGCAGGGGGGTTGGCTATGGTGTGTTCACATTGTAATTTGTGAAAGTGGGTTGCTGAGGTAAGGAAGAGGAAAACAAAACTGGAAATAAAGAGGTCAAAGAATTGTTATAAGGGTGTTAGGAATGTCATCTATCTGGACATTAAGCTGTCTGGAGTGAGGAGGGAGCTAATATCTCAAAGAATGAGGGAGCAAGGCCAGGAGTTCAATAAACTATATTGAAAATAAAGAAGAGATAATATTGCCAGATGGTCAGCTCAGGGGAAGAGGGACTTTGCACTGGAAGGGGCACGGGATGATCTGGAAGAAGCACTGGGGAGTATAGGAGATGCTGATCGTGTGTACTGTGGGATATAAGAAGAAAAACAGCTTCCATATCAGAGGGTCTAGGGGAGCCTATCCCCTCAGGGAGCAACAAAGATTCAATTAAGCCAAGTGGGTAGTAAGAAAGATGTTGAAGATGCAGAGGTATCTTTGGTCACATATTAGATCTCTGAAGGGGAGAGGGTCTTAGATAGAATAAAGAGTATGCACAGAGTTGCAGTGAGTGTATAATCCAGTGGTGGTAAGAGCCAAGTAAGAAGGGTCCTTTGGTAAGTGCGTATAGGCATTACTGTGAGTGTGTGTGCATATGTGTGAACCATCCACTGCTCAGTGTTGGGTTGCCAACCCTGAAGTTTGAGTGAGTGCACCTGTAGGTTGTGGTCATAATCCAGTTGTCTCCAGTAGACCTATCAGTTTGAGAGTGAAAGAAGTCAATGAAGCTGGTTTTGGTAGGTGTCTGTTCTTTGAAAACTACCTAAGTCCCTCCTCTTGGACCCATAGGAAAAGCTGCATTTTATTAAATTTTCAGGGTAAAGGAAGCAGGAGATCAATGTAAAAATACTATTTATTCAGAGCACTTACAGAGAAAGGAAATTAGCTTTTTAAACTGTGAGATAATGTACAAGATAATGTACAAGATAACTGAGCATGTAATTAGAGGCATGCTCAGTCCTTAGTTATACTTCTCAAGTTTATTCTATCAGTTCTTCTGTATCATAATGATAGAACATTTTGTTTCAGTATGGAAGACAGCTACTACATTTGTCCCAATAGTATAAAATGTAGATTTCATCAGGTGCCATATATACAAACACAAATACTTCATTTAACTCAAAAGGAGTGTCATAGTTTAGGAAATAATTTTCAGTAATGATTAGAAAATAATCCCAGGGATACATAAGAACATTTCTAAATAAACCTCAAGGTAATTTGATGGACACTTTGTGGTTGTGAATATTTTCTCACAAGCTGTTCTTTTATTGTCTAAAGTAAAGAAATTACATGGGAAAGATGAATTGCAATTTTCAAGGCAAAAGGAAATTTGCCTCA
This sequence comes from Felis catus, assembly GCF_018350175.1. NCBI lineage: Eukaryota > Metazoa > Chordata > Mammalia > Carnivora > Felidae > Felis > Felis catus. The sequence continues at coordinate 41,888,895 of NC_058379.1, forward strand.
TCCATCACTACACCACCTTGCAGGAGGACAGGAATTCCAGATGCTTTGGAATAATGGGCCAGAGATGAGAGAATGCACACAACACGTACAGTGGAAGAGAAGTCATTTGTGGGATGAGAGCAAAAGTTCAAGTTGAGAGAATGAGGTGGGTGAGAGATTAGGCTGAATAAGTAGGTGAGGGTAGATCAGGACAACTTTATATTTATTGCTGAGAAGTTTAGACTTATTATAAGGATCATGAGGTATAACTGATGGCTACTAGGCAAAGGAGTGGCATAGTCAGAAATATATCTTAAAAAGATCTGCCTGATAGGTATGTAGAAGGTGGCTTATAGAGAGACTAGGAAGAAGACCAGCTAAGATGTAATAGCTGGGGGAAGTAATTATGAAGGCCTAAACAAAGTAAAGCCAATGGAGGAAGAACAGAAATTTGAGACAGATTTGGTAGTTCTGAGGATGGCCCACCACTTGTCTAAGGACCAGAGAGAGATTCAAGTGCAGAAGAGGTTTGATCCCTGAGTTTTTCTTCCTTTTTATTATCTTTCTAAGTTATCCCCTCTGCTTTTAAAAAAATGTTTAGGTGTTGGGTTTCATTATTTTTTATATATTTTGTATAACCCTTTATCAGATCTGCCATTTGCAAATACCTTCTCCCATTCTAAAGGTTGCCTTTTAATTTTGTTGATTTTTTCCTTCACTGTGAAGAAGCTTTTTATCTTGATGAAGTCCCAATAGTTCATTTTTGCTTTTGTTTCCCTTGCCTCTGGAGATGTATCTAGTAAGAAGTTGCTATGGCCATTAGCAAAGAAGTTACTGCCTGTGTTTTCCTGCAGGATTTTGATGGCTTCCTGTCACAAACTGGTACAGCCACTCTGGAAAACAGTATGGATTTTCCTAAAAAAGTTAAAAATAGAACTACCCTATGGCCCAGAAACTGCACTAGGTATTTACCCAAAGGATAAAAAATACTTATTTGAAGGGACACATACACCCTGATGTTTATAGCAACATTATCAATAATAGTCAAAGTATGGAAAGATCCCAAATGTCCATTGGCTGATGAATGGATAAATGTGTTCATGGTATTTATATATGTGGTCTGTGGTATGTATGTGGAATGTAGTATGTATATATAATGGAATATTACTCAGCCTTAAAAAGGAATGAAATCTTGCCATTTTCAATGACATGGATGGAGCTAGAGACTATCAATTATGCTAACTGAAATGAGTCAGAGAAAGACAAATACCATATGAATTCACTCATGTGTGGAATTTAAGAAACAAAACAGACGAACATAGGGAAAAAAAGAGAGAGAGAAACCATAAAATAGACTCATAACTACAGAGAACAAACTGAGTGTTGCTGGAAGGGAGGTAGGCAAAATGATAGGTTAAATGGGTGATGGGTAATAAGGAGGACACTTGTGATGAGCACTGGGTGCTCTATGTAAATGATGAATCACTAGATTCTATATCTGAAACTAATATTACACTATATGTTAGCTAACTGGAATTTAAATAAAAACTTGAATCCACAAAATTTTTTTAAATTAGATGTTTTATTCTTTCCTCTTATACAGAACCCTGAATATAATATCCTCATGCTTTTGGTATTTTTTCAGCAATTCATTCCTTTGCTTTCTCCTAACATGTATGAGTACCATAGATATTCTCATTGAGTTAAGAGTACTGACCTTGCACAGGATTTGTGAGGCCCAGAGGCCAGTTCTTTCTTGAAAATGGGATAAAATGTTTCTAACTGCGCTGAATATTTCTGTAAAATCCCTGGAAAAGTCTAAAAATGGGTGTATCTTTCCACTGAGCTTGAAAACATGTAGGAGCATAATAATAAGCACTTTTTTAAAAGTTTAATTATTTAAGTAATCTCTATACTCAACATGGGGCTCAAACTCATGACCCTGAGATCAAGAGTTGCATGCTCTTCTAACTGAGCCAGCCAGGTGCCCCAAGCACCTTTTAAAAAAGGGTTTTAAATATATTGACTCACTTCGTCTTGAGTTTTCACAATCCTATGAAATAAGTACTGTGACAAACTTCATTGCACAAATGTAGAAATTGAGGCATAGAGAAGTTAAATAAATTATACAAAGTCACACAGATGATTAGTAGCAACTTGCCTAAGGTAGTTCTTAGATAGCAGAACCAGGATTTAAACCCAGTTTGTGTGGCTATAGAGCACAGGCTTTTAACTACTACACTATGGCACCTTCCAATACTTGTAGAATGTTGTAATAGCTGGGGAGGGGGAGTTTCTTATGCTAAGAGAAAATCCCATGATGTTTACCTACTAGTCAGAAGTGAGAATAATATTTCTAGATCAGGGTCTTTGGAGATTGATAATATTCTGTCTGCTGGCACCATTAGGGGTGGTGATAGTCTATGGTTGTCTTTATTCCTTGTTGTTTCTCTGCCTCAAATCTTCTAAGGTATCCAGTAGAGCACACCTATTTCAATTAAATACCCCCACTGTTGTTGATGACAATAAACAACTATGAAGATCAAATGGTCTTAACTTGTCACAGGAAAGGAATGGTTATTATAGGGAGGCTATCTCTTTATCTCTATCTATCTATCTATCTATCTATCTATCTATCATCTGTCATCTATATTTCTGGGCATCCATCATCTGTCTATTCATCCATCCATCCACCCATCATCTATCTTCTAACCATCCATGCAGCCATCCCTCTATTCCTATATATTCCCTGGCTTCTATGGGCCATATACTTCATTTTCCCCTTTCACGTAATTAGATTCTTTCTTTTTTTTTTTATGAAGCCATCCTTTTTCCTTTATTTAACTACTCCCAAGCAAATTAAAGCAAAATGAAACAAAACAAAAAAACCCAGCGTACTTGTCACATTTTTCTTAAGTCGAACAAAGGTGTTAATAGGGTAAAGAGTCAATATACAAAGTATTCAATGAAAATTAATTGAGTACACTCTAAAAAATATCACTGGTGCTAACCAAACCCATTTGTCAATTATATTCTTGAGAACAGGTAACTGGTGAAACTCAATGATCAACTCTTTACCACCTGTAATTTTTAATATATAATTTATTGTCAAGTTAGCTAACACACAGTGTATACAGTGTGCTCTTGGCTTTGGGAGTAGATTCTTGTGACTCATCACTTACTAGCAAATGGTGCCGGGAGAACTGGACAGCAACATGCAGAAGAATGAAAAGAATGAAACTGAACACTTTCTTACACCTATACAAAAATAAATTCAAAATGGATGAAATACCTGAATGTGAGACAGGAAACCATCAAAATCCTAGAAAAAAGGCAACAACCTCTTTGACCTTGGCCATAGCAACTTCTTGCTTGACATGTCTCCGAAAGCAGGGAACCGAAAGCCAAAATAAACTTTGGGGACCTCATCAAGATAAAAAGCTTCTGCACAACAAAGGAAACAATCAACAAAAACTAAAATCCAACCGATGGAATGGGAGAAGATATTTGCAAGTGACATATTGGATAAAGGGTTAGTATCCAAAATCTATGACGAACGTTCCAACCTCAACACCTGAAAAACAAATAATCCAGTGAAGAAACGGGCAGAAGACATGAATAGATATTTTTCCAAAGAAGACATCCAAATGGCTAACACTCACATGAAAAGATGCTCAGTATCACTCATCATCAGGGAAATACAAATCAAAACGACATTGAGATACCACCTCACACAGGTCAGAGTGACTGAAATTAACAACTCAGGAAACAATAGATGTTGGCAAGGATACGGAGATCATTTAATTCTTAAAGGCTTGTAACGCCAGTATTTTACAGATGACGAAACTGAATCTAAGAATAGGATTCAGGTCCTCAAACTCAAAACCAAGGTTTGTAGTCAAATTTATCTGATCCCAAAGTATGTACCCTTTCCCTTTAAAATATAGTTTTTCCCAGTATTTTAAAATATATTTCCCAGTATTTTAAAATATATTCCCAATATTTTAAAGTATTGTTTTTCCCAGTATTATGAAAAATGTAATATAATAAGAAGAAAATCTGTTCCATATAGGTAAGTACAAAACTCGCAGGGGATACTAAAGATAAACTTTACTTACATTTCAGATGGATTGTCTAGTCGCATATCCTTTCTCTCTCTTATTCTGTGAGAGTTTTGAGAAAAAACAGTGCAGGTACAAGTGTAGTAGCAACGTCTATATTTCCATATATAACATAATTAGCTTGTTAAACTAATTTTAATGATAATATGTTTATTCTATAATCAATTAAAACTTCATTTCAATGAAATCCTATTAGAACAGTGCCCGGCTTTATGTAGAAGGAATGAATGAGCTGGATAAGCCATCTCACCTTTTTTGCCTCATACCAGTGATACCTAGTGTATCACTCAGACTGGTTACTATGGCAATAAAAAGTATTGAAATTTCATCTTGATAAAAGGAATTGAAATAATTAAACATTTTAAGACATACGGTTTTTTCCTTTGACCTGTACTTGCTGCTGAAGCTGATGATCAAACTAGTTTGCCACATAATAACCAAGACAGGTAGTATTATCTTTACTCATGGTACCTGTATGTGTAAATTACCTTGCCCAAAGTAAGTAATAGTGCAAAAATGAACAAACTTAGTCACAGTAGACAATGCATGCACAATAGGATCAAAATGAATTGCTAGTTCATTCCCTACTACATTTTTTCCATAGATCTCAGTTGGGGATACTCTTGAGTTTCCAGAAGAATGCTCTTTCAAGGATTTCTATCTGTTATTGGCTGAAAAATGAGGTTTATGTAAATAATGTGTTTTCTTTCTTTTCTTTTGGAGGAGGGTAGAGAATGAATTTCCTGTTAGTTAAATTCAGAATTTATTATGCATTTACTCTTTAGTGATAAAGGAACTCAATGTCATTAATAGACATGATCTTTACATTCTGTTCCAGAGTAGGGCATTTATTGAAACTGGATTGTGAATTCTACATGTTTACACACACCTTATTTAGGATTTTTATATAAATTTACTCCTGCTCTTTTTACTTATTGGTATTTATGTCTGTTAAATCCTGTTAATGTTTGTAATTGCTTTTGAGATGGAAAAACTAATTATCACTATACTGTAGGAGGGTGTGGGTGGCTGCAGTGACAACTTGCTGAGGGTGCCTGCGAGGGGTTTGACTGTGAAGGCTTGCTGTGGGCTCTGGGATAATGAGGAATCCCTGAAGGATTCTATGTCCCTGTTCCCCAAAGGCTTTTGTGTTTGATTCTCCTGGTATGGCTAAGTCAGTCTGGACATAATAAAATCATCATTCCTGCAAAGCTGTGAGAGGAAGGCTCTTCAAAGATTTTTTTACCCACTTTACCACTAGAGTTTGCTCTAATGCAGTTGGACAGTATCTATGAAATAAACCATAAAAATGATAAGAATACATTAAAAGTTCAAAAAGCTGTTTCTCTTGAAAATTAGGGACATATGTTTTATTGTTCTTTTTTCCCTCTGCAGTATAAGCTTAATGGTAGACACATTTTTATTTCTTTATTTTCATGTTTTGAAATATAGGGCATGTATTTGTCAAAAAGTTGACAAAGAACAACATAATTGTGAAATGATAAAATTTTCCACCCATTTCTACAACAGACCTATAGTCAAAGGGAAAAGAGTTTTTTAAAAATTGAAATTAAAATAAAACAATTTGAGGGCTCCTAGGTGGCTCAGTCAGTTAATCATCTGACTCTTGGTTTTGTGAGTTCAATCTCCTGCTTGGTATTCTCTGTCTTCCTCTCTGTCTGCCCCTCCCCCACTCATACTATCTCTGTCTCTCTCAAAATAAATAAATAGATGAAAAAATTTTTAATTGATTTTATTTTTGCTAATACTACTGAATTTTCTGTCACTCCATAGGAATGGTATTTAGAGTTTCTATGCATTACATGATTCTCAAAATGGGATTTTTTTCTGCTTTTAAACAATAAATATTAAATAATATTAAATGATTAAATGATAATACTGGTTTTCATTTTGTTGGCCTACATGCCTGCTTATCTATTTCTTATATTTCTTGGATCTCTTCCAAACTTACATATTAGCATTTCATAATCACAACACTGGTTCACTGGGCCTGACATCACAACTCTTCTGGGGGGCTCCCTCCTGCGGTTTGTGCAATTGGTCCTATAGAGGAAAATGGCATCTAGAGGGAACCACCCTATTGCCCAGATTCCCCCATAGAGACAAAACATTTTCCAGCTATTTATTTTTAATTAGCTGGTAATTACTGCCTACTTAGAGTGAGTTTCAAAAGTGGCAAAGCAGATATAGGTCCTGCAGCACATAGAACTGACCACTTACCAAGGAGCTACCTTGAGTTTTGTTCAAAATAGTACATTTCTGTACCAGTTGAAGTAAAGATTTTTTCTGAAGTTCAGCCATACTTACTAAAGTTAGCTTTTAAAATCTTAAAGCTTCTTTAAAAATTTGAAAATGCTTCAAACAGAGCAATGAGGAATACAAAAAGCTCAGTGAAACACATTCTTACATCAATTTTTACATAATTAAAAGAAATTAGAGAAAGCCAAATGACCCCAAATATAGACTATTTGGACAAATTATTGCACAACTATTTAAGGTGACATTGTCCTACCATTATGACAACATGGGGTATGCTTATTCTATTATATCAAATAAATAAAAGAATAGAAAAGTAATTATAAGATACATTCTTAACTGTGTAAAATATTCATAGAAACTGCTTAGAGGGAAATATAGCAAAGCACTAAGAATAATTGTTTTCTTCATTAATGATTACTTCATATTTTTAAAAGTTTTTATGATGAACAATTGTTTTTCTTTTTTAAATACAAACTTAAGGGGCGCCTGGGTGGCGCAGTCGGTTAAGCGTCCGACTTCAGCCAGGTCACGATCTCGCGGTCCGTGAGTTCGAGCCCCGCGTCAGGCTCTGGACTGATGGCCCAGAGCCTGGAGCCTGTTTCCGATTCTGTGTCTCCCTCTCTTCTGCCCCTCCCCCGTTCATGCTCTGTCTCTCTCTGTCCCAAAAATAAATAAAAACGTTGAAAAAAAATTTAAAAAAAAAATACAAACTTAAAACATACAAAAATATGAAGAATGGTAAAAAAAAAACCAGCCTTGAATCTATATGTGATTTTAAAATCTTATTTGCTTAGATATTTTCAGGTGTCTTTTGTTGCTCTTGTTTTGTTTATTTGAGAAAAAGCATTTGATATCTCTGTCTTTTTTTCATCGAGGTAATCACTATTCTGAGGTTTGTGAATTTTATATTTTTGTCACGTGTGGAAGCATCCATAAACAACATATAGTATTAGGTGTATTTTAAGTTTATCCATAACAGTAGTGGTATACATTATCATTCTGCAATTTGTTCACTCACCTATATTTTAAAGATTTATTTATGATGATGTACAGAGATCCAGCTTGTTTTAAAATGCTATATAGGTTCCCATCATATTGATATACAATCATTTATCTATTTGTTCTCTTGGTAATTCTCCAAGTAGTATACTCTCCAAAGATGTTCTAAATTTTTTGCTCTTATAAAATTCTGTAATTAATACTCTTAAAAATCTTGTACACATTTGAGAGTATACCTAGAATTGGCATCAGTGGGTTGAAGATATTTATAACTTAGATTTTACTGAATTGTTCTCCAGTTTATACTCCCAATAGCTGAATATGTGGATTAGTATTCCCTGACATTCTTGTCAACACTTGATATTGATAAATATCTGCCAAATGGATAAATAAAAAAGAACATTTTTAAAGGTTTTTTTTTTTTATTTGACTTTCCCTGTTTATTAGCCTTTAGGATTACTTTTATGTGAATTGTCTCTTTGCCCATGTTTCTATTAGGTCATTTGTTCATTTCCTATTGATTTTTAAGCACTCATGATAGAATTGGGATACCAATTCTTTGTCACTGTATATTTGCAAATTTATTCTCCCAGGCTGTAAATTGTCTTCGTATTTTAAGTTTCCTTTGATGAACAGAAGTTTTAAATTTTAATATAGTAAAATAAGTTCACATTTCTTTTAAATGTTTCTATATTTATTTTGAAACAGAGCATGTGAGAGAGCCAGAGCTTTCATGCATGAGAGGGGTAGGGACAGAGAAAGGAGAGAAAGAATCCCAAGTGGGATCCATTCTGCCATCACAAAACCTGGCGTTGGGCTTGATCCCACAGACCGTGAGATCATGACCGGAGCTGATATCAAGAGTTGGTTGCTTAACCAACTGAGCCACCCAGGTGCCCCTTCACATTTTCTTTATAAGTTTATGCCTTTTGTGTCCCATTTAAAATATATGTCACTATCCTGAGGGCATAAATACATTTAATATTTTCTTTTAAAAGAATTTATTCTTTGAGGTGTCTGGGTGGCTCAGTTGGCTAAGTGACAGATTCTTGGTATTGGCTCAGGTCATGATCTCACAGTTTGTGGGTTCAAACCCTGCATCAGGCTCCATGCTGCTGGTGCAGAGCCTGCTTGAGATTCTCTCTGTCCCTCCTTTTCTCTCCCTCCCCTGCTCATTCTCTTTTTCTCTCAAATAAGTAAACTTTCAAAAAAATAATTTATTTTTTCATGCTGTGATGTAGAAATCTCAGTTTATTTATTTCTTGTATATCTAACCATTATCCTCACATGATTTATTAAATGGCCTATGGCTTCCATACTATGAAATGCTGTCTCTATCTTATGTTAAATTTTCAAATATGAGTGGGGGATTGTTTTTGGCATTTGTTGTATTTGTCTATTTGATTATTCTTGTACTACTATAACACTATCATAATTACTTCAGTTTTAAAATATATTGGTATTTGTGAGAGCAGGTCTGTCTACCTTAGTTTTCTTCTTAATAATTGTTTTGCCTACACTGGGCATTTTGTTCTTTCACATAAGTTTTATTATCACCGTAAAAGTTCTTTAAACAATGCTTTTGAAATTTGGATTGGATTTTTGTGGATTTATAGATTAATTTTTAGGAAGATTGATATGCTCAAAATAAACACTGAATTTTTCCATCTAAGAATAGTTTATTTCATCACTGACTTAGGTCTTTTATATCTTTAACATTTTATGATAATTTGTATATCTTTTATTGGATTTTTCCCCATTACTCTGTGTGTGTATGTGTGTAATATTACTAAAAACCTACATTTTATAAATGGAAGTCTCTGGCTTATAGGAACCCTTCATTTTTACTATAGTAATGTTTTTTTCACAACCTTGTTGATCTCTTTTATTATAAGTTGATCTATTGATTCTCTTGGGTTTTCTTTGTAAAACACCATGTTCTTGACCAATAATGGCAAATCTATTTCTTCTTTTACACTTATACTTCTGGTTTCCTTTTTCTTGTTTATTGGCCTATCAGAGACTGCTATCTACAAAAATGCACTCATCCCTTCTTTCTTAAAAATGGGATAGAATATGCCAAATGAAAAAACTAAATTTTGCAGCCTCCCTTACATATAGGGATAGCCGCTGAAATGTATATAGAAGTAATTGGGTTGAACTTCAAGAAAATTTTTTAAGGGACAAATGACTCCTATTGCTATCCTATCCTTTTGCTTTTATCCTGTCTTCCTTTCTGATGCTTGAAACATGGGTATGATGTTTGGAGCTCCAGTCTCCATTTTGGGATCATGAAGTACCTCTGAGAATGTAAGCTAATGTTGAGAATGGTAGAACAGAATGAAAAAGGAACTTGGGCCATGATGAATTTATGGAGTTACAATTTTAGGTCAGTCCTGACTACATCAGGATTTCCTTTAAGCAAGAAAAAAAAATTTTTTGTTTAAATTTTGTTTTGTTTAAGGCACTATTATTTATGTTTTCTGTAATATACAGCCAAATTCCATTATAAGTGTACATATACTGTGTTTTCAGTAGCATTTTGATAGAAGTAAGAAATAGGTAAATTATTGTCTTTTTTTTTTTTAATTTAGGAAAGGGAGATGGGCATTAAGGAGGACACTTGTTGGAATGAGTACTGGGTGTTGTTTGGGAACCAATTTGAAAATAAATTTTATATAAAAAAACAAACAATAAGTAAGTAAATAAGTAAATAAATTTAGGACAAAGTGTTTCCATTATTGTTTGTTGTTTGCTGTAAGTGTTTTGTAGAGAGCTTTTGAACATGTTTTCTTTCTTTTCCTAGTTATTTAAGAGTTTTTATTATGAATGGTTGTTGAATTTTGTGTACTGCTTTTTTTCTGTATCATATGATACAGATGATAAAATAGGTTATACCTTTTATCCATTAATGTGATGATTTACTTTAATGAATTTTCTAATATCTTCTCTTTCTAATATGTTATTTTTTCACTTGTGGGATAAACTCTAGTTACAATAAACTGTCTCTCAGTGTACCATTACTTTAAAAAATATATTGCTTGATTTGATTTTCTAATAATTCTGGATTATTCATATAATCTTATGTCTAAAACTGCCTTGGCCAGTGATCTTTTAGTGAATAAAATTCAAATTATTTTTCAATTTTAGGTAAGTTTCAGATTCATTAGTGGTTACACATTTTTTCATTTTCTATTTCTGCGTGAGATAATTTTTCTATTTTTATATTTTTTAGAAAAATATTTATATTTCTAAATTTTTACACTTTTAGTATAAAGTTGTTCCTTACAGTGTCTAATTAATTTTTATTTATATTTTTATCTCTCCCATGCTTACTGCTAATATTTTTTATTTGTGCTTTCTCTACCTTAATGTTGGGAGACATCTCAGAGGTGTGTCCATTTTCCTTAGTCTCTATTTTAAAATATCTTTGTAATTTTATTGAGAAATAATTGATACAAATCCCTGTATAAATTTAAGGAATCCAGCATGATGGTTTGATTTATATATATTGTGAAATGATTACCTATGTTCTATGGTGTAAGTACCTATGTACCTATGTTATAGTATGTTCAGCTAACACCCATATTTTCATGTAGATACAATGAAAAGAGAAGAAAGAAGAAAATAATAAAGGAAATTTTTTCCCTTGTGATGAGAACTCTTATGATTTTGTTTCTTAACAATTTTCCTATATATCAGATAGCAGTGTTAACTGTAGTTATCAAGTTGTACATTACACCCAGTACTTATTTCTCTTATAACTGGAAGTTTGTACCATTTCGTCACCTTCCTCCAATTTCATCTACCACCATCCTCTGCTTTTGGTAACCACAAGTCTGACATTTCTTTCTATGTGTTTATTTTTATTTTATTTTATTTTATTAATTATTCATTTTAGAGAGAGAGAGAGCACATGAGAAGGGGAGGAGGCAGAGGAAGAGAGAGAATCTTAAGCAGGCTCTACACTGAGCATGGAGTCCAACACAGGGCTCAATCCCATGACCCTTTCATGACTTGAACCAAAATCAAAACTCAGTCATTCAACTGACTGAGACACCTAGGCTCCCATCTATGTATTTGTTTTAGGTTTTTTGTTTGCTTTTGGTTTCAAATATATGTGAGATCACCCAGTATTTGTCTATGTCTGACTTATTTCATTTAGCACAATGCCTTTAAAGTCTATCCATTTGTCACAAATGGTAGGATTTCCTGTATTTTTACGGCTGAATAATATTCTGTTATATATATGTGTGTGTGTATATATATATATATATATATATACACACACACATATATATAATATTCTGTTTTTCGTATATATATATATATATATATATATATATATATATAATTTTTTTAATCCCTTCATATCCATTCATTAACTGATGGATACTTAGGCCCTTGTGGATCTTGATGTCCATTTCTCTCCCTAGGTTCAGAAAGTTTTAAGCCATTATTGCTTTAAGTATACTTTGTGTCCCTTTCTCTTCTCCTTCTGGAATTCCCATAATGTGAATATTATTTCTTGTTATTGTGTTCTATAATTCCTGTAGACTTTCTTCACTCTTTTCCCACTGAGTGGATAATTTCCCATGTTCTGTCCTCTGGATCACTGATTCTTTCTTTGGCATGGTTGAGTCTACTTATAAAATTCTCTATTGAATTCTTAAGTTGAGTTATTATATGTTTTAACTCTAGAATTTCCTTTTTTGTTTTTTTTAAGTTATTTTCTTGTTGAACTTCTCATTTTGTTCATGTATTGTTGTCCTAATTTTGTTTAGTTGTCTGTGTTTTCTTGTAGTTTACCAAACTTCTTTGAGACGATTATCCTGAATTCTTTATCTGACAGTTTATAGATCTCCATTTCTTTAGGGCCAGTTATTACAGTATTATTATTTTCCTTCAGTGGTGCCATATTTACCTGATTTTTTTTGTGATCCTTGATTCCTCACATTGGTATCTGCACATTGGAGTAATTGGGTTGCTCTTCCAGACTTTACAGTTTTGCTTTGGCAGAGACCATTACCAGTCAGCTCAGCCTGGGTTTCTGAATGAGTCTGCTGGTAACATCCTTGGGCAGGGGACCTGCTGTAATGGTCTAATTTGGGACAAGGCCACTCTGTGAGCTCTGAGGACAAGGATGGACAGGTGTGCTGCTGGCTGAGAACAGTTGGATGAGACTACTGGCTTGGTGCCCTACCCAAGTGAGGTGGTAGGATGGGCTCCATAGTTGCCTGGATTCTCAGGTCAGACTTACTAGATGGTTGGAACTGGGTACTACATTCAGTAGTAGATGGAGTTGTAAAGTAGCTTCCCTGCCCTGGCAGAGCATCAGGCCAGGACCTAGGGCCTGTATAGCTCATTGTTTGAGGACCTGAATCAGACCTGAGCATGCACTGAATTCCCTGGTCGTGTGAGGCCACTGGTCTTGATCTATAGACAGGAAATCATGGGTTATACCTTCTGTACAAGTGCCATTGTAGGGATATTGAGTGGGCTACATGGCTTTCCTTGTGCTCAAATTGGATTCCCTAGTCAGAGAGGTTGAAGGCTACATTCAGCACTGAGTAGGGCTATGAAGTATATTCCCTGCTTGGGTGCAGCAAGAGAATCATCTCTAAAGCCAGTACAACTGTTTGTTGTCTCAAGCCAACTCACATCCCAAGTTCTCTGTCTGAACAGGGTTACTGACTTTGCTCTGCAAACTATCAGCTCTGCTTGTCCATTTCTTGGCTTAAATGATGCTGGCCTGCAAAGCCTCCAGGATAGTCTCCAGCTCTTCTGATCAGATGGGGTCAAAAGATGCTCTTCATCGTGGGTGTGGATATGTCTCAGCTTCTTGCCTGGGTGTGGGCAAACCAGGCTCTAGTGCCGGCAAAACTCCTCATTTGAGAATCTGAATCAGGCAGACCTGCACCGCACCAACTTTCCTGGTCAGAGAATGCTCCTGAGTTGGTTTTGCAGGTGAGCAAAACCACTATTTGGGATTACTAATTGGGCACTGCAGGTATGAATTTGGTCTGCCAAGATCCATATACTGGTTGTTGCAAGACCCTCCTTCCTTCTCCATCAAAGTCAGATTTCCAGTAGTGGAGCCCCCCAGATTCCTCTGCAGTCCCCAGTGTTGCACAGTCAGAGCAGTGATTCCCTCAAAGTGGCCCACAATGCGAGGTGAGCTGGTTGTCCACCCCCAGGTTCTCTTTTCTCACTGAAAGAACTGGAGGCTCAGGGGGATCTTCCATGTGGTACTGCAATGGCTTGGGGGAGCGACAATGCAGTCAATGTAGCTGCTTCTCTTACCCTTCTAATGCAGTCTGTTTTGGTCTCCATGGTGCAAGGGTTACCTCAGTCTCACCCCATGTTCTAGGATTCTCTTGTGGTGTGTTGTTCTTGAATAGTTGTTAGTTGTTCTTGTGAGGGGCAGTGAAGTGAGGAATGACCTATGTTGCCGTCTTGGGGACATATAAAACTGTTTTTATTCCACACCTTGTTTGTTTTTGTTTTTTATTTCACTATATCCTGCTAATTTTCATACTTCCATCTACTTAGGCCTTATTTGTTGATGTTGTCTGGCCTTTTGAGTCAAATGTTTTGTTCATTTTTTATCCTCTAATATATACCTTCAAACAGCACCTGTTACTGTAAGTACTAATTTGGCTGTACTCCACAATTTTGAATCCACAAAATTGTATCCACGATTTTGATACATAGTATTTTCATTGTCATTTCTCAGGTGATTATAATTTACATTATGATTTTTTTCTTTGATCTTGTGATATGTACCTTTCATTTTTAAACATGGGATTTTTTTGGCTAATGTTTATTATTGTTCCTTTTTTATGTTAATTATTTAATCAAACTTTAACAATGTTATTAATTTTCTAAACATTTTAAACTCTCCTTCAGATTGTTCTATTGTATCAAATTGTTGAAGATTCTAATATTTTTCTCTTTTTTGTTTTTTTTTCATATGCCCTTGGTTGTCTACTTTTCTGTCATTACCCCCCCTGTTTTTAATTGAAAACACCTCTTTAGTGTTGTTGTTTGCTTAACTATGTCAGTCAATGCATCTTGATTATAGTACTGGTTCTCAAGAATAGTATTGCCCGTATTTCTCCTAAAATTTCAAGAAAGTATTTTTTTTAATATTTTAAATTTTATTTAACTCCAAGTTAGTTAACATACAGTGTAATAATGATTTCAGGAGTAGAATTAGTGATTCATCACTTACATATAACACCCAGTGTTCATCCAAACAAGTGCCTTCCTTAATGCCCATTATGCATTTAGCCCATCTCCCACCAAGCACCCCTCCAGCAGCCCTCAGTTCATTCTCTGTATTTAAGAGTCTCTTATGGTTTGCCTCCCTCTTCAAGAAATTCTTATTAAATTGGTGGTGTTACTTACATTAATATCTGACTCTGACATACCACCTACATAGCTAATTGTTCCCTAATACTTCCATAAATTATAGATTTGGAGTTTTGTTTCTGACATTAGAATTAATACTCATAGCTTTGAATATAAATGGTTCTTCCTGTTTCCCAGGAGGATAATTACAAAGAGAGTTTCTAGGTCTCTTTTTATGAGGGGGTCATCCATTCCAGGGCCCTGGCTACATATGGGGGTCTAAGTTCCCTGTATCAAGGCCTCAAGCCACACATTTTTTCCCAGGACTCAGGGAATAATTTTAGGATCAATATTTCCATGGCCCCCATAAGATCAGTACACAAACCGATTGTTCTGTCTTTAAGATCTCATTTTATTTCTGACATCTGGATCTCCTTTTCTTTCTTGCACAATTTCCTGTATATTATCTTATTTAAATAGTTACATTTTAGTCAGCATTTCTGTGTGGTTTAGCTGAGACTGTAAATTTAAAGTCTGTACTAGCACTGGACATGGAAACTAATTTTATTGGAGAAGGAGGGGAAAGAGGAAATCCTTCAGGAATGTAGAGGACTCAGTGACAGAGGAATACAAGACTCAGTGACGAATTGCTCCAGAGTGCAAGTAGCATCTCCTAGGGACCTCTGGAGGACATCTTGACATGACGTGCTTATTTCTATAACAGCATGCTAAGAACAGGCCTGGTGGCCTGATAGAGTGAGACATTTGCTGAGCTAGCTTCTAGAGGTTACACAATCCTTAGTATTGCACTAAGTGCCACAGTCACAAGATTCTAATAGAAAAGGAGGTCATGGTCCTCCTGCCTCACATGTACTTCATTCATATTGTGGGAGCAAAGACAGAAGAATAGTAAATCAGTTGATTCAAGTGAGGGGGAGCGAAGCAGATGGGAAGGCTTCTCAGAGGCAATGTGTGAACTTTGCCATGAAGGGTGCCTCAGATGTTACCTGTGCAGAAAGGGGGAACCTGAGAAGAAGAACAAGACCTCCCTCTGCAGGGGATTCAGATTGCAACCTGCTGGAGCTGGAATCTAGGGCATAGTAGGAGAAAGGTGAGTCTGGGTCCTAACTGTGAAAGACCTTGAATGAAATATTTATCTTCATTTGTTTCAGAGATGTTTTTCCCCTAAACTTAGAAAAAATATTTTTTCACTTTATCTCTTTATTTTTTTAAGCTATACATGATATTAACTCGAGTACTCTACCCATACCCACAGGAGATACATTCTAAGACTCCCAGTGGATGTATGAAACCACAAGTAGTACCAAACCCTGTATATAGTGTTTTTCTTCCTATACCTATATACCTATGATAAAGTTTAGTTTATAAATTAAGCACAGTAAGAGACTAACAATAAGAACTAATAATAATAAAGTAGAACAATTGTAACAATATAGTATAATAAAAGTTACATGAATCTCTCTCTCAAAATATCTTCTTGTATTACACTCACCTTTCTTCTTCTTGTGAAGATGTGAGATGATAAAATGCCTACATGATGAGGTGAAGTGAGGTGAATCACCTAGTGTTGGGATGTAGTGTTAGGCTACTACTGGCCTAGTGATACTGTTACAGCAGGAGGATTATCTGCTTCTGGACCGCTGTTGATCATGGGTAGCTAGAATAGCAGAAAGTAAAACAATGGATGAGAGGGTATTGCTGTATTAGGCAATTAAGATAATCTAGGGTGTTAATAATCAAGACCCATGTTCCAAAATATCATAAAATGAATAGTTACAGGATTTGGTACAGTTTCTGATTTTAGAAATGTAAATGAGAAGGCAGTTCTACTTGGAATTCTTGCTTTTTAAATTTGTTTTACATTAATTTATTTTTAAGAGACAGAGCATAAGCAGCAGAGGGGCAGAGAGAGAGGGAGACAGAATCTGAAGTAAGCTCCAGGTTCTGAGCTGTCAGCACAGAGCCTGATGTGGGGCTCAAACCAACGAACTGTGAGATTATGACATGAGCGGAAGTTGGATGCTTAACTGACTGAACCATCAGGCACAATTCTACTCTGAATTCTTAAGAAACCACAATACTAGTTTCCATAATGACTGTACCAATTTACATTACCACCACCAGTGCACGAGGGTTCCCATTCCTTCACACCCTTGCCACTGCTTGTCATCTCTCTTTTTTTAATTTTTTAAAATGTTTATTTATTTTTGAGAGAGAAAGACAGAGTGAGAGTGGGGGAGAAGAGAGAGAGGTAGACACAGAATCCAAAGCAGGCTCCAGGCTCAGAGCTGTAGCACAGAACCTGATGTGGGGCTTAAACCCACAAACCATGAGATCATACCGACACATAACTGTATGAGCCACCCAGAAGCCCCTTGTCATCTCTTGTCTTTTTGATGATGGCTATTCTAACAGGAGTAAGCTGATATTTCATATGGTTTTGATTTACATTTCCCTAATACATTGTGATGTTGAGCCCCTTGTCATGTACCTTTTGACAACTTGTATATTTTCTTTGGAAAAAATATCTTTTAAGTTCCTCCAACCATTCTTTAATCAGATTGTTTAATTTTTTTCTTCTATAATTTATTTATTTTTTATAACTTACATCCAAGTTAGTTAGCACATGGTGCAACAATAATTTCAGGAGATTTCTTAAGCCGCTTACACGTTTAGCCCATCAACCCTTCCCACAAACCCTCCAGCAACCCTCTGTTTGTTCTCTGTATTTGAGTCTCGTGTTTTGTCCCCCTCCGTTTTTATATTATTTTTGCTTCCCTTCTTTTGTGTTCATCTGTTCTATGTCTTAAAGTTCTCATATGAGTGAAGTCATGATATTTGTCTTCTGTGACTAATTTCACTTAGCATAATACCCTCTAGTTCCATCCACATAGTTGCAAATGCAAAGATTTCATTCTTTTGGATTGCTGAGTAATACTCCATTGTGTGTGTGTGTGTGTGTGTGTGTGTGTGTGTGTGTGTGTGTGTGTGTATCACCTCTTCTTTATCCATTCATCCATCAATAGACATTTGGGCTCTTTCCATACTTTGGCTATTGTTGATAATGCTGCTATAAACATGGGGGTGTATGTGTCCCTTCTAAACAGCACACCTGTATCCCTTAGATAAATACCTAGTAGCGCAATTGCTGGGTTGTAGAGTAGTTCTATTTTTAGTTTTTTGAGGAACCTCCATACTGTTTTCCAGAGTGGCTGCACCAGCTTTCATTCCCACCAACAGTGCAACAGAGATCCCCTTTCTCCGCATCCTCGCCAACATCTCTTGTTGTCTGAGTTGTTAATGTTAGCCATTGTGAAAGGTGTGAGATGGTATCTCATTGTGATTTTGATTTGTATTTCCCTGATGATGAGTGATGTTGAGCATTTTTTCATGTGTCGGTTGGCCATCTGGATGTCTTCTTTGGAGAAGTGTCAAGTCTTTTGTGATTTCTTCACTGGATTATTTGTTTTTTGGGTGTTGAGTTTGAAAAGTGCTTTATAGATTTTGGATACTAACCCTTTATCTGATATGTCATTTGCAAATATCTTCTCCCATTCTGTCAGTTGCCTTTTAGTTTTGCTGATTATTTCCTTTGCTGTGCAGAAGCTTTTTATTTTGATGAGGTCCCAGTAGTTCATTTTTGCTTAAGTTTCCCTTGCCTCCAGAGTCGTGTTGAGTAAGAAGTTGCTGCGGCCAAGGTCAAAGAGGTTTTGCCTGCTTTCTCCTCAAGAATTCTGATGGCTTCCTATCTTACGTTTAGGTCTTTCATCCATTTTGAGTTTATTTTTGTGTATGGCATAAGAAAGTGGTCCAGGTTCATTCTTCTGCATGTTGCTGTCCAGTTTTCCCAGCACCACTTGTTGAAGAGACTGTCTTTATTCCACTGGATATTCTTTCCTGCTTTTTAAAAGATTATTGGACATATGTTTGTGGATTCATTTCTGGGTTCTCTATTCTATTCTATTGATCTGAGTGTCTGTTCTTGTGCCAGTACCATACTGTCTTGATGATTACAGCTTTGTAGTATAGCTTGAAGTCTGGGATTGTTATGCCTCCTGCTTTGGTTTTCTTTTTCAAGATTGCTTTGGCTATTGAGGGTCTTTTGTGGTTCCATACAAGTTTTAGGATGGTTTGTTCTACCTCTATGAAATATGCTGGTGTTATTTTCATAGGAATTGCACTGAATATGTAGATTGCTTTGGATAGTATTGACATTTTAACAATACTTGTTTTTCCTATCCAGGATCTTGGAATATTTTTTCATTTTTTGTGTGTTCTTCAATTTGTTTCATAAGCTTTCTATAGTTTTCAGTGTATAGATTTTTCACCTCTTTGGTTATATTTATTCCTAGGTCTTTTATGGTTTTTGGTACAATTGTAAATGGGATAGATTTCTTGATTTCTCTTTCTGTTGCTTCATTGTTGGTGTATAAGAATGCAACCGATTTCTGTGCATTGATTTTATATCCTGTGATATTGCTGAATTCATGGATCAATTCTAGCAGTCTTTTGGTGGAATCTTTTGGGTTTTCCATATAGAGTATCATGTCATCTGCAAAGAGTGAAAGTTTGACCTCCTCCTGGCCGATTTGGATGCCTTTTATTTCTTTGTGTTGTCTGATTGCTGAGGCTAAGACATCCAATACTATGTCGAGTAACAGTGGAAAGAGTGGACATCCCTGTCCTGTTCCTGACCTTAGTGGGAAAGCTCTCAGTTTTTCCCATTGAGGATGATATTACCGGTGGGTCGTTCATATATGGCTTTTATCATCTCAGGGTATGATCTTTCTATCCCTACTTTCTTGAGCATTTTTATCAAGAAAGGATGCTGTATGTCGTCAAATGATTTCTCTTCATCTATTGAGAGAATCATCTGGTTCTTGTCCTTTCTTTTATTGATGTGATGTATCACATTGATTGTTTTGTGGATATTTAACCAGCCCTGCATCCCAGGTATTAATCCCACTTGGTCGTGGTGAATAATTTTTTTAACGTTTTGTTGGATTCAGTTGGCTAGTATCTTGTTGAGAATATTTGCATCCATGTTCATGAGGGAAATTGGTCTATAGTTCTCGTTTTTAGTGGGGTCTCTGTCTGGTTTTGGAATCAAGGTAATGGAAGTTTTCCTTCCATTTCTATTTTGGGAACAGCTTCAAAAGAATAGGTGTTAACTCTTCATTAAATGTTTGGTAGAATTCCTGTGGAAAGCCATCTGGCCCTGGACTGTTGGTTTTTGGCAGATTTTTGATTACTAATTCGATTTCCTTACCGGTTATGGATCGGTTCAAATTTTCAGTTTCTTCCTGTTTCAGTTTTGGTAGTGTATATGTTTCTAGGAATTTGTCCATTTCTTCCATATTGCCCATTTTATTGGCATATAGTTGCTCATAACATTCTCTTACTATTGTTTCTATTTCTGCTGTGTTGGTTGTGATCTCTCCTCTTTCATTCTTGATTTTATGTATTTGGGTCCTTTCCTTTTTCTTTTTGATCAAACTGACTAGGGGTTTGTCAATTTTGTTAATTCTTTCAAAGAACCAGCTTCTGGTTTCATTGATCCGTTCTACTGTTTTTTTCTTTCTTTCTTTCTTTCTTTCTTTCTTTCTTTCTTTCTTTCTTTCTTTCTTTCTTTCTTTCTTTCTTTCTTTCTTTCTTTCAATAGCATTAATTTCTGCTCTAATCTTGATTATTTCCTGTCTTCTGCTGGTTTTGAGTTTTATTTGCTGTTCTTTTTCCAGCTCTTTAAGGCAGAATGTTAGGTTGTGTACCTGAGATCTTTCTTCCTTCTTTAGGATGGCCTGGATTGCTATATACTTTCCTCTTATGACTGCCTTTGCTGCATCCCAGAGGTTTTAGGTTGTGGTGTTATCATTTTCATTGGCGTCCATATACTTTTTAACTTCCTCTTTAACATCTTGGTTAGCCCATTAATTATTTTGTAGGATGGTCTTCAGTCTCCAAGTATTGGTTACCTTTCCAAATTTTTTCATGTGACTGATTTTGAGTTTCATAGCATTGTGGTCTGAAAATATGCACGTTATGATCTCGATCTTTTTGTACTTGTTGAGGGATGATTTGTGTCCCAGTATGTAATCAATTCTGGAGAATGTTCCATGTGCACTGGAGAAGAATGTGTTCTGCTGCTTTAGGATGAAATGTTCTGAATATATCTGTTAAGTCCATCGGGTCATGTGTCATTCAAAGCCATTGTTTTCTTGTTGATTTTCTGTTTAGATTATCTGTCCATTATTGTGAGTGGGGTGTTGAAGTCTCCTACTGTTATGGTAACACTATCGATGAGTTTCTTTATGATTAATTGATTTATATATCTGGGTGCTTTCACATTTGGAGCATAAATGTTTACAATTGTTAGGTCTTCTTGGTGGATAGGCCCCTCAATTATGATATGATACCCTTCTCTTGTTACAGTCTTTATTTTAAAGTCTAGGGTTTCTGACATGACTATGGCTCTTCCAGCCTTCTTTTTTTGACCATTAGCATGATAGATTGTTCTCCATCCCCTTACTTTTAGTCTGAATGTGTCTTTAGGTCTAAAGTGGGTCTCTTATTAGCAGCATATAGATGTATCTTGTTTTCTTATCCATTCTGTTACCCTATGTATTTTGATTGGAGCATTTAGTCCATTGATGTTTAGAGTGAGTACTGAAAGGTACAAATTTATTGCCCTTAGTTGTATTGCCTATACAGTTGGATTTTCTGGTGATGTTCTCTGGTCCTTTCTATGTTACTGTAGGTATTTTTTTCTCCCATCTTTTCTCCCCTCAGAGAATCCTCTTAAAATTTCTTGCAGGACTGGTTTAGTGATCACGATCTCCTTTAATATTTGTTTGGGAAACTTTTAATATCTCCTTCTGTTTTGAATGGCAGCCTTGCTAGATAAAGAATTCTTGGTTGCATATTTTTCTGATTCAGCACATTGAACAAATCCTGCCACTCCTTTCTGGCTTTTCAGGTTTCTGTGGATAGGTCTACTGCAAACCTGATCTGTCTTCCCTTGTAGATTAAGGACTTTTTTTCACTTGTTGCTTTCAGGATTCTTTCCTTGACTGAGTATTTTGTGAATTTGACTATGGTATGCCTTGTTGATGGCTGGTTTTTGGTGAATCTAATGGGAGTCTTCTCTGCTTCCTGAATTTTGATGTCTGTGTATTTCCTCAGGTTAGGAAAGTTTTCTACTATGATTTGCTCACAAAACACTTCTACCCCTTTTTATCTCTTCATCTTCTAGGACCCCTATGATTCTGATGTTGTTCATTTTTAAGGAGTCGCTGATTTGTCTAATTCTTAAATCATGCTCTTTGCCTTAGTCTTCCTCTTTTTGTCTGCTTCATTGTTCTCCATAAGTTTGTCTTCTATATCGCTGACTTGCTGCTCTGACTCATCCATCCTTGCTGCTGTGCCAACCATTCAGGATTGCAGCTCAGGTATTGCATTTTTTATTTCATTCTGACTAACTTTTTCTCTACAGAAGGGATTCTAGTCTGTTTTCAACCTAGTATTCTTATTATCGTGATTCTGAATTCTGGTTCAGACATCTTGCTTGTATCTGTGTTGACTAAGTCCCTGGCTGTCATTTCTTCCTGTTTTTTGGGGGGTGAATTCCTTCATTTTGTCATTGTGGAGGAAGACAAGGAATTAATAAGGTAAAAAAATTACAATTAAAAAATTAAAATCAACACAAAAAAATCAAATAAAGGATGCTAGTTCCTAAGTGTGTTCTGGTCTCATTGTTAATAGGAGCTTGATAGAATAGAGAAAAAAAGGATAGATAAAAAAAGAAAGGAAAAAGAAAGGAAAATATTTGAAAATTTGAAAAAATGAATACAATGAAATAGAATAAAATAAAATGATGGAAGTAAAAAATGGAATTTGAAAAATTTCCAAAAATAAAAAGTATAGTAAAAAAAATTAAAGAAAAATATTTTTAATAGAAATGGAAAATTAAAAAAAAATTTCTCTTTCTGCATTCTAGATGAAGAAAAGAAAAAAAAATTGAATAGATGGTCCAGCAAACACACTGAAGTATGTTTGAAATTACATTGGTTTCCCCTAGGAGTCAAACTATGAAGCAATTTATAGTGTGTGTATAAACAACTCATGTTGTTCCTGAAGAAAAACATTGGTCCAGTTGGGCAGGGCCAGTGTAATGATTCCATTCTCCACTAGATGGCACTGACTAGCTTACTGGGGTGGATTGTTGTGGCACCTGTAGGTGTGTGTGTGCACGCGTGGGAGGGGTGCTACCAGAGGGGTGCACCCAGCTACCCACTCTCTAGTATTAGAACTCTCTGCTCTCCCAGACCAGCTGTTGTGCTCCCATCCTTTGTCTCTGGCTTCTTCCACTCCCTGCTTTTACACTGCCTGTGACTGTGCTCACAGGTTGCCAGGCAGCACCTTCCTGCTGAGTTTTATCCCAGATGCGGCTATGTTTCCCAACCCCTTACTTCTGAGGGACTGCGGCTTTGACCCGCTCAGACCCTCTGGGGGTGGGTCTCACTGAGCAATGGCCAGGTGCCAGCCTGCCCCCAGGAACGTTCATGGGACCATTCCAATGCCAATGCCCAGAGACTATGGCTGGCTGCCAGTCTGCCCTCGAAAAAGTTCGTGTGATTGTGTAACAGCAGTGTTTCAGGTGTTATGGTAAATCACAACACACATGTGGCACCAGGCTTCCCCCTTAACGTGCTTGTTCCAACACCAGCAAATGTGGTTGTTCTCTGGGGTACACTGGGCCCTTTGCCTGTGGGAAGGATGCACAGCCTCTACCAAATATCCTCTCAGCAGAGAACTGCCTCTCCCTGTGTGGCCAGAGGACCATGAGGGCCTCGCTTTCTGCTCCTGGGAATTCATCCTTCCCACCAGAGCACCACCAGGTATCGAGCTTCAGAGTTTCAGACTGTGTACTCCCCCTGTTTATAGAGTCTTAATGGAATTTAAACCCTCTCCTTTCTCCTTTCTCGTTGAGTCCCTTGCATACTCTTTCTTTTTTCTCCAGCTGCTTTTGGGTTGGGGGATGCTTTCTGTACTATCCCCCCTGTCTCCACAAGCAAAAACAGCTCCCTGCTCTCTGTGGCTTTTTCCCCCAATTCACCTCTCTGAGCCGCATACCTGCTAAGTTCTATGGTTCAGGTTATGCAGATTGTTGTGTTAATCCTCAAATAAGTTTTCTACATTTGCAGGATGGTTTATTATTGATCTGGCTGTATTTCAGGGATGAGAGATGCCAAAAAAACTTCCATGTTGTTCTTCCATCTTGGCCCCTCCCAAGTCTCATGAGTTTTTCACATATTTTGGATATTAACCCTTTATCAAATATATGATTGAGAAAATGACATTTAGCATTAACTCTACATTGTTATTTAGCATTAACACCTACATTGGTGTTATACCATATACCTGATTTTTCTTTAATTGCTGACTTAGCCTGTGAAATAAGAATTGGTCTAATTGATTAATATAATTATATTAGGAGAAATAAGAGATTTTGAGATTCTGGTGCATAAAAACCACTCAGTAATATTATTTTTCATGATTGCCATAAAAATATAATGCTAGGAATTTTATCCTTGAATGAGATAGATATAGACTAAGCCAGGCAGTGCAGTTTTACTATCATAATTTCATATCACACACTATTTATGCTACTTGTGATTTTCTGAAAGACAAATTAATAAGACTTGCAAAGTAATGTGCTTAGCATTTTACTCAAAAATAATGATTTCATTCCTCACCTTTATTTATAACCACTGCAGAGTTATTAAAAGGAATAAGATGGGGAGATTTTACTAAATTGGTGAAGCTTATTAGAGTACTTTCTAGACTAGTATGAGGTAAGAGGAAGAAACTGGGAAGCACAGGCTCAAAGTCTTAATATTCACTTTTAATTATGTGTATGCTAGACCTAGAAATTCACAGGAAAACATTTGTTATTCTAGTCTCAGTTTTAATTAAAATTTTAAGTAAGTGTGACTTTTATTGCATGCTAGTTTTTACTTAACCTTTTGTTCCTTTATTCAGCAAATGTATCTCTATCTTCCTATCTAGATATTTTGGTGTCTACCAGAGATTGAATTGAAATACAATCAAACACAGTATGTGGTTCCTTTGATCAATGCCCTGCTATTTTCTACTTTTGCTTGCCTAGATTTAGGTACCTAGGTCATCTTTAAAATGAATTATCTCAGGTTTGCATTTGTGAACTGCAAATATACCCAATGGTCAGATCAGGTGTGGTATTTCTGCAAATGTGAATAAATGGGGATTAATTTCATGCTCCATACAGTAGTCAGATCTTTTGCATATTTGAAGGTAAATCACAGAAGTGGATGGGTGATATATCAATATAGTGTGATGCTTTACTCTTATTTCTTTGTCCTCAGTATTTAGAGATGTGAATATTTGAAAAATAATGCAAATTATGAAGAATATTATTCATTTTTCTAAAACTATTTTTTGTAAACTTGTAGGTTTAAGGCCATTTAATACAATAAGGAGGGAGACATTGCAATTATTTTGTTGGATTTCTTGAAGCTTTACAAAAATTGCTATACTAGATGGAATTCAAAGAGTTGAAATGTAATTGTTTAACTGAAATTGAAAGTCTGAAGAGAGTACTGTGTAGTGGTTTTTAGGCTCTGAGAAACAAGAGAAAAGACTCCTGTCTCAAGTGAGTTGTTTCCCTAAATAGGTCTTTCAATTTTTAACTTTTAGAAGCAGAACCAGAAAGATTTTTTTTAAAGTAGGAAAAGAATGATGATTCAGAGGAAGAGCAAAATATAATAATAATAAATAAAATAATAATTAATTAAGAGAGTAAATTATTACCTGGAAACATTAACCATAACAAATTTATCTGGAATTTGTCACAGCAGTTTCAGTGTTGGCTACAAAGAAAACATGGGTGATGGGCATTAAGGAGGGTACTTGTTGGGATGAGCACTGGGTGTTACATGTAAGTGATGAATCACTGGGCTCTGCTCCTGAAACTAGTACTACTCTGTATGTTAACTGATTTGAATTTAAATAAATACATTTTAAAAAAGGATGTGAGATACACACACAGGAATAAAAATTAAAAAAAGAAAACGTATTTAGCTATTGATTTCAAAACAGAGAGCAATCACCAAATCTAGAAGTGGTATTTCTTAAAATGTTTCCACTCATTCAGCAGACATTTATTAAGTGTTGCTATTTATCAGGCTCTAGGTAAGCAGTTCCTGTACTAAGGAGCTGTTAGGAAGTGTTAAGAGATGGCCAAGAGACCAGTGACTTCTTCCAGGGTGAAGGGGTGTAGTGGACAAAAGAGACACATTCAACTTCAACTGGGAAATGATTAAATGTACATTTTCCTTCTCTGTGTTTTTATACTTTTTATCACATTTCCTTTATTAGCCAATATGCCTCATTTTCCACTTTTAAATAAGCTTTATTTTTTAGGGCAGTGTTAGGTTCACAAAAAAATTGAGCAGACAGTACAGAGAGATCCTAGGCATTCTCTTCCTTCCCAGTTATCAACATGGCTCACCACAGTGACACATTTCTTACAATTGATAAACCTGCATTGACACATCATTATAACCCAGACCCAGAGACCACAGTTTACCTTAGGGTTTGCTCTTGGTGCTGTACATTTTATGGATTTTGAGAAATGTATAAGGTTATAGTATCATGCAGAATAGTTTTGCTGTTCTAAAAATCATCTGTGCTTTACCTCTTCACTCCCCTCCCCCTTATGCTCTTATGTTTTAAGTCATAGTATATGACAATGTGTGGTTAAAATTTTCGTTTATGCTGCATATTTTAATATGCATTAAAATATGCAAAGAATAGGGGCCCCTGAGTGTCTCAGTCGGTTACTCGTCCAACTCTTGGTTTAAGCTCAGGTCATGATCTTCCAGTTTTGTGGGTTTGAGCCCCATGTCGCGCTTTGCTTTGGCAGCATGGATCTGCTTGGGATTCTTTCTTCCTCTCTCTGCCCTTCCCCCACTCATGCTGCCTGTCTCAAATAAATAAATAAACTTTAAAAAATATGCAAAGAATATACTTAAAAGCTAGACAATAATGTATATTTACTAACATCAAGAGCTTCTCACAGATTGTTACTTTTTATGATTACTCATATTATTACTCATATTATAGTACAGTTTTTAATAATAAGTAACAAGTTTGGAGCTTCAATGCTATGGAAATTGCCCAGTGTAATTAAGCTCATTCCGGAGTCTTTTAAGAAGTTTTCATGAGTAGAGAATATACGTAAATAGTGCTTCATTAGGTAAACAGAAAAACCTATAGCAACTTATGAGACTATTTCTATTTTAGCACAATAAATTATTTCCTTTATTATTTGCCACAATGAAAACAAACTTACCTTGTATCCAGGGCCAAAAATCTCTGACTTGAAAGCCATCACCTGCATTTGGATCAAATCATTTTGGGGGCTGTATGTGTGTAGGCACTCACATGTGTGTGTGTATGTGTGTGTTCCGTAAATTTTCAGCATCTGAGATCAAAGTAAGAAAAGTAAAC
The DNA here is from genome assembly GCF_018350175.1 of Felis catus. Lineage (NCBI taxonomy): Eukaryota > Metazoa > Chordata > Mammalia > Carnivora > Felidae > Felis > Felis catus. Next base: position 41,916,194 of record NC_058379.1, read on the forward strand.
CACCTGGGTAGTGGGCAGGAGAAGATGGCAATGAATTTATTTTTTTAATGATTGAAAAAAAAGAGCAGTAGAGAGATGACAGAACCAAATGGGGGAGAGAGAAAATAAGTTAGTGGAGAGGAAACACACAGGTGCAGGAGGAATCGGGTCATTTTAGAAAAATGTGGTGAAAAGTGACTAATGGCATCAGTCACCATGGCAAAAACAACTTCTTTCTTCTCTAATGGGGACCTGAAAAGCCCAGACCAGTGATCCACATCTGTGTTTCTATAACTCACTGACTTTTCCCCCTGGCTGAGAAATAAAGGATTCTCTACTAATTACTTTATTTGGATTTTAACCAAGGCCAACAATCTATTACTTTATATAGGGTGTTTGAATTTTTTTTCTTAGCGTCCTCTCACCTGCTTATAAAGATTCTTATTGTTTGAGTTTAAGCGAATTAGTCCAGGGTGCTTCATCTTCATTTCTCACTGGGAAAATCTTTGAAAACCTTTCCCAGGTGGGCAGAGAAGTTTGATGGATTACATGTCAAATTGCAGTCTATCAGTGTTTATGGAATAAACTGGTCTTCAATAATTACTGATTTCTGGGAGTCAAAGGAAGCACATAAGTATAAGAAACCAAATAGAACTAAAGCATTAGCATTGAACTATAATCTTGCCACATGTTCACATAACATGTTTTAGTGAATAATTATATTTCTCAGAATAACCCAAGTAAAGTCTATGGGTCCATTCGCAAATTTGTACAACCAACCCTCCTTCTTTACCTGGTTTAGGAAAAAAAGTTCCAATGAAAAAGATAAAATAATTAAGATCCATTGCTGTGATGCTAGCAGCATGATCTTTTGTGTGTGTGTGTGTGTGTGTGTGGGTTGAAGGGTAAAACGTTGTTTAACAATATATGTTGGATGTTTATTCTTTTATAACAGTATAGCTTTTATTAGAAAAGCAAGAAATAGTAAATGGAGCTTTTGACAGGGTCTCTGGATTCTTACCTGGGCTTGATAAATAATTGGCATTCATATATTATTACACTCTAAACACATGGGTTTTGAGTTTATTGATATTCAATTTTCTTGATATCTCTTTGACTTTTAGCCACTACTTGCATTTTTATTGCTCACTTTGGAGCCATTTGTTTATCATTTCAGCCATTATTGGCACAAATGCAAAGAATACATGAGGAGGTGCGGAGGAAAGAGAGAACCTAAGAGAATGACAATTCAAATAAGCCATGTCATTGTCTAATTCTGCACTATGAATTAAGTTGAGTTATATGAACTGGCAATTTCTAAAACTGTTTCTCTGGGAGCATGTGTCCTGGGTTCCAAACAGATGAAACTACAGACAAGATGTGGAGTGTGGTTGTGGTGATGGGGGCTTTGTGAGGATGGGTGCCTCCTCTTACATTAATATTACTGTCAAGGCACTTGTCACACTGTCTAATGATTGTTTACTTGATGCCATGCTTCACTAGACTGTTACCAACAGGGCTGTCTTGTTTTTTTATGTCTTTGATGCCTAGTAGAGTGCCTGACACACAGTAGGCATGAATACTTGATTCCTCGATGAATAAATGATAGGAACAGAAAAATCTCCGCATCTAAAATAATGATGAAAATAATAACAATAATAAGCTGGCGATAAGGCTAATAGTTAATATTCATTGAGAGTTAACTATGGGCCTGCCAACTCTTTGAAGTACTTTGTGTTAACTCATTGAAACCTCACAATAGTTAAATGCTATTATTTTACCAGTTTTATAGATGAGGAAGCCAAGGCAGAGAGCTGCTAAGCAATTTACATAGGGTGTCACAGATGAAAAAATGTGCTGGAACCAGGATTTGAATCCTAACCATCTAGCTCCAGAGACCATGCTTGTTTCCCACCACAATAAGCAACAAGCTCAGTCCCCCGCTCTCACCCATTTGTTTCAGGTGGTTGTGATATAAGCAGACTCTACTGTAGGGGTGAGCTATGGGCAAGGCTGCTGTAGAGCTGACTTATGAAGATGAAGCAAACATGGACAAAGGTAATTTACTATGGGAAGAATTTCAGTCATGTGGTAGAAGAGACACCTGGAGATAAGGAGCAAACTGTGGACCTGCATACTCCTGACCTGGTGAATTTATCCCTGTAGCCAGGCTTCAGTGACCATGGACTTTCCCATGAGTCTCTAGGAAGAACAAGGAAGCCAACAGGAGCCATATTACTTCTTTAATGCTCTTATCACATTTAATCTTTGCACCATTTCTCTGCTAGTTTGGAAATAAGCTGAAGTAAAAGCCACTTTCAACTGAACTCAAGTTGTCATTGTCTTCACTCTTCCAAATGGAACCAGATTCTGTGTTATGGTCAACTCTTTTCTGGACAATGCACTTAATACCTATCCCTTGTTTCCCTCTTTTGTAAAATAGAGATAATATTCTCCTTACCTCGCAGGATTATTGTTGAGATTAAATGAGTTAGTACATGTAGACCTTTAAAAAAGTGCTTGGCACATACTAAGTGCTCAAAAAATATTAGCTCTGGGGTGCCTGGGTAACTCAGTTGGTTAAGCATCTGACTCTTGATTTCAGCTCAGGTCGTGATCTCATGGTTGAGAGATAAAGCCCTACATTAGGCTCCACGCTGAGCATGGGGCCTGTTTCAGATTCTCTCTCTCCATCTCTCTCTCTGTCCCTACCCTGCTCATGCTCTCTCTCTCAAAATAAATAAATAAACATTAAAAAAAATAAAGATGACTTTTAAATATGTAACAAATCCCTAAATAAGAGGATTGAACTGAAATGGTAGAATGACGTAAAATCTGACCTTTTAGGTCAGAACACTATCTTCAAAAGTTTGTTCTTCTTTTCCTTTTTGTTTGAACTGTGACATGATTTAATTATTCACATTTTAGTTCAGATCCTTTCCTAGGCACCTCTCACTCATATTTCTTGCACTCAGCATTCTATTTCTTTCAGATTCCCCAATCTTTCACACTCTTAATTAGATTTAGTGATACCTGATAAACACCAAGTAGGGAATAGGTCTCAGTTTCCATCATGGATTCTTTTGAGATCTTGTGACATGTAGTTATGCTTTAACCACTGTATGTTTATAAGCTTTGTTTTTCTTTTTAAAGCCAGAAATAATTGCCCATAGTCTTATTTGTAAATTATATTTGTGAAAATTGTAGAATTTTAGGGGCAAGTAAGAAATACATGTTATATTTAATATTTATATTATAGTGTTGCTATTTATTGATTCCTATAACTAATAACTTTAAAAAATAGTGAATAGTTTATAATTTTCCCATCAAGATAAATAAAAAATTGCCTAATACATTTTCCAAAAAATTTGCCAAACACAATTCATAAGGAAGGATATGAAAATAAATACTGGTAATAAATAAATAGTGGTATCTTTTTTAAAAATTTTAATTCCAGTGTAGTTAACATATAGTTTAGTATGTTTGGTGTAGATTCAGGTGTACAATATAGTGAGTCACTAACTCCATACATTACTCAGTGCTCATCACAAAAAATTCACTCCTAATCCCCATCATCTATTTCACCCGTGCCTTCACCCACCTCCCTTCTGGTAACCATCAGCTTGTTCTCTCTAATTGAGTATGTTTCTTGGATTCTGTCACTGTCTCTCTTTTATTCCTTTGCTCCTTTGTTTTGTTTCTTAAATTCCACATGAGTGAAATCATATGGTATTTGTCTTTCTCTAACTCATTTCACTTAACATATACTCTCTAGCTCCATCCATGAGGTTGCAAATGACAAGATTTCACTCTTTTTAATGACTGAATAATATTCATATATATATATATATATATAAAACATTTTCTTTATATATATATGTAAAGAAAATGTTTATATATATGTGTAAAGAAAATGTTATATATATGTGTGTGTGTATATATATACATACATATATATATATATATATATATATATATATATATATGTATGTATATATATATAGTCGTCTTTCTCCATTCATTTATCATTGGATAATTGTGCTTTTTCCATACCTGGCTATGTATACCTTGGCTGTTGTAAATAATGCTGCTATATACATAGGGGTGTGTGTATCCATTTGAATTACTGTTTTTGTATTTTTGGATAAATAACCAGTAGTGCAATTGCTGGATCATAGGGTAGTTCAATTTTTAACTTTTTGAGGAAACTCCATACTGTTTTCCATAGTGACTGCACCAGTTTGCATTCCTACCAACAGTGCTAGAGGGTTCCTTTTTGTCTGTAACCTTTCCAATAGTTACTGGTTTTTGTGTTTTTGATTTAGCCATTATGACAGGTGTGAAGTCATATCTCATTGTAGTTTTGATTTCCATTTCCCTGATGATGAGTGATGTTGAGCATATTTTCATATGTCTGTAGGCCATCTGTATGTCTTCTTTGGAGAAATGTCTGTTCGTGCCTTCTGTCCATTTTTATCTTTTAAAAAATGTTTATTTATTTATTTTGAGAGAGAGAGAGGGAGAGGGAACATGAGGTGGGAATGAGAGAGAATTCCAAGCAGGCTCCATGCTGTCAGCACAGAGGCTGATGCAGGGCTCAATCTCACAAACTGTGAGATCATGACCTGAACTGAAATCAAGAGTCAGGCGTTTAAACAACCGAGCCACCCAGGTACCCCAGGCCATTTTTAAATTGGATTGCAGTAAAACCTTGGATTGTGAGTAATTTGTTGTGCCAGTGTTCTGCAGACAAGCAAACATTTCTAATAAATTTTAACTTGATAAATGAAGGATGTCTTGCAATACAAGTAGTATGTGATGCCAAATGTCACATGATCACAATGGAGCCAATGGTTCTTCTCTCTTTCTCTCTCCCCCACCCCGTCTCTCTCCCTGTGGGATTGTGGGTGATTGTCAATGCAATGTCACATTTCCGTGAAATCCTCAAAAGGAGGCAAAAGCAAGTGTCATTAGATAGGTTCCTTGTTAAAGTTTCATGAAAAGGAAAAGATTCCACTGAGCCAACAGACAGCAGTAATTGTTAGTGATAGTGAAAGTTGTCCTACACAATAACTCTCCTCTCTCGTCTCCTTCATAGCAGCTATGAAGGTTTTCAAAGGTAAGTGCAGGTTAATTTGTTTATTTTTCTTCATAGTTTGTATTTTCTTTATTATTTTGTATTAAAGTATTATAATAAATTTTATATGAATATTTGGGGTTATGGAATGAATCATCTGAGTGTCCTTTATTTCTTATGGGGATATACAAGTGCTTTGGATTGTAAGCATGTTTCTGGAATGAATTATGTTCACAAACCAAAGTTTTACTGTATTTGTTTTTTGGGTGTTCATACACACACACACACACACACGCACACACACAAACATATACGTACATACATGCATTCATACACACACACACACACACACACACACATACATACATATATCCTTTTTGACCTCGCCTAATTTAGATGGCTCCCTATCACATGATGTTACATTTCAATAAGTTTTGGTTAGCAAACTTAACCATAAAAATCATTTTTATTTTATTCCTACTGACAAGAAAAAATATGACAGACTTAATAAGATTTCTGGCTCATTACAGGTGCAACTCAACTCTTTGGAAGTGGTAAAACTTGTAAAACTCTTTTGTAAGCATAAATCCTCATGGATTTTATTATATGATGTTTAAACTGTATATTTTAAATGTCAATTTTAGTTTTTTAACATTAAAGATAAGTCATAAAAATAGAGGTAGGAGGATTACATTTCCAATAAGAGAATTACAATAAGATGAAGAATAGAAATAAAAATGTAAATTATCAGTAGATCTGTAGTATGCTACCATTTGAATACTTCCCATATTTCACTGTATTGTATTATGTACTATTCTATCAAATCGTATCTTCTTTTAATATAAATTTACTAAAACAGATGACATTGGAACCATAAGGCTTTTGTGGTTGTTTTAAAGTTGTGTTTTTCTTTCCAGAGCTAGTATGAATTTAGTTGCCAAATACGGAAGAAAACCTGATTCAGTTAACTTTGTATACATATGTTGTTATGTGGGAGGAAAAGTAACAATTAAGGACTCGTTTCATTGAACTAGAAACTTCTGTGAGGGAAAAGTGAGGGAAAAAATCAATCACACATTTGCGTTGTGGAAATAAACAGTTTTTAAGCATTAGATATGCTTTCCATACTTATTAAGTAGAAGGTTATATTTTCTAGTTCATTTGGTATATCTCCACAAATGTTTTCAGAGCTCATAGAGAAACAACTGTTAGAATCATTTAGTAATTTATTCTCCAAATATTTATTCACAACCAGTTTTCTAATGGCTGGAGATATACAATAAATAAAATAGGTAAAATATCTCTGCTCACATAGCATATGCACAATACTGAGAACAATTAAGTATGTATGTGTGTGTTTTGTATATATGTATGTATATATATACTTATAAATATATTTTTATTAAGTATTATGAGCATTAAAAAAGAGAGAATGTTTGTGTCCCCTCAAAATTCATATGTTGAAGTCCTAACCCCTAATGTGATGATATCTGGAAGTGGAGCCTTTGGTAGTTAGGGTTAGATGAGGTTGTGAGAGTGGAGTCCCCATGATGGGATTAGTATCCATATGGGGGAAGACAGTCCAGAGCTCTTTCTCTCCCTCTTTCTGCCATGTGAGACAGAGTAAGAAGGTGACTGTCTGCAAGCCAGGAAGAGTGTCTTACCAGTAACTGAATCAGCAGGCTTCCTGATCTTGGATTTTTCAGTCTCCAGTACTGTGAGAAATAAATTTATTTTTAATGCCATCGAGTTTATAGTATGTTGTTGCAGCAGCCCAAACAGACTAAGACAGAAAGGATGGGGGTGGAAAATGTTAGAGAATTCAGGGAAGACCTCACTGAAAAGATAATATTTAAGCAGACTTTAGAAGTTGAGTGTGTGAGCCATGTCTTGGTATGCATAAAGAATTGCAATACAAGGGTCTTGGGGAGGGAAAGTGCCTGGCTTGTTCCAAAACAGTGGAAAGCCGAAGTGAACAAAGCAACAAGAACAAGCACAAATATTAATAAATGAGGTCAAGGGGATAAATAGTGGCCTAATTTTGTGTAGGAAATGGAAGGCCATTTTAAGGGCTTTGTGTTTGCTCTGAGATGGAAAGTAATTGGAGGGTTATGAGCAGCAGCAGAAGATGCTCTGAGTTATGTTTTAATAGGATCATTCAAGTTCTATAGGGAGAACATATTGGGAGGACTGGAGCAAGAGAGGAAAATGAAAAAGGTATCAGTACATGATGGTGGCTTTGACAGTGGAAATAATAGCAATAGAAGCTGTGAAAAGAAGTTGGGTTGTGGATATTATAGTTTCAAGATAGAACCAATAGAATAGGCTGATAGATTGGATGTGGCAGGTAACAATAATAGAGGAATAAGGGATTACTTTAAATTTATTGATGTAGGCAACTGGAAGGAAAGAGATTTCATTAGGTGAAATGGGGAAGTCTCTAGAATGCAGGTTTGGTGGAGAAGATTAGAAGTTTGTTTTAGGAGATACTGTTTGAGAAACCTATTAGACAACCAGGTCGAGATATATAGAATAGGTTACTGAATATAGAATTCTGAAATTCAAGGGGAAGATTCAGAATTAGGATATAGATCTGTGAATCAGAAGCTTGTAGGTAATATGTAAAACATGAGATAGGTTGCAATCACTAAAGAAATGATTATCAAAGGAAAAGTCCCAGGCCTGTGCTTTGAGGGCACTTCAATATTAAGAAGTTAGGGATAAAATGAGCAAAGAAGATTGAACAGTAACCAGTGAGGTAGGAGGCAAGACAGGTGAGTGTGGTATCTATTTCTGGACTTTCTCTTCTGTTGCTTTGATCTAGAAGTTTGTCCTTTTTCCAGGATCATATTGTTTTTGATGACTTCTTTATACTTAATCTTAAAATCAATTATGATTCCAACTTTTTTTTCAAAATTGTTTGGCTCATCCATTATTTTGTTTTTCATATACTTTATATAATAAGATTTTAATTATTTTCAAAAATCCAGCTCAGATTTTGATTAAAATTGTATTTTATCTCTAGGTAAATTAAGAGAGAACTGACATATTTTATTATATTGAGTCTACCACTCTGCGAATGTGGTGTATTTGACCATTTATTTACACCTACTTTGATATGTTTCATCAGTGTTTTTTAGTTTTCAGAATACAGATCTGACACATATTTTGTTAGATTTTTGCCTAATTATTTAATTTTTGAAGCCATAATGAAGTTTTTTTCAACTTCCAAATATTTGTTGCTATATATTACATATTTTTTGTTACCTTCTTTGAGATTTTTTAATTAAACAATATTATTGTCTGTGAAAAAATGTTTTTGTTTTGTCCTTTCCAATTTGTATGTCTTTTATTTCTCTTTCTTTCCTAGTTGTGCTGGCTAGGACCTCCAGTCCCATGTTGAATCTAAATGGTTGACACATATTATGTTCCTGAGATGGTCTTGTCTTATTCCTGATTTTGGTGGGACAGTGGGCATTATTCAGACTTATATCATTAACTATTACATTATAATATGATCATTGCTTTCTGAGCACTGCTTTAGTTTGACTCATCATATCTTGATATGCTGTTTTGTCATTTTAAATTCTTCCAAAACATTTTCTATTTTCCTTTCCTGTGATTTTTTTTCTTTGACCCATGACTTAGTGAAAAACATGTGTCCAGGGCACCTGGGTGCCTCACTCGGTTAAGGGTCCAACTCTTGGTTTTGGCTCAGGTCATGATCTCATGGCTCATTAGTTCAAGCCCTGCATCAGGCTCAGCGCTGCTGGTTTGGAGCCCCTTAGGATTCTCTCTGTCTCCCTCTCTCTCTGCCCCTCCCCTGCTCTTTCTCTTTCTCAAAATAAATACATAAACTAAAAAACAAAACATGTGGTTTCCAAACATTTGGGGATTTTTGAGATATTATTCTGTTATTGATTTCTAGCTTCTTAATTTCATTGTATTCAGTGAACCTACTTTGTATTGTATAAGTTAATTTTTTTTTAAATTTCTTGAAATATATTTTATGGCTCAGAATACAGTTTATACTGATGCATGTGCACTTGGAAAGAATGGACATTCAGCTGTTGATTGGCAGATTTTAGATAAAATTGGATGAAAATATGGTTCAGGTCATCTATATCCTTACTGATGTTTTTCCTTTTTGTTCATTTACTGAGAGAGGAATATTGAAACCTCCATTTATATTAGTTAATTTATGTGATTCCATTTTATCCTCCACAATTGGCTTATTAGACAGCCTTATTTTTATTTTATTTAATGGTTATGCTAGGGTTTTGGTACACATTTTCAACTTATAGTCTATCTTCAAATGATATTATACTACTTCACCATTAGTATAGGAAACTTACAGGTATATACTTCCATTTCTGCACTCCTATCCTTTGTACTATCATTGTCATATACATTACTTTTACATACATTACTAACTCTGAAATGTGCTTGTAGCTTTTTTTGTTCAGTTATCAACTACCTTATAAAGGGTCAATAAATCAGAAAAAAATCTTTTATGTCTCTTTTTGTCTTTACTATTCTGGTACTCCTCATTTCTTTGTGTAGGTCCAAGTTTTCTTCTAGTATCATACTCCTGCCCAAAGAAATTCCTTTAAACTTTCATTCGGGTCTAGGCTTTTGTTGGTTGGTAAGTCTTTCTTCAACCTTCATTTTTGAAAGATATTTTTGCTGTGTATAGAATTTCCTTATTTATCTGTGACCTTCCATATACTTTCCTTGCAGAAAAAATATATATATTTCATTGCTTTGTAGTTACTTCTTCTTTGTACCCTGAAATACTAACTCAAGAATTGAAATGTTAAAATAAATTATCCACTTATTTGGCATCATGTGGAAAAAACTACAGAGATGTTCATGATTCCAGCTATTTTTATATTATGTAAGTGTTGCCCCAGTATGACAAATCCCTCTGGTACCACTGGTACAAATTATTTGATGAATGAGAAAACAGGCAATAATTATGATTTATTGGCACTTCCAAATAATATGCTTAACTACTGTTACGGGAAATCCTTACCAAATTCCCCAAATGAGATGACACTTCTGGAACAACACTGTAATATTATTTTCTTCTTATAGGGACCAAAGATGACAATAGACTATAGCCACTTTTCTTTTTTTTTTTTTTTTAAATATGGAATTTATTGTCCAGTTGGTTTCCATACAACACCCGGTGCTCCTTCCAACAGGTGCCCTCCTCAGTGCCCATCACCCACCCTTCTCTCCCTCTCACTCCCCATCAACCCTCAGTTTATTATCAGTTTTTAAGAGTCTCTTATGGTTTGGCTCTCTCCCTAACTTTTTTTCCCTTCCCCTCCCCCATGGTCTTCTGTTAAGTTTCTCAGGATCCACATAAGAGTGAAAACATATGGTATCTTTCTCTGTATGACTTATTTCACTTAGTGTAACACTCTCCAGTTCCATCCATGTTGCTACAAAAGGGCATATTTCATTCTTTTTCATTGCCAAGTAATATTCCATTGTATATATAAACTACATCTTCTTTATCCATTCGTCAGTTGATGGACATTTTGGCTCTTTCCATAATTTGGCTATTGTTGAAAGTGCTGCTATGAACATTGGGGTACAAGTGCCCCTATGCATCAGCACTCCTGTGTGCCTTGGGTAAATTCCTAGCAGTCCCACTTTTCTTAAGCAAAGTGTGGCAAGTTCAATGTTCCATTTTCTAATCTATAGAAATGCTTGTCTTTATTGAGGGAGGAGGAACATCTGCATATCATCTGCTCAGAGGCCTTCTGGTTAGGAATTCTCCTTTCTGTATTCTTATTTTTTTTTGTGTGAAACCAGTGTCTCTGGGTAAATTGGTAAGATGAGAGATCTGTCCCTTTGTATCTGGCCAAATGAACATTATAATTGGATTTCACCATGGACTCAAAACATTGGTCCAGAGAAAGTAATAAAAAAGATCAGAATACTCCTGTAACATTCACTAGTGCTCCTTAAGGTTTTGAGCTGTGGGCTGTGTGCATGTGTGTGGGGGGACAGCCCACTGTCATCTTCCTCCAAGACATCAAGTGAACAATTCTGGCTGTCATTTTTATAATTAAAGATACCAACATTCAAGCAAATGCCTGAAGGCAGCTAGATTAACATCTGGATATCGTTAAACATTGTATTTGGTAGGAGAAAAGGATTGAGAAAACTTTTGATTATTTCTTCCTCTCATTGACTTGGAATTTACATGTATGACTTTGAGAAGACTCAAAGTCAGGTTTTTTACAGACAAGGGAAGGGGTAATACCAAGTTTGGTGAAACATAAAACATTGTACACAGCTAAACAGCTACGTTCTTTAAACATGCAAACACTTTTGAAAAAATATTGAATAAAAGTTCAGTAATTTGAAAAGATCAGCAAACATTTTAATTGCAGTGATTTTTGCATCATGACTAAGTTCTACCATGATTTAATCTCATGAGGCTCTCCACGAATAATGCATCAGATCACATTGTAGAGCTGACCTCCACACTCCAACCCCTGATCTCTTTCCACATCTCATGCTCCGTTGCTTCTTTGCTGGTGGGCAGCTTAATTCAGTCACTGGTCAGTCTCCTGAATGTACTATTGGTGCTAGCATTTTGCACTCACACTTCATTACTCTTAAGGTTGGATGGTATGGATTAAATGTTTGTATCTCTCCAAAATTCACACATTAAAGCCATAATATGATGGTATTTGAATGTGGGGCATTTGGGAGGTAATTAGGTCATGAGGGTGGAGCTTCCATGATAGGATTAGTGTCCTGGTAGGAATAGGAAAAGAGCTAGCTCTCTTTCTCTCCACCATGTGAGGGTACAGTGAAGATGGCTGTCTATAAACCCTCACCAAGAACCTGACCTTGCAGGCACACTGATCTTGGACTTCTAGCCTTCAAAACTGTGAGAAATAAATGTTTGTTGTTTAAGCCACCCAGTCTATGGTATTCTGGTATAGCAGCCCAAACTAAGACAGTGGTTTCTTCTTGAATTCCTTTCTACTCTAGAATATGTTATATATACACATATCACTCCTGTATTACACTTTTCTTTCACTTCACTTTTATTTGAAGCCTCTACCCAGTATCCATACCAAATGAAAGGTCACATTATAAAATTAATTTCCAGATCTATTGATAGTTAAGGCTCAGAATTATATCCTTCTCTGGGATAGAAAGTGGCTGAAGACCATGAAATTATGGTTTCTGCTAAAATGAACCAAAATCTTGTCCTCAGGCACCTCAGGTCTTACATTCTACACATAATTGTTGACTCATTTCTCTCTATCTGACTTACTGTCTGTGTTCTGCCTGGCTCCTCGATGTCCATGTGAATTAGTCTCTGATCACCTGGTCATATGCAGGTTAAAACTCACCTCATCATCTCTTTCAGTTTTTCAGCCTAACCTGGAATCTCCTCATTTGTGTTGCCCCACCTGGGCTTCTTTTAGGTAGTGCAACAATATCTCCTGGAAGTTACATTCTCAGAGGCATAACTACCAGGATTTTTTATGTAGATAAATAATTGCTTCCCAATTTATATCCATAAATCTTTAATTGTATTAATTTTAAAGTCTTTAGAGTTCTACAAACCTAGATTAAATTCTGGATCTGCCACTTACCAGCTATGTGCCCTTGGGCAAATTGCTAATATTCTCTGGGCCTCATTCCCATCTTGTCTAGATGTTCTACTTGTGCATAGGATTATTTTGAGAATTAAAATACTTATGTAAAATGCTCAGTACAATATCTGGTACATAAGGCACACAGTATGTGCTGAATAAGTGTTAGCAACTATTAAAATTTTTGTTATGGTTCTTAATAAATGCTGTTATGACAACATAATGATAATGAAAATTAATGATATAAATATTGTAACTATCAAAGGTGTGGTGGATATTAACAGTATCTACTAACACCTTGTTCTCTTCTCATTCTGGGTATACCGGAGGATTAAAATTTCTAGTCTCTTGAAGTTAAGCATGGCTATGCAACGTACTTTTAGTTAATAAAATATTTGAGAGCTGGTATGTGACTCTACATTATTCTCTTCTCTTTCTATCCCTGTCTGGATTATTGCATAATCATTTATTGATAAGTCTGGGCTAACGCACGGAGCACTGGAACGTTTGTTTAAGCCATTTAGATTTTGGTATTATTACCAAATAGTAATTATCTTACTGTCACTGATTTGTAAAATCAATGAAAGGAAAACTGATATCATAGGTGATTGTTTCTTGGATGAGCTTGCCTGAAAGGAAAGTTAGAATCTCAGCACTGGCCAGAGGAACTAAATCTAGGGTTGGGCATTGAGTGATTTAAATCTATTCTAAGGGCTACAGTGACTGCATGGATCAGTTGAACTGACTCTTATAGCAGAGCTTGACACAGATACTGAGCTAGGTCAGGCACAGCCACCATCCCAATTCTAAGGAGAACGCTATCTAGTCACTGGAAGTATGATGAAGAGTTCCACCTCCTGGGAAGGACAAGCCCGCAACATGTAACCACTTATAGAAAGGGCTTCACTGAAGAATTTCAGCCCCAGAAGGCAAACCAGAATACTGATAACAGAAATGAGGCAAACTCAGTTCTAGAACTTAGTAAGTTTTGGTAGGTTTGTGGCAGAGGGGGCAGAGTTTGATGGAATGGAAAAGAGAGAAGTGCTGAATTGTTCTCTCATTTGGAATAAAATAATAAAAATGTTTCCTTGTGTTTTAAAAACTTTAAACTCAAACTGTGAGACAAATGAAACCCAAAGTGCCTAAGGAAGTAGTCATACAATTAAAAAGTCATAAATTAAACCTAGTATAGATTTCACTTTTGAAATTTGATCAGGGATTGAGAAAATTTTAGTAATTTAAAAATACTGTAATGCAATAATTAAACATGAAATAGTATAGCTTGAAAGGGAGAAACTTCACCCTGTCAGGAAATGATCAGGTCACAAAAATTATTAATTTTATATTGCAGCTATGCAGAAAGTTTGAAGAAAAAGAATCCTTAGGGATTTTTACTTGTCTGTCAGGAAGAATAAACTGATGGAGTGAACCATGCCATTTAAAGTTTTAGTGAGCTGTAGCAAGAATATTATCAGTAATGGCCATGTGTTATGTGGGAATGCCACCTCCTTCAGATCTCTTATAAGTAGCTCCAGGTCTTGCTGCCTTGTGGGTCCTGTTGATTTTTTTCCCTTTTCTCTGGTTCTCTATGGACAAATATGACATCTATTTTTCTGAAGTTTGCTGAAGAAATTTTTACTGCTGCTGCTCCCCATTGGTATAGCTGCTGAGGTGCTAGGGACCAATGTTGTGAGACTGTAGCAGGTGCACAGAAGAGAATAATCCCCAAAGAACACAGCCTAAACAAGATACAAGTTTATTTCTTTTCCTCACAACAACAGTCTAGGGCTGGAAAGGTGGCTTCCTGGCCAAAAGGGACCCAGGATCCTCTGAGGCTAAGCTCTGCCATTTTAGTTGGCCTCATCTTCAAGGTCATCTCCTTTGTTACAGGCCATGTGTAGAAGAAAATGTGGATGGGCAAAAATATGCTTCTTCCACTCCATCAACCTTCATTAAGTGAAGCATTTCTACTCACATTCTGTTGGCTTTGACCTAGGCACATGGCCATGCCCAGGTACAAGGGAAGGTAGAAAATGCAGAACTTAACTCCAGGCAGCAGGTAGGGTTTCCTACTATTCTGCCAGTAGAAAGACAAAGACTAGATATGAGAAGATAATTAGCTATCTTTGCCATAACTACCAAAGCCACTGTCATAAGTGCTATTGAGAATTTTTTATCTCAATGTCTGAGGTTTTTTTGTCCTAAATAAAAACAATATATACTTTTTATCAAAAAATATATATTCATTATATAGCACATGGAACAAACAGTCACATAAAAAGAATATTAATTTTTTTCTCTAATTGTACCATTCAGAAGTAACACAATATGTTGGTATATATTTTCATTATTTCATATATATTTATGCACTTATATATCCATCTACATGAACTAATGAATATATATAGCCTATTATAAATATGTACAAACACTGGTAAATGAATGTATATTTGGGCATATTATAATCTTACTTTATACATTTTTTTTACTTATTAACATATCCTCATATCAAGTTATTCTTTGGAAAAGAATTCAAAACTTTTTATTGGTCTATAGTATTTTATTATATCAAAGAGTTACCTTTACTAATTTAAATGATACCCAAATATTCTGTAAATCTATTATACTTGATGTACCTTATGTGATGATGAACATTGTGTTTTTGTTTGCGTCCATTTTGGATTCCTTAGTATCAATTGTTTAGAATTGTTGAGGCAAAGATTTTATATTTTGCCAATTTAATATTATGTGTCACACTTATATATTTGTATTTAGGTAACTTTTATGACTGAGGGTGTTTAGCAAAACTAAACCTAAAACCAAATCTAAATTATACAGTTCCTTATAAAATAAAGGGGTATACACAGGCAGTTTTTTAAAGGGTACTTTAGGGTGTTGGTGTTCATAAGTTTGCTTTAAAAACAACAGCACAGAGAAAAAGATGACGTGTAGCAGACACTTCCGGCATCACTACCTTTCATAAGATGTAAGTGAATCATGAATGCTACTTCTTAATATTTCTTTTTGATGCCAGCATTGAACAGATATTTTCTTTCTTGAGTAAGGAAATACTGACTGTGTTTATGTACACAGAAAATTATCACTTTCCAGTAATGCAACAGAGAGCATGGGAAATTAAGTGTATGACTGTGTAAGGGAAAATGACTCATTTACTGGGCATTGTTCTTAGCATGTGAGAAGACACCATTTTTTTTTTCTGCGTTCAATTCAGGCCTCTGTCATTAGCTTCCGGCTGATTGAGTGGGGCAATGCCAGAGACAAAAACACTTCATTTATAACGAATTCAAACTCTTTCTTAAGATACTTGAAAGCAAGACCAAACTTAGGAAAGTCAGATATTTCAAAGTAGGCTGCTTACAATTGTCTTTGGTATATCTTAATACATCTTCTTAATTAACAATTTGGAGAAAGCTAATCACCCAGGGACACTCAGAATAGTTTAATTGTTCATTGAAGAACTGAAGCCCTGAAGGTCTTTCTAAAAAGAGAATGCTGAATGTGTGTATTTGACTAACAGGGGGTTGAAAGAATTTTTAAAGATGTGGTTGTTAATATGGACAAGGGGAGAAAAGGATCTGCTCAAAAATTATAATTAGAAATCTGCATTTGGGGAGAAATCTTTAAAATTTGCTTAGTATTCCCTTTGCTTAATGTCATCCCAAATGAGCAATTTAATAAATCTTATCCTTGAAAAGTTACTCATTGTTATGGATTTGAATATAGAGCATTTACTCCAGGAATCATCTCTTGATTTTTTTTTTCAAAATTTGAAAGAACTACTTTATAGTAAAACTTCCAGTTGGCCATTTGCATTTAAACACCCAGCGCACTTTCTTTTTCTTAAGACACTACTGAGATTAAAAAAAAGGGCTGTTTATTGAATTCTTATTCTGGATCAAATCCTTCATGTGTGTTGCTTTCAATCTTCACAACAAATATGCAAGGGAGGAATTTTATTACTCTTTTGTTAATGTTTATTTATTTATTTTTGAGAGAGAGAGAGAGAGAGAGAGAGAGAGCGAGCGTGAGCAGGGGTGGAACAGAGAGAGGGGTTGACACAGAATCTGAAGCAAGGTCCGTGCCATCAGTACAGAGCCTGGTGCCGGGCTCGAACCCACAAACCATGAGATCATGGCCTGAGCCAAAACCGAGTCAGACGCTTAACTGACTCAGCTAAACGGGTGCCCCTATTACTCTTTTATTAATAAGGAAACTGAATTTCAGAGAGGATGAAAATTTGTGTCAGGTCTCACAGCTACTAGGTGTCAGAGATAGAAGTAGAATTTAGGGTATTTAGGCCAAAGGCACCAGAATGATTCCCTAAGGAAGGTATTGGCTGTTGGATGGAGAGGATAAAATAAAAGGTACAACAGCATAGAATGACTGTATTAAAAGTACACAAGAATATTAAAAACCAAAAACCAACACCTTCAAAGAATTACTTCTGAGTTTGTTTTTTATTATTTAAAACAAAAATCTAGTGAAAAGGGTAAGTTTCAGAGTCAAATATCAGTCAATATATACACTATTGTGATTGAAAACGACGCCCAGGTTCTTAAATTTCTGGAAACTATATGGTCCTGAGCATTTATCCTGATTTGATCTATCTGTAAAATAGAGAGAAACATGTTTTGAGTTCACTAATGAGATAAGTGGTTAGTTTTCTTCTGAGGGCCTCATTATATGGCAAGGTTTATAGCAGCATCAGCTTACACTTAATGAAGGCTCCACATGTATCAAATGCTAAGTAGATAAGAACTTAGACAATTTAGGTAGGAATACTTTGAGCAAGATGGGAGTATAAATAGCGTTATATTTTCATGTAGGGCTTTTTATTCATTTGTAATGTTTAAATGCTTGCTGGGTATCCATAGTGTAGTGTTTAAGGAGTCTGAAATGTTTAGCTCTTGAGATGCAACATAGCTTAGTGCTTATGATGTCCTGAGCAAGATTTCCTGGGTGAAAATCCTGAAGTACTGAATCACCAGTTGTGTGTTCTTTATGAATAGTTTAACCCCTCCATGCCTCACTGTTTTAACGTTTATTTATTTTTTTACTTTTCATTTTTTATTTTAAGGTTTATTTATTTTGAGAGAGTGCATATGCATGAGTGAGTGGGGGAGGGGCAGAGAGAGAGGAAGAGAGAGAATCCCAAGCAACCTCCACATCCAGCGCAGAGCAGGACATGGTACTTGATCCCACGACCATGACCTCATGACCTGAGCTAAAACCAAGAGTTGGATGCTCAACTGACTGAGCCACCCAGGTTCGCCTCTTATCTTTAAAATGAAGCTATTACCAGTACTTTTTCACAGAGTTCTTAAGAGGATTATATGTGATAATATTTGTAAAGCATTTAGAATACTTAATAATATATAGTGAGTGCTATGTGAGTTTGATACTTGTTTTAGGAAACAATGTATAAAGCTGGGTACATGGGTGAACAGGAACTTTACTCACAATACATAATTCTGAAAATGCAATTCAGCGATTTCTTCAATTTCTTTAGTGTTAAAGAGGTGACATGATGTTTGTGTGGTGGTATGATTGTGTTTAAAAGAAATAATTCAAACACAATTTGGGAGGGATTATAAATCTGTGAGATTATTTGAAATTGATATTCTATCTCAGCTTGTGATTCTTAAATTAAGGAGGAGGTACAGTGAGATTAAAACTTTGACTTTTAGAATATCAAGAGCAAAGAATAGATTCTAAATAATTACAGAGAACATAACAAGGGAATTGAAACTGCATATACTTCTTAACAGGTACATATTGTGCTAGACAACAGGAGGTGAGTTTCAAAAATTCAAAGGAAAATTATTTTAACGTAGAATTCTTTACTTAGTCAAACTTAATCAAGTGTATAATGAGATACCATTTTCAAATAGTCAAAGGCTCAGAAAGCTTACCTACCATACTTCCTAAGCCTTAATTTAGAAGTTATGTAAAGATGGACTAGAGCAAAATGAGGAGTAGACTAAGAAAGAACAACATATGGCAGCTAGGAAACATTTGATCTCACTCAGGAAAGTAATGAAGCACCTTCCTATAATGATAGCTGGGCAGAAGTCTCTGAGGACCATTGGTTCAGGATAAGCAAGAGGATAGAGGACAAGAAGGGAGGAAACTGTGAAGAGGTATTTGAAGAAATTTGGTAATGATCTTGAGAGACTGGATGTGTTAAGGCAAACTATATAAGGAAGAAGGAAAGGCAACTAGGAAAAACTTTTAGAATGTATTCACTACTCTTTTGGTCCAAGGGCAACATTGTGTTTTTTTTCTTTTCCATCACTTGTGTCTTGATTATGTTGCTGACTTCTATATGGTACGTTCATTGAAATAAACCGCTTTAGCTCCTCACTTTTGTGAGGAGTGGGGTGGAGGTGAACTGCTCACATCCTCCTTCACTAAGTCTAGAAGAGTTGCGTTGCCTCTTATTCAAGCTGAGATGGACCAAATTCAATGTGTGGCCACTACTGCAGCAGCCACCTGCCATAAACTTGACTGAACAGAACTGATGGGATAGTGAATATCCTGTGAAGAGGAAGGCAAACTGGTTAGTCTTTTGTTCAGGAAGAACAACCTTTCTAATCCATATTAGGCAACTGCTTTATTGCAAGTGTAGAATCTGTCATCACAATGAACTGAGGCTTTGTTTTAGATATGTGTTTTTCCATGTGCTTGCTTTGGATATGATACTGTACCACATTCTTTCAGTACATACTTCCATTTTCATACTGCCATCTTGTTAGCAGCATGCATTTAAAAATTATAGTTTCATTATATTTTCATTAAGCTAAAAAATTTGGACTAAGTGCATCACTGTATTTGGGCTCTAAATAACGACAAAGTATTTCTTTATAAATAAAAAGAGAGTCATTATATCAAAGAACACATTCAATATGGGATACCAAAAGTGGCACTACATATTGAAATACCTTGAGTTCCAATGATGACTCATTCATTATCAGGCAATCAGTAATATATGATCATTTTGCAATCAGGAAGGTTCAAGAAAGACTTCTAGAAGTGCATAATCTTGGAGTTTTAATTAATGTTTTCCTCATCATTTTTCCATAAGTTATTTTTCCAGGTAATAATAGCTTCTCTCAGAAACTGGCTTCACTCTATATTTCAAACTTCCATAGAAAAATGATATAATAATTCTTATGAACTATACCAACTCTGTCCTTGAGAAGCCATTTTATATGACAGAAAAGCTTCAGGTGATTAGTTCATGAAGAATCAATTAGTTTATCCATTTTCTCCCTTTAAAGGATTTGTATTACTTCTTGTTGCAGCTTTATAATTAATTTATAATTATTTTTAAAGAATCGGGAAGAGATTAATGTTCCAATCTATGTTAAAATGAGTAAGAGATATCTTCTCTGAGAGAATAAACTCTGCCAAACCACCTGATAGTCTCATTACTAGAGAAACCTGATTGCTGACAGAAATAATGATAAACTTATTTACTAAATGATTTTTCATTCACAAAAACAACAGCAATAAAAAACAGAAATAAAAACCATATAGAAATTGAAAGCACACAAGAACAAACATACTATTAACCTACTCCAACAGAAAATCAATAGCAGTGATATATTTAGGTCAGTGGTCTAGCGGTGTAAAGGATAAAGGATAAAATTTAGTTATCATTTAGCCAGGGATAGAAAGAGTAAATTGTTCCACATAATCTTATATTTCTTTTCAGAAACTTTGTTTTTTATGAGAGAAGAATTTCCCTATTTAAAAGGCATTTCTATACATGTATAGCATGCAGTGTTTTTCTGCCTTCTTAAAATAACCTTCTCAAATGCAATTAGTGTGACAGAGACCCAATTAGAGACAAATGAAGTGAAGTGAAGGTCAGAATCTGGAGAACCTGTGATACATGGTTGATGAGATAATAACAAAGATTGGGAAGGATGACATGGCTTTTATGAGCATCAATTTACAGTTCTCTCACTTCCAGAATAGACAGAGATAAATTGTAAGCTGCCTTTAGGACTGACATCACCGACGTTTATCGAATCTACAGTTCATCTGGCCCTGCCATATTCTCACTTCAAGTGGTAGCTCCATTAAATCACATTTTAAGGATCAGGTGGTCACCATTTTCTGATTGAAGTCCAAGTAATTTATACTCTGAAACCTATCAGATTGCCCTCCATTGAAACTTGGCTTTACATTTACCTAGAATCAGCAGTACAATGTTTAAAATATTGTGTCTACCAGCTTATGTCCTAAAATTGTTACTATTAAATACTAAGATTTCTCTAAAGTAAAGTAGTGATATTTTATGGTATTTTATAGAAATTCACATTTTTTCTTTTTTTAATCAAAATGTTAAGATGCTAGTGCTGGAAGTGATTTTAAATCCAAATTAATCTTCTAAATATTTCATATTTAATGAAGTTATAGTTCATGATGTTAGAACTTTTTGAATAAAATAGCTGTTTAATTTTTGCAATATTTTCTTCTTTCTATAATGTACTTGTCCTTTTTTGTCTTGTTTTTAATAGAGCTTTTTTATCCTTATTGCATCAGATACTGTTGGCTTCCTATCAGGCATCCAAATTCCTTCTCTCTTCCTGATGATTAAATGCTGATTTCCCCAACATTAGAGAGAGGCACTCTATTTCTAGGCCATATCTAACCCTTATTAGTTTAGTGATGGTTATCTTACCTCCTTGCCGTTGGTTGGTTTATGAATGGGAATAAGATCTAGTTTGGGCCAACGAGATAAGAAGGGATGTCTTGTGAGAGCTTTCTAGGAAAGATCACCATATAGGATTCAGATATATGCCCAGAGAAGTATTTCTCTCTATGAGGATAGCTATGCAGTAGGCCCAGAGAGCTATAGGTGTAAATTTGAATAAGCAATGGAGGTCGAGAGGGAGGATACTAAGAAAAATGGTTTGAAAGAATTTGGTAAAGTCCTTTAAAGATTGGTTGTTAAGGCAAACAGTAGAAGGAAAAGAGGGCAATTAGAAATTATTTGAAAAATGTATTCTGTGTTTAATGAGCTTAAAGGCATCGAGACATCTCTTTTGAATCACTTCCTTCTTGATTATGTTGTCAACTTCTGTGTCACCCATTCACTGAAATAAATCTCTCTAGCTCCTCACCATTTCTAACTATTCTTTATATTCTTTTAATAAGTGATCTGTTTTTCTGTTCTTGGATATCTGGCTGTCAGGTCAGCTGTGACCATCTGGGTAGTTTCCTGAAGCCTAAGCCAATGCAGGGAAGAGAGCAGCAGCAAGAGAATCACAGGGAGGCCTAGGTAAGCCCTGTGCCCTGCCCTGGGTCTGCTTTAGGTTTGTTGTTATGTGAGGTAAACAGTCATCTTCTCATTTGTTCCAATTTGAGTCTGGGCGTTTTGCTAATTTTGGCTAAAGGGCCCATTCACAAAAGCAAACCCTCATTGAACTTTACAGACTATGTTAATGTGCTATGTGGATGGGAGAGAAGTAAAATCATAAAGACAATCATGTGAGACTCACCTTTATCCCTGTTTCTCCAACTCTTTAGGCTAATTGAAAATAGGGATCATCTGGCTTTTTCTGAGACCCTCCCCTCAAGATAAATACACTTGTTTTGTGATAAATATACTTGTTTTAAGATGATTCCATGTTTCAAGTACCAGCTATACACTAATATTTTCTAAATCGACTGTTCCAGCCTCAAACTCTCGCCTGAACTCTAGACTTCTGTCTTCTGGAATCACATGATTCCTTGACATCTCTACTTGGGTTTCTTTTTTTTTTTTTTTTCTTTTTTTTAAAATTTTTTTTTTCAACGTTTATTTATTTTTGGGACAGAGAGAGACAGAGCATGAACGGGGGAGGGGCAGAGAGAGAGGGAGACGTAGAATCGGAAACAGGCTCCAGGCTCCGAGCCATCAGCCCAGAGCCTGACGCGGGGCTCGAACTCCCGGAACGAGAGATCGTGACCTGGCTGAAGTCGGACGCTTAACCGACTGCGCCACCCAGGCGCCCCATCTACTTGGGTTTCTAAGAGACAGCTCAAATTTAAGAAGTTCAGAAACCAAACTCTGACTCCCTTACCCCTCATAGAAATTTGTTCTGTCCATAATGTTCTTGCCTAATGCCAACTGTTTCCCTTCAGTCTAAAAACCTTTGAGCCATCTTTGACTGATATACTTTCCTCATACCCCATACCTGATCCATCAATGTGTCCTGTTGCCTCTATCTTAAAAATATTCTTATAACCAGATTCCTTCTAACGACTGTATGCTACTGTTCTTGACCCCACTCACATTCTGGTAAGTCCAGATTGGCCCCACTCTCCATCCTGCTGTCTATTACCTTTCCCTTCTCATGCATCCTAACCTTGTAGCAATTCTTGGGGCTTGAAAAGGCAGGGACATTTCCACCTCCGGGACATTTTGTACACTGTTCCTTTTGCCTGTAGCTGTCTGCCCTCCCACCACGTAGCCACCCTTTTGGGTCACTTCCTTGAGGCTTTTGCACAAATGTCAATGAAGAGTGAGGCTTTCCCTGAGGTTTTTCCTTTTCCTCTATTTTTGAAATTACATTTTCTCTTTGTCCTCAGACTCTTTTTGTGTCTTTATGATTTTACTTCTAAACACTTATCACGATCTTGCATACTATATATTTTAGATGTATTGCTTTACCTTCTGTTTCCTTCTCTAGAATATAAATTCCATGAGGGTAGGGAGTTTTGGTTTTTGTTTTCTGTTTTTGGATATCACTGTATCTCCACTGACACACTATAGGCACTCAATAAATATGTGTTTAATTAGGAAACAATCTCACCTCTAGGCAGTAACTAACCTGATAAGTGAGTTTTTGCTAGTAGTTGTCATTGGTAACATAGTAAGATTTTAATATGAGATATGTCGTAATATGCCTAAATATTTAATTTAAATACAGGCACTTGAAGTCAATATCTTAACAAAAATCAATGATTTTACTAGTGTATATTTCATTAGTTAAGAGAAAATGAGCCTCACCTTAAACTTTTGTAGTTGATAGCATTATTTCAGTTGTAAGTAATAGAAACCCAATTCAAATTAAATTATATAAAACTATTAGCTCACTTAATGGAAATGTCTAGGTATAGGGTTTTGGTTAGGGTTCTTATAATCTTGGCTTCATTTTTATTTCCCAGGGGTCTCTTGCCTAAATCTTCCTCCATAGAGTGACTTCTTCCTCAGGCTGGTAAAATGTCTGTAGATATTATGGCTTCATATCCATGCATGGCAGTGTTGAGGAAAAGGAAGGTGAAGTTGTCTTAGAAAAATTCTTAGGAGAGACAGAAGGAATTTTGCCAGCAGTTCCCAGAAAATCACTCCTCATGTACCACTTGTTCAGTGAAAGTCACATACTCATCCTGAATAAATTATTGGCAAGAGATTTGGGATTATATTTAGCTATTAAGTCCTCTCCAAGAGCTGGAGGAAAGGAGGGCTCTTCTGAGGCACATGGGATTTCTGGGAAAAGGGGAGGGCTTAAGAGCTCAGGTAATTTTAGTTTTATGAGGAAGGAAGTAGTGGGGAGACAACCAAATGTCAGCTGTACTTTTTTTGTATCTTATGGACCATTTATTACTATTTTTCCAGCTTTAGAAACACGTTTATGATCTTTAAGATAATAGCTATAAAGTATTCTCATCTTTAGATGTCCTCTGAAATTCATCTAAATTGCTGCTATGGGTAAAGAATTTAATTGTTTTTCCCCTAAATGAACTGAACTCAATGTCACCTAGAGAGAAAAAACCTTAATTTTTATTTTTTCAAGTGCTTTGAATTATGTACCTAGTGCTATATGAAGTGTGAAATGAATTCATTAGTTCTGAAAATTATACTTGGATTATTATATATGCTAGTGATATGTTTTCATTTTATTATAATGACAAATGCATTTAAGGTTATAAAATGAAAATGAGATAAATGTGTATCTTTTCATCCTGAAAATTATATTATGCTTTTTAAAAAAGAGTATATTGAAAATATGTATTAGGATCAGTTTAAGGACTATTGACATAAAATAACACAAATCTGTCATTTGCATCCAAAAATGTAGGACATAAAAAGAATTCTTAGAGAATTTTAGAGCATGTGATTTGGGTTCTCATTGTAAATCTAAAACCAGACCCAGGTTTCATGGGAATTTTCCAGGTATTTATGAATCATTTAAAGTCCCATGGTCTTCAATTCAGCATTATTTGATTATGTCTGCACATAAATTTGACAAGGTGTGTTCTTCTTGTTTCATACAGCAAGACCTAGAAAATTGGTCTTTGGGGAAAGAATTCTTCCTGACCACATTGTCTATGGCTAAAGCTGTGACAAGACCATTATCATACCACTCATTGGGATCATCAGAAGTAAAATTGTAAGGCACTTTCAATGTAAGAGGGTGGAATGTTGTCAAAATAGAGCAGAATCATTCTCTCTGGAGCTCTCTCTGGAAAAGGGATTTGCATATCCCACAAATCCTATCTTCAGTTTATTGGTGAGCTATCCTCCTCTGTGCTAGATTTCTCTACAGAGAGTCAAATCTTTACAGAAGGGAAGCAGAAGTTAGCTATCTTCAGTACACTAGAAGACTGCTTTGTGAGATTTATGTCTGTAAAATCTGAGAATGAAACTTTTGCCTTTTCTTTCTCCTCCTCCTCGTCCTTCCCCTTCCCCTTCCCCTTCCCCTTCCCCTTCTCCCTCCTCCTCATCCTTTTTTTGAGGCTACTCTGAAATATTAGACTAGAGTGGATTGAGAATGATTCTGCCATTCAAAAGAAGAGTTACTTCAAGTCTAAAACCCATTTTGGAAATGAGCCTGACCCTCTAGCTTATTATAAGAGAAAGAAAGTCTTGCACTCTAAACTGAATGCTCATAAAATCATGTGTTTATATTAAAAGGAGCATTGTTTTGGAAATAGTCTAAGAAAATAGATTTCATTTGCCCTATCAACGACCACCTGTTGTGTCTCCTAAGAATTCTTATTGAGAGGTTTTGGAAGATTGATGCACAATTAATTGTGAAAGTTAAATTTTTGAAGAAAGCCATCTCCTGTATCTTGTGGTATAGGGGGTTGTTTGCATGGGCTGCTCAGCAGTCATTCCATAATGTTTTGTTGGAAGAAATGACTGAATTAAATATGATGAATAGATTGAATCGTACAAGGTACAAGATAACATCATTCTAATAATTCAAATCAGTTGATGCAAGAAGGGGGCTTTCTGTTACTCTTCAAGAGAACTTTGGCCTGTGGTACCACTGGATTGTTTAAGTATCAGGAAATTATCTTGTCAGTCAGTGGAGGATCTTTGTAGGAATGAATGCAGGGAAAATCCTTGCCTGATTAGGCCATAGTTTATCTTTACATGGGATTGCCAAATACCTCATGTTCAGCTTTATGAAAGTAAATTAAAAGGATATATATATGCCTCATAAACAAATAAATTGATATCATAATAATATTTTAAAGTTTGCCAGTTTTTGAGTCTGTTGACCTTTTCATCCTTGTCTTGTTCAGAACATATTTTGATACTCATTAATTGCAAAGAGACTGATATTTTAAGATATTTAGAGGTATCAACAATTAAAAGAATCTTACAAATCTTGTAGTTCTTATTAAATGTAATATTCCCTCCCATCAGTAATGTAGATACTATCTATAATACTTGTAGCCTTCCTTATGCCTAATATGGGACCCAGAGCTGGCATTGCCTTTTGGTGGATTAAAAAGCAAATGGTAGAAAGGTTTTGATCCAAACCTCCCTGAAGAATAGTGAGATACTTTTAAAGTAAAATATTGGGGAGATTCCCCATGGCAGGATTGTGAATCAGTAAGGAAATGTATTTATGTCTTTCATTTGCCTTATTTGGAATACAAAAAGAAAAGTTATTTCTACATATGTTTATATGAGGTGTGTCTCCAAACACCAAGCCTATACGATTCCTAAATGAAAGGTAATTCAAGTAGGTGATATGTATATGATGTTCAATATTTCCCAAGTTAAACAGTGACTTAGGTCTATGTAATCTATTAGTTTCATGTGTTCCTGTGGTAAGAAGAAAAGGCAAATAAAATAACAAAAGGCAATAAAATTATAGGAAAGGATAAAGAGGATAAGAAAAATTATGATGATTAATGAAATTAAACATGAAATGAAAATAGTAGGGGATGTGTGATGATTAAAATAGCCAGACTTACATAAGAGCCAGACAGGTGGACACTAGGATGTAACTGTTGTGAAGGCAGAGATTATATTCCTTTAGGTTGCCATTACATCCTTGGCAATTAAACACATACTTATGAGAGGAAAGAATGATATCATAGAATAAAATCCAAATGGATTAAAAGGGAAATAGTTAATGTAATGTCTTTATGTAAATGCATATCAACTTTTTTTTTTAAATCACCCTTCACTCCCAACCAATGAGCCTTCTTAGCATTTTTTTCTATTTGTCACCACTCTCCATAAAATTTTAAAAGGGTCATATACTGTGATCCTTTGCAGGACCACAAACAACTGTCACAACTAAGAATTTTTTTTTATCTCCCAAAGCCAATTTTTGACCCTTAGTGGAGATTAAAATTTCATTACAATTCTATTCCATTAAAAATGCATGCTTTATGGAATTGTGTTTTATTATGAATATTGTTTAAAAGTCAGATTAGGCTTGAATCTGCTTCTTAACATGTGGGGAAGTTACTCAACCTCTCTGAATCCCAGGATAATAATATCTACTGTGGAAGTTTGTTGTCAATGTAAAAATGCCTGCCACTCTGGCATATGAATTGACATTTCATAGGTCATAGTTCTCTTACACACTGCGGTATTTTTAAGAAAGTAGTGAAAACGTTTGGCAGATATGCCAATAAGTAATGTTCTCTAAAATATGGTACTTCCTGAGAAGACCTCTAAAGCGTACATTTTAATACCCATGAGCTGAAGAGCTTAAACAAAACCTTTGGGTTCCTGCCTTTTGCCTTTTCTCTGACCTTAATCTCAGTCTAAAGTGATGCCTGATATGGGTCCAAAGTGAAACAGCTAAATATCCCCTTTCTTTCAATATTGAACTGAAGCCTAATATGTAAAACAGATTAGAGCTCAGTGACTGTGACTGAATCTGGTCGAAGAGTCCCACTTACCACTGCACATGGCAAAGCTAGTCCTCAAGATCCTTCTCTGGAATCCCTGGGGCTCTATGAACAAACTGGAAAATGATTATGTTGTGTGATCCTTCCTAGTCTTAAGGTTTGAACACACTGATTCATGTACAGTTTGTATGTTGGGTTGAATTTCTAGTTGCCTCCATGTTGCTGTTTTTTAACACAGTTGATATGTTTAGAAACAAATGAGAAATCAGTGTTTGGTTTACTTTGTAAACATAGAAATTAACGTGTTGGGTTTTTTTCTTTTTTTTTTGTCATGGATTAAATTAAAAGCTTTCTCTCTCTTTCTAATAAAACTGGGAGAATTTGATTATTTTTTCCATTCTCACATGGATAGCCGCAGAAAAAATCATATGGGGTGAAAATTGCAAGACAATGTAGGTGGAATAGATGTTGACATTGAGCTTGCTGGTGATAGGAGAGACATGTAGCATTATGATACTCTCTTACTGGTACTTATTTTGCATCTTTCACTACGTGTTTTGCGTATGTTTAGTATACATTTGTTTGTGAAACTACCGCATAGTGAATATTATCTAGGAAAGCATCTTAGCCATGATGTATGGTAGAAAACAATCTTTACAACTAGTGATAAGATTATGCCAAGATTATTCTTCATTAAGAATAATGTAGGGGCGCCTGGGTGGCGCAGTCGGTTAAGCGTCCGACTTCAGCCAGGTCACGATCTCGCGGTCCGTGAGTTCGAGCCCCGCGTCGGGCTCTGGTCTGATGGCTCAGAGCCTGGAGCCTGTTTCCGATTCTGTGTCTCCCTCTCTCTCTGCCCCTCCCCCGTTCATGCTCTGTCTCTCTCTGTCCCAAAAATAAATAAATGTTGAAAAAAAAAAAAAAAAGAATAATGTAATAAGTGAAAGGCCTCACAAATGATTTCTTTCTTTATTGTTTCAAAGTATTATTCACTCCAAGGCTTCCATGGATCTTTTAGGAAACTAATTCTAATAATAGTTGAATGGGTTTTCACAGGAGTAGCGAATAGCAG
Organism: Felis catus; assembly: GCF_018350175.1. NCBI lineage: Eukaryota > Metazoa > Chordata > Mammalia > Carnivora > Felidae > Felis > Felis catus. The sequence goes on from NC_058379.1 coordinate 41,945,079, forward strand.
TAAATTTTATATAGGCATATAATTACATTAAAGATTTATAAAACTGTTATAGAAAACAGACACTTGGCTAAATGCAGAACACTTTGAATAATTAACAGTGCATGAGTAATGGCCTCAGATATATAGACATTACAAAGGTGAAGAGAGCTTGTTGTTGAAACACTTTTATTAGTATAAACAACAGTCTTTTTCTTACCCACAGATGTGCCAAGTGTAAGCATGAGCCAATGCATCACTGTCTTTCTTGAAGAAAAATTTGTTGTTGGTAAGTAACAATTTCTATCCAGTTTCCAACTTGTGAAATAAAATTTCTTGAATTCTACAAAATTTTTCCTTTTCTGCTATGTGAATCTTTTCATTTTTGTTGAGGTTTTGTAATCTGAAAAACACAAAACATGTTTCTTTTAACATTATCAAGATGAAGAATGACTTCCATTATTCTAAAATGATGTGCTTCCTTTCACAACAACCATGATAACAAGACATGCCACTTGACTTTTAGGGAGATGAATATTCTTCCTTTGACATCAAAGATAGAGAGATAAACTGGCAAAAAAACATCTCTACTTTCTCTTTGCTCACTGCCCCTTGAATAGAAAGTGTGTGTGTGTGTGTGCACGCGTGTGTGTGTTTTCAAGATGTTGCTGAGAAACTCTTTTTGCTAGTTAGGAGCTTTCTGCAAATCAAGGTGCCATTAGAAAGACAGTGCCAAAATCTAGCAATCTGACATTCAGTAGACTAACCAATAAAATAATTTGAAATTAGTATTAGTGGGGGTGCCTGAGTGGCTCAGTCGGTTAAGCTTCTGACTCTTGATTTCAGCTCAGGTAATGATCTCATGGTTTGTGAGTTTGAGCCCTGCATTGGGCTCTGTGCTGACAGCGTGGAGCTTGCTTGGGATTCTCTCTCTCCGCTCCTTCCCTGCTTGCATTCTCTCTGTCTCTCTCAAAATAAACATTAAAAAAAAATTTTTTTTAATTAGCATTGACATCTTGACTCTCTTCTGTGCTATATCTTCATGAATGCTCAGCACTTTATTTTATTTTATTTTTAATGTTTATTTTTGAGAGAGAGAGAGAGAGAGAGAGAGAGAGAGAGAGAGAGAGAATGAGTGGGGGAGGGGCAGAGAGAGAGAGGGAGATGCAGAATTTGAAGCAGGCTCCAGGCTCTAGGCTGTCAGTGCAGATCCTGATATGGTGCTCAAACTCACAAACCATGAGATCATGACCTGAGCCAAAGTCCGACAGTTAACCGACTGAGCCACCCAGGTGCCCCTATATTCATTTTAAATAGTAGATTTTAAATAGATATGTTAATGGTGAAAGAGAGAATCAAGATCTAGGTAACAATGATGCTATGTCTCCAAATAGGCTGACAGTAAATGGAGACAGATGTTCTTGGGGTGGAAGAGGGGGCTGCTAATTACTATTCATAAGTATTTGGTATATGATCAGTTTGTAAAATACTTTTCCATTATTGCGTGTTACATTGTAAATCCAGATTCCTAAACAAGAATGGAGAATAGAGAAACGTATAGACTTTTATACGAAGAAGCTTTTCTAGGAAAATATCTCAAAATCAAGAAAAGTGTAAACTTCCACATATACTTGAATGGAAGCACAAGTTCCATTTTATTTATTTTTTAAATGTTTATGTATTTATTGAGAGAGAGACAGAGAGGGAGACAGAGAGAGAGAGAGAGAGAGAGAGAGAGAGAGAGAGAGCGAGCGCCTGTGTGGAAGGGGCAGAGAAAGGGAGAGAGAGAATCCTAAGCAGGCTCCACACTGTCAGCACAGAGCCTGACATGCGGGCTCAGTCTCACAGATTATGAGATCATGACCTGATCCGAAACCAAGAGTCAGATGCTTAATTGACTAAGCCATCCAGGCACCCCACAAGTTCCATTCTAGTGGATTCTTTAGATTGATGACTTTAAGTCTGGAATGAAGATAAAAATGGGGAAAACGATACCTATCCCTAGCTGTTCTTACTTTTGTCACATTGGTAATTTGGGATATTCAATGTAAATCCTCCAGTATTTTTTTATTGAATTTGGGATCAGAGGGGTGGGAAGTCCAGACATTTAAGGTCACTGTAACGCAACAAAGATCTGGGAAATAGCCAGTTTCCTACATGGCACTAGGTTGCTATGGCACTAGTTTGGACACAGGCCAAGAATGGATACCTGGAGGAGACAAAAACAGCTGCTATCTGATGAGCTGGGATGGGATGACCCTGAGAGGGCAGAGAGAACAACATATGGGCACAGTGCAACATAACCCCAAACAAAGTAAAACAGGGAAATAATAGCTTCTAACAGAAAAACAAGATGTGTGCCTCTGACACAAGCCAAGTGGCTTTTGGAGACTCTGACTTCATCCAGAATAAAGAACCACATTCTTTATAAACCTCATCTTGAAAACTAGCTGTAGATAAATTAGTACATAATAAATCCAGAGCAAGGAGAAATTATGGGGTTTGGTGATGTTATCCTGTGTACCTTCTGGCAGTCTTAGAGAAGTTCATTTCTGGAGTCTTTGAGGAGATTCATATCAACTAATATAAAAAGCAAACTAGTAGCATGTTGTATTTATTGTGAACTAGTGCAGGCAGCTGATTCATGAATAAGACATCAGGCTGGGAGTCACAAACTTGGTTGTACTTCTTCCATTACCTTGCAGGTAGGCCTGGGGTGACCACGTTACCATGACCATCATCATCATTGCCCCCATGAGTTGAAAATAGGTGTGTCAGTCTCTGCTCTAACACTTGAAACATAATATCTCATTTAACTCTTGCAAGTGATTTATTTGGTAGTTACTGTTATAATCTCCATCATATAAAGGAAGAAACACACCCAGAGAGATTAAATACTTGCTCCACTTTATTTAGCCACTAAACTGAGTAAGCATTTAATTGTGGGACTTCAAAAGCATTAATCACTGTATTATACTCTCACATTGTTGCCTTCTGTGAGTTTCAGTTTATTTTTCTCTTAAACTAGGAAACTGTTCTAGACAGTCTCTAAATAGCTCCTCTCAAATCCTAATTCTGACCCTTAAATTACTTCTGGCTCCCCCAATACTACCCCACAACAGCCCTGAGGATATCTCCAACTCTGGAGGTGACCATCATCCTTCCTCCTTCCTCCCCACTCTTTTTATAGGAGATATTTTTATTTCTTTTATATTGTTTTTAGTGCCCACATATGTAGGACTTGTTGTAATTCATGTGACCACCTCCCCACCTCCAAGGAGGCCAAAATGAGATTACAAGATTTAAATTGTGTTAGCTCAGATCCTGGGAGCAAGTTGGATTCCTTGGAGGTTGTTAAAGCTCATGTGCTAACCCAGAGGTCCAGACCAGGAAGATGATGTCCCTGCCCTTGCCTGATTTGCAGCCGGGAGAAGGTGGAGCAGTGATTCATGATAATATTTGTAATGAAACTAATACATTGAATGAGCAAGTTATTCAGGTACAGTGAGCTGAAGTCAAGGAAACAATTTTATATTAAAGTGGTAAATGTAGAGATCAGCAAGAATATTCAGAAAAATCTAGACTAAGGAATTGGTTTTATAGTTTTACCTGCTTAGAGTAGCTGCCTTCACAGCACAAATGTCTTGAATATTACTTTGACCCAATGTCATTTTTGCTGTGTAGACTTGACATGGGGAGTCTGGACAGTGTCATTTGTGTAGCTAATATGTGGTTATGCTATGAAACGATGGCTTGGGAAATCTCTTAAATTTAACTGTCCTTAAAACATATGGTACTATGTAATTTCATGATATTAGATATTGAAAAATACAGATGTGATAGTCTGTAAAATTTGCGTGGGAATAATGAACACAAATAATTATAAAATAAGGTTTCTTAGTTATTGGATTAGACTCCAAATTGAAGATTGATTTCACCAGTAACTTATAATGGTCTTTACTAATCAGATAAGATCGCTGAGAAGTGGGATCAGATACTCCAGTTTAAAATCTACAGTGCTATCTGATAGAAAGTTCTGTGATCATGTACACTTTCTATATCCTGGCCACATGTGGCTATTGAGCACTTGATTTGTGGTTAGTGTGATTAGAACTGAATTTGAAATTTAATTTTAATTACTTTAAATTTAAATAGCCACATTTAAATAACCTACTGGTAATTGTATTATACAGCACAGAATTAGAAGCTCATCCTAGATCTATTTCTGAATTATACTTTGGCTTCAAGTTGAGACAATTCATTATTTTATTATAGATATTATCCCATGGATAATATGAACAACAATCCTTAAAACAAATGAAAAGGGAGCATAAAACCTTTATGTGTCCAAGACTTAATAGCCTCATGCCAAAATAGTGAGTCTATTTGTTTACCTTCACGGTGGTCTTGGAAAGTCCATCTGTTCTCTGGAAAAAGCGTGTGGTTAAAAGACTTGGCTAACAAAACATTTCATACTTCAACTGCTTGTGTTATGTCAAACTCAGAACTTTTTTTGGAAAATTATAATTTATTTCAAGAGAGAAGTAGAGTAGTATTCTTGAAAATATTAGGTATTTAGAAAAATAACTCAGGCACTGTGGCTTCTGTGGCTAAGTTCTCAACTACTAGCCTATAGTACTTTTCATTTCATTGTGGCTGACTACTATTCTCTTTTACCCTCTTTCCTTCAAGCTCCTCCATCCTTGAGTTCTTCAAGTAGAGAATGAAGGCAATATGGCTAAATATTCTCATTCTTGCACTGACGATCCATTTACCATGTAGGTGACCTTGAATATGCATATTTCTACCTTTTTTATTTTTTATTTTTTATATAGGACAATTAGGATGTACTTGGAGGTATCCTTGTTGCCAAGATGCCAGAGAGGATGTACTTGGGACTGCTCTGTCTAGAGTGCTGCAAGGTAAGGATATCACTATGTCTTCTTGAGGTGAATTAACCTGAACTGCTATCAAAGAGGTAGGTACATAAGCTGTAGGAACCACCAGTGTCATGACTCAGCTGAGATGGTCTTGACCATGTTTAGTGTCTAGGTTCCATAGGCCAGAAAAAGCACATAACTATGGTTCTGCATAATGGCAACCTGCCCACAATGTCAGGGAAGCTTCTGGAAAATTTCAGAGTTCATGATCACCAGCATCTCGAGATTGAAGGTTTACTCAGTGAACCATTTTATATGCCTTGTTCATAGTAGTCTGAGCTCACAGGCAGGAGTAGTTGAATGATAAGTCAGAAGAAAAATGCTCCCTCTGTTATTTCTTAAAAATAATTGGACTTAAAAATATCATATTAAAGTGATTCTAGTACCAAATGTTAATTACACATTTAATTAGAATGCACAATTAGAATAAGGTAAGTTAGGCAACATATTCATGAATGGTTTAGAGTTATTGAATGCCTGGGATTCTGGAGGCATTGGGAATTTGCTGCTGTGTGGATGTGTGCATGACATTTGTGATATGTCTCTCCTTGTTTCTCATCATTAATGCATCTAGAACAACAACCATGGGGTATTTAGTAACATCTTTATCACTTTATTGCTCTATTTATGTTACTGACTATCCCACTAGAATGTGAAACTTATCTTATTCATGATGCTTTCCTAGGCCCAGGTGTGTTGTATGTCACAAAGGTTTGAATGAATGACCGAAAGGGTAGTAGGAGGATTAGGCAGAATATTACCAATATTTCTGATATTAATAGGGATTTTCAGTGGAGATAACTGGGGACTATAATAACAAAGCTGAAATTCCATAAAAATAATTTTTGGAGCATTTATACTCCAATTTTTTATACTATTTAAAGAGGTGAACCTAATGCCCCCCAATACCTCCTCTGCTTTCATTGTTTTGACTAAAGGATGAGGGTTTTTTTGACAACTTATAACACTCTTTATAATGACAAATATGTCATAAAAATAAAAATGTGTGCATAATCATTGTGATGATAATCTATAGATTCTACTGGATGGTCTGTTGGAGAATAGACATCTTATTTTGTGCTAAAGTCCCAGCCTGGTTTCTTCCTTTCCAAACCTTATTCCTTTCCTTGTTCTACTACACGGTGCAGAATCTCCAGTTCACTACTGAAAATAAATGCTGATGGTATGCATCCTTAGCTGGTTCAAAATTGTAAAGGAAATTTGTTCAATGTCATATGTTTAAGATGAGCCATATGTTTAAGGGGCGCCTGAGTGGCTTAATTGATTAAGTATTCTACTCTTAATTTCAGCCCAGGTCATGATCTTATGGTGTGTGAGTTCGAGCCACGCGTTGGGCTGTGTGCTGACAGTGGGGCTCTGTGCTGCTTAGGGGTCTCTCTCTCTCTCTCTCTCTCTCTCTCTCTCTCTCTGTCTCTCAAGTAAATAAACTTAAAAAAAGTTTAGGAAAAAAGATAATGTTTGCTGAAGTTTGCTATGCAAATTTCCTTCTATTCTTAATTTTTTTTAATATTGTGAACTGATATTGAATTTTATAGGATGCATTTCTTGCATCTGTTGAGATTGTAATTGACTTTTTAATCTGTAATTGCTTATTTGTTGATTTTCTTATGCTAAACCAGCTTTGCATTTCTAGTGACCTTAAGTTACTTGTGCTCTATTTGATATTTTTTTATATGGTGCTGCAGTCAATTTCCTGGTAGTTATACTGATATGTTTTTGGCCAAATAAAAGTATGGTTTGAAAATTCACATGTAAGAAAAATCCCTAGTTTTTTAATAATTTTTTTTTATTGATTTCCAACTTAATTGCTTTGTAATGGTATCTATTGTTAATGTGTTGACAATTGCTTTCTGGCCTGGCATTTACTACATTTTAATAAATATATGATGTATGCTGAGAAAAAATTGTAATCTCAAACTGTGGGATGTAATGTTCTATATGCTTTTTAGAATAAACCTGTTTATTGAGGGTACAAATGTTACAGATTTTACCGATTATTTTTTTCACCTTAATTTATTAAATTCCAAGATATATCTAACCATTTTCCATTGTGATGTTGAAACTCATCTCTCCTTCTGGATGATGTAATTTGAGAGTTTGTTATTAAATGCATAATGATTTAGAATTGTTTTATCTTTCTAATGACTTGAAACTTAAGCAGTTATTTTCCTTAGTTCTAGTAATATTTTGTCTGAAAATCTGTTTTTAACAATATTTATAATACAATACCAGTTTTCTTTTATTTTGAACACAAATCTAGCATATATATTTTCCATCCTCATATATACAAACTTTCTGTGTCCATGTATCTAATAGGTCTTTTGTAAATGACTTATAGCTAGATTTTTTAAAAACTTGGTGACATCTTCATTTTTTAACAGAAAAGTTTCTCTTTTGCAATTACTGATATACTTAGACTCATTTCTGCATCTTAATTTTCACTTTGTATTTTTTGACCTTTTTAGTTTCATGTTTTACTTCCTTCATTTGAATTGTTTTATTTGGTTTGGATTTGTTTCAATTTCTAGGTTTCTTTTTCTTATTGGTTCTCCATTATTAAACTTCACTATTTGGAAACTATACTCCATATAGCTATTTTTTAATGATTATCCTAGATAGTTTCACATGCATATTTAACTAAGCAATGTCTGAAGTTATCAGTATCTTTATATATTTTGAAATATATTGGTATCAAAAGTGCTTTAACTCTCATAATAATTCCCCAGATAAATTATAACCTATCTGTGTCTAGTGGTTTTTCTTAATCTGTATTTCAATGCCATACACTTGTACTAGACATTATTATTTTTTAAAACAATGTTTTATAGATTTACTAAAATCATTACCAGTCATTCCCTATTTCTTTTTGAGTAGGAAAACTTTTAGAGTTTTATTCAGTGAGAATTTTTGGTAAACTTTCAGTTTTCATTTAGACAGAAAAAACCCAAAATTTCATCATTATACTTGAAAGATAGTTTTGCTGGTATAGAGTTCTAAGTTGACATTTATTTTCTTCTAGGTACATTAGAGAATCTTCCACTGCTTCCGTTTTCCAGCTATCAGGTTAAAACCATCCCTTTGGCTCAGGCTTCTATAGGTATCACACTCCATTTAGTGCTCTACAGTTTCATTTAAAATGTTGGATGACTGTGGCACTTGGGTGGCTCAGTTGGTTAAGCATGTGACTTCAGTTCAGGTCATGATCTCATGGTTGATGAGTTTGAGTTCCTCTTTGGGTGAGGATGAGCCCTGCTTCAGGTGAGCCTCGCTTCTGTCTCTCCCATGAGGGATTCTCTCTCTCCCAATCTCTCTGCGCCTCACTCACTTGTGCCCTCTCTCTCTCTCTCTCTCTCAAAAAAAAGTCAGATGACTAATTATATAAATATAGTCATACATGTATTTGTTATTTAAGGCAATCAGTGGGTTTCTGGAATCAGATGTTTTGTGTCTTTCCATAATTTAGGAACATATATTTTCCATATTTTTGTGTCTTTAGACTACTTTCAAGTAACTTCTCTGTATCTAGCTTTTAATTCAATAATTTGTTCTTCAGCTGTATCTAACGTTTACTTCAATCTGTCAACTGAGTTTTACATTTTATTTTTCATTAAAAAAATTTCACACCTTGTATTCTCTGTCCCTTGCTTATAATTTTAATAAATACTGAAACATGAAAAGTACTCATTTTACATACTCTTTCTGATAAATTCCAATAGTTGAAGTATTTGCTAGTACCTTGTTTTTGCTGGCTGTCATTAGCATCACCTTATTTCATAAGGTGATGTCATTAACATCACCTTATTCATATATTTCATAATATGTTCACATATTTCTTAATTGTCTTTGTGAGCTCATATTCCTTAGAACTTCAGCTGTGATAAATCTTTGATGTCTGGGTATGCTTGCATTCCTCTGGAGAGTATTTCCATTGGATTCTGCTATTACCTGATATCATTGCCAATTTGGGACCACTTGAAAATCTGTAAATATAGTATGACCCTAGGCTGGAAAACCTCAGATTTTGAGAGCAAAACTGTGCTTACAAATTATCAGGGGGCCTTGGAGAAGCATGCTTTAGTCTGTTAGATCTCATTCACCCTCCCAAATCTCAATTTTATGCAGAGATCTTCTATTAGACCCTTCACTTTGGATAGTCCTTGATTTTATTACTTATTTCCCATGGTTTGCACTGCTGTCAAAACAGAAGCTGAAATTATCATGGTTAAGCAGATGCTTCCTGGGGAAAAGCTGGCTTTAGGTCTTACTTATTTTCCAGCTGTCTTCCTTTTCTTCATTTTCAGCTTCTGAACATTCTTTACTTTCTCACTCTCAGGAAATCACTGAAAAAAGATGTTTTCAATACATTATTGAGTATTTTAAGTTATTTTTATTTTTCAGGATATATGGAGTAGTTGTCACTGGAACTGAAATTCCTTTTCTGAAGTCTCTGGGAGAGAGGCATTTTCTCTCTGTGGCATTCTGTGACCAAATGCCTTAAGAACCACTCTGATGTACCATGAAAGGGTGAAGACAAAATACTAATGGGTTGACTGATAATCTTGAAAATCAATTCAGTAATGTTAAAGGTTTTTATTTAATTGGAGCAAAAATACCCTCAAGGAGGACACTATAAGACTACAACAGCGAGATGCAAGCATTAAATACAAGATCATAGCCTCAGCCTAAGTTGCTCAATCGTGTTTGTGAAACTGCACCCTTGACTGCGTTTAGTTATTCTTTTTGTGAATGAGAAATTATTTCAGTTAAAATATTCTTTGAATACACTTAAATGTGTCTCATCAAAAACAGGTTTAACATGTAGTTTTTAGCCATGAAATTATATATTAACCAAACAAAATTATTGACCAAATAATATTATATCAACTCAAATAATATTGACCACACAAAGTCCCTGGACAGTAATTTCACATGACATTATGGCCCAAGAAAACCTGAGATTTCACCTGGCAAGTTCCCAAACTCAAAATTATAATGTCGTTTTGATATTGTGGTGGTTGCTGTGGAAATTTGTTTTGTTTTGTTTTGTTTTTAACACTGAAAAGTGAATTTTCAATGGGACAGGGAAATAAGTGGCAAGTGCTTACGAGCTGCAAATATAAAAGGTATTCTTTCAATAGAGTTAGACTGTCACTACTACCTCGTTATTATGAGTCAAATGGGAATGTTTGTTTCCATCAAGGGAAATCTGTCTTTGTTTATCCTCCCTACGTTAATTATTTTCATACAGAGAATCTATAATAGGTCTTCTCAGGCAGCTCCAGGGGCCAGACTCAGCTGTGGAGAGAACATTCCCAGAGACCTTGTAGGCACTTTGGGAGGTATGCTAGCTCTTTCATAATAGCAGAGTACTAGTTAGGGCATTTTCTACATTGAAGACCTTGTTTTTCCATTGTGATCGTAACAGAAATATTCATTAACCTTCGTAGTTGCATAGGGCATTAAAATTATATAATCACCATTGTTATTGTATTATTATTAATGCATAGTTCTCAAATCTGTTTTGAAGCTGGTAGGATATAATTGTAAGTAAATATGAATGATTTCTATGGAAATAGAACTTCTATTTCATGGTAATATTAAATAATGAAATCCTTTCTCTAACTGGAAATATTAACTCCATTGATTCCATGACACAATTCTAGGAACACCATCTTCTTTGGATGAATGGGAAGTCCACAGCATGAGAAAATGGATAAGCAGTTTGAAAATACGACTATAATAGAGAAAACTTGGCTTGCACTCCTGGATCTGCAGTATGTTAATGGTGTGATTTTGCATAAATCAGTTAATCTCTCTAAATTTAGGTTTCTCACCTATAGAAAGTATTTGGGGAAGTTAGACATAGATTTGAGTTCTGAATCTGCCAGCAATGAACTGTGTAAATATGAACAAGTTGCTATCCTCCTCAGGAGTCAATGTTCTTAATCTATAAAATGGAAATAGTGCAGTGTCTGGATCATTTGAAATAATAAGAGATTTGTTCCTTTTTTCCCGGGAAAATGCAAGTCCATCTTTTTGTTGTGGTTGTTGTTGTTTTACCCCCAAATTTTTCCTCCTACATCGTAGGCTAGTCACCAGTTTGGGTGAAGCTAGAGAGAATGAGAGAATTGAAGATAATTTTACTGATCTAAGATCAGACAGGAGTCTTGTATCACATTCTGAGTAACACGGAAAAACAGGCCCCTTCAAGCATTAAAAGCTCAGTTAGTGGCAACTTTTATCAGGCCATAAATTTGTTGAAGTCAGAGACTCGGTCATGCAAACTCACTCAATAAATAATTAGGGAATGCCTACATTTCTGTCACTGGCATAACACAAAGGAGAAACCAGCCAAAGTCCCTGTTCAAATGAAGTCTATATCATAGGGTTCTTTATATTCATATCGTTTTCTAGAAACTTCCATAATCTTGGCCCATAGAACACACAAAATAAATACTTGTTGAATGAATGGTAAAAGAATGAGGTTTCTTATGCCCAGATAGAATTAGTAAATCAGGAGACTTTCTCTTTCTAAGCTAATAAAGAGGAATGAGTTTATTTACATGAACGTTAATCTAAGAAATGGCATGAAATGTTTGCGATGAAATTAACAAATTCCATTTCCTGTTCCACTTCTACCTTCTAAATTGAGTATCTATTCCTCATTGACATAGTCTATGAATAGATATTCTACTTGGCTTTTTGTGAATGACCAATCCTTACACCATGGGAGACTTATGACTATGAATAAAGATTAACTTCAAAATTACATCAGCAATTCAAGCATCTTATGGTGTACTAAAAAATAGATTAAAGTAATTATCATCAATGTGCCATTTTAAGCTGTAAGAAAAATGGCCACACTGTCAGTTTGATAAATAATGCTGGTGTGAGAGAATGTGCATGTTTTAATTTTATCCTTTGGAGCTGCAAAACCCACATCCATTTAAAAGTAGTCCAGGATGATACAGCGGGCTTGTTATTTGCCAGGGAATAAATCATTATCGTCTCTTTTAATAAAAGTGCTGATGGCCATTGTTCAGTAACCTTTCTGCTTAAGTAACAGATCTGTGGCTTCAACAGAAGGTTATAACTAGTTTTCAGCAATACACAGTTTTATTAGACAGAAATCTGTATTAAAAATAGTATTGAGATATAAGTTTAAGTATGTGGGAGATGAGGCCTGCCCACAATAAATAGTCCTTATACTTGGAAATACCCCCAAGCAAATTTCTTGAGGACCTTAATGCATTCTTGATCAAGACTAAAATAGCGTCCATTTCAAATTATGCATCAATTTTTATATTGACATTAACTTTTGTCTGGAAAGAACTTTGAGATATCCATCTAAGCCTGCTCTCTTCTAAAAAGGACCATACTTACAACTTTGGTATCATGAAATTAATTTTGTGTTTAAAGTATCCAAGAAAAAGAGATTTTATAACTTTCTGGATCTTTAAATTACCAGACTGGGTAAAACAAGGTCACTGCATCTCATAGTTAATCCTGGAACGTTTGGCAGGTGGGAGAACCAGCAGGCCTCCCCTTTGGCAGACTCTCCTGCCTCCAGACCTGGGAGGCTGAACTGCCATTACCCAGATTTTTTGCAACATCTCTAGGTATGATACTGCTCTTGGCATATTGGATGTGCTTAGTAGATCTTAATAATACATAGAATTTCTCAGAGCTTTCCTTCTTGGAACCATGGTTGGCATTGAATAATATTGTATTCTTTTTTCTGAGAAATAGACTTGGAGACTCTGAGATTTGCATTCAGGTAGTTTATTTGGGAGTTTGTTTATAGGAGTTAATACCTATGAGAGATTAGGGAAGTGTAATTGGGCAGACAGAGAGGTGAATTGAGATGCAATTGCAAACTGCATCCTAACTGGTTCTACAGGTTTCTCTGGAGCTGGCATGGACCTTCATTGTTGTCCTGAGTGCAGACAAGGGGGATCAGCCTTTATATCTATATGTGTACCAATTATGGGAGGCTAACTTATCCTTGAAAGGGAGCAAATGTTGGGAAAGGCATCTACCTTCCCTAACAGAATTAGATTTCTGCACAGGTCACAGATGTGAATCATCAGCTGCCAACATATCTGGAAGCTGGCAGATTGAGTGCCTAAGTCCTAAAGAGAGATCTAGTGGTATACTATAGCATTTACTGCAAGTAAACATTTGTACCACAGTATCTACTACAAATAAACATTTGTTTAATTAATTAACTGTTACATTTTTTAAAAAGAGTTGCTTCCAACATGAAGATGGCAAGAAACAACAAAATACTAAAAAAATCATTGTGATTGGAAAGCAGGGGTGGGGATGAGGAAGTAGCTTGATAGTGATACACAGGAAGAGTTTGGCTTTTATGATATCATTATAACTGACAGTGCAGGAAGGAGCAAGAATTGTATTCACAAGGGAGCAGGTAGAAGAGGCTTGCACAACCTTTTTAATACTCAAGACTGACCATGCCATTTTCTAAAACACAATGATCTGATTTTTGTTTTCCATCTCCATCTTGTGCCATGACTCCCTTTCTGGAATTTGTATATACACAACATACATCTTAGCATTTATACATTTCTCCTATAACTTACTTCATCCACGATGACTTCTCCATCCCTACAAACTGCCAAACATTTGTTTATCATTAAATAAAGGTTTAGAATGAAGCCCACCCTTCTTGAAGCTTTTTCTGTTTACTCTCTTCCTGGTACTAGGTAAAATTTATAGCCTCCTCCTAATGGTGGTCTCTACTTCATGTTGACTCCAGTCATTTTTTTGCTTCATGTTTGACTCCCCAGCTTAGATTCTAAACTCTCTGAGAATAAGCCAGTCATATATCTCTTTGAATAATTACCAATTGATATTATGTCTGACAAGTGGTGGCCACTCAGAACTGTCTTTTGGTTGAATTAATGAATTGCATAATACTTGGGTAGCATTCCAGTTGTTAGAGAGGATTAAGGGGATGTTGTAATTTAGCAGAACATAGTTCTCAAGTGCAAAGAAAAAAGAAATATCTAAAGTAACTTTAGAAAATAGTTAGCAAGACCTGTCTAGCTGGGCCTGAGGGCTTATTATGTGGGCAAAGAGAGAGGTGAATGGGAGAGGACGTTGGACACCTGGATAAGAAGCTCACACTTAAGTATTTTTAGTTCATGGTTTTTCAATATGGGCAAGTACACAAAGTCTCATTTAAATACTGAAAGGGTGACTTACCAGGTACACTGAAGGAATGAGTGATTGAGATATCATACCAGTTGGGCAGTTACTGCAGTTACCTGGCATAAAGTAGGAGGCAACTTACCTCAAATGAGCAGTGTGGCAGACACTCTAGAGTTACACTGAGTATCCAGATAGGTCAAAATCAGGGCAAGTCAGAAATGAATCATGGCAGGATACAATAGGCAATGCAAGAAGGTAGTGAATAGGTGATAAGAAGACTGCATTATCTCATGGCGAGCCACCTACAGATTATCCTACACTTCACCATCTGGAAGGTCTGACTGCAGGTGGGTGTAATAAGAATTCAGAGAACTTGGCAGTAGGTGATAGGTAGATTCCATCAAGCCAGCTGGCAGTAGAGAAATCTGGCAGAAGTCAAGAGAAGCCAACCATAATATCAGGATTTAGAAGGTAGTCCATGGGATAACTGAAGAGAACAAAATAGAGGTCTCATACTCTAGGAGTCTCACAACAGGTGAAGCACCGAGGCAGGGTGTCAGTTATTGAAATTAGCATACAGGGTGTGAGTGTGATCACAGTAATAGGCAGCATTAGAGTCTGCACTTTGTTCTTATCCATTCTAAGGAAGGAGGCACACCTGGTAACCCGTGGCAATGATGGTCTTTGAAAGATACTTGGAGAAGAAAACAGGAATACAGCCGTAGTGTTACTAGTCTGACAGCAATACTAGTTACTCAATAAGAACTCTAATAATTGTCACCTCAGGAATGGTTATCATGGACCAGAGAGACTCAGCCACCTATTTCTTTTCCTCTTGTCATTACTGAAAAGTACCATTACATACTGCTTCCTGCTTTCTGTCTGTGTTTCTCATGTTCTATCTTCCACTTCTGATTCTAAGCTCTTCTGAATGCCTCATATTCAAACTCCCCAAAAGAGCTCCAGTTGGCACAGTTAGTGTTATAACTAGTTTGCAGGACTGTCTCATAAATATACTTAATGGGCTACTTACTGACAGGCTGATAACCTGGCTACCCTTAGGTCAGATGCCATCATTGGTTGAGCCAGCTGTGGTGTTGGTGATTGGTTTGGATTACTTGGTGATTGGTGGTTAGCTTCCCTTTACCAAGGGTGGTGAAGGTAGCAGGCATTCAGTCATACTAGACTCCTCTAACCCACTGAAAGAGGAGTAGACGATCAAGACTATAGCAACAGGAAGGCTGATGGGATGTGGACCAAGGATTCCAAACATTCAAACCCAAGGTGGCAGTGACAGGCCACCAAGCAGGTAGTTCCAATGCGATATGTATGAGAAACATTATAAAGAAGACTTGGAAAGTTTGGTTGCTAAGTAATTTGGTTGACTTTTCTTATATCTCTTTCCTCCAGAAGAATCTCTGAACAGAGCCTTTTAAAAAGGTCTTATTCACCAGCAGAACTAAGAGAGCTCTGAGAATGAAAGTATATATTCCACCTCTTACCTTCTTTGCTATACGAAGGCCACAGTAAACAAAAGTTCATGACAAAATAAAGTTTCCTTTAAGATTAAGATGATTAAGATGATGACAAATTTGGAGGGAAAAAAATCCATGATCAACCAGTAAGATTCCAACTAGTATTTCATACAAAGCCAAAAGTAAATATAAGTTTTGTTTACATAAAATAAACCACAAGGATTTTGAAATGCAATTTTTCTGTTAGAGTGAGCCAACATAGGCAGGTCTAAAGCTACTTGTTAATACCTTGTAAATCCTGTAGAGTGAAAAAGAATATCATCGTATTTAAGAAAATGGAGGGGCTCCTGGGTGGCTCAGCCAGTTGAATGTCTGACTCTTGGTATCAGCTCAGGTCATGATCTCTGGGTTCCTGACATCAAATCCTGCAACCGGCTCTGCACTGATAGTGTGGGGCCTGCTTGGGATTTTCTCTCTCTGCCCTTCCTCTGCTCCTGCTCTCCCTCACTGCTTTCTCTCTCTCTCTCTCTGTCAAAATAAATAAATAAACTTAAAAAAAAGAAAGGAAGAAAATGAAATTTGTTTAGTATGAAATGGGCCAAACAACTGAAAATTTTAGACAAGACCTTTAGGATGAAATGGCAAAGGTTTTTTTCATTGTCCCCCAAAGAACAATACACCTAATTTTTCTACATCATTTTGTAATTAACACAACTCTTTGCATTCCTTACATTATAAGATCTTTACCAAAGCCTTTTGCATGTAAGGAAACTGTAGGTCCAGGAAAGGTGATTTGCCCAAGTCCATATGGCTACCAAGCTGCTAGACCAGAACTTGAGCTCAGAACATCTTTAATCTGACTCACTGAGTTTCCCTGCCTTTCCCCAACCTAATCCTTTATTGTTCTCAGAAAGAGCTAGATAGAAGGAGAAATAAATGATACGGTATTAGCGGCACACTAAACTGTTTCTACTTCATTAATATGTATCAGATTTAATGGTATTCAGGGATTCTCCATAAGTGAAATTGTGTTTCCTTTAGCTCCGTGTGCTGCACAGCAACCACCTGCATTTTTGGGATTTTTTCTCAGGAGTACCAGGAATTTCAGCAGTATCCAGATGCCAGCCTTGGATTATGGTTTTATAGCAAAAATAATATTCTTTAAAACGTGTTCTGTAATTTACAAAGCTTTTCATATACACACTGTATAAACACAAATCCCTTCCTTACCCATGCCCTCCTGCTAAATGGTAGCATCTATTCATGCAAGCTAAAGCAAATAATAGGACAATACTATATACACATTGTCACTTAATACATTTTAAAATGTTTCATGATTATATGAATATATTCCTTTCAGATTTAATTTCATTACGATGTTTGGAATATTCATATAAAATCTATATACTCATGATATATTGAGCTTAGAATGAGTTAGAATCACTTTTAATGTTAAAATGATCCAATATTCAATCTGTAGTTATTGAGGACTCCTATAGGTCAGGTACTGTGCTGGCCACTGAGGCTATATAATAATGTACAAGACAGGTGTGGCTCTGTCCTCCTAGAACTCACACTCTGCAGGTGAATTAGGCATCAAATAAATAAGCAAATAGTTAAAAACATAGGTTTAGAGTTATGAATGCAATAAATTGATTTCCATATAGAAAATAAGCAGTTTAATAATGGGTGTTCAGGAAGCTTCTCTTTAAGTGGATGTCAGTTAAGTTAGGCCCTGAAAGAAATGTCAAAAGTTCAGGAGAAAGAGATTCCAGGCTGAGGGAACAAACAGCTAGTGTGTGCGTCTGAGTCAAGCATTGAGGGAACTAAGAGAAACCAGAGTGGTGGCACTTACTGGGAGTGGGGTGGCAATGGTTGTGGGTGGAGAGAGGCTTGCAGAGTACTGTGAGCTAGGGTAAGGCCTTGGATTTTAAGTGGTGTTGGAATCTGCTGAAGGATTTGTAGGATGTTTAGAATCATGGTGTTCATTATATCATGAGGTGAGTTTCTGGAGGTCCTGAAAGTTCCAGGAATGGGCACCCGGCTGGACAAAGTGGTGGAGTTTTCTGAGCTTTCAGAATCCTTAGCAGGTTGCGCTGGCCGATCCAAGTCTCCAAGTCCTCAGCCACAACAGGAGACCTCTTTGGACTTGAATCCAATCTCCTATTTCTCCTTGCTGTGCAGGGAGACCAAAGAAAGACCATTCATGTGGATTCCAGCAAGGGGACTCAGGACAGAAGTCTGGCTCAGGGGGCGCCTGAGTGGATCGGTCTGTTAAGTGTCTGACTTCAGCTCAGGTCACGATCTCACAGTTCGTGAGTTTAGGCCCTGTGTCGAGCTCTGTGCTGACAGGTCAGAGCCTGGAGCTGCTTCAGATTCTGTGTCTCCCTCTCTGTCCCTTCCCCGCTTGTGCTCTGTCTCTCTTTCTCTCTCTGTCTCAAAAATGAATAAACATTAAAAGAAAAAGAGAAGTCTGGCTCAGGGGAAAACCCAAATATATATAAACTTGAAACAACAGAATTTCTCCTTCAGAATCTGTAGTGTCACTATAAGCAAAGCAATATTTATATGAACTGTGTCCTTAGTCAAATAGAATTAAAAATTATTTCGATATTTGTTGAAAGTATTTTTTCTGGTTAACATCTGATATGCCACAAATTTCTACTGAGATTTTTAATGAAAATTTACTTAAATGTTACAGGTGTATGGGAAATAATCACAGCATCCAGGACATGCTAACCCTGCAGAAAGACATTTTTTTTTTCCAGATGCTGGTAACATTCAGATTCCAGAATTCCTCACAATGTATAATCCAGTGCAAGGACTCTCTTGTGCATCAGTTTGTTCTGAACAGCTGAAGTAAAGATTTGTAACTATGGAAACCAAAGTGCAAAAATAATTAGTGGGCCTTGCAAAGAAGTAACTCAGGTATTATCCATACTGACTTCAAGTGATTTACACACACAGTCTAATTGTCCAGGACAGTGTATGACTTTTAGTAGTCTCTGACGAAAGTTAACAGAATGAACATGAATTTTTGTTAATGAGCATGTATATTCAGAGTTACTTAATACATATCTAGCTCTAAAAAGCTTTGTCAGTAGAAAAATGGAATGGCATACATGGATAAATGAAAGAAAACTACATTTTCACTCATAGTTGAAATTTACTTACCTCTTGTTAGCTCCTCCCATCCTCAAAACAAAGGACATAAACAAAACCCCCAGACCTTTTGCCTTCACAAACCAGTTCTAGACTGATTCAAGTTTTCTTTTAAAGTTACTCCCAAATGTTTTTAGTGAAGGCTTAAACAGGCAATGAATCAGCCTGTCATTTAGAAGAAAGAGAAACCAGGGGCGTCTGGGTGGCTCGGTTAAGAGTCCAACTTTGGGTCAGGTCATGATCTCACGGTTTGCGAGTTTGAGCTCTGTGTCGGGTTCTGTGCCGGGTTCTGTGCTGACAGTGTGGAGCCTGGAGCCTACTTCAGGTTTTGTGTCTCCTTTCTCTGCCTCTCCCATGCTCATGCTCTCTCTCCCTCTCTCTCTCTCTCGCTGTCAAAAATAGACATTAAATTTTTTTTAAATAAAAAAATTATTAATGTTTAGTTTTGAGAGCGAAGGAGAGAGAATGAATATGCAAGCTGGGGAGGGGCAGAGAGAACGAGAGGGAGATAGAGAATCTAAAGCAGGCTCTAGGCTCCGAGCTGTCAGCACAGAGCCTGACGCAGGGCTCGAACTTGCGAACCATGAGATCATGACCTGAGCCAAAGTTGGATGATTGACCAAATGAGCCACACAGATGCCCCCCAATTTTTTTAATGAAGAAAAAGAAAGGAAAAAAAAAACAAAGATGAAGGAAGTGGGGGAGAAAGAAGGTTTTACTGTCTTTTAGGGGAGACTATGATAGCCAGCTTCTGGCATGGCTTTCAATGATTTATTCCTCCTGGTACTCACACTTCCGTGTAATCCCCTTTGCTTGGTCGTGATTTGGACCAGCCCTGTCTGGTACCTTAACTACAGCCCTGTGAGAAACCCTCAAACAAAGAACCTAGGTGAGCTGTGTCCAAAGAACCTGTGTCCAGGTTCATAACCCACATAAATTATAGGATAATAAATGCAGGCTGTTTTAAGTGACTAAATTTGGGAGCAAATTGTTACATACCAATATATAATGAATATAAGAACTCTTAAAATTATTCTAATAAACATGCTCTTTGCCCACCCTCTATCCCAGTAATTTGGCATTGCACCATAGATTTTGAAATATTTGACCATTATTCCCCAGAAGATCTTGATATAATCACCTCTCCTATTCCCATCCTCTATCCACTTGAAAGCCACTGTCTCATCTTTACAGTTAAAAATAAGAACTTCAATAATTGAGAATATTTGGTAGAGGAAGGCCTCCATATTTGTGAATTGAGTTTTGTGGTTTTAAATGTTCTAGTACATGGCATACCTATTTACTCTCTGAATTGTTCACACTCTCTTAACAAGTGTGATGGAGGAATAGTAATTTCATCTTGGTGCAACTAGAAGAGGTGGTGGAAAAGGCCAGTAAGAAGTGGGGAAATGGGAGAGAAGACTGGCAAAATGATGAAAAGTAGCAATTTTGGAATTAGAAGACTCGAGTTTCAGCATGTAATATGCCATGTGCAAGCTCTATGATTTAGGAGGAAATTATTCAACCTTCAAGGCCTTCTCTTTTTCTCATTTATATAAATGGGGAAATAATTCATGTAAGCTAAAGAGCCCAGCACGTGGGGAGCACCCAGTGAATGGTGTTTTATGTTGTTACTTCCTTGCAATGATGCAGAGCAAGCATATGAGTAGGGGAAACTGTCTCTTCACCAATTGACATTTTTTCCTTTGGCCATCTCATAATATGCTCTTTTTTATGTGGATTCTGAAGCTCACTTCTAGTTTTCTCACTTCTCAGGTCAGCATGATCTAGTGATCAATGGATTCTGCATTCATTACATTCAAATTTAATCTCCAATGGATGGAAAATATAAACCATATCTGATTTTATGAAGACAACTGTATTCACTCCCTTATCATATCAAATTTATGGAACCTTCATCAGTTTCTTATCTATGTATTATACCTCTCTCTCACTTTCTCTATGCTTGTATCTTGGAGGAAAGGCAGACATATAGAAAGAGCTAACATAGCCTGGTCTGGTTCAGCTATGCTGAACACTAAAGCTAAATATCTGGGACAGAGCTGTGATTAAGGGCAAGCAAACCTTAATGTATTCAGGTAGGAATAGGATTTAGCTTGGATAAAGGAGCTTTCTTCCCATTATATCTTAGTTAATATCAGGCAAACAGTGGATTTGAAAATTGGGCTCTTCTGAGCAAAACATTGCCAAACCTGTCCTCCAGCGACATTCAATGTGTAAGTGGATAGGGATGTACTTGAGAGCTTTTGTCAGACTTCTCTTTTATATCAGTGAGTAAATCTTCTCACAAAATGGAACAAACTGAATAGAAATACAACCACGTTCTCAAAGTCAGTCATTTCTAGTTAATTTAGGAAATCCTTCACTGCAGAGATCTTGAGTTAATGCAAAGGTTCTTGCACCTGCAAGGGCACGTACTCCTGAACAGGGGCTCATTAGTCTTTATTTAAAGATGCCTTTGTCTTTGGATTTGTTTCCAAACATCGCCCACATCCCTCCAAGTAGTTCTGTTCCTCAGGGCTAGTTTTCTGGTACCAACCCTTCCTTTTAATGTCTGATTTTGCTGTACATTTATTCAGAGAAAGTTGATATTCAGCTTCCCATATCCCGTTTACCTAGTTAATTTCACCAGGTCCCCTTTTCCCTTTGCTTCCCCCATTCTCTGATTATAGTCCATCACTGCCAGTCCCAGACCCAGTTTGGGCCTACTCTCCCTTGGCAGGACAGAGCTGGTAAAAAATGGAAGCATTAACCAGCTGGCCAACTCAACGAATTCAGCAGGGAAAAGGTATTTATTGCATGTCTTTAGACCAAAAGGTTTATTTACCTTTTAAAAAGATGGTGTACATTTTTAACTTCCCCATTTGGTCTGTAAACTTCTTTAGATCACATTGCATTTACGTTTGTATCTCCTAGGGGGCTCACTATAGTGTTTTAGTTGTGTAGTGTTAAATACATGTTTTTCTTGAATGAGACTAAGAAAAGGAAAAGGAATTGGCATTAATAGAAACTTAATTTATCCAAGTCCAGGTATCTAGTGAGTAACAGAGCAGACATCAGAACCTAGGGTTGTCTGACACAAGACCTCTATGCTTTCTTTTACAACATGCTGCCTTACCATTGTGGCTTCACTGCTGCAATCATGCAAGATGCTTCTTTCTGCAATTTTTAGCATCAAAACCTGTATGGACATTGCTCACTAGGGAAAGGTGGCAGTCTGAAGAAAAGTGCTGAAAGATTAAAAAAACGGATTTTTAAAAAGTGAATTGGAGGAAACAACAAATGTGTTGTATTGAAATCACTCATTTTGCATTTTCTCAGTCTTTGATCCCTTATTCACTTCATGAAGAATTCTTTGTCAGATTTTGGAGAGAACACTGACGATGTGTTAGTGTAAATAGGATGTAAGATGTAATGATGCTTGAGTAAAGGATTTTGATGATCTACACAGATTCTCATTTTATTTTATATTCTCATGTAAAATAGTAGTATTTAAAATCTTATTACTCTTTTAGGAAAACCTGACAAAAATAGCCATTTTCCTTACTACATATGTTTATTTTTTTTATAAGGAATGCTGCTTACATGTAAATGAAGCATAATCAGAAATGATAAAAACATTGGTAAATAGTTAAAGTTGGCATCACTAGAAAATGAATTTAAAATAAAAATGGAGGGGCACTTGAACCCTATGTTTATAGCAGCACTCTCAACAATAGCCAAATTATGGAAAGAGCCTAAATGTCCATCAACTGATGAATGGATAAAAAAATTGCGGTATATATACACAATGGAGTACTACGTGGCAATGAGAAAGAATGAAATATGGCCCTTTGTAGCAACGTGGATGGAACTGGAGAGTGTGATGCTAAGTGAAATAAGCCATACGGAGAAAGACAGATACCATATGGTTTCACTCTTATGTGGATCCTGAGAAACTTAAGAGAAACCCATGGGGGAGGGGAAGGAAAAGAAAAAAGAGGTTAGAGTGGAAGAGAGCCAAAGCAGAGACTCTTAAAAACTGAGAACAAACTGAGGGTTGATGGGGGGTGGGAGGGAGGGGAAGGTGGGTGATGGGTATTGAGGAGGGCACATTTTGGGATGAGCACTGGGTGTTGTATGGAAACCAATTTGACAATAATTTTCATATATTGAAAAAAATAAAATAAAAATGGAAAATGAACGGTAAACATATTTTTAAATGTTTTATAAATTATAAAAGTACTCCTGGGTCCAGAAAGTTACTAATACATTAACCAGTAGTTGAAAACATTGACTAAAATCTGAAGAAAAAAATTTTAAATTCGTGAAGGCATTGCCAAATGAGCAGAGTTGGAGAATGAATTATAAATTTAAAATACTGTTTGAAAAGAAAACAAAAGAAGTGCAAAAAGATTTAGAAAACGACACATTTTTTTGCGAAAAATTATAACATGAAAAAAATACTTAACACTGTAAACGAAACTCAGAGACTGTGTTATAGTGTGTGAAGTTTCCTGTAGACCTAAAAACTCACTGAGCAAAAAGAGCCTCTTGAAATCTATCAATTGTTTGGGACACTTCAGGTGCATGGTTTGCTTCCTGTGTGGAACCTGAGCGTTCGTAGAGTGCCCCTTTCACTCTCCTCTGAACCTTCCTCTTTGAAGTGAACACATTTGGTATTGCTAGTTAGGTTGGAATTATCTTCCCTGGTTTTGTTCCCAATAATCCACTATTTTTTCTTTCAATCTGCTTAAACTCCATTTCAAGGTAATTATGATGAAGTTAATTTTTCCTTTTAATCTTCTTATTGGTTAGGAACTTCTGTCCTTCATGAGTGTTTTGTATTTGTGGCTGAAATAGTCTTAGTCCTAAAACTTTGTACACGTGTACATGTTTTGTGCATGTGGCTGAAATAGTCCTAGTCCTAGAACTTTGTTCTCTCCAACATGATTCCATATGACCTGTTCATTGTAATCCTAGAAAGCTTCTTTCTGTTTGGCAAATGCCATGTTTTTGTAGCTGTCCTTTTTTTTTTTTTTTTTTTTTTTAAGGAGTCTTTTAAGCTTCTTCTCACCTTCTGAATAACACCCTACTTGCAGACCAGGAATCACAGAGAAGAGAAATCATGTGATTTTTATCTGATAACTGAATAAAGCTTGTTTTCAGACTGTGATTTCCCTTGGCAACTCCCTAGCAGTATGTGACATTTGTAACTTCCATTGTTTAAAATTTTTGAAAAATTATGATAATTTTGGGGGCACCTGGGTTTCTCAGTTGGTTAAACGTCCAACTTGGGCTCAAGTTATGGTCTGACCACTCGTTATTTTGAGCCCCGCATTGGGCTCTGTGCTGAACAGCTCAGAGCCTGGAGTCTGCTTTGGATTCTGTGTCTCCCTTTCTCTCTGCCCCTTGCCCACTCATGTCTGTCTCTCTGTCTCTCTCTCTCTCTCTCTCTCTCTCTCTCTCTCTCTCAAAAATAAACATTAAAAAAATTATGATCATTGTTACTGCTGAGTATTATAACATGAGTATTTTTAAATGAAAACTGATCTGATTTAAGCTGTATGGATTAAAATAAAGGTAGTCAAAGGATGTGATAATGATATACAAACAGTTTAAAGATGTAAAATTTAGTGAATAATGCCCCCAAACAGTTCTATTTTCCTTCCTATTATCTCTCATGATGATGATGGAGCAAGGAACTTTTAAAAGAAATCTTATAAAACTTCCCATTGTTAACACCCCCAATGTAAATCTTACTGGAACAGGTACTGAGGGGCAGTATTAGGGCATGTGGAGGGTGGGGAAAGAACAATTCATCTTCCCTCCTTAAGAGGAAGAATTCATAAGCAGCCCAATCTGCCTGAGATGGAAAATGGAACTTATTGATGCTGAATGACAATTACAGTCTACTCTTTTGGTTTAAGTAATTCATGAGTCAATATTATCCTGCTAATCAAGTTATTAAAATTAATAACAAAGGAATGAATAATTAGGCCACTAATTTGTCAAACATAATACCAACCTGGTTATTATGTACCTTGAAATAGACAATGCATTTTAAGCAGTCATTCCAGATATTCCATAAGCTGGGTTATAGCAACTCTTGGCCACTGAATTTTCAGAATTTTTAGAGAAAATATTTGGGTAAATAAGTGGACATGAATAATTGGGTTAAATTTCATATCCAACTTTTAACTCAGTAAAAGCTTTGGATAAGCCAAGTAAGATTATGCACTGAGTTTATTACATAAGCACAACATAAATTCAGTTAGGCTAAAAATACTCCTCTTTAAAAAATTTTTTTTAATGTTTATATTTGAGAGAGAGAAAGAGAGAGAGCACAAGAGGTGGAGGGGCAGAGAGAGAAGGAGACAGAACCTGAAGCAGGATCCAGGTTCTGAGCCATCAGCACAGAGCCCAATGTTGGGCTGGAACCCACAAACCTTGAGATTATGATCTGAGCCAAGCCAAAGTTGGATGCTTAACCGTCTGAGCCACCCAGGTGCCCCTTCCCACCTTTTTTTTTTTTTTTAATAGAATGAAAGTTTCTAGAACCTGAAAAACAGTATGGAGAATATGTTGATATCTGCTGTTTTTTATGTTGTCTACCATGCTACTGCTTTCTTGCAGTGCTAACCACAGTTCAGGTACAATTTTTGAGTGAATGCCTAACAGTAAAGATTCATTAATAGCTCTAAAACATAGTGTACTCATCAGGTGTCCAAAAATTGCAGTTCAATTTTACCTAGAAAGCAGGGAATGATTATATGAAAACTATAGTTAATTGAATTTAGTTTAAATGTATAGTATTACATAATCATTTTCTTCACAGATTCAAAATAATCTTGGTTGGCACATCATTATTATTAATAGTTAGAAATTCAAACAGTTCTTGGTTTCCTTTTACTGTAGACATCATGAAAGGAAAAAGCTATGTACTTAAATAAGAGTGCTAGGTGAAATATGTATGGCAAGTATCTCTTAAGGAGAGCCTTAATCAACAGATGATTATCTTAGAAGAGTTCTGGAATTTATCTGGAGACTTAACTTGGAGTAGTAAATACTAATTTTGATCTGAATTTTCAGCTTTTCTGAAACTAACAGAAAGGATTTATTATGTCATAAAATTCAGAGTATTTTGTTCTGTCAGTCAAGATAGGTTAAGTTTTATACTCCGGTAAGAAGCAATACACATATTTCAGTGGTTTAAAGTAACAAGGTTTAATTCTCACTTATGTTACATATCAATCACACAATCCGTGAGTGTTCTGCTACATGTTGTCCTTAATTTGTGCCTGGTGTCATAGACATGATCTGAAACATTACCGTTCTCCGGCAGTGGGAAAGAGAACATGGTGAATGGAATACTGACTCTTCCTTATATCTTCTGTTTGCTGAGACTACTTTACATTTATTTCAAAAGTGTTCATGATTTTTCACTCAAGCATTGTAATAAAAATCAGCTTAAAGTCCTTGCTAGATAATTCGAACATCTGTGTCATCTTGGCCTTGGTGCCTGCTAACTGTCTTTTTTCCATATGAACTTTTTATGATTCTTTGTATGCTGAATAATTTTGGATTTTATCCTGGATGTTTTGAATGTTAAATTGTAAGGCTTGGGTCTTGTTTAAGTCCTACAGAGAAGGTAGAATTTTTATGTTGGAAGAGTTGTTAGGTTCAGGCCATAAGTTCTGTTTTATCTTCTGAAGCCTATGGCTCCAATTTAAGTTTAGTTTTCAAAGCTGTTGTAGTGCTCTTCAGATATGTCCACATTGTTCCCCACCGCACATTCAGTCAGTGACCTGGGTGATAGTTTACCCCTTAGTTCAGTTCACAAAGTCTTGGCATGCTAATTAAGATCAGGTCCTTGGGCACCTGGGTGGGTCAGTTGGTTAAACATCTGACTTTGGCTCAGGTCATGATCTTGCAGTCCATGGGTTCGATCCCTGCATCGGGCTCTGTGCTGACAGCTCAGCCTGGAGCCTGCTTCGGATTCTCTATCTCTCTCTTTCATGGCCCCTCCCCCACTCACACTCTGTCTCTCTCTCAAAAATAAATAAATATTAAAAAAATAAAAAGATGAGGTCCTGTGTAAGAGGCTCTGAGATAAGCCCTGGGGCACATACACAGCTTTATGGGATTGCTTTCATGAACTCCATCCTCTCTGCTACCTCCTTAGCATTTTTTGGCTCCCTTGATCTCCTCTTTTCAGGATTCTGGCCAAAATCCTGGGGATCCTGTTGCCCCAGTTTGCTGAACACTTTTGTGTTTGGACTTACCTCTGTGACTAACCCACAAAAGGCAGAGAAAAAACAAATAATGGGTGGCCCTGCATTCTTGATATCTCAGCTTCTCCAATTGGAGAGGAAGATTACCCCTCACTCAGAGATTTGACTCCTTCTAGCTCCCCTCACTGGTCACCATAGTGGCATTGCTTGCAGCATAGAGTGTGAGAGAATGGAAAAAAGAGAGGAGTAACAGGGAGGGTTTCTATGTTCTCTCTGGGTGTTAGAAGTTCCCCTTTTTGCTTCTCAAGTCAGAATTAGAGGGTTTTTCCTGGAACTCTCTTTGTGACACAGTGCTTATTACATTTACTCTGGGGTGATAGTGTGGGAGAAATGATAAGCCCAGTGTGAATTCAGTGGTACTTCAAATTCTTTGTTCTTCTCCAATATGCCTACTATAATTTACTTCATAGAGTTTTCAAATAGGTACTGCATGATTTCTGTCCAGGTTTTATAATTGTATCAGAGGTGAGAGATGGGTGCAGTTTGCTTACTCCATTCGTAACTGCTACTAAACGTGATAATTAGGTCTTCAGGCTTTCACCAGAAATGATACATGTTTTTTCTATTCACATTTTGTTGGACATAGGAAGTCAAATGGCCACAACTATCTTCAAAGAGGAAGAGAAATGCAACACTACTCTTTGCCCTGAAAGAGAGTCATAAGTATTTGCTAAATAGCACCCATGGCTACCCACATTGCAATAATTTGGACCTCTAGGATGAACTTCATCTTGAACCAAACCCAAGCACCAGTTGACTAAACCTAAGCTAGAAGTATAATGATTCTCTTAAAGGCATACTTGTGGGATTCTATGCCATCAAAATCTATGGCTGTCTTTGTGGGACTATCTATAGTCCAACTACTTAAAAGAGGAATCAATGATGGTATGCTCCACTCATATAATCTTGAATTTATACATTGGTACAAAGTAAAGAAACAATATGTTTTTAAAACTCCAAAGGTGGTAATAGTGAGGAAAATATCTATATGATTGAATACTAACTAGAAATAAAATATAACTTATAGAAGAAAGCAGAGTTTACCAGAAGAAACACTTAAAAGGAAGTCATATAGATCTGTTGATACTATATATTTTGTCAAACTAGTCAATATTACAGTCTCATTAAAATTGATTCCAGAACCTCCAAAGGAGTTTTTGGGACAGCTTTATCTATGATGTTTCATATCAATCTGTACCTATCCCACTAATATTAATTAACTTTCTCCACTTTTCCCTAAAGTAATGTATTTGCTCCCACAAAAATAGAACTTTCATTTTATTTGACTTAGGCATAGAGTTTAATTCCAAAGTTCTGCTCCACTGGAAAACAACTTAGAATCAGAAAGTTGTTGCATAATTTCTCAACAGCCTGGAGAAGGTTCTGGGCAAGGGTTTAGATCTAGTTTACAAGTAGTATAAAGGAAATATGTAATTCAGCAAGTAATTCTCAGTGAACTTATAGTAACATGACTCACAACAAGAAAATCGGTGAATAAAATATGCTGAATGGGAAATGATTCAGTGAAAATATTATTCAGAATTAGCAATTACCGAGTGAAAGTATTACCCACAGCAGACAATTACTCAGTGAAAATATTACAGGGAGCAGGCAAATATTCAATCAAACATTTGACAAGGGGAGCAATTATTCAATAAACAATCATATAATTGTACCCAATGGAGCATGCTTGCCATACGGCATACAAATCATTTGCAGACACTCAGGATGATGTTCTGACTGTTGCAAATATGGATAATTTATGGTTCTCATTTGTCATTTTTGAGATAATTTCATTTCAGTTTTACTTTGAAGTAAACACCATTAAAATGTGTACAACCATACTAAAAATCAATTTTTCAAATAATCCTATTTCAGATTTTTTTTTTTGCTTCCTCTCATATCATTCTCTCCCTGTCCTTTCTCCTTCTTTCCCTTATTTCCTCCTTCTCTGGCTGTTTCTTCCTCTATCTCACTGTTTTCCTCTTTCTCTTAATATATTTTAAAGAGTAAGTCTGAATATTAAGAAGCCCACATTTATTATTAAATATTCTCTCTATAAATCACTCATGAATGTGTTTTCTGGAAGAAAATATCACTAGAAGTTATTTATCACACATTGATGGATTGCAGGTATAATCTGCAATGTGAGACCCAGTGAGAATGTAACTGTATTTTCAGGAAGTTCATAGGCTAAAATGGTAACAGTGAATGAATCAATGAATACATATTTCAATCAGCAACACTATTGACTATTCCCTGTCAGTCACTGTACTGATAACATATGACAGTTCCTGTTCTGAAGGAGTGCATAGACTAGTGGTAGAGACTGTTCCACAAACCAAAAATGTCAACAAAATATAGTAATTGCTGAGAGAGGTGTGCATAAAGGGATAGTGGGGCAAAGGATGAGTTCAAGATAAGCTACCTGGAGGTATTGGAGACTCAGCTACATGTGAAAGAAACATGAATATTTAGCCAGGTAAAGACAGTTGTGAAAAGGAGTCTTTTGCTAATCAAACCTGTGGTAAGTGTGGGGACTCCAAGCACTTCAGTGTTGTAGCATGTGACATGACACTGGGTCAGTGGTGGGAAAGGATGCTGGCAAAATGATCCCATCAGAAGATCAACATACATAGGGCGCTTGGGTGGCTCAGTCGGTTGAGCGTCTGACTTCGGCTCAGGCCATGATCTCATGGTTCGTGGGTTCAAGCCCCGTGTCAGGCTCTGTGCTGACAGCTCAGAGCCTGGAGCCTGCTTCGGATTCTGTGTCTTCCTCTCTCTCTGCCCCTCCCTGGCTCATGCTCCGTCTCTCTCAGTCTCTCAAAAATAAATTTTTTTTTCAACGTTTTTATTTTATTTTTGGGACAGAGAGAGACAGAGCATGAACGGGGGAGGGGCAGAGAGAGAGGGAGACACAGAATCGGAAACAGGCTCCAGGCTCTGAGCCATCAGCCCAGAGCCTGACGCGGGGCTCGAACTCACGGACCGCGAGATCGTGACCTGGCTGAAGTCGGACGCTTAACCGACTGCGCCACCCAGGCGCCCCTCTCAAAAATAAATTTAAAAATGTTTAAAAAGAAAACTAAAAGAAGATCAACATAAAGCAAATTAATACTCCTCCTTTACTCGTCTTTAAAAGCCTCTTGGTATATACTTTCTTCTCCATTTTCCAGTTTCTAAAGGAGAATTAAATACAGTTGTTGCTCCTCGTCTACATTCAGTTACAGAGGGGATTGAAAAGTGGTGTGTATTCATGAAGGAAAAATGCTTGCTTCAAACAGGGATGGCCATCATTCAGCTTGCTTGGTGATGCAAACAGCTTGAAGAGGGTATATGGTCACTGACTGTTTTTGCATCTAGTATTCACTTGCCTTCTCTTAGTAACTGCATCCCCAGTGCCCTGCTAGGGATCAGTTCTCCCCCAGGCTCACTGTGTGATTTGAGCAGCACTGATTCCCATTCCTAGTTCTAGAGGCTCAAGACAGTCAGGGTTTCTACTCTTCAATGGTGTCAGTGACTTCTTTTTTTCCATGGGAAGCATATATCCCCTTTAATGGCCACAGTGAGCTATTTTCTGGAGCTTTGAAGAAAGGAAGCTTTCACTGATCTTCTGGGTTGACTAGAGTGCTGGAGTGAGACAGAAGTGCTGAGCTGTCTTCCTAGGGTGGGGTGGCTAGCATGAGAAGAATGTCTACACAGGACTTCCACACAAGGGCACAGCATGTGGGTATGCATTGTAGTTTAGTGCCCTGATTAAGCCATTAGGCAGTCATCTGTCTGTTCCTTGAGCTTTTCAGACTATGCCAGTTAATGTGTTTCCTTTTTTCTGCTTAAGCCTGAGTTGAACTTTCTGTCTTTGGAAACCAGAACAACCTTGACACAAAGGTTGAAAAATTGAAATGGTTTGCCAGGTGGCTGGTACATATTTGTTTAGTTACATAATAAACTAATTAAACTAAATGAATCTGCTAAATTCTCTCTCATTTCTCAGTTCCTTATCTATGAATGGTTCTTTACAGTTGCAAAGCATTTTGCCTACATTCTCTGGCTTAATCTTCGTAATAAAAATTGAAGTAGATACTATTTATACCTTGTGTCTTTAAGGAATTTTTGCAGGATTATACAAAGCATGAATGTCTCGGGCACAGTCTCAAGCTTTCCGTACTCTAACTTGAAGGATTTTGCCAAGTTACTTTTACATCTTTAACTACTATCATGTGCGCTTCAAAGACTCACATTATACTTCACAATATTGTAGCTTTTAAGAGATGAGCATTAAGAGGGGGTTTGTTTCAGATTTCTTATTTATAAGCATGGAGTTTAGAGATTGATCGAATAGAATGATAGGGAGGAGAGGATTGCTTTTTTTTA
The DNA here is from genome assembly GCF_018350175.1 of Felis catus. Lineage (NCBI taxonomy): Eukaryota > Metazoa > Chordata > Mammalia > Carnivora > Felidae > Felis > Felis catus. The sequence continues at coordinate 41,976,495 of NC_058379.1, forward strand.
AAGAGATTTTTTAAAATGTTTATTTTTCAGAGGGAGGGGAAGGGCAGAGAGAGAGGGAGACAGAGGATCTGAAGCAAGCCCCGTGCTGATGGCAGAGAGCCTGATGCGGGGCTCGAACTCCCAAACCATGAGATCATGACCTGACCCTAGCTGACTGAGCCACCCATGCGGTCCAGGATTGCTTTTAAAATGCAATTTTAAAGTAGAACCTTAAATAAAATTCTCAAAAAAATTTTTTTGAAGTGACTAATCAATCTTAAATAAAGATAATTTACTAGAAATATGAAATTCCCTTAGCAAATTTCAAATTTGCACATCAAGTGTATTATAACACTTTGTGCTGTTATGGTATTGAATAAAGGCCTTTATTTTCTAGGTCACCATTGTTGTGACTTTAGAATTGCTTGTTTGTTGATTGATTGATTTGAATCTGTTTAATTGTCTTCCTTTTTAGAGAAAGAAGATACCAGAAAAAAAATTTTAAATAAATACTGTACATTCCTTTTTTAGAATTGCCAAATAAGTATTTGGATTTTTGTCTTTGTTGTTTCTCCTGCTGTTTTTTCTCTTGAGATGTAATGGAAATATAACATTATATTAATTTTAGGTGTAGAACATAATGATACGGTATTTGTATACATTGCAAAATGATCACCACAATAAGTTTAGTTAACATCCATCACTATACAGAGTTACAAAAATGTCTTTTTCTTGTGATGAGAACTTTTAAAATCTATTCTCTTAACAACTTTCAAATATGCGATACGGTATCATTATAGTTGCTGTGCTGTACACTACGTTTTTATGGCTTATTATAATTATTTTATAATTGGAAATTTGTACCTTTAGGTTAACTTTTTTCTATTGCAGTATTTGGTTTTTAATTCCCCAAATGTTCTTGATATAAATCATTTCTTGGGGGAATTGTTACGCTCTTGAACTCTCTCTGCCACTCATAGATAGCTTCCCCCTACCAGGAGGCCCTGGCTGGAGTTATAAGATAGCTAAACAAGTCTGACTGGAACCTCCCATCATCAATTTAAATTCTGCGTCTGTTTTTGATGAAATAAAAACCCTGGAGAAGTAGTGCATGAAACTTTGCAGTTAAAAAATAAGTATTTTCCTTTTGGATAAAGTACAGTTGCTGCACATTACTCTGTGTTATTTAATCATGCCCTTAGGGACTAGAAAGAGGTTCCTTGAAGAGTTGCTCCTGTCTTATGTCATCAAATTAATAGCAAAATAAAATGCCCCTGCAGAAACAGAATAAGAGGTCCTACTCTTTTCTCACTTGAACTTCATCTAAGTATATCAAATACAATATATAATACTTCTACTTGAACTTTAACAGTGCCCTCTGTGAAATTTTGATAAAATTTATTCACCCTTTGCCCTGCCAGTTAATTACTCATTTATGCATCATTTCTGCTCAGAATAACTTGTGACCTTATTGAAGGCATAGATGACGCTTTTTAAAATCCCATTATCCTATACCTCCCATCTGAATACATAGTATAATCCATCATATTATTAGATGTTCAGTGTATGTCTGGTGACTTTGTTAAAAGTAGATCTGCACCATATTGGTCCAAAGCATTGCATTTGCAATTTGATTTAAAGAGAAGAAATGAAGATTAAGTTCTGATGAGATGATAATAAAACAGATAAATTTATATTGCTAGTGAAAAATAAAATAATATGAACCTACACTGAATGAAAGGAGGATCTTTCAGGATCCATAAAAGTATCAAAGCTTTTTGGCCCTACCATTATATTAATAAAGATTTTATTCTAAGGAAATAATTACTCAGCAGAAAATAACATTAATTTGTTCAACAAGCAATTATTGAGTGATAGCTATATGCCAGATACTGTTGTAGATACTTGACCTCTATCATTCAACAAAATGGATCTTATATTCTAACAGACAGTGACAAATAATAAATGTAATAATTATAAATGATGAAAGTATACAGGATATTAGGTAGTAATGAGTGCTTTGGAAAAAAGGGCAGAGTGAGGATCAAGGATATGGAATTAGGGATTAAAATTTTAAGTGAAGTTTTGGGGTAGATCTTATTGAGAAACCATATATAAGCATTGAAGAGAAAGGGTTACCACATGATATCTGTGGCAAAGATGATAAGCAGCAAAAGCAATAGTCCTAAATTAGGAGAGTGCTTGGCATGTTCCAGGAAGAGCTAAGAGGACAGTTGGGGGTTGGGGAGTGAGCGAAGAAGACAAAGTAGTAGAAGGTGAAGTTTGGGAGAAATGGAAGCCCAGATCATGCAGGGCCTTGTTGGCCTTGTAAGGAATTTGGCTTTTATGCTGAGTGAACTGAGGATCCATCGCAAGTTTCTGAGGAGGAAAAAAAAAAAAGTGGCCAAGATCTAATTGGCATTTTATTTTTTTTTATTTAAAAAAATTTTTTTGATGTTTATTTATTTTTGAGAGAGAGAGAGAGAGTGAGAGAGTGAGAGAGTGAGCGAGTGAGCATGAGGGAAGGGCAGAGAGCAAGGGAGACACAGAATCTTAAACAGGCTCCAGGCTCTGAGCTGTCATAAAAAGGCTCGGAGAGCCATGAGAGATCATGACCTGAGCCAAAGTCAGCCACCCAACCGACTAAGCCACCCAGGCTCCCCTATCTAACTGACATTTTAAAAGGATCACTCTTGTTGCTGTGCTGAGATTAGCCCATGAAGAGGGAATGATTGAGGTTGGGTGACTGGTTAGGAAATGTGGTAGGCTGAATAATGCCTCCCCAAATGATACCCACATACTAATTCCTGAAACCTGTGAGTGATGGCTTTTGTGGCAAAAGAAACCCAAAACAAAACAAAACAAAAAACTAAACTCAAATAAAAATCCTCTGGATGTGATCAAATTAAGGATATTGAGATGGGGAGATTATCTGGGATTATCCTGGTGGGCACTTTATTATTATTTTTTCATTATTATTTTTTTTTATTTTTATTTTTCGGAAAGAGAGAGGCAGAGCATGAACGGGGAAGGGGCAGAGAGAGAGGGAGACACAGAATCAGAAACAGGCTCCAGGCTCCGAGCCATCAGCCCAGAGCCTGACGCAGGGCTTGAACTCACTGACTGCGAGATCGTGACGTGGCTGACGTCAGACGCTTAACCGACTGCGCCACCCAGGCGCCCCATGGTGGGCACTTTAAATGCAACCACATGTATTTTTCTAAGAGGGAGGCAGAGGAAGATTTGACCACAGGTAAGAAGAGCACGTGATGGAAGCAGAGTCAGAGACAGAAGATATTATAACATTGATTTTGAAGATGGAGAAAGAGGCCATGAGCCAAGGACCACAGGGAGTGCAGCTGTAGTTGCTGGAAATGGCAAGGAAACAGAAAATTTAAGGAAATGAATTCCCCCCCACAGCTCTTGAGGGAGTGTGGCCCTGTCAATACCTTGATTTTGGCTCAGTGATAGTGGTATTGGACCTAAGGCTTCCAAAACTGTAAGAGAATAAATTTCTGCTGTTCTAAGCCACCAAATTTGTGGCCATTTGTTATGGTAGCCATAGAAAACTATTGCTCTTATCCAAGAAAGAGATGATGGTAGTTCAGATGACAATGATAAAATGGAGATGATGAGAAGAACTGCATTTTGAGTAAGTTTTATACATAGAATAAATAGGATTTTCAGTCAGATCAAAAGAGGGATTTGAAATAAAAGGGAATCAAGAAAAGCACCAATGTTTTTGCCTAAGTAACTGAAATGATTTTGCATTAGATAAAAAAAAAAAAGTTGCATGTGGAAATGGTTTTTCAAGGGACAACCAGGAATTCTGTTTGGAACATACTGGATTTGAGAATTTTTTTAAGATATCTAAATGGAGGTTTGATTAGGCAGTTGGATATAAAAGCATGGAGTTTAGAAGAGAGATCTTTGGCTACTGATGCAAGGTTGGGAGTTATTGACACATATTTGTAGAATTGTATTTCTTAGTTGAAATGCTGAAAGTCTGCCTTAAAAGGATCAAAATTCAACTTTCTTGACATTTATATGAACTTTAAGTTGGAATGCTTTTGTGACATTATCCTCTAAACTGCATTTTCCCCCTATCCTGTTGGTCTAGAGACTATTATAGTTTAATAAAAACTGTCTTATTTGTAAAAGGAGGAAACGGGAAGAAAAAATATCAATATAAGCATTAAACAAGGAATGTAACCTATTAATATGGGTTTATATTAATTATATTAATGAGGGTTTAATAATGGAGATTTTCAAGAAAGATGATCTACTTATTTCTGATTTCTCAGAAATATGAATTTAGGCTATGGTAGCCATGAATTGATTTCTGTCATATTAGCCTTATGGCAGAAATTTGACACTATATGGAGATACATTTAGTGTTAAATTTTTATAGTGTTAGAATAACTCATCAAAGAGAGAAAAGGAGTCCCTTAACTGTTAAATATTTTAGTGTCAAAACCCACTTTATTGATTTTTCACTGATATACTTTCATTAACATTTAAAAAATTCCATTGCTTGAATTTTACTTTTCCCTCAAGCTGATTTGTAATATGTGGACATAGGCATGTGTTGAAAGGGTGGCTGGAACAAAAGTTCTTAGAGATCATATAGAAAGAAATTATGTTATCTGTAAGGAAAACACACATGATTTAGAATTTTTTATAGTATTGTAATGCATCATCCAAAAGCTTAGAAGACTTTTGTAAATTTGAAAAGCAATGTTGGGGTTTCCATTTCTGGCTCTGATGGAGTTTCTTGTGGAAGTCCTGCCAAAATCAACTAAGAGAGCTAAACAAAATATAATAAATAACATTTCTTTGAAGGCATCAGAGGGCTTCTAGAATAATAACACTTCAGGGGGGAAAGTATGGGGAAGTAGGATTCATACACAAATGTGAGCTGATATGCTATAGCCACTTTTATCTGTAGGATATTTCTGATATTTGATGTGGACCAAGAGGCTGGGAGTCCCAACTAAAGGTGCAGAGGACTACTAGTGAAAGGCAGTGCAAAAGCAGCGATACTGGCAGAATAGAGATTTAAAATATTAGATACTTGAGATTCTAGGATCTCAGTGAGAAGAGATAGGTAAAGAATTGACACCAATACCACTGATTTTTCTCAGTACATCTGTCTAATTCTAAAACTGTGTATGGTAACCTGAGCAGAATAAGAAGCTAAGCAGAAAGCCCTTGAGATGCAGAGCAGAGCTGATAGCAGTCCTGGTGATAAGGGTTAGAATTCAAGATATTTCAGAGGGAGAGACTCTGGTGAGTACCATACAGACTCTTCATGGAAAACACTAGAGAGTCACTTTCTATGAATGGTCTCAAGGTACTGGCAATCATACCTCAAGACAGCTAAGTCTCAGTGGGATTAAGGGGATTGACATCACACTATTAACTACCAAAGGAAAAGTTAAACCTTCTGTAGCGGAAGACAACATGGTTCACAATTTTTATAATATTTCATACATAATGTTTTCCATTTAGTTATAAAATTACCATGTATGCAAAATGACAGGATCACATGACTAGAAACCAAGAGAAGAGAAAAACAACATACCCGATGATGATCCAGACATTGGTCAAGGACTTTAAAATTCTTACTATTAATTTATGGGGGAATACATGGAGAGGTAAAAAGGAAGAATTCACCGGAGAACTGGTGTTTTTAAAAAGGACAAAAAATCTGTTTGAAATTCTAGAGGTGAATAACACAATAACTTAAGAACTCAATAGTTGGGCAATAGCAGACCTCACCAGAGAAGAAGATAGGGTTAGTAATCTGGAAGGTAGGTTAATAGAAAAACAGAACAAAAAGGATGAAAAATACAGAAAACTTGTCAGAGGCTTATGGGACACAGTGAAAAGATCTAACACACTTAATCGAGTCTTAGAAGAGAGGAGAAGAAAACTAGTGCAGAATTAATATTCAAAATAGCTGAGAACAGTGGCGGCTGGGTGACTCAGTTGGATAAGCGACCAACACTTGATTTCAGCTCAAGGTTGTTGGTTTTGAGCCCTGTGTCCAGCTCTGTGCTGATGAGTGTGAAACCTGCTTGGGATTCTCTCTCTCCATCTCTCTCTCTCTGCCCCTGACTCCCCCTACCTCTCTCTCAAAATAAACAAAGAAACATTAAGAAAAAAAAAAAAAAGAAATAGCTGAGAACAATCTAATATGGGTGGAGGATATAAAGCTACTGATTCAGGAAGTTCTGCAAACCTCAAGTTTGAAGAACACAAAGAAAACCGTCACACTTAGACACACCATAGTCAAACTGCTGAAAACCAAAGATAAAAAAAATCCTAAAAGCAGCTCAGGCAGTCAGAGCTTTAATTCAGAGATAAAAAAAACAAACAAATAAACAAACAACCCCCCCTTCCAAGAGTCTTTATGAAACAAAAGGAGGATAGTTTATTTTTCAGCAGAGATTGTGGAAGCCAGAAAAAAAAAATGGAATAAATACTCAAAGTACTGAAAGGATACAACTGGCGATTAAGAGCTTTCTAGTCAGAAAAAAAATACCCCTAAATACAAAGAGCAAACAGGGTTGATGAGGGGTGGGGAAGAGGGGAAAGTGGGTGATGGGCATTGAGGAGGGCACTTGTTGGGATGAGCACTGGGTGTTGTATGTAAGCCAATTTGACAATAAATTATATTTAAAAATCAAAACAAAACAAAACAAAAAAATTTCAGTTGAAATATTCAGACAAACCAAAATTGAGAGGTATCATTGTCAGGAGACCCATACTAAAAGAAATACTAAAGTTGATTTGTAAATCAAAAACAGTAAAGTCTTACACAGTTTTAATAAGTAATATTAAAATGCACAATAATAATTCAAAAGAGTCAGGAGGAGATAAAAGGAATTAAGATGTTGTAAGTTCCTGGTCATAAATTAATAATTGTATTAGAGAATTGTAAGCCAAAGACAGACAGTGTAATCTCTAGGGTAGCCACTAAATGAAAATAAAGCAGTGTGGGTAATTTGCCTTTGCCCTGGTCCCTTTCTTGGAAGAAGGAATAACAATCTCTTGGTGATCTCACATGGGGAGCTGTCTGATAAATCACTGGATTTTTAGTAATTCATTCAAGATCAAAATAATCATGATTAGACAGCTTTGAAAGACATAATTGGTGAATCCAGAATATAAACTTTAAAGAACACTGAGATGAGCTAGACCTGGGAGGAGAGAACCTGGATTTGACATTCATTATAAGACTTTGAGTTTGTAGGATAACATGGTATGGCAGGCATGGCTAGTTACATATGTAATGTCCATTTTTTCATTTTTATGTATTTTATACAACTAGGATGCACATAGTTCAAAATATTCACTTTTCCAGTTTCCTTCACTTGAAGGTGGTCAGTTCTGACCTTCAGATAAAACAAACTCTACCTAGGAATTTTGAGAAAGTTTCTTCCTGATATCCATGTTACCTCTTCCTCCTTCTTCCAAACCCCTCTCTTCAAGGCTGGGTTGGCCATCTTGAGAGTAGCAGCCATCTTGAGATCATGAGACATGCTAAGGATGTCAGAACAGAAAAACAAAGGGAGCCTGAGTCTTTACTGATATCTTTGAGCAGTTAGCTGTAGAAGACATAAACTAATTGCTTGAAGGATTGTTTTTTTTTGTTTGTTTTGTTTTTGTTTTTAATTTGAGCACAGTTGACACAATGGTACATTAGTTTCAGGTGTACAGCTTCAGGTGACTTGACATTTTATACATTATGCTATGTTTACTACAAGTATAGCTATCCCCTGTCCCATTACATCACCATTACAATATCACTGACTGTATTCCTTATGCTGTACTTTTTGTTCCTGTGACTTAGAAACTCCGTAACTGGAGACCTGTATCTTCTCCCCTTCACCTGTTTTGCCCAGCTGCCCCCATTCCCTCTGGCAACCATTAGTTTGTTCTCTGTACTTTTAGTTCTGATTCTGTTTTTTGTTCATTCATTTTTTTTTTAGATTCCATTTATAAGTGGAATCATACGCCATTTGTCTTTCTCAGTCTGATTTGTTTCACTTAGCATAATAACCTCTAGGTCCATCCATGTTACCTCAAATGACACAATCTCATCTTTTGTGATAGCTGTGTAATATTCCATAGTATATATATACCATATATTCCCTATCCGTTTGTCTATTGTTGGACACTTAGTTTGCTTCCATGCCTTGGATATTGTAAATAATGCTTAACATGGGGTGCATGTATCTTTTCAAGTTAGTATTTTCATTTTCCGTAGGTAAATACCCAATACTGGAATAACTGGATCGTATGATATTTCCATTTTTAATTTTTTTAGGAACCTTCATGTTGTATTCCACAGTGGCTGCACCAGTTTGCATTCTTACTGATACTGCTTGAGAGTTCCTTTTTCTCTATATCCTTGCCAGTACTTGTTTCTTTTCTTTTTGATTTTGGCCATTCTGAGAGGTGTGAGGTGACATCTGATTGTGTTTGTGATTTCATTTCCCTGATGATTAGCGATGTTGAGCATTTTTTTCATTTGTCTGCTGGTCATCTGTATGTCTTTTTTGGAAAAATGTCCATTCAGATCCCCTGCCCATTTTTTAGTTGGACTGTTTTTTTTGGTGTTGATTTCAATAAGTTCTTTATATATTTTGGATATTAACCCCTTATTATATATATCATTTGCAAATATCTTCTCCCATTCAGTAGTTTGTGTTCTTGTTTTGTTGATGGTTTCATTTGCTGTGCAGAAGCTTTTTATTTTGATGTAGTACCAGTAGTTTATTTTGGCTTTTGTTTCCCTTATCTTAGGAGACATATCTAGAAAAAATGTTGCTATGGCTGGATGGCAGAGAAATTACTGCCTGTGTTATCTTCTATAATTTTTATGGTTTCAGGTCTGTTTAGGTCTTTAATCCATTTAAAATTTATTTTTGTATATGGTGTTAGAAAGTAGTCCAGTTTCACTCTTTTACATGTAGCTGTTCAGTTTTCCCAATGACATTTATTGAAAAGACTTTCTTATTGTATATTCTTGTCTCCTTTGTCATAGATTTATTGACTTTGTATAAATGTAGATTTATTTCTGGGGTCTCTATTCTGTTCCATCAATATATGTGTCTATCTTTATGCCAATACTATACTGTTTTGATGACTACAGCTTTGTAGTATATCCTTAAATCTGGAATTGTGACACTTCCTGCTTTATCCTTCTTTTTCAGGATTGCTTTGGCTATTTTGGGTCTTCTGTGGTTCCATACAAATTTTTGTATTATTTGTTCTCGTTATGTGAAAAATGCTGTTGGCATTTTGATAGGGATTGCATCGAATCTGTAGATGCTTTGGGTAATATGGACATGTTGACAATATTTACTCCAATCCATGAGCATGAAATATCTTTCCATTTGTTTATGTCATCTTTAATTTCTTTCATCAGTGTTTTACAATTTTCAGAGTACAGGTCTTTTACTTCTTCAGTTAAGTTTATTCCTAGGTATTTTATTCTTTTTGGTGCAGTTGTAAATGGTGTTTTCTAAATTTCTCTTTCTGTGACTTTGTCATTGATGTATAGAAACACTGCTGATTTCTGGGTATTATTTTTGTATCCTGTCACTTTATTGAATTTATTACTTGTAGCAAATTTTTAGTGGAGCTTTGGGATTTTCTATGTATAGTATCATGTTGTCTGCAAATAGTGACAGTTTAACTTCTTCATTACCAACATGGATGCTTCTTATTTCTTTTTAATTGACTTATTGTTGTGGCTAAGATTTCGAGTACCATGTTGAATAAAGTGGTGAGAGTGGACATCCTTGTTTTGTTTCCAACCTTAGAGGGAAAGCTCTGTTTTTCACCATTGAGTATGATGTTTTTCATATTTGGCCTTTATCATGTTGAAGTACTTTCCATCTAATTCCATTATGTTGAGTTTTTATGCTGAGTGGATGTTGAATCTTTTCAAATGCTTTTTCTGCATCTACTGAGGTGACCATATGATTTTTTTAATTTTCCATTTTGTTGACATGGTGTATGACATTGATTGATTTGCAAATATTGAACCATCCTTGCATCCCAGGAATAAATCCTACCTGATCATGGTGAATGATCTTTTAATGTATTGTGTGTTATTTGATAAGATTTTGTTGAGGATTTTTGCATCTTTGTTCATCAGAAATATTGGCCTGTAGTTTTCCTTTTTTGTGGGGTCTTTGTCTGGTTTTGGTATCAGGGTAATGCTGGTCTTTCCTTCCTCTTCTATTTTTTGGAAAAGTTTGAGGAGGATAGGTGTTAAGCCTTCCTTAAATGTCTGATAGAATTCACTTGTGAATCCATTTGGCACTGGACTTTTATTTTTTGGTAGGTTTTGATTACCAATTCAATTTTTTTACTTATACTAAGTCTTTTCAGATTTTTTATTTCTCCCTGGTTTAGTTTTTGGAGATTGTATGTTTCTAGGAATTTATCTCTTTCTTCAATGTTGGCCAGTTTGTTGGCATATAATTTTTTATTGTATTCTTTTATAATCCTTTGTATTTCTATTGTGTCAGTTATTACTTCTTCCTTGTTTCTGATTTTACTTGTTTGAGTCCTATTTTTCTCTTGATGAGTCTGGCTAAGAGTGTGTCAATTTTGTTTATCTTTGTAAAGAACCAGCTCTTTGTTTCATTGATTTTTTGTTGTTGCTGTTTTATTTGTTCATTTAGTCATTTATTACTTCTCTGACCTTTATCATTTTCTTTCTTATACTCAGCTTGGGTTTTGTTTGTTTTTTTTTAGTTCCTTTTGGGGTAAGGTGAGAATGTTTGAGTTTTTTCTTTTTTCTTGGGATAAGCCTATATTTCTATATCTGTTCCTCTTAGAACTGCTTTTGCTGTGTCCCAAAGATTTTGGACCATTGTGTTTTCATTTTTATTTATGTCCATATATTATTTCATATCTTCTTTGATTCATTGACCTGGTTGTTTAATATTATGTAGTTTAGTCTCCACGTGTTTGTGTTTTTCCCAGTTTTTTGGTTGTGATTTGTTTTTAGTTTCATACCATTTTTGGAAAAGATGCATGGTATTATTTCAATTTTCTTAAATTTGTTGAGGCTTGTTTTATGGCCTAACATGTGATCTATTCTGGAGAATGTTCCATGTGCACTTTAAAACAATGTATATTCTGTTGTTTTGGGATGGAATGTTCTGTATATATCTGTTATGTTAATCTGGCCCAATATGCCATTCAAAGACATTGTTTCCTTATTAATTTTTTGTTTGAATGATCTATTCGTTGATGTAGGAGGAGTGTTAATGTCTCTTCCTATAATTGTATTGCCATCAATTTTTTTCTTTAGGTCCATTAATATTTGCTTTAGATATTTAGATGTTCAGTGATGTGTGCATGGATATTTATGATCATTATTTACTCCTGTTGGACAGATTCCTTTATCAGTATGTAATGCCCTTCTTTGTTTTTTGTTGGTCTTTGTTTTAAAGTCTATTTTGTCTAGTACAAAGTATTGCTAAGTATTGCCTCTGGCTTTTCTTTTTCTTTTTTTTTCACTTCCATTTGCATGGCACATGTTTTTACACCCCTCCACTTTCTGTCTGTATGTGTCTTTAGGTCTGAGGTGAGTCTCTTATTTTTTTTTTATTCATTGCACCACTCTGTATCTTTTGATTGGAGCATTTAGGTCTTTTACACTTAAAGTAATTATTGATAAGTATGTACTTACTCCCATTTAAATTTTTTTTGTTTTTTTTTTTGTTTGGTTTTTTATTCATTTATTTTTTTGGTTTGTTATTTTGCTATTTTGTTTTTTGTTTTTGCAGTTCTGTGTTTCTTTCTTCTTCTCTTGCTTTCTTTTGGCCAGTTAGTATCTACAATGTTTCACTTTATTTTCTTTCTCTTTATTTTTTGTGTATCAATCATAGGTTTTGGGTTCTAGGTTAGCATGAGGCTCATACATAACATCCTAAGTAAATAGCAGTCCAAATTAATTTGAGTGTCAATTAAGTTCAAACACATTAAAAAAAATAGAAAAAGAAAAATATCCTTTTTTCCTGTTCTCTTCCATTTTTACTTCCGTCTCCACATTTTGGGTATATATTGTCATATTTTACATCTTTTTATTAAACTTTTCTTATATTCTATTCTGGTCATTTCTTTTCCACCTGAAACCCTTTAACATTTCTTGTAAAACTGATTTAGTGGTGATAAATGCCTTCATCTTTTGTGTTTCTGAAAAAGTTTATCTCTCCATCAAATCTGAATGATAATCTTGCTGGGTGGAGTATTCTTGGTTGCAGTTTTTTTTTTTTTTCTTTCAGCACTTTGAATATATTATGCCATTCCCTTCTGGCCTGTAAAATTTCTGCTGAAAAATTAGCTGAGAGCCTTATAGGTTTTTCTTTGTAGGTATTTGTTTGTTTGTTTGTTTCTATCTTTCTACTTTTAAGATTTTCTCTTTATGTTTAACCTCTGACTTTTTTTTTTTTAACGTTTCTTTATTTTTGAGACAGAGAGAGACAGAGCATGAATGGGGGAGGGGCAGAGAGAGAGGGAGACACAGAATCCGAAGCAGGCTCCAGGCTCTGAGCCATCAGCCCAGAGCCCAATGCGGGGCTCGAACTCACGTACTCCGAGATCGTGACCTGAGCTGAAGTCGGATGCTTAACCGACTGAGCCACCCAGGCAACCCAACCTCTGACTTTTTAATTATTATGTACCATGGTGTGGACCTCCTGGGGTTCATCTTGGAACTCTCCATGCTTCTTGTGTGGAGACGTGTATGTCTTCTATTTCCTTCCCTAGGTTAAGGAGGTTTTTAGTCATTATTTCTTCAAATAAGTTTTCTATATCTTTCTCTCTTCTTGTGGGACTTCTATAATGTAAATATTTGTTTGCTTAATGTTGTGCAAGAGATAGCTTAATTTATTTTTATTTTTAAAATTCCTTTTCTCTTTTTGCTGTTTAACTTTAGTGCTTTTCATTGCCCTGTCTTGCAGATTGCTGATTTGTTCTTCTGCATCCTCTAATCTACTGTTGAGTCTCTCTAATGTGTTTTTTATTTCAGTTATTGTATTCTTCAACTCTTTTTTTTTTAATATTTCCTATCTCTTTATTGAAGGTCTCACTCAGTTCTTGCATTTTTTTCTCAAGCCCAGTGAATATCATTTCTTTAAATTCTTTATCAGGCATAATGCTTACCTCCTTTTCACTTAGTTCTTCTTCTAGTGTTCTGTGTATTCTGTGTGTGTGTGTGTGTGTGTGTGTGTGTGTGTGTGTGTGTGTGTGTTCTTTCTTTTGGAGCATATTCCTCTATCTTCCCATTTTGCTTGACTTTGTGTGTTTGTTTCTATGGATTAGGTGAAGCATCTACTTTTTCTAGACTTTAAGGAGGGGTATTATGTATGTTGTTCCCTATGTAGACTTTGTGTTTAGTGACTTTTGCTGGCTGGCTGGAGCTGTGACTGTACATGCTACTCTTAAACCATGGTGTTTCTGTCTCTCCTGCTATTCTCTTGCCATTCTTTTTATCTCATGGTTGTTCAGTAGCTGTTCAGTCAGCCCTTATTTCTTCTTCAGGAGGAATTCTTCTATTAATAGATGTAATTCGGTGTGGTTCACAGAGGAAGTGAGTTCAGAGTCTTCCTACATCACCATTTTGAGTCCTGCATGAAGAGTTTTTATTATATGAGAAAAATACATCACTATTTATTTAACCCACTGTAGTCTAGTGTTGTGTTGCTTAATGTTAAATGCCTCATAATTCATGTACAAGTTTCCTTTATTAAGGCCAACTTTTTACCCTGACACCCAAGTCTGGTCTACTTTAGTTATCTCTTCTGGCACTTCTCTGCTCCTTCTAACTTTCTTCACTTTTTTGTGGCCCTCTTCATTGAAGAACAAAAAGACACAGCTGTCCCTCTTCTTACAAATTATATCTATAATTATAGGTTTCCAATATTCATCCAATACTTTTCTGTTTCTGTATCTTGGCTCAGTCTTTCAAAATCTTAACCAATATTTAATTATTGCATACACAATGAAGAGTATTAAAATTGTTTTAATGTTTATATTTTTTTGAGAGAGAGAGAGAGAGACAGAGTGTGAATGGGGGAGGGGCAGAGAGAGGAAGACACAGAATCTGAAGCAGGCTCTAGGCTCTGAGCTGTCAGCACAGAGCCCAATGCAGGACTCAAACCCACAAGCCATGAGATCATGACTTGAGCTGAAGTCAGACACTTAACTGACTCAGCCACCCAGGAGTCCCAATGATTAGTATAAAACTCCCCAAAATGAAAATGGCCTTCATATCTGCTTTTTGGAGCAGGAAAGAAGGGAAGTCTTTGGTAATGGTTTCTCACATTTCACATTAAAAGCTTCAAATTAATTCTACTAGATTAGATTATGATGGAATAGCAAATCAATCCCAATATGCCACCTATTTAGAATATAAAGGTTTAATTCTCTCCTAGGCTACATGTCCATTGTGAGTTTGTTGGGGCCTCTGCTCCATATGATCACTTAGCTCAGGCTGATGGATATTGCTCTATGTAGATCATAGCAGCCGAAGTAGAGGAATGAGAATGCAGGACTCATGTACCATCACTTCTGTGCTTTGACTTGGAAATGACACATATCCTCACCTCTCTCAGGCCATTGGTCACAACTAGTCACATGATTCTACCAAACTACCAGGGCTGGGAATCTAGGATAGCAGAAAAATCTTTGGTGAGCCTTCTACAAGCTCCACCAAGCAGAATGAGTGCTGGAGGCATGAAAGAGGAAAAGATTGTGTCCTAGGTATCTGTGGAAAAGAGGAGAACCTGACAAGTCAGTCAGTCTGTGTTGAGAGGTGACCTCAGTTTAGCTGTTGGTAATCCTAAGTGGTTCTCCAGTGTATGTCCACAGAGCTAATTATTGGAAATAAAGGCCTAATGTTTATAGACCTAGGGCTCAGGTTGTCAGCAACAGAGACGACATTCAGCTCATACCAAGACTTAGCCAGAGGGCTGGGGCTTAGATGGAGCTAGTTGTTGCTCAGTAGTAAGGTTAATTCTTGTGCCTTAACTTCTCTCTGTGACTTTCCTTTCACAGGCAACAATATGTCCAAATGTTGCAAAAGTAGAACCTAGGAATAAAAGGGTCCTGAGAATGCTGAGAATAATCAGTGAATAATCTACCTTCTTCCTAGAACCATTATGTTCTACCTGGAACAATTATACTGAATGTAAAGTTTCCTGTTTCACATGAAGTATTTCAACCATAACACTACATTGAAGTTTCAGTTTCAATTCTACATTGAACTTTCTTTATTTTAGAAACACATTATAGGATTTCATTTTATCCTTCTAACCCACTCTATTTAGTAGGTAGCATTACACTCGTTTTACAGATGAAAAACCAGAGGCCCAAGGAGATTGTTCAAGTTTGAAAGGCTTAACTTTCTAGCTCGCACATTTCAATCCAGGCCTGTCTATTTCCTTCATATTGAGAGAGTTTTCAAATTAGGCTATAAATCCTCATGTCTGTTTATACTGATGAGACAAAACACTTGACTTTTTCAGCTAATTTTAAAAATGAGTGATTGCTCACATATCTCTCATCGTGTGTGCCTTCTGGCCATCTTAGCCTTCAGCACGTTTTGCTGGCTAAGTGCTGGCTGGCAGTTGCAAAGTTCCCTGGGATCTTATCTTTAGGCGCGAAAATGATTATACCATTTGACAAATGTGATATCTGAACTTAGCACCCAGCAAAAACGAGTGTTCACAGTGGCAGGGCAATTTGAATATTACGTAGGTGTTCTTGTGGGTTGCAAACACTTTATTACTAGCACCAAAATACTAACATATATGCATGTAGTGGCGTAGAGATTGCAAAGCAGTTAAAAGATGGAAGCTTCCTCCATTGCTAGCAAATCAAATGTAATGAGGAAAAGTTGACAAAATGAAAATGGAAATTACTTTCCCTGTAGCAAGTTAAGAAATTGAAAGTTTTCTTTCTCCCTTATTTCTTTCTCAAACTTAATTTTATAGCAGTTTTACTCTGCATTAACAATACTCTTCACTTAATATGTAATTATTTCCACTGAAAATACTACTAGAAACTGGAATACTTTCTTTTATAATCATGATACAAAGGAGATAGTAAAAAGCCAGATCCTATGTTTTGAAACTTTATTCTTTTATTCTTACACTTTTATATGCCTCACTGTATCATGTAAGATGCTTTTAGTTACAAATAAGAGAGGACAGAAAACAAACTAGCTTAAATTACTTGGAAATGCAATTCAGAGCTACAACAGTCTTCAGGTGTAGTTTGATAAGGGCTTCAGTTCCATTTCTCTGCTATAGTTTGTTCATTACTTTCTCCATGTGATGGCTTTACCCTCAGACTGACTTCCTTGCTGGTAGTAAAATGTCCTTACCTTACATGTACAAATCTGTAAAATTAAAAGCAAGAGAGAAATATTTTCTTTTTCCAAACATGGGACAGAAGATTTTGTGTTTCTCTCTATCCTAGGATAATGCATTATACTAATTAACCCAGTCCTGAATAATTTCTTGTCTTTGATCCTATCACTGTGATAAAGAGAACATATTTACCCCTAGAGGAAAGAGTAAAGTAAATAGCCCTTGAAACATAGCTACAATTCAGACGAAGAGGGATGGCTTTCTAGAGCAACGGTCTGGGGTTTTCTGGGAAGAGAAAAGGAAGGAATAGACACTGCTTGCATAATGAATACATGACCATTACATCCACTGATGGTACTTTTTAGGGTCAAGAAATTTTCTTTCTACTGAGATAAAATACTGTCAGGAAACCTCTCATGTGGTAAATTCATTTCCAGAATAAAAGGCAAATGCCCATACACTTTATAAAATATTTGTCTGAGCTGAGGATAGTCAGGGCTTCTTTACCTATGTTGTATCAAATGTAAGCTATTGGTGTACCTGTGAAAAACAGAGGCAGACAGGGAGGAAGGCTCATTCCTGGTCATTACAGCATTCTGTAGCTTCTGATTTCAGCCCCCTTCTTGGGTCACACCTCTCAGAATGTCTTTAGTGGTTTCTGTTCAGGTCATCCACTCGTGAAATATTAGTAACAGCTCTTGTGATCTCCTACAGATTCTGTTTCTTAGAGCAAGATTGCAACTGCTTTGGCTATTTGAATATTCTGAATGAACTGACTATTCATGTCTTGTGGCTTAGTTTCCACCTCTTTCTAGCTTTTATTGATGGCAGTAACTTGGCTATCCAACAGTGATTAAATTCTAATATTGTATATGACGTTGAATATATATGTTCTTGTATAATATAGAAATATTTTGTGCCCTAATCCCTGGAGCCTGTGAATACTATGAGCTATCTTTCCTCTAATTGTTATGTTATATGGCATGGTTGACCTTTAGATAGATTATCTGGGTGAGCCAGATCTGATACACAAGCCCTTAAAAGCAGAAGTAAAGAGCTTTCTCTGGCTTATGGCAAGGAGGAAGGCAGAAAAATCAGAGAGATTTGAAGCATGATAGGATTTGACACACTGTGGCTGGCTTGAAGGTGGAGGGGGCCTCATGCAAGAAACATTGAGTGAGTGTAACAGTTATGAAGAGATTTCAGTCAGGCGGCAGGGAAGCAAAACCCTCAGTCCAACAACTGCAAGGAACTGAATTCTGCCAAAAACCTGAATGAGCCTGGAAGCAAATTCCTCCTTATAGCCTCCAGGTAAGATCTCCATCCAACTAATATCTGGATTTTGGCCTTGTGATACCTGAGCAGAGAACCAGGCTAAGTATAGTCAGACATCTACCTACAGAACTGTAAGCTCATAAGTGGATATTGATTTAAAGGTGTTAAGTATGTGGTAATATGTTATAAATCATATAGTTAGACTGAACCTTCAATGAGGACAAAAGCCATGAGTAACCTCATGATTTGAAAAAGTAAATGGAGCTTTCATTAGGGTGAGTTGTTTGGTTCCCATATATGGATTGACATATTCCAGAGGAGATGGTCAAATAACAGGAGGAGATGGTGCAAGTGAGAATGGGACTTAGTCACGGAGAATGGCCAGTCATGAGCAGGTAGACCACAGCATCTCTGGGCTTTGGTTTTAGAATATTCATCTTGTTTTCTACATCCAATCCAAGGGCATTGTTCTTGTACCATCATATTTTTTCCCCTGATTTGAATTGTCCTCTAAATACAAAGGGTCTGTTATTTTTCCTTCCAGTTGTTTCCCCCATAGAGTTCCTGGCCCAGTATACATGAGTGGTGTTGATCCATTTTAGCTTCACTTCCCAGCTTAAGGTAACTACGATCCCAACAAATCATTGCAATAGCCTCCCTTTAAGGTTGAATCTAACACTTTTCATAACACTTTATTTTTATTCCATTTCACACTCTGTATTAGAACAGTCCAACCCTTCAAGAATATTATTTTAATGCAAGCTCTCAGAAACTCCTGACATTTGTAGTTTTATTTTATTAGTAAGTTAACCATCTTGATTAATTTACTCTAAACACACCAAAATATTTCTCACTAGACAATTGGGAGAAATGGGAGCTAAAAGTAAAACCTTGAAATTAGACATGCTAACTATGCCAGCATACATCATCATGCTGAAGCTGCCATGATAAAAGAATAGAGATAGGGCACTTTGCATTTACTTCTTAGAGCTGTGAGTTTAAGGATCCTTGCATTTCATTTTTTCATTTTTGTGTATTCTTATTCTTATACTTTGAGCTTTAAGCTTATCTCCCACAAGGACACTAGAATTTCTTTCCAACTTATTATTGGAAATTTACATTCTTGTCTCCATCTTCAAAACTGAATGTATTAGTGGATCTATTATAAGGATATAGATAGTCACAGGTAAGTATCTTTTGGGAGTTCGTTATGCATGCAGGGGTAGTTTACATTAATTGTGGTTTGAGGAATAAAATATAATGGACAGAAATTTCCTTTCATACCAGTCATGTGGAGACTGGTAGAGACTGGTACCAGACTTTTTTTTTTTTTTTTTTTTTTTTACCTTTATTTAACTATTGAGGAAAGTGAAGCACAAATACCTTACAGAGCTTACCCAAAACTCACTGTTAGGACTCAGATCTGGGCAATCTGATTTTGACATGTTCTGAGAGCTAAGGTTTGAAATGATTCTGCCATTCTAAGTAGGCAGAGGGGAGGGCCTCTATGGCAATAAATGTGGCCGTCTGTGGCAATAAAAAGCCGTCTGTGGCAATAAATGTCTTCTCTGTCTAAACAAATCCTACCTTGTTTGAATGTAATTAAGTAACAACAAAAACAAAACAACTTAGAGAATATGAAAAAGGAACAACAAAAACAATGTAACAAAAGCTAATGGGGGTAGCATCTGGAAAACTCAAGCAAATATTCCTTAAGAGGATCTAATGAAGGATTAAAGAAGCATTTCAGAAGACTGGTATCCTTCACAACATGAAGTAAGTTATGAAAATGGAACAGAAAGCCAAAGACATGAAATGGACTGGTATAAAAAATATTAAAAATGAGATACATGAAATAAAAAGTACCGAAATGAAAATTCAGATGCCAAACCAGAACTGAACCCTTATTTCAGTCAGTTAGAAGCCTAATTGTTCCTGTAAAAAATTGAATTAATGGAGGTTAAGTTGACAATTTTTCACAGGATTCACAGTGCTACGATGGAATCAATTCTCTTATCTAAATACCATTCTCAAGCATTTCTTTCAGTATATGTGGCAGGATTTCAGAGAAGTAGATTTGGAACACTGTAGCCAGGGAATGGGAGAGGAGGTCAGTAGGGGAGAGCTGAATCCCAGAGGTATTAACAAAAACACTTGAGAAGACCACATTCTAAGACCCAGGCCCACTCGAAAACAGAGACATAATCAGAAGATAAAAAGCTGCACTTCTCTCCCACCCACCACCACACAAACAAGCCTCTACTATTAAAACAGTGGGTTATAGCTGAAAGACAAAGACTCAGAGGAATAGAACAAAGGAAGTCCCACAGCTAATAGAGGAAGGAGAAAACGAGTTCATTAGAGGAATTTCAGGCCTCTGATGTTCATACCCATGACAAACCTCAGACACAACCCAACTCCTGGCCAGATTAACTAAATCTTTACACAAAAGGCTGATGTAAACGTGGTACATATTAAAGATACAACATGTTCAATTTTCAACAAAACAGTTAGAAAAAAAATGCCGAAGAGAAGAAAAAAATACTATCTGAAGAGACAAAAAAGTTATCAGAATCAGATCCAGATATGACATAGGTGTTGGGATTATCAGCAAAGGACTTAAAATAATGATGGCTAGTATGCTAAGGATTTTAATGGGAAAAATAGACAATTTTTAAAACCAAATGGGTATGGTGCACAAAGGGATGGAAATTATAACAACTGAAATTCTAGATATCAAAACCCAGTAACAGAAATGAAGGATGCCTTTAACGGCTCATCAGTAGACTGATACCACAAAATCTCTCATAGAATCAGTTTTAAAGGTAGAGGTTGATAACACAGTCATGATGACCTGTTCATACCACACAAGAATTATGAGACAGTTTCATCATACTTGTCTATACACATTTTCAAAGTCCCTCTTAATAGGTGATGTTTTATTTCCAGGAATTAAGAAGAAACAAACAACAGCAGCAACAACAAAACCAACTATGGGTTTTAGCAAATGGCAAATGCAAGCAAAACTAATAATTTTATAATACTCAAAAATTTTGCTGCCAGTTCTAAATGTGATAAAGAGATAAAGATATGCATGGGTTATTGATTTTTTTTTCTGTCTCCATGCTGTCATAATTGTGCACTATTCAAATAATTTAAAGGGTTGGTATGTCAAGAAGTCTTGGATTCAAAATCTGATTGGGTAACATCCAGCTGCTAAAGAGGTATGGGTCTCTGCTGCTCTCTTTAGCCATCCAGGACAACATCCTGGATTGCACAGGCAGCAGAATCCAGAAACTGTCTCTCCTTGAATTTCTTCAGGTTTTGACATCTTTCATCAGGAACCAATTCTTCTGTGTTCAGAATATATCCCTTCTTACCATGGGCAAATCATATGGAGTTTGGTTTATTTTCTTGATTTTGACTCAGCTAATATTTTTAAAATTTTTTTAATGTTTATTTATTTTTGACAGAGAGAGAGAGCGCCTGCGCGCGCACATGAGTGGGGGAGGGGCAGAGAGAGAGGGAGACACAGAATCCAAAGCAGCCTCCAGGCTCTGAGCTGTCAGCACAGAGCCCAACGCAGGGCTTGAACTCATGGACTGTGAGATCATAACCTGAGCTGAAGTGGGACGCTCAACCGACTGAGGCACCCAGGCGTCCCCTCAGCTAATATTTTGATGGAAAATCAAGTCAGACAGAAAACTTGGGTCCCAAATATTGATACTACAAATTTGTTAATTTTTTTTTCTCTCCTAATAGAGTTGAGTAGGTAGACTGCTATGCTCATTGTAGCCAAAATTTAAGATACAAGTTCAGAACCATATAGGACGGATCAAAAATCTTTCTCTAAAAATATTAAACTGTGCACTTTCAAAAGGAATAATATTGTCCTCAAAGTGGTAAAAATTTGGTCTTGGGAAAAGGCAAAAAAAATCTTGCTCTTTTTATGTATAAACTCAGGAATACATACAGTACATAAATATATATATACAGCATATTTCTGGTATTAAAATTTTTGGAGGGGAGTTATGATTAAGGGGAAGGTCTAAAAATGTTCCTTGGAGGGTCAATAATGAAAGAAGGCAAAAGTGTCTCAAACCAGTGACTTTTCTTCCTCCCCTACTCCCAGCTTATCTATAATACAGTCTGTGCCTACATGTGTACACACCCAGATATTTGAAAAAAATTTAAAAATGACCAATCATCTTGTATTTTACTTTCAAAATATCAAATGTATCAGGAGATTGAGAAAGACAAGCCACAAATTAGAGAAAATATTTGCAGAAGATGTAGATGATAAAGGACTGTTATTCAAAATATACAAGAACTCTTAAAATTCAACAGTAAGAAATGAACATCCTTATTTAAAAATGGACAAAAGACCTGAACAGGCACCTCACTAAAGAAGATATATAGATGGCAAACAGCACATGAAAAGATGGTCCATATCATGTCATTAGGGGATTACCAATTAAAACAACAGGGAAATACGACAGCAATCTTATCAGAATGGCTAAAATTCAAGACACTGACACTACCAAGTGCCGGTGAGGATATGGAACAGTGGGAATCCCTATTCAATGCTGGTGGGAATGCATAATGGCACAGTCACTTTGGAAGATAGTTGGGCAGTTTTGTACAAAACTAGTCATATTTTTACCACATGATTCAGCACTCATATTCCTTGGTATCTACCCAAATGAGTTGAAACTTATGGCCACAGAAAAATTCATACATGAATGTTTATAATTTCTTTAATTGTTTAATAATGGCTTTATTCATAATGGCCAACACTTGGAAGCAACCATGATGCCATTTGGTAGGTGAAGGATACACTGTGGTACATTCAGACAATAGAATATTATTTCACACTAAAATGAAATAATCAAGTTATGACAAAGACATGAGGAGCATTAAATAAATATTATGAAGTGAAAGAAGTCAGTGTTAAAAGGCAACATGCTATGTGATTCCAACTATACAACTTTCTGAAAAAAAAAACAAAACTATGGAGATAGTAAAAATATTAGTGATTGCCTAGGTTAGTAGAGAAAGAGAGATGAATAGGTACAGCACTGAAGAATTTTTTAAGCCAGTGAAACTATTCTGTATAAACAGATTCTGTTTATACAGAATAGTTTCTATACTATACTATACTATACTATACTATACTATACTATACCATACCATACCATACTATACTATACATACTATATAGAGATGTGTGGAAAATCTGTACCTTCCTCTAAATTTTGCTATAAACCGAAAACTTTAAGAAATAAAGTCTATTAAAACAAAATAAGACAAAAACAAAACAGAATAATACCAAATATCCAGATATTTGACTACATTGTGTAAAATAGATGAATGGCTGGCTGAAATTTTATTCTGGGTATTTTAACATGGTGCATCAGAATTCTGTCTCTGTAACTTCATTGCTTGACTTATTTCAGAGTGTGAGTATTTGAGCACACTGGCTCTGTTCTTGTGACTTCTGCTGGGTGTATTCAATACATCACCTTATAGTTTGTAGCTTTTATTCACATTGCTTCCTATTTCTTGGAGAAAAGAGGTTATGTTTAGGGTTATACCCAGTTATAATTGATACTTAAAAGTAGTCGCTTCACTTCCAATTAAATATTATTCCAACAAAGCAATGTTGAGAAATGACAAAGCTGGAGACATCACACACCCTGATTTCAAAGTATACTACAAAGCTGTAATAATTAAGACAATGTGGTATTGACATAAAAACAGCCCCATATCAGTGGGACAGAAGAGTGAGCCCAGAAACAAACCCATGCATATATAAACAATGAATTTACAACAAAGGACGTAACAATATACAATAGAGAAAGGACAATCTCTTCAATAACTGATGTTGGGAAAATTGGACAGCCATATGCAAAATAAAGAAACCAGACCACTATTTATATTATACACAAAAAGTAACTCAAAATGGATTAAAGGCTTGAATGTAAACCTGAAACCATAACACTCTTAAAGAAAATAGGAAGTAAACTCCTTCATATCATCTTGGTGATGATTTTTTTAATATGACACCAAAAGCAGAAGAAACAAAGCAAAAATGGACAAGTGGAACTACATCAAACTAAAAAGGAAAGGAAACCATCACAGCAAAGGAAACTATTAACAAAATGAAAAGGCAAACTACTGAATGGAGAAAATATTTGCAAGTCATGTCTTATAAGGGCCAACTTTCAAAATATATGAAGAACTCATGCAATTCAAGAGCAAAAAAAATCTGATTAAAAATTGGGTGGAAGACCTGAATAGAAAATTTTCCAAAGAAGATATATAGATGTTCAACAGGTACATGAAAAGATACTCTGTATCATTAATCATCAGGGAAATGCAAATCAAAACCACAATGAGATACAATCTCACACCTGTTAGAATGGCTACCGTCAAAAAAGAAGACTAGAATAACAAGTGTTTGTGAGGATGTGGAGAAAGGGGAACCCTTGTACACTTTTGGTGAATGTAAATTGGTGGGGCCACTGTAGAAAACAATATGGAGATTTCTCAAAAAATTAAAAATAGAACTACCATATTATCCAGCAATTCCACTTCTAGGTATTTATCAGAAGAAAACAAAAACACTAGTTCAAAAAGATATATGAACCCCCATATTAATTGCAGCATTATTTACAATAGCTAAGGTATGGATATTACATAAGTGCCCATTGACACAAGATTGGATAAAGAAATTGTGATATGGAATATTATTCAGCCAGAGAAAAGAATGAACTCTTGCCATTTGCAACAACACGAATGGACCCTGAGGTTGTTATGTAAGTTAAAGAAGTCAGACAGACAAAGACAAATACCACATGATCTCTCTTACACGTGGAATCTGAAAATAAAAATAAAAATAATTAAAATTAATGAAATTGGTGAAAATAAAAAAATAAAAAATAAAAATTTATAGGTACAGAGAACAGATTGATGGTTGCCAGAGGAGTGAGGGGTGATGGGTGAACTGTTTTTGTTTGTTTGTTTGTTTGTTTGTTTGTTTTAGTTTAAATAAATGGAATTTTTTGAAAAGGAGAGAAAGTGGAAAGAATGAGCAAAAATGAGACGTTATCTGTATATTTTAACACTGATTTCAGTGTTTCAGCTTTTCCTCTCTCTTCTTTTCCTTTAGTCAGAGCAGGCAATATAATAGTACAATGTTTTAAGAAGATGTTTTTCCATGATTGCATTTTCT
Source organism: Felis catus (assembly GCF_018350175.1). Lineage (NCBI taxonomy): Eukaryota > Metazoa > Chordata > Mammalia > Carnivora > Felidae > Felis > Felis catus. Next base: position 42,001,389 of record NC_058379.1, read on the forward strand.
AGGCATTTCTATATTTTGGGATAATTCTATCTCAAAACACATATCTCAGGAGCAGCAGAACTAGTACATTGTATTAAAGAGAAAAGGACCTCTGTTTTTACTAATTTATTGCTGTGTGACAAATTACCTCAGAACAGTGACTTAAGGCAACCATTTATTTTACTAATGCTTTGTGGATTAGGAATTTGGAAAGTACTCGGCCATATAGTTAGTCCCAAATCCAGATGGCATTAACTGTGGTGGTTGGAACTACCTGTTCAAAATGGCTTCTCCACTTGTGTTTGGTCTTAGCTTCTTTCTTTCTCTCTACATCTCATCTCATCTTCCACACTTTAAGTGGCTTGACCTTGACATAGCTTTTTTATGGTTTTTGGATTTCTCTTTTTTAAAAATGTTTTTTATGCATTTATTTTTGAGAGAGAACAAGCGGGAGAGGGGCAGAGAGAGCGAGAGGGAGGGAGACACAGAATCTGAAGCAGGTACCAGGCTCCCAGCTTTGAGCACAGAGCCCCACACGGGGCTTGAACCCACAAACTGTGAGATCATGACCTAAGCTGAACTCAGGTGCATAATCAACTGAGCCACTCAGGCACCCCATGGTTGTTGGATTTCTTAATTGGCTGGCTTCTTCTAGTATGAGTGTCGCCAGAGCAAGTGTTTCAAGGGACTCAAAAGGAAGCTGCAAGACTTCTTATGACTTGGCCTTAGAAGTTCCAGAACATTTATTTTGCTGTGTTCTATTGGTCAAAATATTTACCAATATCAGGATAGATGGAAAAATAGACTGCACCTCTTAAGGGAGGAGGGAGAGATAACACACACACACACGCACACACACACACGCACACACACACACCCAAGGACAACAAAAATTGATGGCAGCAATCTTGCAGATATATGACAACAATTATTTTCTATACAATTTGTCACTTATAATTAAAGTAAGGGGGAGTTTGATTAAAAGTTATTATTATATTCAACATGAATGATAATATGAATCCCAAAATCATGACATATCTAGGATACAGATAACATGAGGTTATCAGATTTTTCATGGGGTTTCAGCTATGAAATAGCTCTGTTACCTTAAACCTTTGAAGGCTGTAAATTCCTAAGCTGGTATCAATTCAAGGTGAATATTTGTTTGAAAATCAAATTAATTTTATTGTTAGTCTCAAAGACATCAAGGGACCCAAGGTCAAGCAATTCTGGACTGTCGATTTTCCGGGACACAAAATATTACCCAGAGTAAATTATATAAGGATAGTTTGTTAAATGCTCATTAAATTATGCATAAGTAACTCCTATTTAATAAGAGAGTTCATATCTAGGCATAATAATCCCATCATTTAGTTAAGGATCTGATACCATAAAAATGATTTTCTTTAGAGCAAAATAATCCTGTTTCTCTATGTTCACAGCAAAAGCATCAGTATCAATTACAACATAACCTAGCAATTGAAAACAGGATACTTATTGTTCTCTTGGGTTTTAAAATAAACCAACTGATGTTTATGTAGCCTTGGTCCATCAAAAACAACAAAGGCTATCTGGGGGTGGGGATGAATGGTTGAATGGTAAATATGTTCCAGAAATATACAGGAAGTTCAATTTTTATCATGTGCAGGCCTGTGTAAAATCATCTGAACCTTTTATTTTATGTGCATCCTGCTGTGTACCTCAATTCCTACTGGTATTATGCCAACCCTATAAAACACTCATCTGTTCCAAGTTACTAACAGGGTATCTCCACTTTAAAAAAACCAACAGAAAAAACCCCGCCAAAACCAAAAACCCTGATTATCCCCAAAGAAAGCTATTTTAGTATTTGAGAAACTGATTTACTTATTGATCATGGAAAGATTCAGGAAGACTAATGAATACAGATGAACTTCCTTTTAGCACTGGAAGTTTACATTTCATTAAAAAAATATTTCAATACTATATCTAAAAAAGATAGTGTGATATAATGCAGAGAATGAGAACTAAAGAATATAAATGCTGAAATTCAGTTCTGGTTGCTCACCTTACTAGTTCTATGGTTTTGGTCAAATACTACAACCTTTAAAGTTATCAGCATTACCATTTATGAGTGAAATATTTCCTGCTGTTTATTTTTCTCTTTCTGTCCCAATATTTGTGAGGAGAAAAAAGATGAAGAATATTATATTTCTTGCCAGGTGTAATAGGAATACCTCACAAGGAGAAAATTACCTTTGTTGGGAAGATGACTTGATAAATTCATCTGAAATGGCCGTATGCTGGGGTCACAGCTTTTGAGAAAATCTTGAAATAGTTGGTAAGATGGTAGGAGATTGCATGGTATTTGATGGGCTCCTACACTTATACTTGTTCACAATCATGAGTGTGAATAAGAGTGAAAATTACTAAAATTTAAGATTTTTATCTAAGTGTATTTATTTATTTGTTTGGTAGAGAACAGAGAAGATTTGGTTTGCTGTACAAGTTGCTATGGGCAAAATCAAGATAGCATATGTACACGGAAGTCAAAGAGATGATGAGAAACCAAGTTCTGGGGGGCTTGCAGAAAGTATATACAAATATATCATATCTGTGGTATTACAATTTGATGAGGATTATGATTAGCAGAATTCCAATACCTTTAGTATATGTGCATTGGTGTTTATGCATATATGTGTGTATTTTAATATAACTCTGCTCTAATTCCTAGGAATCTTGAAAAACAAATAGCATATGGGCATAGCCTAAAATATCATTTATTTCTTTAACTGATACTTCTTGGTTAATCTACTGACATAAAGGGTTTATATATCCTCTAGTTCTTGGATTACTTAGTATTAACTTGGGACATTTGGGGCAATTATTTCAAATGAGAAAAAAATATTCTACTTCAGTCTGGCATGCCCAATAATTAATTTTCTAAGAATCTTTAGAATTTCATATTAATACTTTTGAAAGCTGGTGATAGCTTGATGCATGTCCTTAGAATTCTTCATGAATTTTGACTTTTGTGATGTGGAAAGAGAATGGAAAAGAAATCAACCAGATTGAATAGGAATTCATGGTTCTGGTTTGATCTAGTTATATAAGCAGATGAAGCTGCACACACAAAAATATATTCTCAAAAACTAGGAAAGTATACTCTGGTATAGTTTAGTGCAATGTTTGTTGGCCTTGAGGAGAGGTGGAAACTGCTTAATATACAAGCAATAGCTCATCTTGATAATTTTTCTTTCTGTAAGTTATTTCATAAGATAACACAAAGATGAGGTCAAAGAAGTTGAGACTGGTATATTACAGATATAAAGGAGACAATGCAAATTACTTCTTTTAGACAAATACACAAGCCAGATGAATAGGGAATAACAGTTAAGTTACCTTTGTTTTTTTGAAATCATGCTCTTTTTTTCTCCCAGTGGGGAAAAATTTGACTGTTAAAGTATTAATTACATACCACCTCTCTTTAGTGCTCATTCTTACTGTTTTATAACAAACATATTCTAAGCTGAATAGAACTGTATCTTTAGATTGATCTTCACACTATCCAAACAACCTGTTTCAAACTAATAACGTTAGCAGATAAGTTCTTTAAAACTTTCTGATAACTGCAGAACTAACAGAAATAGGCTTCTGAGACTTTAGTAACTGTAAAGATAAATTTAACTTGAATGGAATTTTTCTAGGACTCTTCATCTGATGAATGTACACACCCAGTTTTAGGTTAATAAGAATAGTAACAAGTAATTATAACAGTGGAGGACAAAACTTTTTGCATTTAGTAATCAAAGGACAAGTATTGGTAACACTGAAGATATGCAATCTTATGTAGGGGCAATTAAGATTCATGACTTATTTAAACTGAAGTTGGGGATGTGCATTCCTATTTTACACATGAAGGCAAGGAAATGTTTATCATACTGTTTGAAATAGCAAAAATTTGTGTAAATGTTATTAAATTCTCAAAAGGAGGGAGAATGGGTAAATACTTTTGATATATTCATAAAATAGATGTTCTTCTCAAAAAGGATATAATGAATGCTATATATGTAAACATGACGACATTCCAAACTATAATGTTAGGCCCACAAATATTTTTTTAGGCCACAAATATTTTTAAAACAAATATAGATTACATATTTATGTAAGATAAATTTATCTATATTTTAAAACAAAAATTTATATAAATTTTAAAACTTAACAGTAGTGTATGTAGTTGAATGGATATGTTTGGTTTATTGTTTTTATGTAGTAAAATTGTTAAAATATGCATTGAAATTAAACTCACCATGGTCAAGGTGGTGACGGCCCTGGGATTGTATACGGGGCTTCAGGGGATTTTTCTTTTCTTTTTATTTTTTATTAATTAATTAATTTTTTTAACTTTATTTTTTATTTTTTAAAATTTACATCCACATTAGTTAGCATATAGTGCAACAATGATTTCAGGAGTAGATTCCTTAATGCCCCTACACATTTAGCCCATTCCCCCTCCTACAACACCTCCAGCAACCCTCAGTTTGTTCTCCATATTTATGAGTCTCTTCTGTTTTGTCCTCCTCCCTGTTGTTATATTATTTTTGTTTCCCTTCCCTTATGTTCATCTGTTTTGTCTCTTAAAGTCCTCATATGAGTGAAGTCATATGATTTTTGTCTTTCTCTGACTAATTTCACTTAGCATAGTACCCTCCAGTTCCATCCATGTAGTTGCAAATGGCAGGATTTCATTCTTTTTGATTGCCCAGTAATAGTCCATTTTATATATATATATATATATATATATATATATATATATATATATATATATATATATATATATATATATATACCACATCTTCTTTATCCATTCATCCATCGATGGACATTTGGGCTCTTTCCATACTTTGGCTATTGTTGATAGTGTTGCTATAAACATAGGGGTGCATGTGTCCCTTCAAAACAGCACACCTGTATCCCATGGATAAATGCCTAGTAGGGCATTGCTGGGTCATAGGGTAGTTCTATTTTTAGTTTTTTTGAGGAACAGCCATACTGTTTTCCAGAGTGGCTGCACCAGCTTGCATTCCCACCAACAATTCAAAAGAGATCCTCTTTCTCCCCATCCTCACCAACATCTGTTGTTGCCTGAATTGTTAACGTTAGCCATTGTGACAGGTGTGAAGTGTATCTCATTTTGGTTTTGACTTGTGTTTCCCTGATGATGAGTGATGTTAAGCATTTTTTCATGTGTCAGTTGGCCACCTGGATGACTTCTTTGGAGAAGGGTCTATTCATGTCTTTCGCCCATTTCCTCACTGGATTATTTGTTTTTTGGGTGTTGAGTTTGATAAGTTCTTTGTAGATTTTGGATACTAACCCTTTATCTGATATGTTATTTACAAATATCTTCTCCCATTCTGTCAGTTACCTTTTAGTTTTGCTGATTGTTTCCTTTGCTGTGCAGAAGCTTTTTATTTTGATGAGGTTCCAGTAGTGCATTTTTGCTTTAGTTTCCCTTGCCTCCAGAGTCGTGTTGAGTAAGATGTTGCTGCGGCCAAGATCAAAGAGGTTTTGCCTGCTTTCTCCTTGAGGATTTTGATGGTTTCCTATCTTACATTTAGGTCTTTCATCTATGTTGTGTTTATCTTTGTGTATGGTGTAAGAAAGTGGTCCACGTTCATTCTTCTGCATGTCACTCTCCAGTTTTCCCAGCACCACTTACTGAAGAGACTGTCTTTATTCCATTGGATATTCTTTCCTGCTTCATCAAAGATTAGTTGGCCATAGGTTTGTGGGTGCATTTCTGGGTTCTCTATTTAGTTCCATTGATCTGAGTGTCTGTTCTTGTGCCAGTACCATACTGTCTTGATGATTACAGCTTTGTAGTGTATCTTGAAGTCTGGGATTGTGATGCCTCCTGCTTTGGTTTTCTTTTTCAAGATTGCTTTGGCTATTCAGGGTCTTTTCTGATCCCATACAAATTTTAGGATAATTTGTTCTAGCTCTGTGAAAAATGCTGGTGTTACTTTGATAGGGATTGCATTGAATATGTAGATTGCTTTGGGTGGTATCGACATTTTAACAATATTTGTTCTTCCTATTCAGCAGCATGGAATCTTTTTCCATTTCTTTGTGTCATCTTCAATTTCTTTCATAAGCTTTCCATAGTTTTCAGTGCATAGCTTTTTCATCTCTTTGGTTAGATTTATTCCTAGGTATCTTATGGTTTTTGGTGCAACTGTAAATGGGATTGATTCCTTGATTTCTGTTTCATTGTTGGCGTATAGGAAGTCAACTGATTTCTGTGCATTGATTTTATATCCTGCAACTTTGCTGAATTCATTAATCAGTTCTAGCAGTTTTTTGGTGGAATCTTTTGGGTTTTCCAAATAGTGTATCATGTCATCTGCGAAGAGTGAAAGTTTGACCTCCTCCTGGCTGATTTGGACGCCTTTTATTTCTTTGTGTTGTCTGATTGCAGAGGCTGAGACTTCCAATACTATGTTGAATAACAATGGCGAGAGTAGACATTCCTGTCTTGTTCCTGACCTTAGGGGGAAAGCTCTCAGTTTTTCCCCATTGAGGATGATATTAGCATTGGGTCGTTCACATGTGGTTTTTATGATCTCAAGGTATGATCCTTCTGTCCCTACTTTCTTGAGGGTTTTTATCAAGAAAAGATGATGTATTTTGTCAAATGCTTTGTCTGCATCTATTGAGAGGATCATATGGTTCTTGTCCTTTCTTTTATTGATGTGATGAATCACATTGATTGTTTTGTGGATTTTGAACCAGCCCTGCATCCCAGGTATAAATCCCACTTGGTCGTGGTCAATAATTTTTTAATTTTTTGTTGGATCCAGTTGGCTAATATCTTGTTCAGGATTTTTACATCCATGTTCATGAAGGAAATTGGTCTATAGTTCTTTTTAGTGGGGTCTCTGTCTGGTTTTGGAATCAAGGTAATGCTGGCTTCATAGAAAGAGTTTGGAAGTTTTCCTTCCATTTCTATTTTTGGGAACAGTTTCAAGAGAATAGGTATTAACTCTTCCTTAAGTGTTTGGTAGAATTCTCCTGGAAAGCTGTCTGGTCCTGGGCTCTGTTTTTTTGGGAGATTATTGATTACTAATTCGATTTCCTTACTGGTTATAGGCCTGTTCAAATTTTCTATTTCTTCCTGTTTCAATTTTGGTAGCATATATGTTTCTAGGAATTTGTCCATTTCCTCCAGATTGCCCATTTTTTTTGGCATATAATTGCTTATAATATTCTCTTATTATTGTTTTTATTTCTGTTGTGTTGGTTGTGATCTCTCCTCTTTCATTCTTGAATTTACTTATTTAGGTCCTTTCCTTTTTCTTCTTGATCAAACCAGCTAGTGGTTTATCAATTTTGTTAATTCTTTCAAGAACCAGCTTCTGGTTTCATTGATCTTTTCTACTGCTGTTTTGTTTTTGTTTTTGTTTTTGTTTTTGTTTTTTTTGTTTTTGTTTTTTTTGTTTGTTTTTTTGTTTTTTTTGTTTTTTTTTTTTGGTTTCGATAGCATTAGTTTCTGTCTAATCTTTATTATTTCCTGTCTTCTGCTGGTTTGGAGTTTTATTTGCTGTTGTTTTTCCAGCTCCTTAAGGCATAAGGTTAGGTTGTGTATCTGAGATCTTTCTTCCTTCTTTAGGAAGGTCTGGATTGCTATATACTTTCCTCTTATGACTGCCTTTCCTGCATCCCAGAGGTTTTGGGTTGTGGTGCTATCATTTTCATTGACTTCCATATACATTTTAATTTCCTCTTTAACTTCTTGGTTAGCCCATTCATTCTTTAGTAGGATGTACTTCAGTCTCCAAGTATTTGTTACCTTTCCCAATTTTTTCTTGTGGTTGATTTCGAGTTTCATAGCATTGTGGTCTGAAAATATGCACGTTATGATCTCGATCTTTTTGTACTTAATAGGGCTAATTTGTGTCCCAGTATATGGTCTACTCTGGAGAACATTCCATGTGCACTGGAGAAGAATGTTTATTCTGCTGCTTTAGGATGAAATGTTTTGAATATATCTGTTAAGTCCATCTGGTCCAATGTGTCATTCAAAGCCATTGTTTCCTTGTTGATTTTTTGATTAGATGATCTGTCCATTGCTGTGAGTGGGGTATTGAAGTCCCATGCACATGCGCGGGAGTGGTTAAAATGGTGCCACTCAGCTACCCAGTTTGTTCTCCTGGATCAGCAATTGCGCACCTGTCCTTTGTCATCAGCTCTCATCCACTCCCCGCTTTTTCACTCTCCGTGACCAGGCCCCAGGCCGTACCTCTCTCCTGAGTTTTGTCTCAGATGTGGCTGTCTTCTGGGATCTGCTGAGACCAGGTGGCTTCAACAGTCTCACCAAATGTCCTTACAGCAGTGGAACCACTTTTCCCTGTGTGGCCCGAGAACCTCCCGGACCCCACTCTGTTCCTGGGGATTCACATTTCCCTCCAGAGCACTGCCAGGTATTGAGCTGAGGAGTTGCAGCCTTTGTGCTCCCCTTGTTTACAGTCTTAATGGAGTTTAAACCCTCTCTTTTCTCCTTTTTCCTTTCTCCCTTTGTAGTTTAGTTCCCGCAGCTATCTCCAACTTTCCACTTTCTCTCCAGCTGCTTTTGGGGAGGGGTGCTTTTCCCGTATGCTCCCCCCTCCCCACTCTCCATCCTCTCTCTGCCCACAAAAGGGGTTCCCTACTTTTTGCGGCTTCTTGCTCCCCAAGTTCAGCTCTCCGTACCTGCTGAATTCTGTGGTTCAGGTTGTGCAGTTTGTTGTGTCAATCTTCCAATCCGTTTTTTAGGTATGTAGGATGGTGTAGTGTTGGTCTGGCTGTATTTCATGGACGCAAGACACAGAAAAAGCTTCCATCTGTTCTGCCATCTTGGCTCCTATTCCAGGGGATTTTTCTTTTAAATGTGGTATTTTGTTTCTGTATTAAAAAACAGATATAAATATGGCAAAATATTAAAATTTGATGAAGCTCAATGGTAGAGATACGTGTGTTTATTATCTACTGAACTGTATTCTACCATGAAATGTAACCTAATGTTGATGACATTTAAAATAAATTCCTAACTATATTTTTCTACTTTTTAATTTTTCAGAGAATTCTTTAGTGTTGTGAGTTTTTCTCTGAATCATCAGCTTTGAGTCTTTCCCTGAATTATCTCATGTTACAGTGATAGATTTTAAAGTGATAATTGCATTTAAGATCTTATTTTTTAAACTACTATAGCTGTCATAGTAGCATATATACAAATATAATGTACAGTATATTATAGTATATACTACAGAAATATAGTACTTATATATGGTAATATACTCTATACATGTAACAACATAAATCTGTTCTAGTAATAGTGTGTATTTTATGGTCTATTTCCTTTTTATGGAAGATAACAGTTTCCTATTCTTCCCAGCAACTTAAAAATCTTTTTAATTGGGGAAAAACCCCACGTGCAGAAAATTTACTGACATTATATAAAGAACAATTATCTGCAAGAAGGTTGAACCATTAAGCATCTGTAACCTTAGTGGCTGCCTGCATGGCCCTTTATAAGCCCCATTTTAGTTACAAAGATAACTCTTAGCCTGACTTTTATGTTAATAATCCCTTCATATTTATTTATCTTTGATAGCATTTAAGTATGCAACAATAAACATCATAGTTTTTACCTGCTTTTGAACTTCACATAAATGAAGTGAATTTTTGTTCTTCTGAGTATGCCTCTTTTTTATTGTAAGGTTTATCCATGTGATTTTATGTAGCTTTCGTTCATGCACTTTTGTTCAGGAATATAATACATTATGTGAATATATAAAAATTTAAAGTCTCCTGTTGATAGTCTTTGGGTTTAATATAGCCCAATATCCCTACTAATGCTTAGCATGTCAGACTTACAGTTAATATTTTTGTGACTGCTGAAGTACCTTACTCTATTGTATATGTTTGTGTTTGAGGTTTAAGTTACTTTGATGTGCCCTGAACTTTTACATATGGATAAGCCTTTGTAAGTGCCATCCAGATCAACATATAGATTATTTCCAGCATCCCTGTAAAGATTCTTCACAAATGCCCCCAAAGGTCACCACTAATCTGAACTCTGTCACAATAGAATGTTTTGCTATGTTTGACCTTCATATTCACATAAACTACACTATACAGTTTGCATTTTCTTGGCAACTGCCTTTTTTTTGGTTCAGCATTTTGTCTTATACATTTTTGCATGAAGCAGTTGTTCATTCTCTTAATTTCTGAATTCCACAATTTACCCACTTTACTATTGATGGACATCTGAGTTGCTTCTAGTTTTTATCTCTTATGAATAAAGCTCTGTACACATTTTGGCGCATTTCTTCTAGTGAATATAACTAATCATTTATTTGTATATACAGCTAGGAGTGGAAAGGCTGGGTCATAGACTATACCTATGTGTAGCTTTAGCAAATAATGACAGTTTTCCAAAGAGGTTTTACCAATTCACACCTCCACCAGCAATTTATGTGAGGTCCACTTCCTGCACATGGTTGGAAAGTCTTGGTATTGTCAGTCTTTATAATTTTAGTTACTCTGGTGGGGATATGGTGATATCTCATTATATTCTTAATTTGCATTTTCTATTTTATATATTCATTGTCCACTTGTATATCCTCTTTCTGCTTCTTAAATTGCCGTTTCAAGCCTTGACTTATTAAAAACATTTGGTTAGCAGTTGACTTCTTATATACTTTAAGAATATTTTGTATATTTGGTAATATGAATCCCTTATCAAAGATGTGTGATGCAAAACAGTCTATGGTTTGTGGATTTACTCCCCTAATATCTTTTGATAAATATATATTCCTAATTCTAATAGAAGCCAATTTATTAAATTTTCCTTTAATACTTTTTATTCCTTGACAAAAATATTTGCCTACTCCAAGATCATGAAAGTGTTTTCCTATGTTTTTTTTTTTCCCTAAAAGTTTCATGGTTTTAGGATTCACATTTAGACCTGGAATTACTTTTGTGTATGGTGTAAGGGTCCAGATTCACTTTTTTCCCTATATGGATATCCATTTGACTCAGCACCATCACTAAATTGAAGTGTGACATTTGTCATAAATCACTGTTACTAATTTAATTGCTGTAGCTTTTAATAAATTTTGAATCCCGTTGTTTAAGTCTTGTAGCATTTTCATCTTTTTCTTCAAGATTGCCAAACCTATTTTTGGCCCTTTACTTTTATATAGAACTTTGAATATCAGCCTGTCAGTTTCCACAAAAACTTTTTTTTGAGATTTAAATTAGAATTTCCTCAAATTAGAGATGAACTCACAGACAACTGACATCTTTACAATATTGCATCTTTCAATGTGCAAAGGTGGCATAATCCTTTATTTGTCTAGGTCTTATTAAATTCCTCAATAGTATTTTACAGTTTTTGGTTTAAGATATATTTTTAATTAGATTTGTTCCTAAGCATTTGATAGTTTTAGTGCTGATATAAATTATTTTATTTTCTCATTATATTATTGCTGGCATAAAGACATAAAATTAATAACTCTACTAATCTTATACCCAGAGAGTTTGCTAGATTATTTAATTAATTCTAATAATTTGACTTTAGATTTTTGACATACCCTATGTACCTAATCATGACATCTGCAAATAACCATTATTTTATAACTTCCTTTTAAAACTTTATCCTTTTTTTTAAATTTTGTTACAATAGCTGGGACCTCCTGTGCCATATTTAATCAGTTGATATTGGTGGACAAATATTTCTCATTCTAGATCTCAGGGTTAAACCTTTTAATATTTCAACTTTAAGTATGATGTTTACTGCAGACATTTTGTGGATACTCTTCCTCTGTAGTATCTACAAATAAACTGTTGCTTGCTTAGCAATTTTTTAATCATGAATACATATTGAAATTATTATATATAGGTTTTTTTTCTCTACGGAGGTATGCATGTTTCCTCTTTCTTTTTATTAGTGTGGAAATTTGCATTGATTGATTTTGAATGTTAAAGCTACCTTGCTTTTGTGGAATGAACTTAACTTTATCATGATACGCTTTCCTTGTATATCACAGACTGGATTTGATTAAAAAAATATGTTTAGAATTTTATGCATTTATGTTCCGGAAAGAAATTGTCTATAATTTGCCTTTTTGGTGATTTATTTGTCATATTTTGCTACTAAGGTATGACTATTTCATAAAATAAATGTAATTACTTTTACCAAGTTTATGAGAATTCACCATTGAAGTAATATGGGTCTAGAGATTCATTGTAAGAAGATCTTTAACTATGGCTTTAATTTCTTTAATATATATTTCAGTGTCTTGAAATGAAACTTTAGATAATTGATATTAGCCTTTTTTCTTTTTTTTTATTTTTTAAATTTTTTTTAACATTTATTTATTTTTGGGACAGAGAGAGACAGAGCATGAACGGGGGAGGGGCAGAGAGAGAGGGAGACACAGAAACGGAAGCAGGCTCCAGGCTCCGAGCCATCAGCCCAGAGCCTGACGCGGGGCTCGAACTCACGGACCGTGAGATCGTGACTTGAGCTGAAGTCGGATGCTTAACCGACTGAGCCACCCAGGCGCCCTGATATTAGCCTTTTTTCCTTCTCTACGTATTCATAAATTATATACGATATTTATAAGTCTTTCAACCACAGCTTTAGATGCTTCCCACATAGTGTATCTCTTCCATTTTTATTTATTTTAAAATATCTTCCATTATTAAGTTAATTTCTTTGATTCTTGGGATATTTACAAGTACAGTGGTTAATTTATTGATATTTGGACATTTCCACTTTTATCTTAACAGTTTTTAGCTTAGCAGTACTTAATTCCATGCTATTAGAGAACTTACATAATTTAAAACTTCTGAATGTTTTGAGATATATGATCTAGCAGATGGCTAAGTCCAGTTAAATAATCCATGAGCAGTTGAAAGTACTGTAGAGTCAGCTAAAAATCAAAGTCACAAGACTCAAATAAGCCCTACCTGATTTCTAGGGGAATGGTACTAGAAAATTAATCAAGATGAAATTCTCATGCAGGAAGAGAATTAGCCTATTTTTTTTTTTATAGAAGACCAATGTTAAGTCCTTAGAACACTAGCTCTATTTACCATTCCATATCTTTGTGAACATTTTCTTGCTTTTTAATTATCCCCTCCACTTCCTTTTAAATACCACACACATTTGTAAAATATTTGTATATATGATTTCCAACTTAGAAGTATGAGGACATCTCATGTACACCCACACATAAATTTACCAACTGTTTCCATTCTTGCCCCATTCTCTTTATCATTTTTTCTCTCTATATATTGTAAGTCTCAATTTACCTATGGCCCTTCTATGGTGGAATTTTCCAGGGCTCCTGAGACCTGTGGTATTCCCTAAGCCATCTCCTTGAATCCTGAGCCCACTTGTCTCCCTTCTCAGAGATGTGAGGTTGCTGAAAATTCTCCTGACACTTGTTGCTTGACTTCTTGACTGCTTGACTTAAGCAGTTTAATTAGAACATGTCTTTACTGGAAAATGAGTTCCAGGAGTAATTCTGACTTCACAGTGCCTCTCCTTGATAAAGGGTCTTAGCCCTTCATGTCTTATTTGGTATGGGAGCACCAAACTCCATCCAAATCTCTGCTGGTTTCTCTGATCTCAGCAACCACCCTCAGTCCAGCTTCTATACTCTTGCTTTGCAGTATGGATTTGCCGATGACCCAAGTAGAAAAGCTGATTTATGAGTATAGCTCAGACAGTTTCTTTCTCTTCAGTCTGACTGCTCAGGTCTGGCTGCCTTGACATCTTCTGATGTCATCAAACACATGTTTTTGTGTTTTGTATTGCTTTAAAATTTTTTTTCCATTGGCAGCATTAGCCTGTTACATAGCTGAAATCCGAATCTGTACCTTCATATTTCTTTTTTTTTTTAATGTTTTTTAACGTTTATTTATTTTTGAGACAGAGAGAGACAGAGCATGAACAGGGGAGGGTCAGAGAGAGGGAGACACAGAATCTGAAACAGGCTTCAGGCTCTGAGCTGTCAGCACAGAGCCCGACGCGGGGCTCAAACTCACAGACCACGAGATCATGACCTGAGCCGAAGTTCGGCCGCTCAACCGACTGAGCCACCCAGGCGCCCCTCTACCTTCATATTTCTAATAAACATGCTCAGTGCTGTTTTTTTAAATCACATATGTAGTCTATTTTCTTTCCATTACACAAAGTGAAGATTTATTTTTTATACCTTCCCCTTAGAAAAATGTACACACTTCCCTATTCCTAACACTCCAAATATATACATAATTATTTAAAAATAATATTTAATAAATATTTAGATTTTATTGTAAATACAAGAATATTTTCTTTTGATCCATGTACAATGATTACATTTCTTTTCATATGTTTTTCCTGGACTTGATAATATGTCTACTCATTTTTATTTCCTTTTGGTCACTGTTTCAATTCCCTGTGGTTGCTATAACATACAACCACAAACCTAGTGGCTTAATATAACAGAAATTTATTCTCTTAGAGGTCGGGAGGCCAGATGTATAAAATCAGTTTCACTGAGCTAAAGTCTAGATGTCAGTAGGGCTGATTCTTTCTGGAAGACCTAGAGGGAAATGATTTCCTTGCCTTTTCTAGCTCCTGGATAAGATCTTCATTTCTTGTCTCATGACTCCTTCTGTCATTCCAACTTCTTGCTTCCATTGTCGTATCTCCTACTTCCTCCATTGACCATCTCTATTTCCTTTTATAAGGACTTGTGTGATTATATTTAGGGCCCATCCTGATTAACCCAGGATAATCTCTCCATCTTAAGATCATCAGTTTATTCATATCTGTAAGTCTCTTTGGCCATAAAAACTAACAACATATTCACAAATTCCAGGAATTAGAAGTAGATATCTTTCGAGGGTCCATTATTTAGTCTCGCACACTAATTCAACCTCAAACTACCTCATAAATATAGGATTCTTAGTAATACCAATCATATCTGGAAGGTTTTCAATTCATTTTATTCTTGCATACATACTCCTTGAAGTCCCCTGTTTACCTGCTGCATTCTGTAATCTGGCTATGGTATTCCTGGCCGGGTTTCCACCTTTTCTATCATTTTGTAAACATCATTTGCTTTTCTGTTTCCTGGATCCCATGCCTTCTCTTCCTTGATTAACTCCCTTATTTTGGTGAAACAAATATTTCAGCATCTTCCTGAGAAAGAATCCATGGAGGTAATTTTTTTTTGTGCCCATACATATCTGAAAACATCTTTATTTTTTCTTTCCACTTGATTGACAATGTTGTGTAGAGACTTCTGGCCTCCATGTCTAGTTTTCTTCTGTTACCTCAGATGACAATAAGGTGATAAATCCCAATCCCTTTGCATTAGGTAGGACCTTGTTATCAGTTTTGGAGGTGATATGTCACTTCTGATCCAAAGAATTTAAGAGCCAGTGCAATCTGTTGACTTTCTTTCGTCTTTTGCAAAAGCTACACTGAATGCCATGGATTGATATAATGGAGCCACAGATGAAACAGCCTATCCTTGTACCACTGAGTCACTGCTTGTAAGAAAGCCGCTTGAGAGAGCTGCCCAACTTGAGGAGTCTTTGTATGAGTAAGAAATAAATTATGTATTTAACTTCTGAGATTTGGAAATTAGTTGCTACTACCAAATAACCTAGCCTATTCTCATGTAAGCAGGTATGAAATTTTAGATTTCATGTATTTTTTCCAGGTCATTTTGAAAGCATATCTCCATTGTCTTCTAGCTTTCAATGTTCTGCTAAGGAGTTTAAGATTCTTAAGATTTCTGATTCCTTATTACATTTGTTTTCTTCCCATCAGAATAATTTAGAATCTTCTCTTTATTCTCAGTTTTCAGAAACCCATGAGAATATGCCTTGTGAGTTTTTTACTTCAGCTTGTGGGCACTTTATAGTCTCTTCATCCTAGAAAATATGTTTTTTTCAGTTGTAACAAATTTTGCTATATTTGAAAAATATTTCCCTTTCATCTTCTTTGTCCTATCTTTGTGGAACTTCACGTAGCTGGATATTACACCTCCTAGATTAGTCCTTTAATATTCTTTTCTGTGTTACTCGGTTTCCATTATTTAATATTTTCTTCTGAGATATTTTTTCAACTTGATGTTCCAAATATTTTATTAATTTTTAAAAATTACTTTTCATATTTTAATTTCCAAGAACACTCTTCCTGTTTTATGAGTATATCTTTTTTGTATAGCACTCTTTTTATTTTATGGATGCAATGTGTATCTTTCTGAGGGTGTTATATTGTTTTATAATATTCTCATCTGTTCTATATAATCTCTGTTTTCTAATTAGATTTTTGTTATTTGTTTATGTTTTGTTTTTGAGGAGAAGCTATTTGCCTTTATATTACAGCTGTTCATCAAATACTGGTTGCCAATTTATATTTGTGAGTAAGGCGCTGAAGCTGATAAGTTACTTGCGTTTAGGTAGGACTTAATGAGTGACTGGATTCAGTTATAAGTGGTGAAACAAGGCTGGATACTTGGTTTAGCAAAAAATAAACTATTATTTCCTGCTTTGGAGCTATAAACTGGCTATTAGTTTTTTGAGACCAAAGTATGGATATATTGTAAAGCAGAGAATATTGCAGAGAGTAATTAGAATTACTTTGTCTTTTTTTTAAGTAAGACATCTATTTGTCAAGTATTGCCAAGTCCAGAGTCTCCCTGATGCAACTTCTCAGAGAATAAACATCTAGGATTTTTGTGGGAATGAAGGAGTAATTATCTGTTGCCCCAGGGCAGGAAGGATATCTGGGATTCTATCCTTTTAAACTGACTTGGAACCAGTCCTCTTGTTTTTAATCCTATTTGCGTTCTTTAAAGATAGCTGATGCCTCCAGTTTCCCAGCATGTTTGGGATTCTGTTGTGAGAATAAATATGTTTCTTGGCCTCCTCACCTTCACATGTATTTATACCCTCTCCACCCCAAATCTATACTTGTGGCTTTCCACTTTCCAAGCTTAACTAAGTCAGCTACTGCTACTTTCAATTTATTTTCTAGGTTCCATAATTTTGTTGACATCACTCCTTGGCTCTAATGTCTTCTCCCATTAGCTTGTGTGTGTTCAGATTGATATGCTTTAATTGAAGTCACCGCCTCAAATTATTCACTGTACCTTTTGTGAATTTGACCATGGTATCCTCTATCCTTCATTATTCTCTATTTCTTATTCTAGGTGAAAACATATTTTTAAATGTTAGAATTAAACAATAAAATCTTACTTTCCTTTTGCCATAAGATATATTTGCCAATTAAAAAGTGATAGATTTCCAGGACTCTGATTAGTCCCTGTGATTTCCTGCAAGATGACCTTGTAGTTAGCAAGTAGATCAATATACAATGATGGGCAGGAGTCAGGCATGTTCTCATAAATTCAGAGACATAATGTGATGTCTATTGCTTACCATATTGCTCTGAAAAATAGGCATCTTCTAGTTGTAGTGATTTTCCTGTTTGTTTTTCTTAAATACTCCAACTCCCTATTTACTTCTCCCCGTGTATACACAGAATAAATCCATAATGGCTAATGTATCTGTATAATTGAGATTTGATTGCCCTGGGATAGATTAGAGAGCATCTAGGAATGAAGGTGAAAATGTGATGAAGGTTTATCTGTCATGCTCTGGTCTAAATAGATTCTGTCATCTCTGAGGTGCAAGCCAGCAGCATGTCTGGATGATTATTTCTAACCACCTTCATGCTTGCTATTCTGTTGGCAGTTCATTATTTTTTATTGTTTTGTGGACATTTTCTTTTGGGATCTGGTTTCTACTGTCTTTTCAACTTTGTTTTAATAAGTAACTCAAAAGGAAGGAAACTTTAATCTGGAAAATCTCTATTATGTTTGTGCTAATAAAGAATACCATAAGAGACTCTTAAATACAGAGAACAAACTGAGGGTGGCTGGGGGCAATGAGGGTGGGTATTGGGTGAGGGAATGGGATAAATGGGTGATGGGCATTAAGTAGGGCACTTGATGGGATGAGCACTGGGTGTTATATGTAAGTGATGAATCACTAAATTCTACTCCTGAAACTACTACTACACTATGTTAGCTAACTTGGACTTAAGTTAAAACAAAAACAAAAACAAACAACTTTGTTAACAAATATGGATTCTTAAGTAGCTTTCAAAATAAAATAAATTATTACTTGTTAGAGCTAAGACCCTTTGTTTTTCTAAGTTCTAATTCCACACAAAGATCATATTAATTCTGATTAGGTGATCACTTATTTTCTGATAATCTTCCTTTTAGCTTCTTAAACATCAAGATCAATTTTTATTTAAAATACATTAATATCTATTAGTATTATTAGTATTATTTCTGTATTCATGATTAAAAAGAAGTTGCCATGTTACTTGTATTGTAAATGATGTTCTCTTGAATGGAATGGAAACATTTGATTAAAGATCTAAAAGAGAATTGCAGGGGTGCCTGGGTGGCTCATTGAGTTGAGCGTCCAACTTAGGCTTAAGTCATGATCTTTTGGTTTGTGAGTTTGAGCCCCACATGGGGCTCTGTGCTGACAGCTTGGAGCCTGGAGCCTGCTTTGGATTCTGTGTCTCCCTCTTCCTCTGCCCCTCCCCCGCTCATGTTCTGTCTCTTTCTCTCAAAAATGAATACACATTAAAAAATTAAAAAAAAAAAGTGAATTGCAAGTGTTTGTTCCAAATCAAATTGAAGCATAGCAGATGATAGATTTAAAGTGCTTGTGTTGCCCAGATTTACCATTTTATATGTGTAATTTTCTTAGCTTTGACTTAAAGTAGCTATAATGACACTTTGCTGGCTATGTGGCATGTAATGTCAGTAACTTGCTCCATCTTCTGAAGCTTCAATTACATAACAGTTGATGAAATTCATGAGAAAAATAATAGAAGTTGTTATTCATTTTATCAAAAGATAAACATTCAGGTCTCCTGTCATGTAATAATGGTCTCCATGTGTCTTCTTAGAGTCATGGACAAATCACCCCAAAGTTACGTATTTTTTTTTTAGATGAGAGAGTAACAAACCAAATCAACCACATTCTTTTGATTTCAAATTTTATATTCTTAAATAAAATTATTATAGAAGTAGAGAATTTATGGATAATATATAAAATTTCTGTTTGACCTTTAATCAGAGCTTACATTGCCTCATAAAGTAAGAAAGATTCCAGTATTAGGCACTTAGGCTGCTTCCATATCGTCGTTATTGTAAATAATGCTGCAAGAAACAGTGATGCATGTATCTTTTCAAATGAATCTTTAAGTTTTGTTTAGGTAAATACCCAGCAGTGAAATTATTGGATAGTGTGGTATTTCTTTTTTTTTTTTTTTTTTTTTTTTGAGGAAACTTAGCTCCACCAAGTACATTCCCACCAACATTGCACAGGGGGTTCCCTTTTCTTCACATCCTCCAAACACTTGTTATTTCTTGTTGTTTTGATAATAGCCATTCTGGCAGATGTGAACTGATATCTCATTGTGGTTTTGCTTTGCATTTCCCTTATGATTACTGATGTTGAACATCTTTTCATGTGCTTGTTAGCCATCTGTATGTGTTCTCTGGAAAAATGTCTATTCATGTCCTTTGTCCATTTTTTTAAATTAGATTATTTTTTTTGGGGGGGGTTGAGTTGTATGAGTTCTTTATATATTTTGTATATCAATCCTTTACCAGATATATTATTTACAAGTTTTCCCCCATTCAGTATGTTACCTTTTTTTGTTGTTGTTGATGGTTTCCTTTGCTGTGCACAGCTTTTTATTTGATATGGTCACAATAGTTTTCTTTTGTTTTATTTCCCTTGTCTGAGGAGACATATCCAGAAAAATGTTTCTATGGCCAGTGATCAAGAGATTACCGTCTATGTTTTCTTTTAGAAATATGGTTTCAGGTCTTACATTTAGATCTTCAATCCATTTTGAGTTTATTTTGTGTATGGTATGAGAAAGTGGTTCAATTTCATTCTTTTGTATGTAGCTGTCCAGTTTTCCCAACATCATTTACTAAAAAGACTGTCTTTTCCCCAATGTATATTCTTGCCTTCTTTGTCATCTATTAATTGATCATATAAGCTTGCGTTTATTTCTGGGTTCTCCATCTTGTTTTGTTGATAGATGTGACTTTTTTGTGCCAGTACCCTACTGTTTTGGTTACTACATCTACTATTGTATGTCAACTATACTTCAATTTAAAATTAATTAATTAATTAATTAATTAATTAAAATAAAGGAGATTTTCCTCAATAACCTGGGTAGGCCTGATACAATCAGCCAAAAGGACATAAGAACAGTATTGAGGCTTCCTTGAGGAAGACATTCTGTGTTTGGACTGTAATTGTAGTATATGCCTAACAGTTTTAGCCTATCCATCCTGTCTGCTTTACGGATTTCAGACTTGTCTAGTCACTCCAACAACTGTGTAAGCCAATTCCTTGCAATAAATCTCTTAAAATACAAATTAAATAAAGTCATTTTATCACAGGTTTTTAAAAAATATTAAATATCATTGATATAATTGGATCTTATGCTTCCTATTTCCATTTCTCCTTTTCTGGAATTAGCCAGTATCCTGAAGTTGGTGATATACAATTTTTTTAAAAATTTATTTATTTATTTTGTGAGAGGGTGCATACATGCACATGAGCGGGGGAGAGGCACAGAGAGAGGGAGAGAAAGAATCCCAAGTGGACTCTAAGCTGCAGGGCTCAACCTCACGAACCAGGAGATCATGACCTGAGTCAAAATCAAGAGTCAGACACTTAACCAACTGAGCCACCCAGGGACCCCATTTGGTGATATGCTTTTGATATTTTCGATATGTGTATATATCCTTAAATAATATGTAAAATTTTTTTAGGGTTTTTTTTTGAATTTACACATATGTTATCATCTGTATGGTTTCAGTACTTGGTTTGTTTCCTTGACATTGTATTTTTAATAGTTACTCCTGTTGATATGTGGCTCTGACACATTCATATTAATAGCTATAAAGAAATTTGTTACATATTTCTACCACAGGTTTTATTCATTTTTCAACTGAGATGATATTTATTATTTTCTAACATATATATAAAATAATATTTAACTATTATTTAATTTTTATTCCTTTTATCACTAGTGAGATATGAATTTCTTTTTATCATATTTGCAATTTATTTATTTATTTATTTATTTATTTATTTATTTATTTATTTTTTGGGACAGAGAGAGACAGAGCATGAACGGGGGAGGGGCAGAGAGAGAGGGAGACACAGAATCAGAAACAGGCTCCAGGCTCTGAGCCATCAGCCCAGAGCCTGACGCCGGACTCGAACTCACGGACCGCGAGATCGTGACCTGGCTAAAGTCGGACGCTTAACCGACTGCGCCACCCAGGCGCCCCTTTTCTTTTTATTTATAAGATATCCTTATTGTGAATAACAACCTGTTGATGATCCCATAGTTTATAAATCTTTTCTCATTCAGTATCTTATAATTGGATTTTGTCCGTGTATTTTTTGTCATTTGTTTACAATGTAGTGAAACTCATTATTACTCTTGTACATTTTATGTCTTATTTAAGGAGTTTTTTAAAAATTATTTTTATCCTTAGATTCCAAGTTTTAAAGCTTTGCCTTTTCCCTTTAAGTTGTTAATCTATCTGGAATTTGTATATCTTAATACTAGTTTACAAGTCTTACTTTTTTCCCACATGTGTGTGTGCCCAAATGTTCCAGGACCATATTTGAATAGTTTATACTTTCTCCTGATGGTTTATAATGGCATTTACAAAATTCTGATCAATGTGTGGATCTATATCTAGTCTCCTTTTTCTGTTCTGTTCTCTATGCATCCATACCACATTGTTTTGTTCTGAGAGTACTATATCTTAACAGTAACTTGATAATTGTGCTCTTTATTTTTCTTATTCAGAATATTTATGACTACTCCTCTCCCCTATCTTTATAGGAATTTTGGGATCAGTTTTCAAGTTCCATGAACAATCTTTTTAGCATATTGATTAGAATTACATTAGTATGGGGGCATCTGGGTGGCTCATTCTAAGCATCTGACTCTTGATTTCAGGTCAGGTCATGGTCTCACAGTTCCTGAATTTGAGCCCCAAATTAGACTCTGCACTGTCAGTGTGGAGCCTACTTGGGATTCTCAACTCTCTCCCTTTCTCTCTGCCCCTCCTCCACTTGCTCTCTCTCTCTCACACACTTTCTCTCTCTCTCTCAAAATAAATAAATAAAGTTAAAAAAAACCATAGAATTACATTAGTATGGAGAATTGATAATGACTTCTCTAATTTCAAAGTAGTGAACTTATAAATGATCTTTTGTAATACATGTAACAACTGTTATTTGACATGGAAATAACTATACTTTCTAGTCTTTCTGTTGAAAAAACCTGCAAGCACTGCTAGCTCTACCCTAGTTTGTACACTATGGAAAGATTGTTAAGTTTTATTAGAGGTAAACTCTTTCTCTCATCCAACTTCATGGACATCCCTAACATCCCATGGACAACCGTAGGGTTAAGAACTCCTGTTTGAATGGCCTGTCTCCCCACAATTGATCTTTTGTCCTATATTTCCTCTCTGGGGTTGGGGGAGAGAGGTTCAAGTGACTTTAGAAGTCATAGAAGTCGCTGGCCAAATTAGTGATTTTCCAGATGGACTTGGTAACTCCTCCAAGAATTCAGAAGAAAATGATAAAGACATGAAATTATAAATGAAAGGATATAAGACTTAAAGAATAGAGAAATAAACTACATATACAAATGCAATGTTTACAACCTTACATAAAATTTTTATCATGTAAAAGGAACAAGAGATCTAAAGTACATACACATGATATGAAGAGAAGGCAGTGAAAAGATATATGACCTCATGGAAAGAAGCAATGTTCAAATAAGTTACAAGAAAATTCTAAGCAACTTAAGTTTCCACATTGAAGGGACTCTCCAAATATAATACTGACATAATTATATTCACAGATTGACATTTTTACCATTTATCCCCAGGATTAAAAAATAACCTCATAAGAATACAAGAAGAAATAGATAGGCTATTTGCCATGGAGATATAAAATTATAGCATGATATTTCTCTGTTAAAAATATACGTATATTCGGGGTGCCTGCGTGGCTCTGTGGGTTGAGCATCCAACTTCGGCTCAGGTCATGATTTCGCAGTTCGTGAGTTCGATCCCCTCATCGGGCTCTGTGCTAACAGCCCAGAGCCTGGAGCCTGCTTCAGATTCTGTATCTCCCTCTCTCTCTGCCCCTCCCATGCTCATGCTCTGTCTCTCTGTCTCAAAAATACATAAACATTAAAAAAATATATATATATATATATATTCGTATAGATATATATTTCTGGATTACAATGATGCGATGTCTATAAAATTTTTAGGGAAAAATTTATAAGAAAAATTTCTGCATACAATGGAGCTATAAAATTATAGGGTAAGGAAGGATAAAGACAAAGTATCTTTTGGAACTTTAGGAGGTAAAAGCTTCATGATCAATCATATCTTCAAATTCAAACCTCTTATTATATACCAGACCTCCACCTTTATTCTTTTAGTGTGTCTTTTTAGATCTCCAGATACATTGTTTTGCCTGAGCGTATCAACCATTCAAGTGATTGGTTGTCTGATTTTTCTCACTACACTGTATCAGTACAAAGTCTAGACACTGGATTCTCTGTGGAAAACTTATGGTAGTTTTAATTGGCACTGCAGATGGAATCTCTAGAAATTATCTTTTTAATGAAAAATGATGGCAATACATATCCTCTTATCTTTTCCACAAATGTTGATGACAATTTCCATGTGTATAGACTCTGGGCCATTTATGTGAGTTTGGGTTCCCCAGAATCAGTCCTTTAGATAAAAATTGAAATTAAAACAAATCCCTAAATAGGGATAATCTCAAGACTGGTATAAGGTAAGTAAGTCAAAAGAACAAGGGCAGCCAGTAAGGGGTACATTATCAAGCTAATGCTGCTGTTGGTAATCAGAGCTTAAGGTTTTTGGAGAACTCTGGAATTCCTTATATAACATGTGTCTCATTCATGAGGTAGGAACTTGGGACTTTTTTATACCTACTCCCATCAGGTATTATTGAGGTCTGTTCCTGGGTGGTAAGGGGAGCTTAATTTTTCTGGTACCTCTGACCTACTCTGAGGCAGGGAAGAGAGCCCTCTTCTCTGAGGGAAGTTACTCAGTTGAAAGGCTTCTGTGTAAGCTCAAGGGGATATAGTTAGGACTTCAATGGCATTTATTACAACATACTTTGGGTAATTGGTGAGTGGACATATTAATTAGGTATATTAGGTGCTTCTAGCAAAATGTGAATGTCAGTATAAATTTATAGTTTCTATTAGCAGGATTGAAGATTTAGGATACCAGAGATGGTGAGAGAAATAAAAACAATGGTATAACTACAGCCATGGCTTATAATGCCAAAGCCAGATAACACTTTGTTATAATAGCGAGTAAGGCTAGTCAAAAAGATCAAATGAACTAATAATCAGATAATAATAATTAATTAATCAGCTAAAATGCCACCTCAGATGAAACTACATATTGTAATACATGGTAACAAAAATAATAAAATTTTATTTTAGAGGCTTGGAAAAGAAGAAGACTGTGTTTTAAAATGAATCATTTAAATTAATTTTCAGATATACAGAGAAAGAGAAGTTTATGATAGAAGACAGCAAATAAGATAAGTCTGAACAAAATTATGCCTATGGAAGTTATATGATTCACAAAGGTGCAGTTGTACAAGGTAGTGAGACTGTTGGGAAAGTTACAATGTCAAAATAGGGCTGAAAGAAATGTCAGGTGATTTTTTTTACCCTTCTAACTTATTGTATTAAATCTATAGTCTTATGCATTGCAGACTGTAAAAACACCTGATTTTTCATGGATCATGGACAATGGAGGAAAAGGCTGGACATTTCTAAGAGTGAATCAAAAATTGTGTATGGCAACTGAATTAAAGCAACTGATCCTTTTTGAGGACCACATCTGTTAAGATACAGGGTCCTGATTAATAGTACTTCATTTTATTGTTGACTGAAGAAGGAGTGCACTCTAATACAACTCCTTAGTGTTTGGGTCACTGATAATTAGGGCCACAGACATCATTCTTGGGTCCTAGTAGTGGAGGAGAATTTGGATTCTGTTCAGGTTTTGATCATTTTATTTTGAATAGAGCTAAAATTAAACATTCTTTCCTGGCAAGAAGTAAAAAGCCAATTAAAACTAGAGAAGCTTAGAGTTTGAAATTAAGCTCAACCCCAAGCCAAAAATATTATGTAAATCAGTAACCTATTGAAATACAACTTGTGAGTGGTATTTTCTGAGCTGTTGGGGTAAATGTACCCAGCCCTGGAAACTGGGACCTTTGTCATTTTTACACTGAATGGCATTATTTTACTGGGACTATGATCTTGTCAAACCAGATGAACATTCTTCTTGGTCAAATGCAGGAATTTAATATGACCTCAAGGGCTCCTGCAGCCATCACCTAGTAAGGACTGAGGTGGGGATGTGTCCGGAGGTCTTTGGCTTTAGTTAAACTAATTTCACTAAAGCAAAGAATTGAATGAATGAAGTTGTGTTTATTCCATGTAGTTCCTACTATATTGTGAGAATTTTTGTATGCTTACTACTTTATAGTACTTTTTAATTAAAGGACTGATGTAGATAGTCTTCTGGCATCCCAAATAGAGAGGAAAATTTGTGATTGAATGACATTACTCTCAATTATTAAGGATGTAAAAGATGGAGAGGTGATTTTGTAAAGAGGAAGCACAGTCCTGACTGTGACTGTGGAAGCTGTGCATACAGAGCTCTTCTGCCCTCCCCTGCGATGGGGACATGTGCTTTGGTGTGTGGTGAGTGAGGGTCTCCAATTCTGCTCAGATGTGTGGAACAATCAGGGAATAAAATCACATGAGTAGAGGGCTTAAAAATAGTGTGGTTAGTATCTGATTATTAGTTAATATTATCTTAAAAAATAAACTTGGTCAAAAATCCTTATGATTCATGCTTTTCTTTTGGAGTTTCGAGACTTTTTAAAATTCTCTGCTTTTTAAAATTAAACAATTTATCAATTTAGGGAAGAGAAAAAGAACAAACCCCTGTTCTGATTTTTGACCAAGAATTTCTGCTAAATGATGTGCAATAATAAAATTGTAGTCAGTTCTGTAATATATGCTCATACTTTCATTTTCCCTGTTCTCCAATTTGCTGAGAACCTGCTTAGAAAAAACGTTTCATATGAATTATTTTATACATGCTGAAAAAGTCATTTTTAAATAATTTACATGAAATATGGGTAGTGTAGGAGAAAAATTGAATGATAAGATTTCTAAAACTCCCACATTGTTTTTGAGAAAAGCAATCAACTCTGCAGATATTTTGAAAATAAGGGAAAATATGAAACCAAGAGGAGTGTTTTTTAAAATAGCATATCCTGCAAGTGATGTGACATATTTGCTTGAACCTAGCTAAGGACATATCAAAACAATGAGACAAAATGGATTACAAATAAAGAAACCACGAGGAAATAAAAACTATATTCTAAAATTATACTTTCTTTTTAAAAGTAAAGATTGTCATATGTATTAGGGCTGTCCAGAGAAACAGAACCAATAGAACATATATACGTGTGTGTGTGTGTGTGTGTGTGTGTGTGTGTGTGTGTGTGTGTGTGTAATTCCTTTGATATATATAATCACAGAAATTGACTCATAGAGTTTTAGAGACCAAGAACCCTATGATCTGCTGACTGCAAACTGGAGAACCAGGAAAATAGGTGGTATAAATTCAATCTGAGTCCAAAGGTCTGAGAATGACAGGTTGAGAAGGAAAGCAATGGCCTAGGTCTTGGTCTGAGGCCAAAAGCCTGAGAACCAGGAACAGTCATGTCTGAGGCAGGAGAAGGTGAATGTTCCAGCTCAAGTAAGGAAGCAGATTCCTCTTCCTCCACCTTTTTGTTCTATTCAGATGCTCAGTGGCTTGAATGATGCCCAGCCATGTCTTTGTTACTCAATCTACTATTCCAACTGACGATCTCTTCTGGATATGCTCATGGAGACACTCTAAGAAATAATGTTTTACTAGCTATCTGGGCATCCCTTGGCCCAGTCAGAGTGACACATAAAATTAACCATCACATCTGAGATCATTCTGAGATCAAAGTTTTAAAATACTGGATATAGAAAGACAATAAAAGTTACTTTGGGAATCTTATGTTTATATCCTATACTGAGAACAGAAGTATCCAATTCAAAAACATACACTAAAATATTCTTATTGTTATGACACTATTGGATGAAAGCTTAAGGAAGCAGGGTTATAGTACAGTGGCACTCATGAGGTGGAAGTGGAGGTTTTAAGAGGACAATTTGACCAAAGAGTCACTAGGGGATGAAAGGAGGACATGCCCTAATTCAGACAGGTTTGTTTCAAGTGGGGCAATTCCCTAAATAAAGCCCAACTGATGAGAATAATTTAGAGGCTGCTCTGTCATCTATAGCAGAAGCTCAAACAGAACTCAAGACATTTCTACTTGTCTGGTTTCATAGGAAACTGTAGGGAATTTATCTTTCACCTGCTCATGGAGACATACCAGTGACGTGGTGACTGGAGCAGGGCTTAGCCAGGCAAAAATTTGATTCTACCGCCCCCCCCCCACCTCTCCCACCTCCTCAGGCTTAGCCTCAGACCAAGACCATAGAAAACAGAAACTAACATTTCTTACTTTTGCTTTTGACCTAGCTGGATCTTATCTGCTTAGAACTACTATAGGCTTATAAATTCAATTGGGATATCCAAGTCTCCAACATCCTTTATTCTCCTTGGAAACTTGCACAGGAATCCTGACATGATATGGGCAACTGTATGCCCAGACAGGGTAGCAGAATATGCCACCCCTAAATATGCTTCTTCTATACCTGCAACAAATATGCTGGCATGGGCAGGATGCTTGGAGGTTTCAGGAAAGCAAGAATTCTCTAAAACCTGCAATCATTTCAAGATTACTTAGGAATATTTTTTGGTAACTGTGACAGAAATTCAACTAAATCTAGATAATAGATGAGAGATAGATAGATAGATAGTTTTTTACAATGATAACTGGAGTATATTCTGTAATCCAGGATCCAGGGTGAGACCAGCAAAGGAAAGGGAGCAATGTGTGGGCCCCAGAATGGCTATTGCTTTCAACTTCTTTTTTCTTAATGTCTCTTTGCATATCAATATATCATATTTGTTAAATATACATACTTAATAAAAATTGCAAACACTAAAAAGTTATAGGAAATATTTTATCAGACAGCTATATGCCCTTTACTGTGAATGAACTTATATTAACATTTTGTGGTACTTGCTATAGCCCTTTTGCACCTCTGTTTTGAATAATCACTATTTTATTTATTTTTTTTAAGAACTGGCAGAGGTCATTTATTCAGAACTTGCTAAACAGTCAGCCCCCATCACCTGTGTTTTGTCAGAAACTCAAAGGCAGGAAGGAGGAGTAGGAAAGCTTTATATTGGAAAAAAGGGAAAACTTTAGCTATGCCCTGATTGGAACCTGTTGGCGTGGGGAAGCTACAGGTAGACAAGTTACCTATAAGTGGGGTGTTCTTTGTGATTCGTTAAGTATAGATAGTTGGCTCTCTCTGGATGATTCTGCACTTGATCTTAGCCAAAAGGCCAAGAAGTGATCTCTCTGTATGATTCTAATCAGAAATGGAGGCTGAATATTTTTATATCATTCTAACATACATATCTGTACTTTTCTACATAGAATTTTATAGATACTAAACAACATTTGGTGAAACTTAAGTATTACATAACTTGTAATACTTAATATTACATACTTAATACACATGGTTTTCCATTTCTTTTTTCTCTCCACATGCCTTTGAGTTCTGTTTATGTTGACATGCATATCTATAGTTTATATATTTTAAATTATCAATAGTATCTGTTGCAGGAATAACCTTTAGTGCATGCTCAGTTGTGTGCTATTCCTATTTTTTGTGTTTACAGAGGGCTGTTTGTGGCAAACATCTTTGTTCATCTGTGTGAATGTGTTCTCTAGGGCATATTTTAGAATTGGAACTGCAGACTCAGATTTTGTGCCTCTCACCTTCAGCTTTATTAGGTGTTTCTA
Source organism: Felis catus (assembly GCF_018350175.1). NCBI lineage: Eukaryota > Metazoa > Chordata > Mammalia > Carnivora > Felidae > Felis > Felis catus. The sequence continues at coordinate 42,030,606 of NC_058379.1, forward strand.
AATTGTTCTCTGAAATGACTCATCAGTTTGCCTTTCCACCAGTAGTGTACAAATTTCTCCATCTTCATGTCCCCATCCAAGCTATTTTTTTGCTCATTAGAAGGAAATTAGGTGATACCTTGTTTTTATTTTCTCCTCCCTGATTTTTAATGAAGTTGAATGTTTTCTTGTGTTTAAGAAATAATTCATGGGCCAAAGAATATACCATATTGGAAACTGGAAAATGTTAGAGCCAGATCAAAATGAAAACCTTACGTTTTAAAATACGTAGGGGTCAAAGTATCAGGGAAAGGTAACTTTTTGGCTTTCGCTCTGGGTGGAACAAAGAGATTCTCCCCTGAGAATTCTGTCTGCAGGTCTGTGCCTCACATGGATTCAAGTTCACAATATGTGCTAAGTATATTGTCCAGGAGGTCTGTAAGTGCTAAACATGGGGGTGGGGGTTGGGACAGTCTCCAGGAAACTTTGGGAACTTTATTTTCCTCTCCTTGTTTTTGTTATTGTTGTTTTCTAACTTTATTGAAAGACATATAACATCGTGTAGGTGTACATCTGGGTTGATTTAACACACTTGTGTATTTCAAAATAATTGTTAGCTATCACCTCCATCATGTCATATAATTACCATTTCTTTTTTGTGGTGAGAAATCTTAAATAGCGCATTATAAACCGCCTTGCCCTTATCATGGCTAAGAGTGAAATTACCAGATGGCCAGGTGTGCCTAGAGATAAAGCTTGTGCTTTCCTGTCTAACTGTCAATTTTTTTCTAATTCCACTCCTGGTATGTCCCATAATGGGAGAGTGGGGAAGTAAGTATGGGGGAAATGGGCAAATTCCCAGAAGAGGAGGGGCTTCTTGGCACACACAATAGATGAACAGTGACTTTCCAAACTTAGGTTTATTCTTTAGGCAGCTACACCCAGTCTTAGCTTTTAAGAAGAATGGAATGCAAGGGCCAGAAAAGAATTCCATATATGCAGTCAGAAGAAATTCCTATCATTCTCTTTTTCTTTGTCAGAAAGACTAATAACTTCAAAAGGCAGCATCAGCCTCTTCCTCTGTGCATATGTCCTATTGGTAATGGTTGACGGTGTCTGAGTCTATACAGAGGAACTTTAAGGCTTATAGAAAATATAAAGGGAGGACTGTATTCCTATGATGCCATGTTCCCTACCAGAACTCCCCTAGGCCCTGAGTCCCTGGGCCAGTTTCTATAGTTCTAGGTTTGCTCTGTAGCTCCTGGAAATAGTTTGTTTACCTTCTCCCTGACCTCACAGACTGTTTCTGCTGAAGCCTTTTTTTTCCCACCTCAGGCTCATTTTTAAATCAGAACAAAACTCTTGGAACACTGATTATAGCCTGCTGTGTCCTTCAAGCTATTATACAACTACTTTGGCTTTTCCCAGCTTTTAAAGTTAGCTAAAAAATGTAGAAAGCAAACGGTGTGAAATAAGGAGGAGGTGTAAAATTTTTAATAGTTCCCGAAAAGACGAAGAATAGGATTGATGCATGGGTTTCAACTTTAGTACTGGAGTAGATCAACTGATAATGTCACATGCAGCAGTGGAAAGAGCACAAATATTGATGAGCAGAGTGCAATAGCACTCAACAACAATAATAATTGTTGGACATGACAAAGATAAGAATAATATCTTCATGTCTTATTTATTTAGTATGGGTCTGGCATGCTACTAGCTACTCTAATACATCATTTCTTTCACTCTTCACAACAATCTTGTGATATAGATACTCTTACAAGATGAGAAAACAGAGGCTTACTTACTAAAGTTAAATAGCTTGTTCAAAATCATACAGACATTTTGTTATATGACAGGGAGGGATGGTAGCACAAATGTCATGCATTTGAGGTGATCTTTGGATTTTAAATTTATTATAAAATGAGCTATAGGGGCGCCTGGGTAGCTCATTTGGTTCAGCGTCCGACTTCGGCTCAGGTCATGATCTTGCAGTTCATGAGTTCAAGCCCTGCCTCAGGCTCTGTGCTGACAGCTCAGAGCCTGGAGCCTGCTTCCAATTCTGTGTCTCCTTCTCTCTGTCCCTTCCCAGCTCATGCTCTGTCTATCAAAGATGAATAAACGTTAAAAAAACATTTTTTAAAAAAATGAGCTGTACTTATTACAGGGGTTGGCAAATTACAACCAGTGGTCCAGGTATGGCTATTTTTGCAAAAAAATGAAACGTTATTGATACATAGCTGTACCCGTTGATGTAGATATTCTTTGTGGTTGCTTTCATACTACAACGGTAGTGATGAGTAGTTGGGACAGAGACCCTGTTGTCTGCAAAGCCTAAAATTTACTGCCTAGCCCTTACAGAAAGTTTGCCTAGCCCTGCTCTGTTGTGTACTTTTTTAGAGCATTTTGGAGACATCTTGCTTTTGTGTTCTACTTTTCTTTCCTTCATATTGTGTTCTAATATCCAGCCTATGTTGGAGGTTGAGTATTTTTTCTAGATGATTCTTCAGCCACTTTTAGATTCTCCATCCTACTCAAGAAGGTTCAAATTTTGCAGTTGCCCTTTTTCCATCTGTGTGATAAAGTCCCCAATATAGCCCTGTACTTTTCCCCTAAGGCTTCAAGTAGAAGTTTATTTTTTCTTCAGCCTTCTAACATGGGGTTCTTGCATGATTCCAAGGCCTTTGAAGGAGAAAGATTCTTAAAAATCTGGGTTTCCATGTTATATGCTTTTTATTCACATAATTTTATATCTCTTCCTCATTTTTTTCATGGTGGCCGTGACAGAAATCAGTATTCATGTCATGAAATTATACTTTTATCTCCGTATATAATCTTCCTTGCTTGAGTGTATGTTTGTTGTCTACACTCTATTTTGCTGTTTTAGCATGCATAGATAACTCAGCTCCAAATGAGAAAAAAGTGAGGAGAATATTCCTTCCAGAGAAAGATGTCATGCTAGCTCAAAAGGAGCATGACTCACACAGCTCCTTGAGGTCATGAATCTTAGCTATCTGATTCTTAGCTCTGGCTCTAGTATTCAGCAGCCTGGTTCACTAAGTGCTTATTGAATAAATGAATAACTGTAAAAGAACATCTCAAGTAGGGAGATGACCGAATTGATTTTTTGTCTATGGTTCCACTATTTCCCAGACTTCTTGTTTAGTATCTCTCTGGGTTCTGGGACCAATCAAACCTCTAGGCAGAAGAAATATATGGAGCCCTGCTTGTAGAGTTCTATAGCTTGGCACCATCTCAGTTTTGCTCCTGGTCCCACTTAAAATTTCTAGACCTTTACCTTGTAATCAATTACCATCTTGAATCTTATCAAGGTTATGACTTTCAGAATTATAAGATAATAAATTGTATTGTTTTAAGCTATCGAGTTTGTAGTAATTTTCTACAGCAGCAATGGGAAACTAATATGAATGGATATACACCTGGCCTTACAAACATGGTTCTGAAGGTCAGAAGTCCAAAATAGGTCTCACTGGGCTAAAATCAAGATGTCAGCAGAGTTGTATTTCTTCTAGAGGCTCTAGGGAAAAATCTGCTTCCTTGATTTTTTTAGGTTCTAGAAGCCACCTGTATTCCTTCCTCCAAAGCTAGCAGCCTAACATGTTCAAATCAATCTGTCTTTTCCTCTGACTTCTGCTTCCTTCAGCACATATCTTCTGACTCAAAACCTCCTGTTTTCTCTTATAAAGACCCTTGTGATTACATTGGGCCCACTGGGACAATCCAGGACAGTCTCCTCAAGATCCTTAACTTAATCACATGTATGAAGTCTGTTTTGCCATTGAAAGTAACATATTCACAGGTCCTAAGGATTTGTAGGTGGGCATCTTTTGGAGTAGAATTATTCAGCTACCACACTCTTCCTCCTTATTTGAACTGGCCCTTGGCTACCTACCTAGTAACCTGAAGCTAGCCTGAGGAAGGAATGTCACAAAAGGAGACCTGCCTGAACATCTGCCAGTAGCTTGCTGCAACACTCCCTGAGACCTTCATGCACATTCTGGACCCTGTATTCTGTCTACTTCTAAATCTCCCTGATGCCTATCTGTGTCTCTGCCTGGAGTTTTCCATGTTGCTACTCCTAAGATCTACATCAAGTCCACGTTTAAGGTACACTCCTAGTTCTCCCCACTCCTGACTCTGACAAGAGGCTTGACAGCAGACACTGTCAAGTAGCAAATAATCCTGGGACAGAACTCTACAAAACGGCTTGGGTCAATCCAAATGGCTAGGAATGGAGATAATAGAAAACTATAGAAATTCTATTTGATATAGTCTGTGCTTCAACCTCCTTCCTGGTTTTCTTTTTGGTGATGTCTGGATAGCTTCATTGTTTTCAGCTTGACTTTACTTCTGGATATTGGATTTCTGGCTTTTTATCTACCCACAATGTAGTTTCCAGGACCCCACTAAAGCACAGTTCTTGAATGTGTACAGTCATTACCAGCCTACTTTGGCCATGACTCCATTTATCTCCTCATCTAGCTGCCTTACTCCAATCAAACATGGGTTTGAAGAGGAGCTGGCAAAATTAATAAAAGTATTATTGGGACCTCAAATGATTGTGTTAGTTACAATTCTATTGTCTGCAAGTGTTAAAGATGGAAAACAAAAGTAAACAAAACTGAAACTGAATTAAAATTTTTGCCACCTTTCTTTTAATGAAATTTATCAGAGAAATCTTTGACAGGAAGAGTAACAAGTGAGATCACTCATTTTAATCACTAGGAGATAAACAGAGTTTTTATAGTTGGGAAATAAAGGCTTATATACAGAAACTTATCATGTGTTATGCTGATTTCTTCACCAATTGATTCAAAGTTTGACCCATCATTAATTATTTTCTTGCTATTCATTTTTTAAACTTTATGTCATTATTTTAAAATATTTAAAAATCCTTAAAACATAGAGGGTTTTGTTGAGGAAACTGAAGCTAATGACCTGAAGGCACACACCAAGCCTTCTGGAAGAGTGTTTATTAGGAGAAACTGATAGGAAAGAAGTGAATATTCCCTCACTGCTGATTACATTCTAGGCAGTGAACTGGGATATAGCCAGGCCAGATGTTAGACTTTGGGAGAAGAACCTGACTGGGGTGGTTGATTGGAAAAGTACTAGCTCCTCCATGGTATGACCAGGGGCTGGGTATAGGTCTTGTGGTCATAACCTCAGCTATGTGCCTAGACTGCTTGCCTTTAACACTTGGCTGTAACAGATTTCTCTAGATCTCTCAGGAGGACAACTCCCTCTCTGGGATGTCTCTGTTTAGTAAATCAGAGCATCAACTGGAACAAGTAGACCTTTACCTGTCAGTCCACTCCCTTGACTTCAAACAGCATGTGTTACAGGCTGGAAAACATCAGGTCTGGCCAAGAAGTTGGCCAGGCAATGGTTAGCAAGAGTGGTGTGGACAGGCTGGCAACTGCAGCTAGAGCATGAGGTCAGGAAAATGCAAAACAAGGCAGAATTATATGGAACAAGGTAAAAGTAATGTTTTCAGCTCTGGTCTTTTGGGCCACCAAGTTCAAGTGCTTGTCAAAAGAGAGAAGTGCCTACATGTTGGAATCAACCTACAGTTTGATGGAGGGTGTGTTAAAATCCCTCAACTACTCAGAGAATCATAGTAGAGGATATAAAAAGAAATGTGGGAAGGATATGTAGAATGAAGGACATTTCATTGGCTGATTGGCTAATACTTAGATATGCCAGTAGTAAGTTTTATCACCCCTGTAACACTTCAGTTGGGCAGGAGACAGATGGAGGATTGGGTGAAGGGGGAGGTTGCCATTTTTCAGTCAAAATATCTTCTTTACTACCTTTCTGGGTGTAATCCTGCACTTGCAACCTTGATAACATAAGAAGGATATACAATTTTGCAATCTGGCTCTGTCATCCTCATCTTCTGGATATTCTCTATCATATATACTGCAAGCTTAGTCTGATTGTTTCTTTCCCATCAGTGGTCATTGAGTACACCTCCAATATCCTGTCATTATTATTTTTTAATAAAACTGGGCTTAAGACATCATCAATATCATTACATGTGACTTTTCATTGTGAAACCTGTGACCATGTAGCCTACAAGAATTCATTGAGGAAGCTCACAGGATAGTTCTAACAATACTTTGGTTCTCCTTTGCTGTTACTTCCTTCCCAAGAAAAGCAGGTTGTCACATTTGGTATATGTCTTAGCTTTCCTATACCCTACTGCATGTAACTGGGCATGTGGTAGTTCTACACCATCTTGAGCTCTCCACTGTGTCTTAGGAGAGAGTCAGAGAGGCCCTACTGGGTTAAAATCCTCTAATATTTCTACTGTAAGGGATTTGTTGATATGAGTTACTTTCTACCATCCTGTGTGGTTGCTTATATTCTCCCTTAGTGAAATCTGACCCATCATGAGCAAATTCCTTCAAGCTTGTTAATAACCAGAGATATTTTCCCAGGTGACAATCTCTTGCTTAACTCCTCCTTCCAAGTCTCCTGTTCATAGTGGATCCCTGAATAGGAGATCCTCAGGAATTTCATCAAGCATTCTCATTTTTTTCTTTCTGTCAGAGAAGTCCTTCCCATTCAGGGATATATTCTCTAAAGCCACTGATAAGAGCCATAAAGTAACAGTTATCATCAGGAGAAAGTGTTGACTAGCAGATGCATGTGCCAACCCAACCATGAATGTGATGTTCGATTTGGAACATTTCCAGTTGAAAATCTTGGAAGTAAGAGGTAAGGCTCTTTAAAGCACGTACTCTTCACTCTTTTTTCATTTCAAATCCATTTGCAGTGAAGGAGATATCAGAAATGACTCTGGTTCTTTGGAGGAAGATTCTGTACAACTGAAAGGCAAATTAATTTGCTTTTCCCTTTTTTCTGTTCTTAAATGAAATATTTTTGAGTTTAGTTTCTTCCTCTCTCCCTTCCTCCCTTCCTTTCTTGCCTCCATCCCTCTTCTCTCTATTTTAAACTGAAACTGACATAGCTTCTAGGAAGATAAAATGACTTTCTCAAGATCACATAGCTTATCAGGAATATAACTGAAACTAGAATCCAACTATAGGAGTTGCATTTATCTTATATCACATATTCAGCATATATGATCTGTGTAGTATATAGTCTTCAGTCAATTTCTTATTCCTCATTCCTCTGTTCATTCTTGCTAACCAATTCTATTTCAGACTTCCCTTAACTTCTCTTTATAGAGTTGCAAGAGCTTCCTGTGGGGTCACATTACCTCTAATTGCTCTTCCCTTCAATCCATCATGACCCTGATCCCAAATTAACTTCCCTAGAGCACCACTTTGATTCCAGACTCTTTTGCTTAAAAATCAAAGTGACTCACTGTTTTACACCAAACTCCTTAATCTTCATTCAAAATTTTTCACATTCTATATATAGAGAGGGTATGTCTGTATACAATAACAGCTGACTCATAGCTTGTTGTTAGACAGTTACTGCATGCCCATGACAGCAAGTAGGTATTTGGAGCGGTGCGGCAGGGGGTGGGAGACAATGCATTTGGATGTAGGCAGTGATATCTTAGTGTTTTTATTAGCTGCTGCTGTTTGTTGTTGTTGTTGTTGTTGTTCTTTTTCTTCTAAAATAAAATAACTTAGTTGCAACCTTGTTTCAAGAGGTTGTGCTTTTTGCACTGAGGGGAATTTTCAAGACCAACCCGTTCTGCCAATAGGATAGGCAGACTGATAATGAAGCATGTGGGAGTTCCACCATGTTTTATAAGTCACATATTTATTTTTATGAGTATTTTCTATGATTAAAAGTTCTCATTATAGGAAAATTTTAAAATAATGTAGATAGTAGATCCATGAAATTTAAAAAAAATGACTTATTTTTCACAATCTCAATGCCTATAGATATCCTTAACCATAAACATTATTAGAGTTTTGGTTATATTACATTTGGATATATTTCCAAACTTCCTCAAATACTCTAAGAAGTGCAAGACCAACAGATACAAATAAGTTCATATTAATAGTTATGCTCAATTTTTGTAGCATCTCTCTAACCTATACAGCTACAGGGACTAAACCCTCAACTCAGCAGGACTTCTGTTTCTAGTATTCTGGGGAGTTTCCAAAGCTGAGAGAGTGAGCTCTGAGAATGATCATGAGTCACTGCCCTTGCTGCCCTGGATTACTAGTGGGAGTCTTTGGGGTGATGCCCCAAGTTATTATGTTCAACAGCTTTAACAGTTGAAGTTTCCACCATTCTGGAGGAGTCTCAAAGCAGAGTTCTTTGGAGTATAATTTATTAAACAGGTGAGTCAACTTGATTTATTTGGAAAAGGACAGATTTGATAAATGACCTTTTCTATTCCATGACAATGAGGCCAGCTGGTTGCTCCATTGGAACAGAATCAATTAACATCCATCACTCAAAATTCAAAATCTCTTCAGGCTGGTGTTCACCCCTCTTGTCTAAATCTGATTTTTATTGATTTAATATGAAAACTATTTGATCTTAGTGGCCATAACTTTGATTTCCTGATGTTTAGTTGCTTAGATGTGCATCTGCTTCCACAAGCTAGATGCTAATTGCTTTGATTAAACATTATGAATTCCTACATGAAGAAACTCCTATTGTGAAGGAAGTATGAGAAAATGACAACAAACAAAGGCACAAGGCAGTTCTGGTTGAATGATAAAATTAACAAAATTGGATGTGTGCAGAAACTGGATAGAGCTTTCTGTACTTACTTGCCACAATCCATTATGAATGAAACAAATACATGTGGGTTGGATAAAGTACCAGATAGGATTAGGATTCAAGATTGGTTGATGACTAGGATGCTGTTGGTGAGGCCATTACCAACACATTTCGAGAGAAATGTGTGTATTGCTAAAGGACGCTGTGACTGGCTGGGCCTTGATTTTGCTCTCATTGAGAATAAGGACAATGGGGAACATAGGTCAAATTTCTATATGCTGTGAAAATTTGATGGGTGGTTGATCCATATCCAAAAGGATATTTCAATAATCAAATAAATAAACATAAATAATTGTGAAAATCTAACAGGATAACAATGAATAAGAATAAAGTTCTTAGCATATGTGCCAAAGAGCTATTTCACAGGCGTGGGTCAAAAGAGGCATAGTTTACCAGTAGGGCTTAAAGAGAAAGCCTGGGATTTGGGTTGGCTCAAATATTTGTGGAGAGTAAAATGCTGCACCAACTGTCATAAAAATCTCAGGTGTTATCAATGAAAGTGTTTTCAGATCAAAGGAGATTACAGTCAACTTTGTGCTAGACAGATCATACCTAGAATAATTATGTTCTGATCTAGACACTGCACTTCATGTGGGATGATGAAAGGCTAAACAGACAAGGATCATAAACTAGCTTAAAACCAAGAAATATTAGAAAAACAATAAATGGATGGATCTGAGTTTATAATAGAAAAAATATTAGTGAAGACATTATAGCTGTCTTCAAGTATCAATATATAGCTATTGATATAAATGTAGTTACGTTTACTCTATATCATTCCTGAGAGAACAGTGAAAAAAATAATGAACATGTTTTCAGTACTTACCAAGTGCCCAGTCTGAGGTAGATTATCACATGTGTATGTATATAATTTCATTGAAATTTCACAGCAATTTACAGTGCCTGGCTGCCTCAGTTGGTAGAGCATGTGACTCTTGATCTTGGAGTTGACTTTGAGCCCCACATTGGGTGTGAAGATTACTTAAAATCTTTAAAAATATTTTTTCACATAACTTTATAAGGTAAGGTATCTTATAATTTAGAATTCTAAGACTCAGAGAACTTTATAAACTTCTTTAAGGTAACATGCATAGTTACGGGATATAAAATTAGAATTGTAGAGTGGATTCCATGGTAGACACCTGATTATCTGGGGAAACGACTCCTCTTGTTCTCAGTCCATGAAGTCTGGGAGGCTCTGTGTTTCCTTCCTGAATCCAGGGTAGGGCAAGTCCTCCTGTTCTGCTCAATCAGAGCATAGGATCTCTGGTTCTGAATGACTTAATCCATGCATATGGTATCAATTCTAGGGCCTTTGATTATGGTGGAAGAGTCATTCTTTCTTCTCAATGGGATTCTTAAAGGCTAAGACATAAAACATAAGCTGCTTGCAGACATTTTGCCAATATGAGACAAAGATTGGTGCCTGACAATGGGCCAACACAGAGGAAAGCAGAGCAGCTTATAGTGCCATGCTAAGCACTTGAAATGTATTTTAAATTTATTTTTTACTATGCATGTGAGGATGATTCCATCATCTTAATTTTGCAAGAGAAAAAACAAGCTCATTGACAATTCTGAGTTCACAGTATTATTCCTAGCAGAGCCAGGATTCATATCCAGCTTTGTCACATATTCCTTAGATATCATTGATTATTACCATCTCTATTTTCATCTCAATTTTGCAGATCAAAATAAAACTATGTATATTATTATACTGCAGCTCTTAACTTCATCATATAGATGAGAATATATGTCATCTTTCTACATGAAATTATTGAATTTCATGTTTAGGGGATAGATTAATATACTAACAAATTTAGGGGGGAATGCAAATTTAAATAGCTGTTCAGAGAAGGTCATTCATATTTGCTTCCCTCTTGTGCCTGCCAAATCCAATGCATAGGAGAATATTGTCAATTGTCCAATTGTATTTGAAGTGCAACTACTTTTTCTAAATCCCTATTGCCCTATTTCCAACACTCAACAGCTTTTGGCTAGGCTACTCTCATAGTCTTCAAACTAGCCTCCCACCTTCTTCAATGGACCTCCTATATTTCATTCTTCTTACAGTAGCCAGAGTGATGTTTTTAAAAAATAAGTCAGGTTGTATCAAATCTCTGTTTATAATTCTTTGGGGGCTCCTTATGACACTTGTGACAAAATCCCAGGTCTCTTTACCCTGTCTTCCAGGTCCTGTATGGTCTTGGCTCTTTCTGACTTTCCAACCACACAGCATGCTTCTCTTCTCCTTGCTCAGCATGTTCCAGCCTTAATGACCTTCTTTCTGCCTCTCAAAAAGATCAAGTTTATTAATGCCTTGGGGCATTTCCATCTTCTGCCTTTTCCTCCTGGGATGCTCTTGTTTTAGATCTTTTCATGTCTGAATCCTTGTCATTCAGCTTACAACTTCTACAACCATCTCATGAGCAACAGCTTTCCTGACTGTCCAGCCAAAACAACCAGTTTCAGTCCCAGCACCGTGTTTAGTTTTATAGCAATCATACTTCTGTTCTTTCTCATTTGTTTGTTTATTGCTAAAATATAAGTTCTAACATCACTATAATGTAAATTTACTAGAACATAAATTCCTCAACAACTTAGGAGAGTGTCTAATATGAGGCTTGCAACATATGTTTGATAGGTGAGTTTAATTATATTTCATTTAGGAGACCAATACTTGGAAATACTACAAATAGAAGTACAATATAAATATTGTGTATTATTTCAAAGATGTATAATAGTACAATTGTGGTAAAAAAGATTAGAAAAGATTATAATAAAATATTATCCTTCGTTAGTTCTAAAGTAGGATTTTTTTCTTGTTAATTTTAAGTTCATAATTTCAACATTTGTCATAAATGTTATTAGAAAATATTCAAAGCTGGAAATAAGAGTTTAAGTTATTTCTAGGTTAAGTAGGAATGTTGCATTTTTCTTTAAAGTCAGTTTTGATGTTCAAAATATTTTAATAAAATAGTTGTATGCAAGTAGAACAAGGAGAAATTAGTCCATCAAAGCCATAGAACTTTAGGTAAAACAAAAAAGAATATATCGAGGACCTCCACTTCTATCTGAAAAAGTGAGGAAGTTAAGAGTCAATTAAAACCAAAGCAAGCAAAAAGAAGTAACAAAGATCAGAGAAGAAATTAATGAAATATAAAATAGGGAAAATTCAAAAAGACAAAAGGGAATATAAATGGCACCAAAAGCTGATTCTTTGAGAAATTCAAATTGATGAACCTCTACAAAGACCTATCAGAAAAAAAGATAGGGACGTGATAAAGATAGAGAGAGGGATAGAGATGAACGAATGAGAGAGAACAGAGAGATAGAAGTGGAAGAAAGAGGGAAGGAAGGAGGGGAGAGGCAGAGAAGGAATGAGAGAGGGAGAAATAGGGGGTAGGAAACAAATTCCCAAAATCAGAAAGGAGAGAGGTGACATCAGTACAGATTATACAAATATTAAAAGGATAATAAGAGAATACTATGAACAACTGTTTGTCTATAAATTTAAACAACTTAGATAAAATGTACAAACTACCAAAATTAATTCAATAAAAAATGAATAATATTGTCATATATATATTAATAAAATTAAATTTGTAGTTAAAATCCTTCCTGAAATAGCAAAAAACAAAAACAAACAAAACCAAAAAAAAAAAAAAAACAAACAAAACTCTAGGCTCAGAAGATTTCACAGGTAAACAAATATTTAAATGGAAATAATGTTAATTCTACTCAAAGTCCCCCAGAAAATTAAAGATGGAATACTTCCCAATTCATTCCATGGGTTCAGAATTTCTCTGATATACAAAGAAAGAGATATGTAGGAAAAATGCAGAGCAATTTTCCTCATGAATATAGATGCAAAATGTCGTAACAAAAATTTGACAAGTCAAATTTAACATTATGTAAATAACATGTCATGACCAAATGGGTTTTATCCAGGATTGTAAGGTTAATTTAACATTTGCAAATAAATTAATGTAACTCAGCATACTGAGAAACTACCAAAAAAATCAATATGATTACTTCACATTGTTTAATAAAATAATTTATCAAAATCCAACATCTACTGTGATTGAAACCCTGCAGGAAACTGGGAGCAGGAGGGAACTTTCTCAACCTGGTAAAGAATATCTATGAAACCCACAACTAACACCATACTTAATAGTGAAAAATTGTATGCTCTCACTCCCTACAATTAAAAGGTAAAGAAGTCCTCTCTCACCAACATTTTACTGTAGGTTCTATCTAGGGCAAAAAAAAAAAAAATCAGAGAAATTAAATAAAGGGAATTCAGATTGTAAAGGAAGAGGTAGAACTCTATTCCCAGATGATGTGATCAACTAAGTAGAAAAGCCAGTGGAATCTACAAACAAAACAGAACACAAGTACTTCAACGAATAATAAGTGAGTTTAGCAATGTTGTAGGATAATCGATCACTATACAAAAATTTTATTGTATTTTTAATATACAAAAAGCAAACAAAACTCGAAACAAAAAATACGATTTTACCATTAAACAATGTGTAATACCTATACACTGAAAGCTGCAAAGCATTGCTGAAAGAATCCGAAGACCTAAATAAAAGGAAAGATTATAACATCATCATGGGTAGGAAGACTCAATATTTTCAAAATGTCAAGTATCCCGTAATTAATCAAAAAATGAATATAATCTGATTCAAAATCTTGGAAGGTTTTTCTTTTTTTAAAATAGAAATTGTTCTAAAATTCATATGAAATTAAAAAGGACCAGGAGTAACCCAAATAATTTTGAAAAAGAAAAAAGTTTGAATACTAAAATTACCTGATTTCAAGACTTATTTAAAAACTACAGTAATCAAGACATTGTGGTAATGGTATAAAAATAGGTAGATAAATAAAACAGAATAGAAAATCTAGTAATAGATTCACACTCATGGACAGATGGGTTTCAAAATAGTTTGCAAGGGCAATGATAGAGAAAGGACACTTTTTCCAACAAATGATATTGGAACAATTGGATATCTGTATGCAAATAGATCAACTTTGACCAATGCCTTACATCATGTTACAAATATGAATGAAACATATATCATAAAGGAAAAAAAAACACATGAACTATGCAATTGATGCAGAAAACAATTTGAGAAAAAAAAATTTTTCATTATTTTTTTTAACATTTATTTATTTTTGAGACACAGAGAGACAGAGCATGAACAGGGGAGGGTCAGAGAGAGAGGGAGAGACAGAATCTGAAACAGGCTCCAGGCTCTGAGCTGTCAGCACAGAGCCAGACGTGGGGCTCGAACTCACGGACTGTGAGATCATGACCTGGGCTGAAGTCGGACGCATAACCGACCAAGCCACCCAGGCGCCCCAAGAAAATTTAAATGATAAAAACACTCTTGATAAAAACACTCAAGGGGGGGGGGGGCGGGGCGGGGCAGGGCAGCGGTGGTGCCTGGGTGGCTCAATCGGTTAAGCCTCCGACTTCGGCTCAGGTCATGATCTCACAGCTTGTGAGTTCCAGCCCCGCGGTCAGGCTCTGTGCTGACAGCTCGGAGCCTGGAGCCTGCTTCAGATTCCGTGCCTTGCTCTCTCTCTGTTCCAACCCACTCACATTCTGTCTCTCTCTCTCTCTCAAAAATAAATAAACATTTAAAAAAATTTTAAAAAACCCACTCAACTGGGAACATAAGGGAACCTTTTCAACATAATAAAGGCCATGAGAGTGATATCAGCATCATGGTAACATAAGACAGCTTTCCTTTAAAAATACAAGTCGTATATAAAAAGCCAACAGCTAACATCGTACTTAATGGTGAAAGACTGAAACTTTTTCCCTAAGATGAGGAATAAGAGAAGCATGCCGACTTTTACCACTGTCTTTCAATATACAACTGAAAATTTTAGCCAGAGCAATTAGGCAAGAAAAAGAAACAAAAGGCATCCATATTGGAAAGAAATAAGATTTTATCTTTTCACAGATGACATAATCCTATATGTAGAAAATCCTAAAAATTCTGCCAAAAAAAAAAGTCTTGTAAAATTAATAAATAAATTAAGCAACATTGTAGGATATAAAATCAAAACTCAAAACTCAGCTATGTATCTATGCAATAACAATGGATGATTTTTAAAAATTTTAATTTGAAAATTTTTTTTAAAAATCCCATATACAAATGTTCATAGCAGCTTTATTTTTAATAACCAAAGACTAGACATAGTTCAAATCTTCACTGCTGCATTAAATATAATCTTTCTAAAAATAGAAACTCAATCTAATGTTAAGGGGTCTTGTTTATGACTTTGTGACTGTGTTGTAAATGGTCTTATTAATGCATTTTGAGTTCATGGGAAGAAAATTTATTCAAGAATCAGTTTCTTTGCCTGGGATAAAATTTGGGAAATAAATCTACCTAAGAATCAATTTCTTACTTTGTTCTGGATCCCAAGAAAAATATCAAAGCCTCCAGGTTTTCCTTTCCAATTGCGTTGCTAGAGATATGTTTTTTGTCTTTCCTCCTTATAACAATATAATAAATTTATTTTCCATAATAACATAATAATAAACTATAAATTAGCTGTTCTGTATCATTTAATTTTAAAGTAATCACAACTATTTATATAATGTAGTGTTAAATGCTTATCTTAAATATACTTTATAGTTTTCTATCCTAAAACATATATTTTTGTAGAAACAGCCATATATTTCAGAATACTAATACATCAGAGCTAACATACATGGAATAGGGGAACTCTTTTGCTCACCCTGTTCTCATTACTGTGTCATGGTTAGTATTTTTTTTTCTGATACACTGTGTACTAAATACATTGTAAACAATAAGATTTTGATTAGATCATTCATTTAAATCAGTTTCTTCTGCTTTTTGTTGAGTACAACATGGCCCTAGCAAAACAGACCATCTTCTTTCTCTTTTATCTCCTTTGTTCCCTTCCTTTTCTAGATCGAATGAATGATATAGACTTATACAATTTTATTCCATATTTTATATTTTAAAAATGAGTTTTACTTGACAAAAAGGTAGATAGCTAAACCCTACCACCCAGTATGTAAGGTTTGAAGCTCATTAAAGTCTGGTGGCTTCTGAATTAACTTGTGAGTCCCTACAGTGATGGAAATTGCTTCTTTCCAGTATTATTGACTGACTGAGCAGGTGATAACTTGTTTGCATCTTTTGAACAAGTTCATTAGTTTCCCATAAAGGCTGTTTCAGGTAAACACTCCAATATTTAATTAGCAGATTTTCTTTGGTGAGCTTATCAACAATTATAGGACCTTTTCTCTTCCATTTGCATTTAGGGCTCAAATCTTTTTTATGGCCAGTCTCACTCATCTCCAGTCAATAGGTGTATGCCTGACAGCTGCCATTAATAACTACTAAAGCAACTGCCTACTTTTTTTTTAATCTAAAAATAAGATTCCATCAATCTTCAAGATAAACTGCCTGGGCAGCAAAAGTTTTAAGCCTCTTCAATCCATGTCTTCAAGTTGACACCACTTACCCAGAATCTTCCGTGTCATTGCCTAATAAATTGAAGCAACATATAAGTGTTGAAAATCTCTTATTAAGCACATACATATGTTCCTAACAATAACCTAGTGCAAGCAGACATTCAGTTTCAACATATGTTGACTACTTGCCATCAGCTTGTCCCTAGGGATACAAAAGGTACTAAAACATATTCTCTGCCTTAATATAATTCCCATTTAGTGGAGGAAATAGGTAAGCATTTAACTACAGTATGTTTTTAAAATTTTTTAATTTTGTCATGAGATTCAGAGGAGTGAGAATAAGAGAGATATTGTATATTGAATAGTGCAGCTTTGAAGTAATTTCTGTCTACTACTTGTGAAAGGAATGATGTAAACAAGAGAGCCACATAGCATTGAAAACAGGGCTTGAAGAAAGAAGATAGCAGTATTTAAAAGTGGCTCTTTGTATGTACCTCTAGTAAAATGGAGAGATCTAAACAGGCTTTTAAGAAAGTTTTCTTTATGATGCTTTCTCCCAAAAAAGTGAAACCCATGGGGCGCCTGGGTGGCTCAGTCGGTTGAGGGTCTGACTTCAGCTCAGGTCCTGATCTCACAGCTCGTGAGTTTGAGCCCGGCGTCGGGCGCTGTGCTGACAGCTCAGAGCCTGGAGCCTGCTTTGGATTGTGTGTCTCCCTCTCTTTCTGCCCTAACCCACTTGCATTCTGTCTCTGTTTCTCTCAAAAATAAACAAACATTTTTAAAAAATTAAAAAAAAATGATTTTTGAATAAAATCGTTACCCTAGAAACTGAGCTAAAAGAATGCATCTACAATGACCACTCAAATGTTGGAATTACAGTGCAAGAGATTGAGCATTAACAGGATAAGAGATATAGTTTTTGAAATAACTCAAATCAATGGAAATGGCATAGAACTCTCCGGGAGTAAAATTTCAGTACTGGAGGATTTTTTTTTTTCAAGATTTGGTTGTACTAGAATTTTTCCAGAGTTATATTAGCTCACTAAATTAAGGGAATCTATGAAACTTCTTTACAAAGTTGTAAATTTAAAAGTGTTTTTTTACCCAATAATCTTAGACACAAGATTTCCTAGTAAATTAAGTCTTGGACAGAGAGTAAAGGGCAGTATTTCAGTTGAAGAATTTTACTTGCTCAACCATCAGCACATGAATCTTCAGGAACTGGCAACTACTGGGAGATTTTAAGCAAAGCAGGATTTGGAATTACTGTATAGATTATTTGCTATCGGAGAAAAATAAGACTATTCTAAACACCTTTAAAGCATGGATCTCAAACTCAACGTCAAACATAAGTTATGCAGCAGGTGGGTATTTCAAGAGATAGAACTGGAAAGCACAGGCCCTGCCCCACCAACAGGTTTAGCCACTCTTTGGGTCGAGTGATTATTGCTGCCATACTGGAGCTAGGGCCTAATTGTTGTCTCATCTTCAAGATTTTATTTTATTTTTTTATTTTATTTTATTTTTTTTTTTTAACTTTTATTTATTTTTGAGACAGAGAGAGACAGAGCATGAACAGGGGAGGGGCAGAGAGAAAGGGAGACACAGAATCTGGAACAGGGTCCAGGCTCTGAGCGGTCAGCACAGTGCCCGATGCGGGGCTGGAACTCATGGGGCTCGAATTCACGGACCGTGAGATCATGACCTGAGCCGAAGTCGGTCGCTTAACTGACCGAGCCACCCAGGCGCCCCACATCTTCAAGATTTTAAAGAGAAGCTGAAATATAGCCTTTAAAAAGTATTAAATCTTCCATTTTTAAATATTATATTTGAAGAATACCATTTATTTTTAGCATTCGATAGATAATCATTCTTAAAACCAAAAAAAGGACATAGACCAAATCTTGAAGATAGTTAGTATACACAGTCAATAATTATTATTTGTGGAAATATATTTGGGAATTCATCTGCTTACTGAAAGTTATTTGTAGCTCAAATTTAATACTAATGCACTTTCATGGTCATTTGTGAACATGAACAGCATATTAAAAAATTTGAGTTGCCACATATAACAAGGCAAAGCTCTGTCTTCTTTTTTCAGTTCTCATAATTTAAATGTGTCCTTTTTGTGGTCTATTTAGTGCCACAGTTTTCATATTTTGGTGCTTTTTGTTGGGGATTTTGCTGTTAAACTGGCTCTCAAACATAGTGTTTAAAGTACTATAGTGTACCTAAGTGCAATAAGGCTGTGGCGCAGAAAATACTTGTGTTTGATAAGCTTCATTCAGGCATGAATTACAGTGTTGTTATTTGTGAGTTAAATATTAATGAATCAACAATATATGTTAAAAAAGATATCTTTAAGAAGAAACACATAAAGCCAGGTTATGTATTGATTAATTCATGAAAATGTTGTGACCAGAAGCTTCCAGGAACCTAACTGTGTATCTTTTCTTAGAGCACTGATTCAGTGTTTGCTAACTGAATATTTGTAACTTTATAGGACATAACTATAGGACATAACTGAATAACAAGAACTCATTATACTTTCTTGTTACTGCCATGAGTTACTAAACAAAACCAGACTTCACAAAAAACCCAAGGAGTGACAGTTGGTGCAGCCAGTTAGCACTAAGAAGAAATAATGGATCAATAAGTGGAGCTCTGACCCAAGTTACTCAGGCAGCAGTGAGGAGCTCTGTGTGACACAAGTGTCCCTCACACTCCTACAGTCAATTCTCCTTCTTTCCATGATCCTGCTGAGAATAGGAGAGAAAAGGTTGGGGCATGTTTTTCACCATCAGGTACTCCCCAGAGCTAGACAGGGCTCAAGTCAACATCTTAAGTTTGTTTCTAGAGTGACTGATTGGTAACATGTGTAGTCACTATGTCCTTCTGGGTGTAAGTCTCTGGTGCTTCCCAGTTCTCATCAGTACATTGAGAGGTGAGGGAATCTCCCATATTGCATCTGTGAGGCAATGAAGGAAAGTATATTTGGGCCAGCAACACTAACAAGGCCAAGAACAGGGTGAGTCCTCCATTTTTTCTCCAGGCTGGTGACATAGACAGTGAGGAGCTGGACTAAAATTGAATTCTAATAATAATGAGTTTGCTCTTGTGGCAAACACAAATACTTCAACTGCAAGATTTATCAGAAGAAAGATCACAACAAGATTGAGATAAGTGTCACCATACACAGAGATAATGGGCTAGTATGTGAAGAAAAAAAAGGGAAGTTTGGTGGTCAGTCAGAAAAACTCAGATATTTCAAATCGGTATGGAGGTTCCTCTTCTCATCTATTCATCTGAAAGAGAGTTGTATCATAGCTTTGTCTGGGATCAACAAATTTTTCAGGGCACAAGATAATGAAATGATTTTATTTTCCAAAATTCCAAACTCTTTCTCTTGAGAAGCAGATAGATCAGAAGATAAATCACCTTTTTTTAGAGACTGAGTATAGCTTCCACAAGGACAAGAATCATGCTTGTTTTTGTTTACTATTGAATCACTAGTACAATGCCCAGGACATAGGAAATTGTTAACTAATGCTTATTAAATAAATAAATACAAATATTGATTATCTTGATAATATTAAGAGTTTCTGTTAATTGAATATATGTTATGTGTCAGGAATGGTACTAAGCAACAGTTTATGTACATTATTCCATTTAATCTATAAATGGAGGTATAATCCCTGAATTCCATATAAAGAAACAAAGGTTAACTTATATGGACAGATGGTAAGAGGTAGAGCTAGAATTTAAAGTAAGATATGACTCTAAAATCTATGCTTTAAACCACTGCTCTCTAATACACCCATGAGTGTGACTTATCACCTGTGCATGGTGCATGGCAGGAGGGGAGAAAATGTATCTTAGATGGTAGCTGTGAATTATGGGATGAGGCTCAGAAAGTTGATGGAGACAAAGGGGAGACATTACTAGCCAAAACTAAACTCAGAGATTAGCTAGAGCTTTGGTATGACACTATAGAGATGCACCTAGCAACTTCCCATCATCTGAGTCAGATATAACTAGCCTGCCATCTGCAAAGAATAGTCACTCTTCCTGTTTAAAAATGAAAAGGGCAATCAAGAAAATAATCCAAACAACAGTTTTTAAGGCTTCGTATGACCCGAATTTGATGTTTAAAAAAATAAATAATTTACTGTTGATTCATCAATTCAATCTTACTTAGATCAATAGTTAATCAGAATCACTCAGGTATACTTGAATACCTATGAAAAATACCTGCTTAGTTTAAGTCCCATTATGCAGACATCTCTATCACTTTTACTTTTATTTAAATTTCTTTTCAAATCCCATATTGTAGTATTTGTTCCAGCCCCAGTTATGCCTTGATATATCCTTTGGTTTATCAGAGATTTGCTTGGTTCTACCAGGCACTGACTTAAACTTATAAACCAAGGCATGCATCGTAAGGTGAGCTTCCTTGGATAGGACATCCCTTCCATCCTTTTTTTTTTAATGTTTATTTATTTTTGGAGACAGAGACAGAGAGAGAGAGAGAGAGACAGAGCATGAATGAGGGAAGGGCAGAGAGAGAGGGAGACACAGAATCTGAAGCAGGACCTAGGCTCTGAGCTGTCAACACAGAGCCCAACGTAGGGCTTGAACTTGTGAACACTGAGATCATGACCTGAGCCAAAGTCAGATGCTTAACAGACTGAGCCACCCAGCTGCCCCATCCCTTCCCTCCCTTGAACTGAGTTCTCTTCAGAGCCTGGTTTTACTTGTCATTTTAGAGTCCCTGGTGGCCACCTGCTTGAGAACATCTGAACAACAACTCCCACCAACATTCTGCTTGGATTCCTGAAACAGAAATGGAAACTTCTGAACAGTGTGTTCATTACTGCTGACCTTGTTATGCTCTACACTTGGGATTTGCCTCCCTCTGACTATAAAGTAGGTCAATTAACTCTGCCATACTTCTCATCTTGTCATGTTATGGTAGCAATAATAATTTAAGGTCTGCAATGAATTCAGTTATAGTTGTCTTTTTATATTATGTGTTTTCTCCACTCCTATCTTTTTCCCAGTTTTGCTTTCCCTCCAAACTTATTTTACTATGCCCCCTATGATTAACAAATAGCCCATTATAAATAAATACATCTGTTTTCTTAGTTCTCCTCTTTTCCCATTAATCCTTTGGCAGAAAGGATCGTTAATGCTCTCATGTCCTCCAGGCACAACCCCCTAGGCAGCCACTACTCCTGATTGTTGGCTTAGTAATTCTCCATACTTGGTCCCAGGAAAAGAGGCAACTCTTCCTCTTGCATAATGTCATTGCCTTTAGATTTTCATTCCTTCTGTGCAAAATCTTATCCTTTTATGAGACCTATGCCATGCAGCCATACTTCTGTCTTCCACTCTGTCTTTGTTGTCTACTGATTTAATAGCTATTTTCATAAATCACTGAGGCTCTTGGCCTTTGGTTCCTTGTCTTCCCCCTATTCCAACCACTGCTGTCTTCTTCATGTCTTCATATATTCAAGTGGAAGATCCATCTAATGTTATAGCTTCAAAGTTTTGTGGTCTCCTCAGTATATGCTATTGTATCTTATTTAACAAATCCTTCTCTCTCCCAAGATCATAGAATTTTTTTTATTGTTTTAAAATACTTTATATTTTTTCCTTTCTCATTTAGATATTAATGACAATGGAATTGAAGTTTATGTATTGTGAGAGATAGGAGTCTAATTACCCTTTTTTTTTTTTTTGAGAGAGAGCATGGGCGGGGGAGAGAGAGAAAGAGAGAGAGAGAGAGAGAGAGAGAGAGAGAGAGAGAGAAAGAGAAAGAGAATCTTAAGCAGGCTCCATGCTCAGTGCAGAGCCTGATGTGGGGCACGATCCCACAACCCTGGGATTATGGCCTGAGCCGAAATCAAGAGTTGCACACTCAGCCAACTGAGCCATCCAGGTGCCCCTCACACTTTCCTATAGGTAGATTCCTAATTGTTGTTCCGTTTATCTTTGGGGAAAGACTTTGCTGAAATTCCAGCTCTGTGATAAAGCAAGTTCCATTGTCTATGGGTCAATCTGTTTCTAGGATCTTTGTTTTTTTCTATTGTCCAGTTTATCTATGCTTATTACTATCCACTGATCTAATTATCACAGCTTTATGTCAATTGTTGATATTTGTTAAGGAAATTCTCACTCCTTTGTTAGTTTACAAACCTTTGGTGGGGAATCATAGGCCTTTTCCTCTACTCTACCAATTTTAAAATCAGCCTTCCAAGCTTCGTAAACAACCTGTTTATCCCAGGCCTGTAGGGATTTTACTGGAATGGCATTGAAACTACACATTAATTTGGGGAGAATTGACCAATATACTGAAACTATTAATCCATAAGCATGGTATATCTCTCCATTAATTTATGTTCTTTCTCTCTCTCTTTCTCTCTCTTTTTAGAAAGAGCATGTGCACAAGAGGGGAGAGGGGCAGGGGGGCAAAGGAAGAGAGAGAGAGAGAGAGAGAGAGAGAGAGAGAGAGAGAGAATGAATCTTAAGCAGGTTCCATGCTCAGTGTGGAGCCAAATGCTGGGGCTTGATCCCAGAACCCTGGGATCATGACCTGAGCTGAAATCCAGAGTCAGACACTCAACTGACTGAATCACCAATGTACCCCTTAGGTTGTCTTAAATGCCTACCAATAAAGTTTTTTAACTTTCTCCGTGTACTCTAGATTCTAGAAATCTGCTTGATTAATTTCTATGTTGTTTATAGACTTTGATGCTATAGTAAATAGTGTATTTTTAATTTTTATTTTCTAATTATTTGTCCCTGGCATATAAATATATAATTAATTTTTATATATAAATTATAATCCAGAAAATTTAGTGAACTGAAATAATTCAGTAATTCAAATAATAATTAATTATTTGCAGATAATGACAGTATTGTTTCTTTTCTTCCTAACCTTATAACTTTTATTTGTTTTTTGGCCTTAGTGTCCCGACTGAGATTTCCACTATAATATTTGTTAGATTGTCATTCCTTCTGTGCACAATCTTATCCTTTCATGAGGCCCATGCCATGCAGCCATACGTACATCTTCCACTCTTTGTTGCTTACAGATTTAATAGCTATTTTCATAATTCACTGAGCCTCTTGGCAAATGGTGATAGTTGATTCCCTTGTTTTGTTTCCTATATTTAAAGAACTATTTTGAACTTTGCACTTATTTTAAGTGAAATGTATGTTGTAGGTTTTGTATAGATATTCTTTATCAGCTTAAGGTTGTTATCTGATTTTGGTGCTTTGTTAACAATTTTTACTGTAAAAGAATCACATCATGTTCTCTTTGAAATATGCTAATGAGTTAAATTAATAGAGTTTCAGATGTTTACCTGTCTGTGTATTCTTTGGTTAAGAGGTTTATCTGATTCACATCGTTGGATTTGGTTGCTAATTTGAACAGTTATTTAGGATTTTTCATCTATTTTTATGAGTGTGATTGGCAGGCAACTTTTTTTTTTTAATGTCTTTACCTGATTTTGATATTGAACACTTTCTAGAGTCAAAGATGATATGGAGTGTTTCCTTTTATTCTATACACTGGAGTAATTTGTATAAGACTGGGATTACTCAGTTTTATTTTTCATAAAAAAGAAATCCCCTGAAGTCATGGGCTTAACCGACTGAGCCAACCAGGCACTCTATTCCTTTTATTTCTTAATAACATTTGTTTTCTCTGCCTCTTCAATTCCTCTTCCTCTTCCTCTTTCTCTTTCTTCTTCTTTCTCTGTTTCTTTTTATCTTTTTTCTTTCTTTTTATCTCTGTCCCAAGACTTGCCATAGATTTGTCAAATTTATTAGTGTTTTTATAGAATCAACTTTTGCTTTGATGATTTTATTTATTCCATGTTTATTTACTGTTAATCCAATGACTGTAGAATACACAGGATATTGAACATCCTTGTTGCATTTACATTTCCCTATTGAAAAAATTTTTAAGAGCAGATTTTTAGAAATTTAGATTCAGATCACGTTACCAGTTATTGTGAAGGTTTTGCTTCTTTTTACTTAGCTAAGAAATGTTTGTTTACTCCAAGATTGAAAGATTTTTTTTAAGTATTCTCCTAAATGTTTTGGAGTTTTAGCTTTTGGTTTAGGTCTATGATACATTGTGATTTAATTTTATGTTCAAAATTTATTTATTTTTCTATATGGATAATCATTTATTCTGAGATATGTGTTAAAAAAGACTGTGATTTCCCAGTGTTGAGTAGTGTTGACAATTTTGTTGAAAACCAACCAACCATGTGTGTCTGGGTATATTCTAGTCTCATTATAATATTCCATTTATTTCTATATTTATCCTTATAACAATACTGTATAGTATTGTTTAGTATAGTTTTAAATCTTGATGTCAGGTTCAAACTTTTTTTTCATTTGCAAAATTCCAATTTTTCAAAGTTCCAAATTTTCAAAATTGATTTAGCTATTTTTATGTCCTTTGCATTTCAAGTTAAATTTTAGAATTAGTTTGTTACCATCTATAAAAACTTCTTCAGATTTTGATTGGAATTGTTTCAAATCTATAGATCAATTTTGGAAAATAGTACAAAAGTGGAATTACTAATTATGCTTTCTTTTTTATGTCTGTTCCTTTAAATCATTAAACATATTAAATACTACCATTTTAAATTCTTTGTATTTGCTACTAGGATTGGTACAAGTGAATGTGCTTGCTCTTGGGCGTTTCTAGAATGTGAGTGTTTAGCCATCGAACACCAGACGACTATGTGGCCTGTTCCCAATCATGAACTGATGTCATCTTACTCAGTAAGCCATATATGTAGGTATAAGTAGCAGTAATTTATCGCTATGGAAAGACAAAGGGCTTAGGCATGTATAGAAGCTACAACTAAGTTGAATGAGTGGGCATCTCAGACACCTTTAGCGCCTGTTACATTGCCTCCTCTCTCTCTCAATTCATCATGGGGAGTGTCTTAAAACCAGGTGACAGAAGAAGAAAAAACTCAAGTGTACAGATAAGTATCTCTGCAAGAAATACTTGTATCAGTGGAGAGTGCATGATTGTAGCATTATAGCTTGACTGAGAGGTAACCCTGAAGGATAACAGTGAAAGAAAATTTTCTCAGTGGGTAAAATTTGTTTAGTTTGTCTGGAGTGAATTGCCAGAAGTATATATCTACAGTTTTTGAGTATATATCTACAGTTACTAACAGTTTGATTGGATTGTCAGGGACTTGAAAGAAACAGGATTATAAGATGGATGACAAGGAAGTCTGAGGGGAAGGATCACCTGGAGCTGGCACACTGTGAAGACATATGTGTCTCATGTGAATACTTAAAAAGGGCATCTTACTAAGGAGATGATAATAATTAGAAGGACAAAATGAAGAATTCTGAGGATGTCAGTTTCTTTCATTGGCCACCCCATTGTTTGCACAGCAGGCCCATGAATGAATGTCACAGTGGCAGTGATGAAGGCTGTGCATGAGATCTATCTACAACATGGACTTCCCTTTACTTTATCTGACCTGGCTATTGCTACTGATGAGTGTCTCATATGCCCGTAGTAAATACCATTGAGCCCCTAATATGGCATTATTCTCTGGGAAGACCAACCAGCCACCTGGTAGGTTATTGATTACATTGACTTCTTCTACTTTGGAGGAGGCAAAATTTCATCCTCACTAGGATAGACAATATTCTGCAAATGCATTTGCCTTCTCTGCCATATGCTTCTGCCAGCATGACTGTCCCTGTACTCACAGACTGCCCTAGGCAATATCATGGTATTCCATGTAGCATTGTTACTGATCAAGGGATTTATATCACAGCAAAGAAAGTGCCTTGGTCATAGTTTAGTTAAATTGCAATTTTTTTCTGTCTCAAAGGTTCATACAATGTCCTCTGAAATCATGGCATATTCTATGGCTATGGTGGGACTCATATGACAAGGGAACATGTTACTACCACAGATTGTCTGGGCAGACATGAGGAAAGACATCAGAGTTTAGAGTTATAAAGGATTTATTTCTGTCATTTGTTTGGTCTCCTGAAGGAATTCATTTAACTGATCTGGGATTAAAGTCAATTTTCTCATGGCCAAAATTAGGTAAATAATGTCTACATTCACAATAAATGAAATGAAATGGACAACACAGTAGTTGCTGGCTGAGTAGAGAATGTAAGCTTTATAACCTTCAGTCTATGATACTATTGCTGCCTATAACTGAGGGTATTTCCTGTGGAATCAATATGTTACTGACATCAGATGCCATCCTGCTTGCTGTCCAACCCTAGGAAATGCCCTCATCTGATTCATTACTGCTTTGTATTAAGTATATTGTTCAGTTTAGGGGACAGAAAAAACAATATTAATTCAAAATTCTTAATTCTGTGTGTGTGTGTGTGTGTGTGTGTGTGTGTGTGTGTGAGTGTGTGTGTGTGTGTGTGTGTGTGTGTGTGTGTGTGTGTGTGTGTGTGTATTTAATTCTGGAAAGAATTTTTCCTATAATTGGTACCAGACTATACCTTACAACAAAAGAATGATTTAACCACTCCTTGGGAAGCTCTAAATTCAGGTATTCTCTGTTAGATTTCTCTTTGGGCCTCGTTGCAAATATTGCCTAGTTGCTATTTTATAGCCTTTAATACTGATCAAGAATATTTTGGCTCTTGGCATTTCTCTTTTTCTTAGTACTATGGAGATATATTTTGTGCTGCTTAAGAACTATAGGTAAAAACAAAAATACAAACCCCCTAACAAGT